>NC_089999.1:12065152-12672652 GCF_036417845.1 Apteryx mantelli
AATATGAGCAAGGAGGTACAAGATGAGCAACAACCTAATTCCTACATCAAAATTTCATAAACTCCCTGAGCTAGGAAACACTAGAGATGTGGGCAGACACCGGACAGCCAACAAACAAACCATCCAGAAAAGATGACCTCCGATCTGGAATCTTTTCCAAAAGCTTTGAATCTTTAACTTAATTTACACTTTGAAACGAGTGCAGCGTAAGTACATGGCTATAAGAAAGCAAAAGGAATCACATGACAGCTCCCCAATCAAACGCTCACAGTCTGCTTCCCAGCTTTTCATTTAGTGACAAATGCACATCCCTCAAACCTGAGAAAGAAGCACAACAAAACTTTAGGTATAGACACTTCAAAACATCACATACGTATACATGCTTTGATTTTTGAAAGGATGGACTCCATAGCCATTACTTGGGGCAGTTTTTGCAAATGTAATCCTATCAGGCTAGAAACTTTGCTACTTCTCCAGTACAGCGGTGCCTCACTTGAAAGCAGGCCAGCTGATGTGCCAGGGTACTAAAACTAAAACACGGCTAATGATAGCAGAATCATTTACTTCTGTGCTATTCTGCATTCATGAGCAAGTACGACTCACAGTGAATAATGGCTAGAGAAACAGGGCCAAGGTGAAGAGTTATTTATAATACAGTAGCCAATGAGTAAGCGCTTAGCTATGAATTTACTGCTCTGGCTACAATTTCATGAGAAAATGAACTGAGCCAGCTTTGGTCTTCCAGTTTTAAAAGCTATACACCCACTAAAAATTGGTAAAAAAAATAATTCGAGAAGGATTGGTTTAGTTATTTATAGAGGAACCATGACAGAAATCACATGCATCTAAACCAAATGCAAAATAATCCTGGATGCTTTAGTTTCTTAGATATTGTCCTCAGAATTGATAGGAAGTCAGTGGTACTCTTAGACCGATCATCTTCAACCAATATCATATGTTTCTCCCTTTTTATGCAATAAATATCTACCACAGAGAGCCAAAAGACAGAGAGAGCTTGCTGGAAATGAAGCTAAGAATTAGACGATCATCTGTTCAGCAGTCCTGGGTTTGGAGGTCAGAACATCTGTCTGCTTTTTAATATGAAGTGACTGCACTAACTGTCTTACAGAACAAGTTTCTGTCAAGTATACCCTGGATTGGCAAAAGATCCAGCACACTTGGGAAGAATTTAAAATTGTTTCTATCAACCCAGAGGAAGCAAAGACTATTTCTAGAATGACATTACCATCACCCAGAGTAATAATAATAATATATTTGAGCCATATAAAAAATCTGACCAGGAAAACATTGGGACAGCATGATCAAGCTCGCCACTCTTCTGAATCGTCTACAGTAACATATTATTTCCCAGTATATCCTGCAGAATAATTGGATTTTTTCCAATCCCCACATTTGCAGATCATGACCTACTGGTGAAAAGCTGGATTCTGCTGAGGACCTATTTATTGACTGAAGTTTGGATGGCATGACAGAGCAAGAGACCTTGGCTTGCAGTTGTATTTTTGACGGCTGGTTTATAGAAAATGACTATGTTTTATTTCAACCAGCATTTTACTCCACAAAGCTCAGATTCATTTGTGATAGAAGTCGACATAGCGCTTGGAAAAACAGAAGAGGAAATAACAACTGTAAAGGACTGTAATTTATTTTTGAATTGCAGACACAAAGGATGATTTCTTACGAAATTTTTCAAACCAGCTGCTAGCTTTACTATCTATTGTGCTTCTAGTTTGGATGTGTAAAGAGTTTTACATGAAACTATGCTCTTCAATTTTTCTATGGGGAATTGGTGTTAGCTACAGTATTTCGGTGCCACTGAACATGTTGCAACTGGCCTAACTTCACCTTAGCAGACAATCAGAGCCACTGAAATCAGTGAGAGCCATCTGAAAAGCCTAAGTAGGTACTTTTGCATATCTTAGGTATCTTGTATGTTTTCACATGTCCTGTGACTCTGGAAAGCTGTCTTTTCCCTCTATCTAAAAAAAAAAAAAAAAAGTTAAAAGTGTTAGAAAGAAGAAATAAAGAATAATGACAGTCTTATTTCTTCTAGTCTCATGAGCCTGAAATTTAAATACCTGCCTCTGTATGACCATTTCCCTTCTTTTATTAGTTAAATATTGTGGCACCATACAACTAGAGCATAAAGAATACGATTACAGCAATTTAAGATGAGTGTAACTTTTACAAGAGTCAGACATCCCTAACAACGCAGACAGTCAATAACCCAGCACAAATTAACCGTGGCAAATAATACGTGTGTTGACCCTAAATTCATGAGGCAATAAAACCTACCAACAGCCTGTTGTTTTAAAATACTTAGGCACTTCTCAAAGACAATATAGTTTTTGTTTGTGAGCAAGAAGATCATTAATTAGGAAAGCTTTTAAAAAAGGTTTTAGTATCATTAGCAAAACCTAATAGCAAAATAAATTGAGTTTCAACATCTGGCTGGTAACAGCAAGTGTGAAAAAGGAATTGTATGAAAAAAACGAAGTTGTCTAAGCAGTACGCGTCCTGAGCACTGCTCCCCTGCAGACCCACTCCTCTGCAGATCTCCATAACCACAGGAACAAAACCAAATTTCCTTCCTTTCTTACTTCACTTTGTGTTAGGGACACATTGCTGTGAACGCAGCAATGTCATATGGCGGAGTCACAGCGAGAGAATTTGAACCAACTATGTTCAGCTCCTCAACAATGAAAATATGCTTTAAAATACAAAATGGTACCCTGTTCTTCCAAATTTGTTTTCATTCTGAGATCTTTTTAACAATAGCACAGTTCAGGTAAAGTTACTGTTCAAAAGCCATCCTATGGTAGCCTCTGTTCTTAATTCTTAAAGAGAAAAACACTTTCTAATTATTTTGAGAGTCTGTTTAAAAATGCAGCCTTTTTAAATACCACACCATGAAACAGTGGCCTGAAATATTTTATGGCTTTTGAACAAAACACTCTCTTCTCTCCCTCTGGAACGCTTGCTAAGAGATGCCATAATTAGACTGCCAAGAAATCACTACCTACTAAGGAGTGCAAATAATGAAATTGTCAACCAGCTACAGAATTATGCAAGATTTATACCTGCCTCATATTAAAATTATTTAGTAAATGTCATACAGCACAGCAAAAACTACGGGCATCTTACAGAGAGGGAGTCAGGAAAGGTTCAGTGCAGAGCTCTCAAAACCAATGGCCAACAAGAACAGATTCTGCCAGTGAAGTATTTATATAATCATAAAACCATATAGTGACAGAACATGATCTTGTTTTTCTCGAAAGAAAGGAAATACAGAATATAACATTAAAAAAGAAAGGTATACAGAAGCTAAAATGAAATATCAATAACAGACATCAAATTTTGTGAACAAACTGAGATAGTTAAAATGCACTTGTAATTGCAACTGTTCAGTAAATCAAATCCATGTTCTTGAACAGATTGCCTAATTTAAGAAAAAGGTACTTTCCTCTTAGCTTTTGCTTCAAGGTTTCATTCTATGAGAAGGCAAGTAATTAACTTGCCAGGGGAAGAAATTTTCCTCTTCAATACCTTTACATTTGTGTAAAGCAAAATTATATGAAATGCTGATGTAAGCCCCAAAGGGAAAATACTTTTGTTGTACAGCAAGCGCTTGTCTATACCACCTTAAATCCATCCATGTGCCTACGTTGGGCTCGAAATCTGGACGCCCCCATGATGCACCAGGGCAGAGTGTGCCTGCTGGGATGAAGTTTATTCACAGGAAATACGAGGGGAAAATTCACGCTTTGCTGCTTAATGAGAACTGACATTGCATCTCCAGAGTGAGAGGAACTTTGGATGTCAGGCAGGTTAGCATAGGGCAAGCAGACGGTCAATAAAATATTCAATAAAGTACTCTGATATGATAGATCTAATATTGTGGAAAAAGCCAGAACTCCTTTTTTGATAAGAAAACAAGTTTAAAACAGTGGTTAAAATGGTCTATACGATATTAACCTACTAAAACTTGAAGATATTTGCAATTGGTTTTTAAACTTGTTATACAAGGTAAAAACAAATAAAGGCTCATATAACACAAGATACGCTTCTGCAGATATACAAAGTAGATAACGTAGAACAAGTGCATGTACCACTTTTCATAAAATCTCTCTAAAAATCATTCTACAACTAATTTTATTGTTCTAATAAGCCTGACAGTACCCTCACTGCAAGTAACAAAGCGTAGAGTTAAAAAACAAAATATCCACTGATCACCCTACAACTGGTGGTGCTCAGGCAAATAGGCACAAACCTCACCCAGCCTGACTCCCACCAATATGCCTGTTCGTCTGAATGATCCGGGAGCAAAATCTGCCATTAGAAACAGAACTGATTAATTTGCCGTGTGGAATACCAGGAATGGCTTGCTTCCACAATTTAAAATGTGATCCAATATGCTGCTCATTTTTATAGCCAGGATTCCTACTAAATTTACTCTCTGAACAAATCTTCCATGATAGTTCTTTCATGTCCCTGATGCCAGTGACTTCTTAAATTTTCTCCCCATCTCAACAGATTGAAGTGTTTGCTAAGAAAACCCAGGAGGGATAAAGAAAGCAACAGGCTATATGCAGTGAATCCTTGCAATCATTCTAATGAAGCTAAATCTCTGAGTTTACCTAAAAGGAAAATTAAATCAAGCACTGGAGTGGATTGGAAAGACATATACCAGGAGATGTATAAAGTTAATCGTGTTTAGTTAAGGGTAATGCTGACCTACTCAGGCTTGCCTCAGAGATCCTTCTCACTTACTGTAAGTTTTAGCTGTATAGGAATACGCACACGCGGAGCTATTACAACTGCCTGCAGTGAAAAGCCTCTGAAGCACCTGGGCAGCACTTGGGTTTCAGGCTGCAGCGAAGGTACTACCTCATCCCTCTGATGGCGCTGTGAAGTTGCTAAATATCGCAGACGAAAACACGAGACAGCTGGACTGTACATCAAACTCAGGGATTCTTGAATGCTAGCCCTGTGCTTTAAACCACACAGACAGTAACATGGTTAGTAAGTAAGTCAGGGAAAAACTCCTTCACGGCAGTAAAATAATAAAAGCAAAATTTTATTTTCATGTTATATGATTTCTGCTACTCTTTTAAAGAGAACCTGGGTTTTGAATTGGAAGTTCCCCAGGCCTTTAGCCTGTCGTTGTCCCGACCCAAGCACAGTTCATAGACCTATACCATACATTTCCCTGGCAAATATACCACCTTAAAAGGTGCGAGAGCAGCAACACGCAGCTCCTCAAGCACCTTTATGCAAGGATTTGGGACCAGTGGCCCCATTCCTGGGTCAGTCCCAATAGCTCTGCCCACACGATCCCCTGCACAACTTCATTGGTTTACGGTCTACTGTAAGACTTAAACAGCATGGAAGAATTTAGGAGGGGATCTTAAGACTGCACTAAAAAAGACTTTTTTTTTTTTAATTTCACTTAAAGCACCTGATTATACAGGTACAGAGTGGTCTCAAAACACTAGAAAGCCAGCAGCTGTCCAGTCTAGCTACACGGAAAGCTGAAAGAGACCCCAGACAGAGGAGAACATGTAGGTACATGCCAGCTCTACAGATCCCTTTCTTAAGTCCAACATCGAGACAGAGGTGCCAAAAGGAAAACAGGAGTTGTTTGGTCTGTACACAGCAAGAACGTGCTTCTTTCTGTCTCTCTTCATACCAATGATCTTTTCCTGTCTATACTTTATGTTTTGTGGCCCAAAAGTTAAAGTTAAATTATTTTAAGAGCACAGATAACACAGGAATTCCTGTAGTAATTGCACTGATTTTATTTACCAAGATCTTCACCACACCTACAGAAGGTGATGGTAGGAAAATGAGACTATTAAAACGAATAGAACAAATTTGTTTCAGTTAACCATTCTAATATAGCATCTTTCAGAACTTTTCTTTTCCTAAAATAAAATCTTATGTTCAAAAGGCATCCAGTGTTTTGACATAATCTCTCTGGAGGTACAAAGGGGATTTACACTCTGTGCCCTTCTTGCACCATATGACCGAAAGCACATGCCCCATGGCCAAGCTGCAGCTGGTGCCCATCACCTGCTCACATGGGCAGGGGACGAAGGAAGCCCATCACAGAGGGGCACCCAACAACTGACTTATTCTCAGATACGTGCTGGGGATGAGCTACGGGGCCCTTGAACAAGAGGGTAGCAGACAACTGAATTACCACAAAAGCTGGACAGCTTCTGGGAAAGTCGTCAGTCAAATGTTGCTAGATTTTTGGAGGACGTATCCAGTCCATGGGCCACAGCTGGACTATCTTAGCTCTACTTTACATTAATTATTTTTAAAATTTGAGTTGTATTTTTTAAAATACAGGCCACAGGCTTGTTATCTCTTTATCAATTCATTCACCGATGAAGCAAACTTATTTAACTCATTCTGCTTTAACTGGTGTCTGCAATACAAACTACACAGTCTCCTGATGAAGGAGCAAAAGATTAGGATATGAATCTGTCAAGTTTGGAATATTTTTTTCTGTATAGTTCTGTTAAATGACTGGAGACAATAATGCTTCAGTATTTTCTGAGAATAGCTCGTTTGTTCTTTATTTCAGTGTTACAGAAAAGATTATTTGCAACTATTCACTTCCTTACAAAATATTCAGATTCTTCAATGAAAAGAGTTTCCCACATTGTGTAGCCACCCACACAGCTACATTTGAAATGAATGAAAAGCTGTGCTTGATGATGTTGAATATATTAACCTCTTACAGTTCTCCGGCTCTGGTTAGCCACTTTTATTCTGCATCTGCACAAGGAAAAGTGTTGAACACAAGCTAGATTTTGTTGATTAAATACAAATAAAGGAAACAAAGGCATCATGTGAGTATGACTGAAGCAAGTTATGAAGATTCTAATCTGTGTTTAAAGGTTCTTTCATTCCTGGCAAACTAAAAACAAATTTAAGCTTGCTAGGAATTAATTATAACAGATCATAATTAGTAATGGGATATGAAACATTTCCCCTCCTACTGGTGTAAACTTTGACCAGTTCAAATTTAATCAGAAGGCATTACCATCTAATGACTAGTTAGTGGTCTATATGAAATAGCCTAGCGATTGAAATACATTCCCTAATCAGAAATACCACCACCACCACCACAATTAGTACTCATGATCGCAATCTCAAGAGAGACACTAGGGATACTGGCTGGCAGACATGAAGCTCAGTGTCCATGACCCAAATCATTCAATGGACGTCGACTCCAATCTTTAAGTCTTTCAATCCAGCACTAGAGAATAACTTCAAATTCAGTTGTTTATTTTAAAAATGCACTGTACCACTGCTTTCTGGACAATCAGTTTTGCATATAACCATCTTGATCCACCAGAAAGCTGCTGCTCCATGGCCCCACCGAGGACTAAGCAGTAACGAATGCTGCCCAGTTCCCAGGATCAATCACAACCGTGTGCTGCAGGCAAAGGCGCGCAATGGCTCAGGCAAGAAAGGAGGCCAAGGAAGGGCTCCCGTCTGCATCTGCATTGACCTCAGCCAGCTCGAGGGATGCCTGTGAAATGAAAACTCGGGTTCCTATAACCTTCCCTTCTAAAACAGCAAAACCTTGTATTTATTAACTCATATTTACTGGATGCCTTTTAACCTGAATACATTTATGCCCTTGTCTCTTCTGGAATGAGCTTGATTTCTCCATTGCAGGAAACTTGCCCACAGTGTTGGTTCTGTGCATCCTCACAGATCTGGGAAATTCAGGGCTCTGCCACGTGCATGTTGTATAACAGCCAGGCCACAGGCTTGTTATCTCTTTATCAACAGGGGCATCAATTACCCCAAATCTAGTTTGACCACATTCATATTTTTGACATAATGGAAACACACCAAACACCTTGCCCCCTCAAATTGACTAAAACATTCTAGAATTGTATCATCACTCTGCAAGTCTCTCCTAATCACAACACACACAACAGCTGTCAGCTCTTTAAAAACTCCAGCATTTCTTTCCCAATTTTCCTCTTGTTTCCCTACTCTCACGTCTCTCCAGTTTTAATCCCAGTGAGGTATATGAGGCTTAGGCCAACATATCACTTTTCTCTTCTGTTCGCTCTATGTCTCTGCGACATTGGATTCTTGCATGTCGCCCCCCCTCCTTGTCCCTGTCTGGTGAAATTCAGCGGTTGCATTAACACAATCTGATGGCTACAGCCAGTGCTCTGATCTGAACCATGTCTGCGCTGCAGCATCGCTATGTGGCTCCTTTAAGAGATCACTAAAAGAGATGTTAGTACATTGAAGAAATTCTGGGGGCAAAAAAAAAGGAAAGAAAGAGTTGCTCTTCTTTGAGCGCTGGCTGGAATGGAGAGCTATCTTCATAAATAGACAGGAAACAGAAAAGACTAATGTTGGGCAGATGACAGATCCCTGAATTCAGTTAACTGGCCTTCAAGATATGAACTGTTCTATTAAACATAGAGGCATTATGTTGGTCATCCACTTTAAGCCCAAGAGTGATTAAAATGCTGGCAGAAAATAAAAACTGGCTATTGAAGAGCTTGCCCCGAGGTCCTAATTTCAAATCAAATTTTACAGCGCCGCACAGGAACAATGGCAGCCCAGTACTCTAAGTCTTCTTTTTGTCACTTTGTACAAAGAAACCCCCTCAAACTCTCTCAAAGAACAATGGCCCCTCTAGATTCACAACTACGCCAAGAATGGGCTCAAACCATACAAAAACACATTTTAAAAATACATTTTACACTCCCCTTGACATTTGAGATAAATAGAAGCCAATGGATTGAAATTCCAAGTATTTTTTATATCCTTTCACAATGTGAATTTTTTATTTTCCCCAGTCTACTTGATCTTTGACATTCTGGCCTCTGTGAAAGAAGGACACAGCAGAGCAGTCAAAGAAATTAATTATGCAGATAATTGCATTTTATTAAAATGATTAGTGTAGCAGAGAACTCCACAAATGACAGCTACACGAACCTGGCCCCCAGAAGAAATCAGGAGGACACAAACAGTTCATTTTTAATTGAAGAACTTCTCAGCTATTAACATTTAATTATCTGTTACTGATATACGACACAAGTTTAATTTACATTTTTCTATATATCAGGTTTGATTTTCAATAAAAGCATTTTAAAATTTCTACTGAGCTGCTTCAGATTCCCTTTTTATACAGTATGAGTTTATTTGAATTTGGCAGCTTGGTTACAGACAGTTGTTTCCTAGTGAACAGAACACAAGACCATATGTTTCAACATTTAAGCAATTTAGAATCAGAGGTATAATTCTGAGTGTCCTTAGCAGAAATTGTACATTAAATACCCAAAGGATCTGAGCTCTACAAGAGATACAGCCTTTTTTAGCACTTTTCCCATAGCAACAAAACCACTCTACGCTACTTATATCATATACTCGAACCACAAGCATGCTGAGAGCATTGGTGAGCTGACTATAGTCTGCATCCAGCCATATCAAGGGCTGCTGTGTTTTCAACAGGAAGAGATGAATAAGTATACCACTTTTTCCCTTTCTCCTTCCCCCACTTCTCTCCCTTCAAGCAAGATTCACCTGGAATTACCTCTGAAAGACATCTATAGCCAGGACTCGTACCTGGTTCCTTGATTTGTGGATATCATTTTGTGAGAAGACATCCATCAACAGCTTCTTTTACCAACTAAAAATAAGACCAAACATGTTGCTTGTGTTCCTCTCTTCATTTCTGGGATGATTAACACCACCAGAAAATGGAATTACGTATTTAAATCAAGAAAGAGACAAGGCATTTTTTCCAAGGGCACTGGCATGATACATCATACCCTTGTGCTGGTTTGCCCATTCTGTTTTTCCTGGCATGAGGTCACGCAACCTCCAAGCTACATAAGAACATTTAAAAAGTAGTTCCAGAGAGAGAAAAAAGCCCCAAATCCTTGACTACATCACTGAATCTACTAGAAAGTCTTATCTTCATAGTTTTAATCACAGTACCTGAAATAAAACCAGAATGAAAATTACAATTTAAAATTAAAATTTAATGATATGTCCTTCTTAGATGAAATGAGAAATCCAGAAGTTTATGCAATATCCTCAATGATTAACACATCAACGAAATGTTATTTTACACATGCCTCAAATTTTTAGCTACACTGCACATACCAGATTAGGTTTATGACACTTATATTTCTAGAGTAAAGAACATCCAAACATTTGGGGTTTCACACACCAAGTCACATTTAGCCTCCTGGGTTTGTAGTTCCACTTTCTCTGAATGGGACCAGAACAGTGCAAAACACCTACTTGACACAGGAGAAGCCTTTTGCAAAAAATGATTAAAGCACTTCAGAAGCATCTGCAAGTTTAAATAAATCACAACAGACCAGTAAGATCTCAGAATACACAAAAATATGTACATATATTTAAATCATTGCATATTTCTCCCTTCCATCACGGATGCAGAAACCATGGTCAAGAAAAACTGCTAGAGAACCAAGACACTGACAGAAAACCAGGGTGTACATGTAGAAGTCACTTTTCAAAATTTTGGCAGTCCAAGATGAAATATGCAACACTTACAAGTAGACTCTAACGTAAACACACTCCTCTACCCTTATTTTAAGTCAAACTCAACAAATTCAAAAACAGTTACAGGGACATGACCAGTAGATCTTAATACTTATTGCTCCCAGCACTCTGGAATATGACAGTTAGTTTTAAACCTACCCGTAGATTGGATACCAAATTTGAGTGAAGGCTTGTTCTTAGAAGGGATGGACCTAATCATGATCCCACTGAAGTCATAAGCAACATCTCTATTTACATTCTAGAAACCAGATCATGTCTTGAACATGCTGTGGTAGTCCCTGATTCTGGACCATGTGAAACAAGACCCGCTTGCTACTTTCACTCAACTCAGTCCATGGGACAGATCATATTTCTTAATGCCATAATACAGCATTCTGGTTAACTTATGACATTTGTTTTTAGATACTGTGCTTTTTGATCAATCAGCAAGGAAAACCTGTTTCCTTTGCAGCACTTGAACCCTAGATTTTGTGGAACATTTACCTGAGATAATGTTTTGACTGCGGAATCTACTCTGAGGCAACAGGTAAACTCTGCGTGCATCTTCTGGGTGGAAAAAAAAAGGAGTTAGGATCTCAACCTATTGCTTTTCCACCTTCACTGCTTCTACGCAGAAGTTTTACAGATAGGAACCTACATGCACAATTCTCCATACATTCAAAAGACAGATGATACAAAAACAGTACCACCTCAAATGGGTTCAGCAGACTTTTGAAAACTCTTTATCTTACCATTTTTCTGAACATTTTGTGCTACATAGTAGTTTCTTAGACTTCACTTTTTAATACCACCACTTTACAGAAAACTGAAACAGCAAATAGTTATTTTCAGACTGGAAATGTTGTGTGCACTATGCAAGACTGCCATTTTATCTTTGCTTTCTGACAGCCAGGATCCTTACACTGCTACAGCCTCAGCTTCTATGGTGCTGTAAGGGACTGAAGTCAGCTTTTTTTTTTCCCTCCCTCTAATTTTCCATCCCATATATGTATGGAAACTGAAGAGATATGTAATCAAATCATTTCCTTACAATTTTCAATTAAAAATTGTAATTAAGTAACAAATATTAAACTACTAAAAATACTTTGTAGATATAAAACATGCTGTAATGTTTTCAAAGTTTTTTCATCAATATATAAAGGCTGTTCTAATTTGGTGAAGGCTCTATCTGTCTGTCATTTTGACTCAGTACGCTGGTACAAAAATTCACTTCAAATGCTTGAGTGATTCTGAGTGATTAAAACAAGCAAACAAACCCTCCAGAAGTAATTCCATTTGTGGGTATTTCCTTTAACAGCATTAATAATCTAATGCATTTAAAAGGAAGATTTAGAGTTATAAATCACTTGTATTTCACTAGATTAAAAATGTAATAGATGTAATATATTCACAGTATATAAACATAAACATATCAAGAAAGTATTCCGACAGTATCCATTTTTGTTGTGCATGGTTTCTATATGAACACCTTTGTACGCCATTTAAATTTTATTTCCATCTATTTTAATGATATAAAATCCAAAGGAAACGCTTAAACTTTTATTATTCAGTTAGTTCTGCAAGTATACATTCAGTAGGATATAATTCAAATAATAAACTGATCAGGACAGCAAACTAAGTACAGGTTTTCTCATTTGGAACTAAATTTTTAATATAATAACCAATCCTTAGAGACTTGTATATCTAACAGAAGAGCTGATCTTCTCTAACCTTCTTTACTTCCTGTATCTTCTGTTGCGAGTTACAAAAAAATGTCTAATAAACCAGCTAATCTTATTTCTTTATTCTGAACTCTCCTGAAGTGGGAGAGCACTGAAGTGGACTCTGTAGGCCACTATTTTGTTTCGCAGTATGTCTCTCCTACTGCTATACCTAATAGTTATTTTCCGTAGAAACGACAAATTAGCTAAATGTAGATGTGCTTCTAAGGAAAGAGAGAAGGGAGGAGGAGGGAGCCACTCCTGAGAGCTCTGGGCTACCTGGGCATGGAAGAGCCCAGCGAGTGTCCTCCCAGCCCAGCGTCTCAGCTTATTCTCGTCTCCTCCTCGTTTTCCCCAGAAATTCCATCCTGACCCTGAGAAACACTGTCATCAAAACAAGTGCGTTTCCATGAAACATATCGCCACTGTGAAAACATTTAATAAAAACATTCCCATCCCATTCTAATTTTAATTTGCACTAAGTTTTTACTCAGTCAATGCAAAGAAACATAAGAGACAGTTGCCTGATTTTGTCATCCAAAGCACACTCATTTTTGAGTTCCCTACCCAAAACTTGAAATGAAATTAATGGGACTTTAAGGTACACTAGGCAAATAAGTGCTTAGCAAAATTAAGTTGTAACTAAATAAATGCAATGCCACTTAAATACTATTTTACTCTTTGGCTATATCTAATAGGAAGACTTTTAAATAAAGCCCTCACAAGAAAAAATCCACACTGAGAAAAAAAAAAAGATTGTTATTTTTAACGCTGATAATTTTGTTTAAAAGAAGATTCTTTCCTGTGTTCCATCATTTTACATTATGTTCTATTATAGAAATGAATGTGGGAAAAAAAGTTCAGAAAAATCCAGACCCAGAATATTATGGAAAAAAGAACCACCAAATGTAAAGGTCCTGTAATATCTGGTATCTTTAGATTTTTCTGCACTGGTTCACATGACCCCCAATTTATTTTTAGAAAGGCAGCAATTCCCACTTGGATACGGTGCAATACCTTGTACCCGAATGCTGCTTTGCACAAATAAACCACAGAAAGTGTTGACTTAAAAATAAAACATTGGAAAAGGAGAAAGTTTTTTTCTCTGTGAAAATTTCCGGAAAAGCTGTAAACAAAGGCAGGTTTGGCTCAGTGGCTGAGTGACTCTGTTGAGCTGTTGAGGATGGAGAACATATCAAACCTCACAGAGTGAGGAAATGTTTGTAAAACAGTTAGTAAATCATAGGCAGCAAGGTCACCATGTTTAACAGCAGGAATGACACTTTGCCAAAACCCCAGCTGTGAAAGGGCGTATACACACATGCGCTTGTGTCTCATTTATTCTTCTTCATATCCTATTTTTAATATTTTTTAAAAACCTATTTTTCTAAAAGCAGTAAAAATCTAGAGGATTTCAAAACTGAGGAGGTCTGCCAGCACTGAAATAATCATCAGTCAAATAATCCTGATAACTAATTTTGTTTTACCAAACAGAACATAAACTGTTAAAGCATCAAGAAGTTCTCTGTGGTCTGAGTGATTTCCCTACAGATTGATACTGACTGACCCTTTTATCTCAGTGACAAAGTTTTAAGTTCTAGCTGAGGATCCAAAAAAACAATCTGGAGGGTCTAAAAACTGGCATAGCCAGAAGGCAAAAGTATACATTTTTAAGTAGTCACACTGCAAACGCATGTACGGATATATGGAACTTATCTTATGCCAAAAAAATCCAGAAATCATTATTTCAAGTTGAAGAGTTGTCATTAAATCACTTAATAATATAGAGAGATTTATAAAATGACTCACCTGCTACCGTAGAAATCAAACACTCTGTGGTGTATCACTGGCAGACAGCATATAGCAAAGGAAGTACTTAAGCACATGCTTGACTTCAGCTCCTCACATGTTTGAAGTTAAGCACGTGTGTAAGTGCTTTGCTGGATTGTGGCCTAGTATATATGCTGGACAACCATGACATAAAAATATATATATTTTTTCTTTTTTAAAAATATATATACATATACATACATACATATATATATATCTCACAGAATCACAGCATGGTTGAGGTTGGAAGGGACCTCTGGAGATCATCTAGTCCAACCCCCCTGCTCAAGCAGGGTCACCTAGAGCACCTTGCACAGGATCGCATCCAGGCGGCTTTTGAGTATCTCCAGAGAAGGAGACTCCACAACCTCTCTGGGCAACCTGTTCCAGTGCTCTGTCACCCTCACAGTGAAAAAGTATTTCCTCATGTTCAGATGGAACTGTCTGTGTTTCACTTCGTGCCCGTTGCCTCGCGTCCTGTCACTGGGAACCACTGAAAAGGGTCTGGCTCCATCCTCTTGACACCCTCCCTTAAGATAAAGAGAGGGGTGGGGGGGGGTGCGCGCGCACGTATAAAATAGGTGTGTGTGTGTGTGTGTGTGTGTGTGTGTATATATTTAAAATCTCTATTAAAATGTTGTTTTAAAACACAGTTTATGATGATGTTTTAAAGTGCCCCCTTCCACTGTTCACTGTGTTACAACAGAATGAAAACAACTAGGGAGAAAATTTTGATCTACGGTGATTGAAATCCATTTCACTTATTGAGGAAGCCTTGAATCCCATGAAGCATTCCTCCTTGCTTTAGGTCACATAAAAGTAACATTTCAGTTTGTATAATTACAGGTGGTAGGTGAGAATTTAAATACAAAAAAAATTTATCAACACAGTAGATATTCGTAAGAACAACAGTATGACATTAAGCTATTGAAGTTTAATACCAAAGCTAAATAAGTCCTTGCTTCATATTGGAGGAAAAAGCAGGAATAAAGAAAGATTTAATGTGAGGGGACATTTTTGTCTTTTAAAACATTTTCTGTTTTGTACCATGAATCTTTTCTTTTGGTCTAGTTTAGTTGCTTGCTTTATAAAGCAAATGTTTAAATTAAATGATTCTTGAATCCAAACTCTGCGTATCTTGGACAAGCTCACAATGTGGTTAGAATATAAAGCTAGGTTTGAATTTTTCAAATGGCTCTCCTTAATACTGGCCAAACCAAACCCTTCTACCTTAAAAGAGATTTTTGTGTTTTGGGGGGTTGGTAACGTAGCTGAAGTTTTAAACTTTGCAAATGAAACTCACACTGCTTTCAAATCTGCTTCTAGGCCTCCGCCGCGCTCCGAGGAGCACCCAGGCCCCCCAGGGGCAGCACAGCGGGCGTTCGGGTGGCGGGAGGCTCCGCCGCGGCCGCAGAGCAGCCCCGCGACCACAGCCAGCTCGACTGCATCAGCGTGCTGCTCTGCACACACCCGTCAAAGTCACGGTCCTAGGAAAAGGGAGGAAATGTCTTTAAGCTACAGCCACTATTTTCATTGGTTTTGCTGCTTCAAAACCAGAGATGCCTACTAAGGAAAAAATATTCTTAGGATGAATTTCTTAAGGAAAAGCACTGAAGAATAATTCATGAGTGAAGCTACCTTTGCAGGGGAATTTAAAAAGATGTTTTTACCTACAGTGATTACTAAAAATAAGTTAACAGAAAATAACTGAGGTCAACCATAAGTATGTGTATAGCACAGCCCTGATTCTTCAGACACTCTGTACAGGAGTAGGATTATGATCATATTTACCAAGACATCCACCAATCAGTGTAACAGGATCTAGTCCTTCTAGCTCAGAAGGGAACTAGGAAGAAGAGGGAATTTATTCTAGAGGAAAGAATCTTAAAAATACTAGGACAGGACAGTCGATTTAGTACTATGTAAACCTGAAAGTGACTTAAAATTATTAAGCCCGCAGTACTGCAATTTAAACTATTTTTTTTTAATCTATCTCTGTTTTATGTATAGAGACTCTTTCTTAAATACAAAATCCTGCAGTGAAATGATGGACCTGACTATTGATTAACCAGTTCTGTGTGCTGAAATTTTCCATTTGGTTAATCTTCTGGAAAGGAATTACTGTTTCATTTTATGAATTCTTTTTTGCTCATTACACGAAGTTCTCAGTGCATCAGCTACTGTATAGTTTATTTTTCAGTCTTTCTTCTTCTTTAGTCTTTCCTGTTCATGTTCCCGTATTACTGGATCAGTTGTTCTTTGTTGGGCAGTTCAATGAGATTAAATCAACATGTCTTGAACTGCCAGTAGAGAAGTTAAAATTTACCTCCTTTAATCCATCTAATGTGCTGTAGAATTGTACTCCAAGAAACAGAGATGTTAATTACCAGATAATATGTTACCTTAAATTACTAAAATTTGTAAGGAAAGCTCTTGCTGCCTAACATTATTTTGCCCTTTTGCTTAATGCACAGTCTTCCTTCGGTTTCTACATCTGAGACATTCTTTGGCCTTTACAGTCATCGAGATGACTGGGGTCTATTCCAATCTATCCTCTCTTAGTCTGCAGGAATACACATTTCTTTATTTCTTACCAATGAAGCTAAAACTGTACTGAACTTTACTTCAGAAGAAACTGATGGCCTTCAGAAACCCATACGAAGCCCTGCTGTTGCAGATGGCAGTTCTTCTTTGTCAAGAAGTTTGCAGATTGTGAACATGTGAAGTTTACGTTCTTAGACTAGCTACATGCTTTCCTTGGACAGAAAACCGGCCTCAAGTAACATCTGGCTACTCATTCTTCTAAGCGCCAGATCTGTTACGATGAATAACAACAAAAAGAATTTCTTACATTTTGTAAAGTAGATTTTGTGCCCTGAAAGTTATTGGACTCAGATTCCGGATCTGAAATTACTCAAGCACATCCCGTGGATGTTATCAATCTCAGGTGCTTCCTATTGGTTATTTCATATAATAATACTTGAAATATTTTAAATTTTCTCTCACCTTGCTCTCTGCTTCTATCAGACTAAGTAAACAAATTTACACTACTTAGTTTTATCACATTTCTTCCAACTACTGTTACTTGAGAGTGTTTCTAGGAGCAACATTGCCATACTCAACAAAAGAGCATTATTCTTACACATATTAAGCTTTATAGACAATAAATAATACAGGAGGGAAGTATATCTGAATTATTATTTTGCAAATACAGATATGCTTTAATGTCTGCTTTTGTGTTTCAGGACAACACACATGCCTAAATCTTTTAACTTGATATAAAATAATAATCTGTTGCTTTAAACTATTTATCCTATTTAGATAACTAGACCCCATTCAGTTTTCTTATTTTACTGAGTTTCACTTCACATAAACGAAATAGTAGGCACTTTAGAAAATTAATTTTAATTTTTTCAAGACAGAAGTCTAATAGGAGTCCTCAGAAGAAATGATGCTACTTGGCCTTGAAATTACTGCGTTCTCTTTCTCCCTTCAATACCGACTTTTTCCACTGAGCTCACTGCCTTGCAGGTAGAGCCTGGCTCAGATATCCACCTCTAAAATTAACCTGTGATATCTGTTCTTCATTAGCACACTCGAGAAGCTTTTTCAGTTAGACAAGAGTTGGGAGAAAAAATTTAGAAGTCTAAAGTTAGCAACAATAACAAAAGAGATCAAGCAGGTTACTAATATTTCTCCTATTAATTTTTTATCTTACAATTCTCTCTGTTAATCCTTAATGGTATTAAAACCTCTCCAAATTATTCCGATTTAAATATTTATTCTCTTTAGCTCTAAAAGACTCAAGGTATGTTTTTCATAAAAAATAGTCAAATGTCTATTTCTGAGTAGAAAAAGCTGTCAAAGAAACTAGATTCATTTCTTCAGTATATGTATTTCTAACTGGCCACTACAAAGCACTTCAGCATTCTTAAATATCCTTCATGCATATTTCTATTTAAAATTCTCAGTCCTCCTTAGACCAAAGCCGAGGACATGTCTTATCTCTGAAAGAGATTGCCAGCCCTAGACAGGCCAGTTGGTGTTTCCAATTTCCTTATATAACAAGGCTCTAATGTTGTGGAGGAAGTGGGTAGATACTGCGAAATCAGGGAGGATAAAAAAGCACTAGACCCATAACCTCGGAGGTCAAGAGGTTATGACTTCAGGGCCTAACAGTAAGGTGGAAGGATGTGTTCAGGTGGTTTTAAATTACCTTGTCTTACTGGTCTTTTCCAAGAGGAAGAGAGATAAGATCAAACACAAAAGATTAATATTGCATCCGTGAATATACTCGCACAGCTAACCTGAACATTAAGTCCTTACTTCTTTTTTCTAACTGTAAGCAGTTCTATTGAATATTCAAAAGTTGAAAAATATTCTCTCCCCAGCAGCGTACGTGCGATTTAGTGTTCAGGGGAACAGCTGCAATGCTGAACAGCCATCAAGGAATTCTTTTTGCCTCACTGAAAAATTATTTACCAAAATAAAAGATGAATCCCTATGATCATAATATGATTTTGGATTCCAAAAAAACCCAACCCAAGCCCTTGTACACTCCTTGCTGTTGTTGTGAAGTTGTTGGCTCAGAATTTACCATTCATCTAGAGAATGTAACATGCACTGAATAGGGAAAACAGCTTATATGAGTATTATTTTATGCACCTATTGCACAGGCAGCAGAAAGAAGAGAAAATCTCTCCCCATGCATGAAGAGGTGGTAAAGTCCCAGTTCTCAACCTTAAATGCTCAAGCAATGACTTCATGATCAGTAAAGAACTGACACCACCGGTCGTGGTGGTATCAAACAAAAGAACCATAATGTAAAATTAGTGGTAACAAAACATTATCAGCAACTGTGAGAGGACTTCCCTCACACCACCATGCGGACGGCAATAACGCTGAAGGAAACAATCCTGACCGGCTCATGGCTGCCTAGATCTCTCCTTGCCTGGTCACTCCAAGCTGAGATTAATCCATACCACAAGACTGGTGGAGTGCTCCTAATGTACAATACACCTACTGCTTGCCACAGAAGGAGCTCAAGTCTGCCACAGTTTTTTTTTCTTTTTTTTCTTTTTAATATCTCAAGAAGAGGCCAATGTAAAGTAAAATAGAAAATTATCATGGCAGCGATTGCAGAAAAGTACCAGCCTTGAAAGATCCTTAAAAGCAGTCTAAAGAAAAGTATATGCCACAGAGGAAAACTCCAGATAAATGACTTGATTTTTGGCAAAATACCATGAAAACGTGGACTTTCAGCCTATGACAGAAAGCACTGTGCTTCACAAAACAAAAAGAAAGAAAAGTTGTATTCTTTTAAAAAATAAAAGAAAGAGCTAATCACCAGTCACAAGAAGATGGTGTTGAACAACCTCCTGGGATATACGGCTAAATTCCAAACTTATATGAAAAAGCAGCAACTGTGATTTTCTCTTATGAATGCTGCCTCTGAATTTCCACTGAATTTTAAGTGAACTTCCACCCTCATGGACAGCTTTGGAAACAGGCCTCAGTGATCCTGGATTTTGTTATCTGTTACACAGTGCTAGCTAAGCGACACTGTATAATTAGCATTACAGAACAGCATTTGGTTGCATTTTGCACAAACTCTGAGCAATATGCTAAGCAACTTACAGGTCAGAGTTCTTGTTGAAAGACAAATACAGTATTGAGCATGTTAGTGAGAAATCTAATCCATTCTTCTTGACAAGTAATAGTATAAATTCTCTTTTATTATAAGAGATCTGTTGCAGTAACAGAAGATACCATTAGTAAATCAGCTGAGAAAAGTGTTCTTATAATTAAAAGTGTCTGAATTAAAGTTACAGAATATAGAGGTTTGGATTTGTTCAGTGGATGTAACATGCACCTATTACATGATGTCTGCATTTATGTGATGAGTTTGAAATTACTGCTGCATCATATAGCTGTATCACTAACATAGTCTCTTCTGCACCACAAAAACTAAACCTATGTTTGTGAACTGCACAAAGCACTCATATTTAAGACAAAGCACTCATATTTAAGACTTGTATCACTCACCACAGTTTAAAAACCACACTTTACTGTATCATGACATGCAGGTGTTAAGTTTAGGATTCTTTCCTTGACTTGACATGTAAAAACGTGCTAAGAACACAGTTACAGGTAAAGGAAATAGTAGAACTAAACTGTATCTGCCAATTACAACTCAGAGGCGAGGCCAACCTAATTCCTTGTCTTTCCTGCCTTTGGAGTGGAATATGCAAGCATTCAGAAGACGTAAACGGAGCATAAATCTTCACATGATTCCTCAATCTGTCTACAAATGACCATGACATTACATATAAACTATTCTATACAATATATATGCTTCCCTTTTAAACAGTTAAGGAGTGTATCAGACACCGTGATAAACACAGAAAACTGAGCGTGAATACCAATAAATGCAAGCCTTCCGTCTCGGAAACTCTTCACTTATTTGATTAAGTTAGGTGAAAAACAGAGCAGTCATGCTTGTAGCTTTTCTTCCTTTTTCCTTTCCTCCACTCTTTTTATTTCTAATGCGAATCGGAAGTCTATGTGGAGCAGTCTGGCTAGCCCCAGTCTAACCTCCCCATCTGGAAGGGAACTAACCAGCCTTGGGGCTACTTCCAACCCTTCCCAGCTGTTGGGTTTGGGTTTTTTGTTTTTGCGGGCTTGAGAAAGCATATTTATATAAATGATTGCCATATCCTTTGCCAGCTGTTGACCCTGCTCTTGTCCCGGTTGGGGCATGTTTTTCATTTTTAGCGGCCACAGACTGGAACTGACCCTGACAGAGTTAGCACGCTATGCAAACAGCTTCACGCGCTCGTGCAGGGACGCGGCAGACAATGGCTGCCCAGTGCGGCCGGGACCGGTGTTTCCCTCTGGGCTAATGTCACCGGCCCCAGCGCTGGAAGTAGCAGTTTGAAAAAATAAATGATGAGATTCACAGCACTGTTGGGAGGCTTCCTGTCCAGTTCATAGGGGCTCAGCAATTTCAGATACCATTCTCATTAGCAAAAAGGTTAACAGAAACACACACGTGAAAAGGAATTTTCACCGGGCCACATCTCGTGTTGGGCACAAGAAAGTTTCCTGAGCTGAACTGTCAAAACATTCCAGAGCTATTTTTGTAGAACTGTTTTTCCTCCTGTGGAGCTACAAGCTGATGGCTCTTTGCTACCGTCTTGGAAAAAAAATTGTGGCTAAATCATCAGCTAAAAATAATAATCATTAAAAAAAAGAATTGCAACCTACAACGACAACTTAAAACTTTCAGATCAATGCGTCTGACAAGGCAAACTGCTTTTTCTGTATTCCAGAGCACTGCCCTAGAAATATATCCTGCATACTAAACACATCCTTATTTCCTGGTCACCTGTAGCTATGCTGAAGCGAGAATGTTCTGAACTCTATTTAAAAAGTATTTTGTAAAGGGGAATACTCTCAACAAACACTTCTAAAGAAAAGTCAGTTATTCACTCTGGCTGTTATCTCATTGACTCGTACTAAAGTTAAATGGGACGCAGACAATGAACTGTAGCCTTTACAACTTTCATAAGCATTATCAGATTTTTTGATAATAAGTAGAGGTGGCATATGTGTTCTGTTTAGTATGCAGAAGGGCCTCATTTTATTCTCAATGCACAGATATAATTAAAAATAAATTTACTGTTAACGCTTAAAGTGGTGCCAAGATTATCCAAACAGAAGGTTTATGATACTTAATAATTGATAAGAGGAGGGAAATTCACAGATTGCAACTGATTATTATTTAGTAGATCTGTTTGCAAAGGTGAAAGTGGCATTATAGCTAGCCAAAAAGAAGAAAAAAACAACTTTGTTTCTTTTATCACTTGCATCCTTAGAAAAATTTGACTTTGGCAAACACTTTCAAGAAGCATTTGAAATGAAAGATTACAGATCAAGACAGATTCACTGATTACTCTGGATAATATTTAAGACATTCAAAGGGTTTTCTAAAACATCAGCTTCAGTCTGATTCCTAACAAGGGGAGTTTTATTAACCCATTTGTATTTCATAGCTTTTTTATATATATATATATATATATACACACATATATATACACACAATATGGGCATGTACAGTATATCAGCTTCTTTAAGGCAGTGATTTTCAGCTTGGATTTCAAACCAGCTTTAGCACAATGTGCCAGAAATTTCCACAAGTGCTGAGAGAATTAACTGATGGAATCTTTGAAGCCTCTCTATCCCAGATTAACTGATGAAAAATCTGTGAAATCACGGTTCAATCTTCTTTTTTTTTATGGCTAGACGTGTTTGTAATGGTTGGGATGACAAGATGCTCCCAAGCCATCTGGCTCCTCACACAGGATTTGATTCAGAAAATTAATAGTAACACCATTGGTGTGCACATATTGCAACAGTCCAGAAACCCTGCCCTGTTACACAACCAAACGCAACGAGTTTGTAATTCCCTCAGTCGTCAGTGTAGACTGAAAATGGTGATGTTAGCCTTAGAAAACGTTCTCATAAAACAGTTCAAGGAATGAATGAGTGATTTCATATGAATGTTATGACTCCGGCTGCCCGCACTCTTCCCCCCTCCGCGCCGCTCACGTTTAGCCACACAGAGCTACTTCGTACAGCGCGAGTCGCTTACTCACGTGGCGGAGAAAAGCCTGACTTGGAGCACTCCCCTCGCAGTGAAAAGGGGAAAAACAGTTTTCTACTTTCGTGTATTATGCAAATACAATATATATAAATAATGGGCTTTGTGCTTTCAGTAAGCACTATCTAGCATGCATCAGCCTATGAATCCAAATTTTTAAGAACGTCGCACTACACACATTTCTGTGGATGCGCAAAAGATCCGTTAGAGGGGCAGACTGCAACTTTCATTTACAAATCAAATCCTGGATATCAAAACAACAGGACTCAGTGACTATTCTAAAGGCAGCTGTAGATAGCTTTTCTGAATATAACTCAGAAAATCCATGACTCTTTATGAAAATGAAAAGCTTTTTGGCTGAAATTATCCTAGAAATACTGCTTACCAGAACAGACTTAGCATTGAAAGAAACTTGTATAAATTATCTATGTTAGATAAATTGTGTATTAAAACGTTACTTTAAAAGATTATTTTAGTTTGGCTCAGGATGAACATCCCACTATATTTTACATAATGCAAAGCTTATTCCCATTAAAATTCATTACAGCTGGGTATTCAAATCCACTAGGTATCTTTGGAAACACTACGCTAATGTGTTGAACTGCAACTGTAAAGTTCCAGCTTTCTCTACCAGGGCTCTAAGCAGAGCGTCCCCGTGTTGCAGGAGACATTGCCAGGCAGACTAGACAAAAAGAGCTCTCGGGGAAACACCGTTGTGTCAAATGTACGGAAAAGACGGGAACAGAGGGAATTTCAAACAGGTACATTAACTTTCAGAGTGCGCAGCGGTGAAGAGACGTTCAGGACTATACACGATTCAAAACAGAGTGCAACTTGTAAACACAGGGAACACCGACGGGAACACTTTGTCTCTTTTAACAGCACTGATGGATTTCATTACTGTGGGATAATGAGTTGAAATAGATAGGTGAAGTCTTGTACTTATTTGTTACGAATTTTAAGACTTTAAAAGATTCCAGAAAACACAGTATACAAGCTATATAAGAAAAAATTACTTTACCTTTACAGCACTAAAAGTAAAAGCTTATATTGAAGAAATATAATAAATATCAAGGTGAGAGATCCTATGGGAATATTCTTTTCTCTTGAACCCTCAAAGTTGCTACATGTATGGCTTGAATAAATTAAGGACTAATAATCCATCCTTTGCAAATACATCAGCCGGGAGGTTTTAAGCAATGAGCAACACTTGCACCTTTTCTCTTTCAGGGCTCATTTTGAAACACCTAAGCGGGAACTGGTTTTAGAGGGCTGCACTTTCTCAACAGCAGGTCACTTGAGCATGCCCAGGTGCGCACCAAATTGCTTGCCACTTTTACAAATCACGATTTCAGGTCCTTATCAATAGCCTGGATTTGCACATTCCTGAAAACCTGATGAAAATGGAAAGCTTTTTGTATGTGGAAGAAAACCCCAAGCATTTTCCTTTAAAAAAACAAAACAAAACTCTCATTTAACTCATCAATTCTGAATTCAGGTTTCAATCACTGTTGCTGCCAATCTTTTTTATTTTGTGACGTGTCTGGAGCAGCCTGACTCTCCTCCTACTAAAACCAATGGAAAACTCCCAGCACTTGCAAGCAGAAGGGAATCCAGCCCTAAACGGATACTTAACTTCGGTGCAAAGAGCAGGACGCCCATAAGAACAAATGGCCATAGATAGAACACCTAGGTGACTTAATTACCAAAACAAAGCAAAAAAACTAGAAAGGATCTTATGGCCAAATGCTTTGAGGTACAAAAGTGCTGTAAGTTCAGTAGGCGCTGAGGCCCCGGTACGTAGCGGGCTTGGGCTGGCTGCTGCTAAACCCAGGTTAATAGCCGATGACCCTTCCCATTCTTAACCTCCAGCAACGACCTCCTGACCCACCCCAGCGACGGTGTTTATAAGCGTGTTGCCACTGGTGTAAATAAAAAAGGAACACAATGTGCTGAAATTGTTACTGGTGATGACAACTGACACACATTTTACACTGCCAGTGGGCAAAAACATCAATAAATAACTCAAAATCTGTTAGTCAAAGTGTTTGGAGCTTCTTGCAACGATCATCTCATTTTCGCTGTTTTTCTCTCTTCTCCACGTGTCTTTACGGGACAAACAACAAGCAAGCCAGGCAAAGAGAAAGCCACCTCTCACTAAGATGCAGCAGCATTACACAGGACCTGGAATTCCTGCCTTCCAGCATACTCCTTCCACTCTGAAAGAGCGGCATGAAAATAAGCTACAACACACAGCAGGCAAAACAGTGTATTTTCTAAAATTTTAAAAGTAAAATGGCACAGGGGGCTCATGACAGAAAGGTAGTTTTTGAAAGACCTTCTATGGCTATTGGGTACTATGAAAATTGCTGTTTATCCCACAGAAAGAAACTAACTGAGGCAAAATTTTTAATAAAATAGCTTTCAAAAAAACCTATAGAAATGTTTAATAAAATTATTGGATGAGAAAAAAGGACAGAACCTAAAAAAAGTATCACAGTAGCAGAGGCTTCTGTATTTGGAACTTGTGTCTTTTACTAAAGATGCTACTACATATATATTTATATGAATTACTTCCAATTAAAAAAATATATATATAGCGTATATATGTTCATGAGATTCCTCTGAATAGAACCTCTGCAGGCATTACGACATCTTGGTGATAACGCACTTTAGCTTTCAGAGATGAAACCAAAACGCAGTCCTACATTACCCATTTAACTACCTTCTTCCTTGGTATCAGACCCATTCAATTACTAATCTTCTATTTGCTTTATGTTAATTGCTTAAATTAAAGTGATAACAACAAAAACAATAAAAGAAGAAACAAAAAATCAGCTTTAAACATTTCTGAGTTGAAACAGTTCATTCTGTTCAACTAAAACAACAAGAAATTGTATCAAATACTGGTGGCAAGGACTTACTCCAAATAACAGCAGGAAAAATTAAAAATACAACACTGAAAATAGTGGATTCCTGACAATCTATTGATCAGGCAATGCACAAGAGAAGAATATAAAAATGTAAGCACTTTTGAAAGTCACATTTTATCAGCTATATTCTGGGCCTAGTATTTAGTTGTTCTCTCAACTAACACACAGGCTCCTTCATTTTAATGGTGAACAGCTTAAATCTTTTGTTTTGGTTGCTGCTACTACAATTCAATGAGACAAAAAGTACATGAGGATTTTTTAAAATGAACAAGTTATAAAAATGATTATAGTAGATGTAACAGCCTATAAAATATGATAAAATAATACAGCCATCTATCTTTCTCAAAAAGAAAAATTAGATTATGTATAATTGTAAAATCTAATTTACATTCTCCTATTTCCAATTTAAATTTCCACTTTTACGAAATATTCTCTGCTTCAAAGTTGTGCATGTGTAAAAGATGCTTTGACATGCTTTTAATTGATTCGTTTTACACTATCGAAAGGATAACAGTGATTTGCAAAAGAATTTTTTTCTGTCTTGCACACATCTCTCATTTGCCCATCTTAATTCAATTAAAGGAAGTAAGGACGGTTTGACCGATGAATGAACCATATTTTAACTGAGGACATTTCTATGTAAACTGGAATATACCAACCACTAATTCTCAGCCAGTTACTTCCGATCTGCAACTTTTATTTTGAAAGGTCACGGCATGGTCACAGAAAAGAAAGAATATTAAATGCTGGCAAGTATTTTACAATAGCGCAAAACTACAGTCTGGTATCAAAAGCAAAAGGTTTTAATTCAAATATAATTTATATGTAAACATTCTGCATCTATTCCTACTTATCAGTGTAGCTGGATCTTAACGCTTTAAAGCAAACCTTTCATACTCAGCATATTGTACATCTATTCTCTGGAAGGACAGAAAAGAAAATACAATTTTTCTATTTCCCATAGGCCTTATGCTATACTGATAATAACTGATACACAACGTACATGAAAAATTTCAATTCTGCAAGTCTTGGTAGGTCATTAGGAAAGAGAAGCGTGCATAGACTGACCCCCATCTGCCAGTATTTTCTTTTACAAAGACAAGGTGTGAAATAGGTGCTGTGCTCTATGACAGGTTAGCGTGTATCTGCATGTATCCATACTCATCTGCAAATACAATTTCCTGTATGAACAGTATACAACTTTCACATTTGAGTTGCAGCCTCCACATTGGCCTGGGATACCCAGGAATATTAGGATATATACTTAAAGCTAGAAAAGAGCTTAAAAGTGGAACAGACAGCAAGCGTCTTCAGCTTCAATGCTTCTCAACCCAAACACGTTCCATTATTTTCTAGTTTCTTAAGGAGGCAGTGACTAATTTCCACTCAAGAATTAAGCCTGGTCTGGCACATCAGTGCTGAGAAAACACTAATGGCATGGCCAAAATTCAAATGAAATGAGAACTAAATATGCTTTCTCTCGCTACCAGGAAGGCTAAGAAACCGTGGCCTTCATGGTCACTAAACCTTCAGATCCCCAAAGATCCCCAAAAGCCAAGTCCTGCTACCAGAACCACCTGACACTAGATCACCAACCCTACCAGCCTCAACTTCATTTAGAAAATGTAAGTGGGAGCTTATCTAATTTGCTTTTGTTTTGTATGCCACTTTGTTGCTCGAAGTTCTTCAGCTGAAACGGTATGTTTGAAGAGTTGGAAGCAATTTATAACCAGAATAATACAGAAATACTGACTGGAAGATGCATGTTACTGCTCTCCATCTGCCTTTCAAATACAAGAAGGGAATATAAGACAACACGGCTTTCCCCAGGAAGACACTTTTTTCTAAAGATAGTTTTACTTCAGCTCAGCCAAGGATTTTTTTCTTTATCCTATTTTACAACGGTGCTCTTAGTTATTTATCCCTTTAACAAATAGTTGGGTTACAAAGTGAATGCAACAAATTATAATTAGGATGGTGTCTACACACCACAAAAGCCATTGCTTATATTATGAAAACACCGACAGATTTTAGGTCTGTTATAGCAATCAGGTACAATTTGATTGTACCCCAAAACCTCCCACTTGCACCTACACAGCACAGAGAAGCCAAACGGCAGTGGAGGGGAGGCCCTGGCCCGGTCCACGGCCGGGGAGTCGCTCCCGCTCGCAACGAGGGCTGCTCCAGGCCGGACATCCTGCACCTACACAGCTTCCAGCTACGAACAGGGTCTTCCCCCTAACCAGCCCAGCAACGCACTCCTGGCTACTTTTTGGCATGATGCCGAGCAGTACTATTTCTTCTGAGTCAGAAAACTTAAACAGTAAGTAAAAAGTGCCAGCGCTGCTTTCCAGAAGCAGTTAATGAGCAGAAATGCCGTCTCTCAGTCATCTGCCTCGGTCTGAACTCCAGCGACCTGCTGGTTCAGTCGCAGAACACAGCTACGCGTTGGTGATCCTTGTCAAACAGGGGTTTTGGCCCCAGATCCTCAGCCGGTGTAAACGCACCGCTCTGCCAATTCACTTACAGAAGCCGTGTAATTCCGGTTCATGTCTGTGATAGTTTAAACGCAGCCACATCTAACTTCTTGTGACAACACAGGCGACAGAGGTAAACAGGTTTTGTGAATATTAACAGAAAAAGGTACCTAGAGCCAAACAGGAGATCAATTACTGCTTTAAACTGTGATGGGATATTACATTAATTAAAAAGGCCCAACTCCGACCTCTCGTGCTGAGTATCAGCAGAGTCCCCGAGCAAACCTGCAGACTGCACTAGCTCACCCGTTAAAACGGTGACTCTCCGCTACCTGCGGAGAGAGCGATTACTCAGAGTCAGGTAGACAGAACAGGGCCATCCATTTTGGTTAGCGTTATAAATAAAGAATGTTCAGCGTATAACACGGTTAAGAATTATTCCATTTGTGAGTTTTCCTGGAGTGAGAGCAAACTCTACTAAATATTCCTGTCTGCCTCAGTGTGCACAAAAAGCATGGTGTGCATAAATCTGCAGAAATCCTGCTATTAAAAAGACCAAGAAACCTACACCAATGCATATGCTCTGTATGGACAATTAAAAAAAACAAAAAACAAACCTACGCTGTTTGGGAACAACCTCTGTAAATCGTTTCAAAGGCAGCCCGTGCTGCCTCTGCAAGAGCATGTCCAAACCTCATTAAAAGCACGCTGGAATGCAACCTGCGAGGCGGCGGTGGGGACTGCCACCTCGAGCGCCGGCTTGCCATGCTCTTGTGTTAATGACCTCACAGCAGCAGACAGATCCAGTCCTTCTGCTTTTCTTTCTCACTGAATGATTTCCCTAAAGCCAAAGCTGGGCAAAATGCCACTAATGCTGCCGTAAAACTCCCGCTGTGTTAGGAGGGAGGCAGGCGACTGAGGGTTAGGAGGTAATCAAGCTTACAGATTAAGGCTCACTAAAGCTACAAGATCAGCACAGCTCGGGGTGTTTATTAACTCTTTGAAAACCAAGATGTACGATTTTGTATCACATGAATATAAAGAACATTTTCTAATAGGACCTGACAGCCCAACTATTTTGCAAGATTAGAACTAAATTTGTGCAAAGCTAGGTATACAGCAGAAACACCGAGTTTAAACGTATTTGGATCAATTTCTTTATAAAACCTACTTCAAAATATGACACTGCACAAGCAAAACTCCCAAGAATAACAGAGAAGTAAAATTTGCTAATTTTTCTTCCATTCAAAATATTGTTTTTGAAATGAAACAATGTAACCTGACAGTCAATGAGTTAAAAATACTTCTACCCCTTCGGCAAATTAAAGCTCTAACCTGGGAAATACTACTTTTTCGCAGTTCAGAATGGGTTAATTTCCGAATATAAAATGAGGTTGCCACAATCTGGGTGGGTTTTTTTTGTTTTGTTTTGTTTGTAACACAAAGCAAAATATACTCCACAGATGCTTGATTAAAATGCAACAGCTGTTTATGGCAGTGCATTTTCCGCTAATTTACTAGGGCAGATTTTTCAAGGAGCCTTGTTTCAGTTGCATCTTCATTTGCATAGAGCAGTCATACAGCAGGGCTGTCGTTCCCGTCCTCCCTGTCTGCTTGGCTAATATCGAAGGCTTAAATTTAAATTCAAATTAAACTAAGCAGTCCACTCCC
Organism: Apteryx mantelli; assembly: GCF_036417845.1. Lineage (NCBI taxonomy): Eukaryota > Metazoa > Chordata > Aves > Apterygiformes > Apterygidae > Apteryx > Apteryx mantelli. Next base: position 12,095,031 of record NC_089999.1, read on the forward strand.
ATAAAGGAAAACCAGTTTTGAGAGCAAGGTGCTACAGGTCTGTCCCATAATCTAGCCTGTACTTTGTATGTATTTAACTTCTCAATCCAAAATATTTCTTTGGCATTGTACGCAACTAATATTTAATCTGCTGTTCACATCTGTCTGGCCAGGTCCCGTCTCTCTTGGTTTTTTTATTTCCCTTTTGTTTATTTGATCTATTACACTCCTTAAGCTTGATGGCTAATCCAAATTATTAACAAATACAAAAGGGTTTACGTAAATTATTATGATGAACAAAAACAAATCACAATTATAACTTTGTTAAGTGAATTAGACAACGATGACTACAGCTTCCCTATCATAGATTGAGGCAGATGAATTTGAACTTTATTGACAGTAGCAGCAGAAAGCTTTAATCACTAAGCACCAGTACAGTCTGGTTTTCATAGGGTAATGACTATCTATATATTCATAACAAGGGTCTCATTCATCATAATTCATATAAAAAACTCTAGCAAAGCTAATGGAGGGAATGTGTGAAAAGTGATTGGATGGGTAAAACTGTATGGGGCTGGAAAGGCCTTAATTGATTTTATTGTGCTGTGTCTAAGCCTCCTTGCACAGTACATCAGATCTGTATCTAACTGCATTTCAATTGATTTTCACTGATAGGCTTCTTTCTTATGTCTAGGGCTTAAGTACTAAACTAATAAAAGGATAAAAGACTTTGTAATACAGATTTTGAAAATAATGTGCACACATAATTTCTATGGAAGAAATTTGTATATCTGTTTGTCCTACCAAAGTGACTACAACCAACTGTAATATAAAAAATGCAACTAATATGAAGAACATTACTTGGGGGAAAAAACAAAAACAGAAAATAAGGAAAAAATATCCCTTGGCTGAAATCAGCTCGACTGTAAGCAGACTTGACTTCAGTGGAGGTGTACCTGCTCACATTAGGGATGATTTTGACTGATATCTCAAACTTCATTGAAAAAGACTGTAATTCATCTCAGATGCTGGTTAGTTTTTCAAAATTTTAAATAATGAATCATACATACTCTGATAAGAGTACCTAGCATACACATCCTGATAGAATTCCTAAAATAAAAGGAGCTGTTTTTCAATTGTTCTTGTATGATTGTGTTCTTGAACCTCTAAAATACAGAATTTTTCAACTATCTAACCTGTGGCAGTAACATTATGGGAGATACAAGATGGCCCTTAATGTAACTTAATAAATTTCTTCTGCACACCTTAGATAACAGCTTGTTCCAGCTCTAGACATTGCTGAATCATGTTTCATATCTAACGATCATAATGAAGTTGAAAAAGGTGTTTGTTACAGAGAAAAGCTGATACAGTTTGAAAAACTGATCGAATAACCAACAGGTTCTCCTAAAGGGAGCACATAAGAACTACAAAAATCCGAACACAGGGGAAAAAACTAAAATTTGAGAAGCGAAAACTTTTTAAAAAAGACAGTTTTCATTTTTTTATTCTACATGTCCTACCATCATTTACTAATACTATTGCAAACTGTGCTATCTGCTAGTCAGAGGGGTTGTAACATCTGTATAACAAATGATAATGTATAATAGTTGTTCTGGCTTGGTGTTCCTTTACGAGGCTTGGTGTTGATAATCTCCAAAGCACACCCATGATTCTTTAAATTAAACATAAGAATCTTGTCTCACAGTACAGCTAGGTTATCCATGTGTAAGAGCCCAAGCCAAGTAATTACACATCCGCTCAAAGGATTAGACACATAAGATTTCTTTAAATTTTTAATAAAACTGCACAGCTGTTGTAGAGAAAAAACTCTTTTGTTCTAGATTTTTTAAAACCACTAAGCTCAAAGTGATTCAGTTATGCTTCAAGAAAAGTACTTTAAAGTATTTCTGTCAGGTACTTTTTTAGTAGATTTAACATCAGTTTAACCGCATGGCAACACAACTGAATCAGGAAAAACCTAAAGGAAAGATATTTGGTCAAGTTTTAAAGAACATTTCTGTGCTCTTACCAGAACACCTGCAAATGTATTTTATTTAATATAACCACTTAAAGTGCATATTAATGGGTGCACATAAAACTAACATTTGGTTTCATGAAGTCAGTCTGTGGGACAGGAAAGCTGAAGTTTGAAATGTGTCACACAAGGTGACTCGTGACAGATTCAACCTTGCTGACAGTCTTTGCTACCCTGAGAAAGTGCTCGGATTGCCTTGGAATGGATGTCACAACTAAGAAATGAGAGGATGCTGGGAAAAGGGCAATAAATTGTCCAAATGCTGCAGCAAGGAGCAAGGGGATGCTACCTCAGAAGCTTTATCCGTGCTAATGGTTCGATCAAGACGGAGGTTCAGAGGAGGTATGTCTTAATCACCGTCCAGGAAGCGGTAAAATCACAGACTGCATGAAGTTCATCAGACCAAACAGTGACACCAAACAGATGACGGCATCAAAACAAACACTAGCAAAATCAATATGAACTAGACAGGATCTACTAAACATGGGATATTTGGGAAGATTACTGAGAGGAATCCGTTTATGAAGGAAAGTGTTGAGCTTTCAGAGTCCCTAAGGAAAAAAAAGCACAAAACTGGGAGACACTGCCAATAAGGAGGACACACTGCACAGAAAAAATGGAAGTCCCTGAGAACTATAACCAAGAAAATTGAAAAAAGATACATTAGCACCAAGCGCAAGGTTTTGGAAGCCAGAATTCTGAGTGCCTGTCTGTTAGAAAAGAGGGGGTAAAAGCCCTAGGTCTTTCAGTCGCAGAAAGAAGAAGGGTCAGCAGTATGGTATGGCCATGGCAAGAGCAAACACAGCTCCAAGATGCATCACAGAGAAAACAGAAATATTACACTGTTAACAGTGAGCCGTCACCTCAAACACTGAGTACTGTTCTCTACAAAGAAGTCTGATGAAGGGAACAGAAAACCTACTTCAGGTAAGGAGGTAAACCACCGTGGCTTTTTTCTCATTCCAAATGTAAGCCAGAAAGCGCGTATGACTGCTCTCCATAAACGCACCAGCGACATAAACACCAGGGAAGGAAAACTGTTGAAGTTAAAGGACAGCCAGCAGCACAAGAAAAGGTATATCTTGGAAAGATTCCTAATCATCAGAGAAGCAAGGGCAGAACACTGGCTTTAAGACAAAAGGAACCAGGACGCGACAGGGGCTTGAGGACATGTTCTGCTGTGCTAGGAAAGTGAGTTCTATCACCCACAACCTTCCTTCCAGTCCCTGTTTTTCTAATTCAAACACTTCACAGGACTTGTTTTGTATGTTGGTGCAAATTTATCGCCATAAAGCTGTTGCAATAATGTGCAGTATTGCTAAACAACCAATACATAAGGTTTACAAGATAAACTATGGTATGCAGCTATATTTACAATGAATCTAAATCTCTAAAGATTTTAATGAACTGCAGCTGACCTTGATCAGTGATTCAAAGCCCAGAGCAGCTTCTACTCTCTCACACATTACTAACCTTTGCTACAACATTTATCAATTTACCTTCTTGATCTCTCAAGCAGGTCATGTTTTCTAATCAGCCACTAGCTCAAAGACCTACATCCCAATTAAATTACTGGAGGAAGACATGCTGGAATGTAGGCTTCTTTTAAAAGGACTAGCTCAAAATATACTTAAATACTGGATCAACCATATCTGAACAGATTTTTTTAAAACATTTCTATAGAACTTGAAAGTTACAGACACATACCCTGCTCAAAATCCATCCTCGAAAGACACCATTTCCTTGGATATTTTCTATTTTTGCTTCCCCAAGTGTTCTGTGCATTATTTTGTCTAAATACTGACCTGAGCTATAAATCATCTATGCTGAGCAGTGAGCTCTTCAAGTTTTGGCCTGCCTGAAATCTTACAGTACAAAAAAACCTACACACATGTTTATTATTAAGCATAAGAGTACCCTCACAGACTTAAAACTACTCATGCTTAAAGTCAGACGTTTATTAAAATGTCCACAAGATCTGGGCCTTTTTTTTTTTTCTTTCAGTGCAGCATATATATGTATTTTGCTGTAGAAAAAGAGTGGTAAATCTATAGCTTGAGGGCTCTTTGCAGGCTATCAGGACCTCGTGTCTCCGGGCACACTCCCGACAGCGCTCCTCCCTCGGTGCTGGGCAGAGGCAACATTTGGGCTGCCCGGTTGGTTTGGGTGGTAGCAGCCGCCTAGTCGCAACTGCTGCATATCCTGGGGTCAGGAGCACTCCGTACTCACGCCGTAGCAGAGACGACAGCGGCCTGGGGAAGAGTGCTGGCTAGGAGGGCTGATGCTACCAGAACAGTCTGGCTACTCTGTGGGCCACTCTTGCCTTGGTCTAACAAGCAGATTATGTAAAAATTGCTTTTCTGGCACCTCCTCCATTCGCGGACAGGAGCAGCCTGTTGACAGCCCCCCCATGCACGTGCAGTAGCTAATCTGCACAGTAGCTCTGCTGCTTCCTGGATTTGATGCACATGTTAAGAATGACTGTACCAGCATGTGCAAAAATACAGTCACACAGGAGGGGAAAAAAATTGTACATTATCGCACTCAATCTAACAGCAGCTTAGCCAGATTCCTAAGTAAATAGCGTGTGTGTTGCTGTTATTTTTAATAGAACATTGCTGCAAACACAGTTAAGAAATCATATGGCTTCTTTATATCTGATTCCTGTTCTTGTTTTTACCACTTTCAGAACTACTAGTCAGTAATGAAGAATACTGACAAACCCCAAATACTTAACACCTCCCAAAGCAAGCACAAACATGTCAGATTTACAGACGTTAAGACAGAACTAAGGGACATTCAGAGCACCAAATCAGTTTGAGAAACGGTAAGATTCCAGCGGGGCTTCCTCTGCTTTTGAAAAGCAACTTGTAGTCCCGGCTTACAAAGAGCAGCGTGCACTTCTTTCTACCAGACCAAACTCTCCTGGAATCCCCTCCTTTATCTAACATTTCACAGCAAATTCTTACTCAGTTAACAGGTCATGCACAAAATGTAGAGCCACATTTACATGTTATACTACCTGTAAAGTTTGGATCATTTTATTTGCTGTGAAGATGGAGGAGATTCCAATTCTGCAGGTGAAATCTAGTAAGAACAGCTTTCCTACTGCTGAATCCAAAACTCATCCCTAGTGTAAGTTTGCTTTTTAACTCTAATTCCAGTCTGAAAAACACCCAGAATTTAACATGACCATCTTTCCTGATGGCTAGTATTTTTATAATAAACTTTTAGTATTACAGAAGTAGTTTCAAACACAAAATACACAAAACAAATATAATACACTGAATTCTGATATCAAGAGAACCTGTGTCTACTATACAGCTAGCCTAGGTCATCGATACCCTTGTTTAATCACCAGGTTACCCTAGCCATGGAATAGCATCCTGACCACCAAGCACCACATACGCCAAATGGATCAGCAGCCTCTTTCTGTTCTGCGACCTTGCCAAAACAACACTGCAGGTACCAAACAGCACAGGGGATCTCAGCCCAGGGTTTACGGTCCTTACAGAGGCAGGAAGAGGTGCCAGCATTTTCATGTGATATTATTTGTCCTATCCTATTGCACAGCTCTATATCGTTCTGTGCATACCAGTAAAATTGCCTACATAAGTATTTCTTTGCTGCAACAGTTACAGGAAAGATGATTTTCCAGCAGTAATGCAAGGGCTCTGCCAAGGGTAACAGTTCAAGACCTACTCATTTAAGGAACACTTCAGGATATGTAATCCTCATAGACATTATGTTTTGTTTGTCTGCTGTCAGTGTTCAGAAAAATAAAAATATGTTGCAAAAACAGATCCATGATACCTATAAAAAAATACTACTTGGACCAAGTTTGATTTATTTGTTGACAGAGATCTACTGTACTTAATGTATAGTTCAATAGAACTACACATAATATAGATATCTAGAAACATAACTGCAATAAAATAAGCTCTACATTTATCTGGCTGTTAAATGCAATTCAAAATTTATTAGTAAAAAGGAATCAAATTTGGTTATGGCATAAAACGTATTTCTTTCCTTGCAAGAGCAACCTAACTGAATTCCATTCATCATGACAAATCAGTGCCGTTAATCTCTGCCCCATGATTTTGTTTACAAGGGGGCTGCGCAGGGCAGCGCGCTGGCGCTGCCGCAGCACGGACACCGCAGGCCTGCTGCTTACACACCACGGGCCGGGAAAAGGGGCTGCGCTCTCCCCCTTGCAACAAATCGAGGAAATAAGGAGCAGCAGCTACAAACACCACTGCCCGCAGCGCACCTCGGCTCGCCAGACAGCTTGCTTTGCCCTTGTTTTCTGTTGCCTTTTAAATAAAGACGTCAGCTCACGTCCTGGTCCTGAGCGATACTCTCAGGTACACTGCTAGAGATCTTTTCTGTCGCTCCTCTGAGCTAATACAGGGCGACACACGCAGTCACTCCACAGCTACTTTTTGCACAGTGATTTTACATGGTGACAATAGCAGCACATGGTGAAATTTTATCACAAAAAGAGGGGGAAAAAAAATGTTTCACCAGTTCCTCTAAACGTTATTTCATTGCAGTAAGTGCTTCTCAAAAGGATATATATTAAAGCACATTTAACACTTTTTAGTTACTGTATATATTTTCCCTATTTACAGATTCATGGAGAAGAGGATTTCCGTGGTGACAGCTCCAAAATGTTTCTTTTTTGCCCTTCATTTACTACGCTTGCTACTGAAATACAGTATACTAAAAATGAAATAACTTTCCCATTTTAATGTGGTTATAAGCTTCCTGCTAGGTTGTGACCTAATTGAGACTTTTGATCTTAGCTTTATAAAAACATGTTATTCTTCATAGTCTGTAAAACATTTTAACTACAGATCTCCTGCAATCATTACAGAAAGCTACAGGGAATAAAATAATAAAGAAGTGTGTGTGGGGGGGGAGTCAGTTTATCAAAGTCAATGGAAATACAAGGTATTAATTATGCTAAATGAAGAAATATGGGCATTTGGTTACTTTTGTGGGTCAGAAATATTTTAATCTGTCGCTGCCCGCCAGCTGCCTCTCCCTGCCCTACGTGCATCCCTATCAGCTGCCGGATCACATCAAAGCTGGAGCAAGTGCGGAAAGCCGCGACCAGCGCAGAGGCCCCCCTGGGGTACCAAGGTCACGGTTCTGACTGAAACCACCACGTTGTTATCAATTACAATCACCGATAAGGACATGACCTTCTTGGAGGCACATAAATGGGGAGATTTTCACGCAACTGCTTTCCCCCAAACTGCTCTTGGCTCACCGTATTTGCTGATAGGGAGAATAAAACCGTACAGCAAATTTTAATTCTCAAATGGGCATAAGTTAAAAACATGGCACAGAGTCCACTGTTGATAAGACACACGGATCACTCGAAGAGAGCTCGCTTGATTCAGTTAGCTGAGCCAAATACATGACAGAGTACAATTAAAGTAGAGGGGGAAATTGTATTTCTACCGTACAGACAGCTCTCGTGAAGTTTCATCAAAGCAAACCCCAAAATGTCTTTATTATAGTGAGACCTACAGCAGAAGCACATGTAACCAAAAATAAGTAGTGTTATACAGTAGTAAGTCACCTAGTAAAATAAAAATATATTTTCAATAAAGATTAGTTCTGCATTTTATTTCTTAAAATTCTTTGATCAAGTAATTTTGAACTATATAAAAACAGCCAGACCTCCCTAGCTTAGCATTCCTTAAGAGATTGTTTCGCTGCACACAGAATGCTACAGATTTTATCTAACTATACTTCAGGTGACATTCCTCTTGTTAATTTTAAATATGCAGTAGTTTTTGCTTGCCTTTGTCACAGACATATTAATCTAAAGAAAAAGAAGGTAATTCCAGACAGACTATCCTGTTTCCAAGCCAGAATGAAAAATATTTTTATGGCAAGCTAACCATAATATTTCAGCATTTTAAGGTTTCTGAAGAGAAGCACTGAAAAAAAAATACACAGAAAGGCTGAATATAACCTAAATCTTTAATGATTTAAAAAGTCAGATCTAATCAATTCTCATTGAATTTAGAAAGAACAAAGAAATTTAAATGTTAACACTATGAATCATCTTGGCTTTTGCAAGTCAAAAGTAAACCTGAACTAGCTTACTCTGTATGCCCAAAATATTTACTAGCTGAGTCAAAGAGTATAAAACATGATCATTCTGTAATAAAAACAATTCTTATACATGCAAAAGAGTTAATGAGGTAAAACTAGGAGATACATAGTTTTTTCATTCCATATCTATTTAATCATAGTTACAGGTTTGTATTTTATTACCTTTTTTCCCCTAAAGGGACAAAAAGAGCTATATATGGCGATATGGAATTTAACAGCTAGTTTTATTTCATATACCTTTTGAATTTACTGTGAAGCTAAGTGTAGAAAACACAGTCAAGGAGACCGTTTAAAAGCCTGTGGAATGGTAACAGAGAAGCTGTAGTATGTAGCCTTTAATCCTTTAACAAACTTTATCATCTGTGCCAAGAATCAGAGAGAAAAATACATTTTACATTTTATAAATAGTCGTGAACATAAGCTAAAGCATTTTGCCACTTCTGGGAAATCAATAAGCAAAAACAAGCCACTCATTTGCAAATAATTTATGTGGCTTTTTTTGCTAATGCAGGACAATCTCTCTGTGAAAACGAGGGCAATAACTTTATTATGCTCATAAATGCAATGCAAAGCAAACAGAGACTGATGGTACTTCTATATATGCTGAACAAAAGGCACATCTTCGATTAGGTACTAACATCAGATGTATTGTGGAGCTGCACAGCTTGTTTTAGCAAGGAAATATTACAGAGCATATACAAGCAAAAACCCACAATTATTTAAAATACATTAGATAAGCTATTTGTTGATGCTTAAAATTTCAAAATATAATACAGGAACTGCATTCTTATGGAGGTCTGTGAAACACTTTTAGGAGTTGCCTCCCCAATCTGCCATCGCAGGTCCATGGATTTTCCTATGAAAGGACCATGGAATTAGGCCAATTATCGTTAGCCTGCCTGATCACACTGCTGAATCTGCACAAGGGAGCGCGGGGCACAGATTCTGCTCCAGCACAGAGCGGGGCAGCGGAAAGGTTCAGTCCTCACTAGACATCCAGAGCTCCTTAGCGAGGTCTGAAGACCAGTGTGCAGGGCAGGGAGAAGGAGGAACATCACCCCACCCAGCTGTGCGGGACACGAGCTGGATAGTTAGGACGCGCTCCCACGCAGCAGAGCTCCCTCCCGCACGGCGCGAGTCGCCTTGGAGGAGCGCGACAGAGGCTCCGGCAGCTTCTGCTCGAGCGGAGCACACCTTGGCGCAGGGGGGCACAGAGGTGGAGCCTGGGAACCCCCCCGCGACAGGGCACCCGCCCTCGGGCGCCGCCGAGGGACCTGCAAGGTCCAACCCTGCTCCTGTTACTGCCGAGCTCCAACAGAAACTTTGCTCTGAAGGGGGACAGGAGCAGCCACCAGGCATTCTGCTGCTGCAATTATCCGCCAGGAACCCCCTTAGCAAGTCCATAATACCATCCGATCTGCCATATGTCCCACTGCTTTTCTTTTCCTTTTCTCCTAACTTAGTTATTAGTTTATAATAAGAAGAGAAAAAGAAGAAAAAAGAATACGACTTACATAAAACTTATCTGACATAGGATGTTAATGCGTTGTATTACTGCTCTGCTTGAAAATATCTAATAAATTACAACAGCTGCATAAAATCCTTAAAAGAAATACCAATCTTAATGCTGCATAGAGGTTAGCCCTGTACTGAATACCACAAAAACAACTGATACAAAATATAATCAAAGTACAGATTACTTGAAAGTATTTCAAAAAGTAGTACGACTTCCTTATGGATTTGATGGGTCCTATCTGAAAGGACAAAATGCTAAACTTTTCAAAGACTAAAGAGGGAAAAGAGATTTTCCATTTGTGCAGGAGAAATGCAGGGGAAATGCACAAAACATCCATGATTAAATAAAACTTCCTGTGATTGAATCTGACTACCATTTTACAATATTAATGCTAATGGATTATCATACTCCTGTTGCATGTTTAACTTTGTTTTCCATAAAAGTTGCCGTACATAGGATCAGAAGAAAATGGCATTTTGAAAAACTATAAACAAAACACACACACTAAAAAGAAAAGGCAAGTTAAGAGCTACAAAATCAGCAACATACATACAATAATCAGTTTCCAATGTTAGATCAGGAAGTAAGGCAGTAAAAGAAAAGATGCATTCTAAAAAGAAAATACTTTTAGGAAACAGCAAAATTAAAACAGGAGTAGATATGTAAAATAGATGAATGAAGACAACGTCTTCCTGCACCAAGGGAGTTGTTTAAGGAGAAACAGTGTCCGTTTGTGGCCAGCGATAATACTTTCCATTCAATAGAGTTTGCAGCTTGCTGATTCATATGATTGCAGGCTGGCGCCCTGCTGGCGAGCCCCCTCCACTGAAATTAAATCCACTCTCTTCAGTTATAAATTATAATGCTCTATAAACAACACTCCCACTGGGAACAGGGAGAGAGAGAGAGCTCTCTGCATAGTCCACTCACTGTTTAATGCTCTGCTCTTCTGCCACAAACAAGGACTGTATGTCTGCCACAGACAGCACTCTTGCTGTAATTTATATACTGTTTGATGTTGAGAGCAGAGAAAGGAAAGGAGAATTGTAATGTGAGTCAAAGAGGAAAAGAAGTTGGAAGTGGGTGAGTGTGCAAGAAAGAGGAAGGACAGAATACATCTTATACACATATTTTGCAGATACATCACTGCATGCATCTTTGTGGTCCCTTAGGAACAGCCCCCTAAAAATCTGGAATATCATTTAAAATAAATTAGATGTACATACTACAGCATGCGACGCCAGTATCATTCCAAATCAATCAGGAGACATCTACATGACTGCGACTTGAAGTCCATTATCACAGAGAATATAAAAATGTTAGAATGATAAGGATTTAACCAAAACTGACAGCAGCCCAGCAGTGGGAGCCCAGGCTGACTGCTGCTGCTGGAGCGGCGCAGCCGGGCCCGGGCGCTGCAGCCCGCGGGGTGCGCGGCGCTGCCCGAGCCCCACGCAGAGGAAGATGCAGTGCTAGCTCCGTTTCGGGCTTATCCCCAGATTCTTGATCTGTGTTGGGTAAAGTGAGAACTACCATTCTGGCTACTTTTCATGCTTTTTATTAGTTATTTTTAAATGAACATGCAACAGACACCCTACTGCTACAAAAACACACATGAAAATAGTCGTTTTTTTTTTTTTTTTTAAACCAAATGGATTAAAAAATGCCAGTGAAAATATTTCTGCTGTGGGAAAGATGTGGATTCCAAGTAAAAAGGATATTATTATCTCTAAGAACAGCCTATGTTACACAGCAGAGAGGGTATGGGGAAACATCCAGTGGGCTAGTGAGATCTTTGTCAGAGGCATAAAATGGTCAGAATTTCAAAGCAGAACGACCTAATCATTGTCATGGAAATTTCTATCTGAATTCTGACAGAGACACAGACTATTCAGTGGCTGTCAGAATCAGGATGTCCATCACAAGATTTTGATGAATGACCGAAAATCAGAGATCTGCCCATTTGACCAAAAATGCTTGCTTCTGCTGAATATGGCATACAATATATTAATGTATAGTCTCAATATGATTCTTAAGTAGGATGTTGGCCTAATATTTTTATTGATAATAATTTCTCTTTTCCATTGTCCCAGATAACACCATCCGTCATTTTCACCCTTTTCTGTCATAGAAAAATGAGTGAGTAGGTTTTAGATTTGGGGGAGGGAAGTAGGGTAGAAGTCTCCTTTATACAAGGTTGAACCCTTGTATGTCAATTCTGGCCTGGAGCAAGTTTTCACAGCTGAATTATAAAGCCTGTAAACAAGGGTTTATGATGGAAATGCTGACACAACCTTAATTACAAACAGCGTGAAGTGGGGGAGGCTCTGTAATGTATACTCCCTTTCACTTTAAGTCCTCCAGCACGCCAAATCTGCTATCCAACAAAAAGCAAATCTTGTTCGTTTTTTCCCCTCTTTAATGCTCAAGCAAGCTTGCTGGGAAATTTATACCAAATCTGGTTGCTCAACACTGTCCTCTAGAAAAGAAAAAACTTGATTTTGTAATAAAAGTATAATGTATAGCTTAAAAATAAATTAAATAAAGGAAACATTAAAAGATAAATGGAGCAGGATGCTCTATGGCTGAGGTAATTTGAGTGGAAAGGGAAGGAGGGAGTTTACATTAATAAATGATTAAAGGCCTTAACGAGGGCCTATCAGGTTGAACAGTGGAGCATACTTCTCCACCTCTCCTCCTTTAGTCCAGCTTTTTTACATTTGTTCTCAATGCTGATCAATATGGTTTTCATTTACTGATTTCCATAATGCCATATGTGATCTGCTAGCCTGACATAATGAAGGCAGAAAGAGAGCTGAAGTCATTTGAACGTTCTCGCTTGCATGTCTGTCGCCAATTTAGAAAATAAATATCTATTGAGAGTTAGAGTTTCCTCCTGTCTAGGAGGAGCACAGCAAGATTTGCATATGCAGATTGCAAAGCCCCCCCCACACACACACCTTTTTTTCCTTTAAAGATCAACAATGTAGAAGAGTATCTTTCCCCATGTGTTTTAGTGAATACTTGCTGTTATAATGAAGAAAGCATATTCTTAAGACTTAAAACGAGTTGAGACTTGGCTTCTGTTTTTCGATCCACCTGAGCCTTGCTTGGCATACCAACAGGGTTTAGCTTTTGCATTAGCATCCAGAGCACCGCTGAGTCACAAGGACCCACTGGGTGCCACTACAGACAATGTTGGTTTAAAAAAAATATACAAAAGAACGGCTTACATTAAGCAACATAGTTTTTCAACAGGCCAGCGTCCTCATAAGCAGAGTCTAAATCAATGCTCAGGAGATACCACACTTGTGAACTGTGAGTTCTTTTGCTCCTTTAAGAACTGTGAATTATGTTGATTTTACAGCAGTAGTGTTTAAGAAATACTGTAGTCATTAATCAAACCAAGAATGGTGGGTACCTTCTGGAGTGTTGGGATGAGGTGTCTGCCACCTGCAAAACGTCACCTACGCAACAATAATCTAACAGCAGTAATCTATTCATAAAAATGTAAATTGCTTATGACAGACAAGATGCTACAGCGCATTTATAGATGGTTGGCAGGTAATTTAGTTCTTTTACTCAGATCTCATAGCAAAGGATGAAACTACAGATTTCTAAATACCTTGCCCTTTGGTTGTAATCACTTCCTGTAGATGCCTGACTTTGTGATTTAATGAATTCTCTGTTTATAAAAAGTAAATGATAGGTTAAATAGGGTACTTCAAAGTGTCATTGTTTATATGATTCCACCACGACCTGAATTCATGATTCTTTAACAGACCGAAGAGATGTGATCCTTTGAATTACATCACATACATTAGCACACAACATTTCCTGACTGCTGTGAATGGTGGCCAGCAACATACAGCGATGCTCCAGCTGGATAGCAGGGTTTGGTTTGCTACAAAGGGAGGACTCTTTCAAGTGAAAGTTTTGCTTTAAATACATGGTAGAGAGAGTTAGAGAACAGCAAAACCAGACATAAAAATTATGAAAAAGTGCATTAAATTTAGGATTCAGGCTGCTACCTTGGCTTTATAGTTGAGCATGTAAATTATCTTTAGTAGAAAGGTTTTAAAGTTTTGCAGGTTGTTCGATTAAATGTCAAGCCATAAAAATATCATTTGAATTGCTGTTAATAAAAACTTCCAGTTCATTAAGGACATCTGACAAAGAGGAATCTAAGTAAACACAAATTAATACCTGGTGAGCAAACTTTTTGTCATAAACAAGCTTTCTTTGAGGTTCAAAACCATTTAGTCAACCATTTAAAGATTCTTTCATTTCATTATTTTCAGTCATCGCCAATTCTTTGTCTACAGAAAAACTTTGAAAAAAAGTTGTCCTTTGTACACATTTTCCAAGTTCCATGAATTGCTGTGGATATAAGATGGAAGAAGTTAAAAAAAATACTACTGAACTCTGAGAATGGATCACAAAATTAAAATACCCTGATGACATTGTTCCAATTATAAGGGGTCTCCCTATTTTGATACCTCTTTTCATTTTAGAATGTCTATTGCTTGCCTGTATGTCACCTTCTGCATCTCCGCTTACCAAGAGTAACTAATGATAAAGGATTTCAGCTTTCCTGTTATGATATTACATTGCCCTAATTGGTTTCTGGAGGGCTTCAGGGAATTCTGAGTTTAAAGACTTTGTCTCCACTGTATTAAGAAGTATTTAAAAATATGGCAGTTTCAGAAAGGGACAAATGAGCCTGCTGAGTCCAAGCTGGAAAAATAAACAAGCTCAGGGCTGTAAGCAGCAGAAGTACAAAAAGCAGCACTGGAACAGTACACTTCTCTACGCAGCCTTACTGGGATTAATAAATCAGAGCAGCAGCGAGCCCGAAGAATAGACGTGAAAGCTCTAATAATTGCAGTCTTTAGCGAAAGCCGCAGCAGCAGCGAGCACCGCTCGTGGCCAATCGAGGGGCTCCCAATAACCTGCCGCCCAATTAGAGGCTGATTGGCAAAGCAAACACAGAATTATTGGCTGCTTCGCTGCACTTCCACTGCGGCTGCTCTGTCCCCTGTTTCTCATTCTGGCTTTTTCTCCCCTTTTCCTGTTCGGCAAAAGCCCATCTGCAAACACCTGATATTCATCTGAGTCACTGCAAGTTGTACAGTCTTGTTAAATTGTTACCACCTTTTCCACAAGCAGTTTTGGCAATTAACCTCATGGTCATACACTTCAAAGGAAACAACTGTTGAGTTTAACCTCCTTGAGCTACCATGGATTCCTTTATGATTTTTCTTCAAACAGTTTTCATCCTGAACAAAAATGCAGGCTGATAAGACTCATGTTTATTTTTCTATATTGCCAGTTTATTAAGATGACAAATATCTTGACCAGTGATCACTGCTTTGCGTGCCTCTAAAAACATATGCAAAAGAAAATTTTATTTTAATTCACATTTCTAAAGCCTGTGCACTCTTTCAGAAATCCTGTTTGCTGGAATCCACGCATATGATACATTTGACCCCTCCCTGCCCTGTTCTCAAATCTCTGCCATGTTTCTCACCATGCCTAAAAGCTCAGAATAAAACAGAAAATACAAGTCGAATTAATGCTAACAATTTAATATGCCATTTAAAAATGTATTTTTTGTAAACCTCTACTGTTACTGAAAGACAGGATTACTTTTACACATGAGAAGAGCTAAAAATTCCTTCATCTTCAATTAGAATACCAGTTAGAGAGATCAGCATATATCTTAGTACAAACTCGCTAAGTTAACTTTTCCTTCTGTCTAAACTTTTGACTACAACATATATTAATTTACCAGACTTTGCAGCTGCCTTTGAACAACTGGATAGCTAATGATAGGAAAGTACCAAAGCAAATACTATAGGACTGTGATCAAATTACATGGAATGTTTCGTTCCTCCCTCCCTTCCCACCCCCCCAAAAAAAATTTCCATTCTGGTATTACTGCACATTTTTTCTCCAAAGTAATCACAGAAATGTAAAGTGGGTTATTCTTAGGAGAAGCTTCCAACAGAGAGCCAAAGAATACCAAAAAAGTGTTTGAATGACCTTTTGCTACTGAGCAAGCACACCCTGGCTGTGCTAATGGTCGCGCTGCAGTGGAACTGCGAGGGAAGCATCACTTTTTTCTGGCTGCAAACTGCCCTTGGTGGGAGGGAGTGGCTGCGAAGGAAAAGGAACAAAATATTTGTCTAAGAAAAGACTATATCAAAAGTTTCGGATTTGTCTTGCAGTGCAACAAGGGAAAGCATTTGGGCAAGCATATGGCATATGTTTCAGCTTGTGGGGGAGAAAAAAAATTCAAAATGCTACGTGCAGTTCAGACCAAAAAGAAAACTTATTCTGACTATTCTCATTTGTCAGAGGCTTTTCAAAACTAAGCAGATCTCTCCATAGCCCTAGATGTCAAAGATGGGAGTAACTGGTGGGTATTAGGTTTACATTTTAGGTTCTCCTTTAACTGTTTCCACTTTTAATTTTAATATGCTTGTCAACAAAATGAAAGCCTCTTTCACTCAAAAAAAAGGAGGGGGGGGAGAGGGAAGAAATTAGCACATTAAATGATACATGGGTCTGGTGCTGTGTTGCACAGTTCAGTGAACCCCTGCACAGATCAGCAAGATGGCTGGAAATGTCTCTTTCCGTCTGTTTTTCATCTCGAAAGACTGTGTACTCAGTAGAGTGTGAAGAGTGCCTCTCTTCTCCTCCGACCGTTCTCCTGCTAGCCCCCCCAAAAGCCCCTGCAGCAGAGAACAGGAACTAGAGCAAATGCTTTTGTGAATTAAGAGATCTTGTGAGCGTAAATTTGGTCAGGCTGCTCCTTTCTGCAGGCCAGACCCGGCTGCTGCCCCAGGATGTGAACTGTCAGTTTGCATAGCTGGTGATGAGTTGCAGAACCATCAGTAAAGGTGAAGACGGCAGAAGCAAGAAAGATTCAAGACTGGTGGAAATCATTTCACAAGGAAAATTTCAGCCATCAGTGGGAGGAAGCTTTGAAAAATGCTGCCATTTCCGAGTCAGAACGAAGGAAAAATTAAATTACTGCCGGTGAGGCGAGCCAAAGTCGCATCTTACCCTAGGGAGAGGTTTGATAATGGTAAACATTTGACAGCTGGCCTGAAGTTGTTATCTTGTTCTAACAGTTGTTATAGTCTGAATGAACATTTCTGATAAGAGAACAGAAAGAAAAACACTAAACCATTTTTAATTTCTCACTTTCTATATTTTAAGCTGCACTGCCCAAAGCCAAACAGGTTTAAAGCAGTTTGCCACCATCAGTCTGAATGAAGCTTCATTTTTTACAAGAAGCAAAGGATTACAGCTTGAAACTAATGGCAATACCATTTCACTTGAGCTGACATTGCAAAGTATGTATAGTAATACTTCAACAAGAATTCAAAATAACTTCCACTCCCTCACTTTCATTATCCTTTAAATATCCCTTCTCTGCTCCACGAAGAGTAGTTAGAAAGGATTAACCCTAAGTTAGAGCAAAATTGAGAAAACTAATCAATTTTAAGTATTTAACTTTAAGACCTACCACAAAACATGGTTTCTTTATTACTTTACTCCAGGCTGTTGATGTACAACCTCAAAACTTGAGCTTCCGGCCATCGCTTGACAAAGGACACTTGGACAGTTATGTGCTGAAGGTAACTAAGGTCCACCTGACCAGAGCAATCATGAATGAAAAACGGTTCTGGATAAGCAGAAAGAAAGAGAGATGCTATCTTTGTAGGAAATCTAATTATACAAAAGTTTTCTTTGTGTTCAGTTGTTACTGATAAAGCATGTATTGAGGAGGGAAATGCGGCAGCTCCTCTTCTAGAAAAATGCAGTTTGGATATGGAAAGTACCTTGCAGGTATGTCAAAAAATCAAATCTACCATACTGTCATGAAATGTGGGGGTTTTTTTGTTTTGAAATCAGGAATGTATTTCAAAGCTGTGATACTAACACAGCTTAAGCTCACAGAACACATACACTAAACATTTACATCCCATTAAACATAATTAAGATGAATATGTACCACAATTATTAAACTCTGTTTAATACATTACTGAAATTGACTGTTGGTAAATCTTTGCATCACTCTGTACCTAAAACTTCCCTAACAAGTGTGTTCCCTTGCTTCACAGGCAGGGGAAGGTAACTCATACAGTTAAAGACGACATACGCTTTTCCCTGGTGGTAATGATTCTAACTACATGCACGTGATAACGCTCCAATTAGAAAGGCAGCATGTAAAACTTGTTTCCTTAAATACATAAATTAACTCCAAAACTCTTTCTGTATCTGTTATATTAACAGGTAGAAAGTGTTTCATTACTTTTTTGAATGACTGCCCCATCTGCAACAGTGTATAAATTGATATTAAAGTATGGTATTTTGAGAATGTTTCAAAGTAAGGTCAAACTCGTATTAAAAAAGCTACTAGTGTAGGCTAAAATAACAGTCTGGCTGAGCAGCCTTCAATGCATCTGGGTTCAATTACCCACTACATCCTAGCTATGTTTTCTACTAGCAAGAACAACGCAAGCAAGGCTTTGAGCTCACGAATAATGTCAAAGTTAGGTTAGTCAGAAGAGAAATGAGATAAAACATCCAAATATCACAGTCATATTGGCAGACAATTTTTCCCTCTACTTCTTCACTGAAAGCAGCACAACATTACATAACAAAAAATACAGGACAAAAGTCCTCACCTCACAGGGAAAACTGAACTGAACTGGAATGCTTTCGTTCCTACACAAAGCCTGCAAGAGAACGAAAAGTGTAAGCTAAAATGATAGCTCAGAAATTAGGCAAAGGACAACCTAATATTCAAGGCAAACAGACAAACACGATTTACCACACTGTCATACTGACTGGATTCATCTTTTGCATTTGACGCTAGAACAATGAGGCTGGATTAACACTAATTATTTGCATTCGACATATTGCTGTTGAATAGGAACTGCTCAAGCACCACTTTTCTAAAGAAAAGAAAGCAGCCGTGACAGTTGTTGAAATGTTGGTTCTCGCATTTCTAACTAGCTCACCAGGGCACAAAACTTGAACCAAATACAAGCGTCCTGTGTCCTTTCAGGCTGTCAAGCTAGCTAATGAGGATTTAAGAGCTAAGTGTGTAAGCAAAATACTGAGCTTAAATCCAGCAGTGACACAGGTCTAACAGGATGCCAGACTATGAGTAACAGTCCAGAGGATGATATGCAAACCAGGATACCTAGTCTGATCCAAACTGGGATGAGACACAAGTTAAAGATTCCAGCATTACACTTGCCCCGCAGGGACTAGCTGCCATGTCCTTGCATTGCCACCTTAGCCTGGTTAACTAGTCCAAAATTGTGAGACTGTACTTAGATTATGAATAAAATCCTAATAGTGTCTCTGTCTGCAAACAAAGAATGTCTCAAGCAAACGTGAAAATTGTCATTCACTTCCATCAAGGCCCGTGATAAAGCAATTGTCAGTAAAGATGTTCAAAATCATGTGTATTTGGAAACTTTCAATAAAATATTTTTAAAGCATCATGTTTAATACTGAGCAACTCTATATCAAACATGGTAAAAGCTAGCAATAAATTGCTATGATCAAAAATGCATTTATTTTGTATGAAGAGATATTTTATCCATTTTGTATTCTGTTTGCATCAAATGGACAATACATTTTCAAAATGACCAATCAGATAAAATTTAGAGGAAAAAGCGTCTTTTGCTCACTGAGCATTTGCCAGAACACTTCCAATTAGAACATAACTATATTTTAAGTCATGCAATATCCAAATGCCAGATTATATTTCTATTTATTATAAATTCATACTACTGTAATATACCTAATTATATAAGGACATTTCTTACAGAAAAGCACTAGCATAAAAGTTTTATGCAAAAAAGTCTGTCTGTTTATTAATTTACTATCGCAGATGAGGAGCTCTCCACTGGTTGTTACACGGACACACGCAGTACATTTTGGCATTCCAAAAAAGCAACTTACCCAATTCCAAACTACTAACCAGTGATCAGAATCACAAACTGAATGGACATCAATTGTTAAATCTCTTTCTGTATCTCAATATAAGCTATCATCTCCCTCGCACAGCACTTGTCTTGTGCTTACCTGCTTCCCGGGAGACTAGCATTTACAATGAATGCCATAAATACACAGACTAATTAGGAACCTTTTGAAGCAAATCTTCTAAGCTATTTTCTGTCTCAGGAATGTTTTAACTTTTGGAACAGAGAATGATCTTGGTTTACAAAGAATAGGAATACATATTGCAAAGGGACCGAATGCAACAGAGCTACAGTGAGGGAGAACCTAGAAGGAAAACAAGCCTCCTGTAGGTGATCGCTAGAGTCAGGGAACAGAATTTCTGTGCTTACTTTGTTTTGGCTCATGACTATTTTCCCATTGAGAAGGCAGCATTATCAGGTATCCTCACTCTGCAGGAGAGTTTCTATACAACCAGGAAAGCAGTTATTTTTTAAAGCAACAACACACGAGAACAAGTGAAGAGTCAATCACCTTCAGGTGATGTCTACATAGATGAGGAGAAACACTAAGTCACTGGAACTCACTGCCACAGGATTTTTTGAGGCCCACAAATTAATCAGTTTTATTTATTAGTCATTGAAAATAATTATAAACTATGAACGGAGGAGGAAAGGCATGAAAAGCTATACCTACCTAAGTCCCAGGATCTCAGATCATAAAACTAGGAATAACTTTATTTTGAAGTAGACAAACTATGGAATTTCCTGCATCTTACCATGAAGCCTCTGACAAAACAACTAGCCCACTGTTCTGCTCTATCATAGTAATTCATATGAGAATGAATATGAATTTGAGTAATTATCATGAGTATTTCTCATGAAAAATGACAAGTGCTGAAGTAAAACAAAAGAGACAGATACAACCCATATAGAGAACCTGGGAAATTCCATGCATTTTGCCAAAACCACATATATACGCACACACATCTTAACATGCTTGGACTTTGTCAGGTTATTATCTTCACACAATCTAGACCACTAATGCGGTCTAGAAGGACCAAAAAAACATCTGCTGATCCCAAGTCTGCTGATGTTAACAGAACAAAGCCAGCAACAGTTTGTTCAGAACTTTTCTTGGCTCGTTAGCTTACTGCAAAGGTGGTAGGATGTTACTTTTGTCAAGTTTTGGTGGATATCTAACAACACCCAAAGAAGCAATCTAGACTTTGCTGACCTTGCATTATCCAAATAGTATTTATTGGCTAAACAGATGGGTGCATTAGGTTTCAAAGACTAATGATACGATTTTGAAAGATACATGTGTGCATATCTATATACATAAATATATATATATGGAAAAATATACAGCAACAATACTTTTTTTTCATCTCCAATGGACTCTCTTTCTCTTGTATTCTTTCATTTTATTTTATTTCAGCTATTTAGTCCTTTCATGTAGATTTCAAGGCACTCCTAAATATTGACTAAAAAAATATACATACATATATATATATATATTTTTTTTCCCCCCCAGCAAAAAAGCAGGTATTTTAGGACTTGTATCACTGAAGACACCACTTACCTTGATTTTCAACTTTGCAACAAGCCAAGTGCTTCTCCAGATGATAAGGAGAACTACTTTCATATATAACATGGGCTAAACTTTGACAAGTCTTGCAGGAATGATGTAAAGAAACAGTCAATTCAGATTTAGTTCCTTCCTATCCTTAGTATCTAAGTGGAATAATGGTAAGTCAAATAAAGTTCTACTAATATAATTAAGCTATCAAATACAAACAGATAAATACAACCTTCCAGGGGAGAACAAACTTCCATCAGGCTTCCTGTCCATGTCCCTTAGGGGACATGTAACCTTCTGACGGAATGGATAATTTCTTACAAATGGCTCCTTTGCAGAGTTCTTTTAGAATGAATGTACCTGGGCAATATAACAAGATAGGAAGCAAAACCAGAGACCTGCAAACCATCCATGAGCAAGACAGACTTTTCCATAAGTAATGTGGATCATGAGAACTGTGTTCAATATGTCAGTGTAAGCTGCTTACGATGTACAACTGATTGATACCTGCTTTTATGGTTTGATCTTGCTCCACTGGAGTCAAATTCAAAATTCCCAGTAAAATTAGATCTCACATAAGAGAAGGTAATTAAACACTGAAATACACTATATGTAAAAAACAAAACGATCACTGTTTTTTTACTGAACATACAGGGAAGAATTATATACCATCAACTATGCAGGGAGAGGAGATGAGCCCTTCCCTCACAAGATAGTTTTAATGCTTACAGCAAACCTGTTTAAGACTGAATTTACCTCCGGAACTTCAGTTCTTCACTTGGATGCTGGAATTGGGAGATATGGGGGATGGGGAGGTTATGAGGTTTTGCATCTTATGAAGAACAAAGGGAAGCAACTTCAATACAACCTTGAAATAGACCTGCAGGCAGAAATTGTCTTCTGTAAAAATTATATTCCTCTGACTACAATGTGTAAGTATCTGCTCTTATCTAATAAAAAGATCCTTTTGAAGTAAGTGGTTCAGTTGGCCTGTGCCAATGCTTGTGTTACTAACCTAGAAGAAAGACCCACTGAATATAGTATGCAAGCTTTGTCTCATCTATATCACTTTGAACCATAAAAGCATCAGGAGTAAGAATAGAATGGAAGCCAAGTGTCTAATACTGGACAGCGACTTTCCTTAAATCTCTTCTACTTTCTAATTAATTACAGCAAGTCTACCATGTAATAGCAGTATGTGGTAGGTACCTTTCCTGCATAGATAAGCATCCAAAAATTGAGCAAAAGCATTTTGGCTCAGCTACTAAAAGTAATGCTTTGACTGCAATTTTGATTTCTTCCCTTATAGGATTAGTTGTGAAAGGAGACATAATTAAGGAAGTGTTTTGGGAGTGTACCTAAGACGAATATGAAATACACATAATCCAGGTTACCACCCAGCAGAAGTGGCATAAAATTAGTAAAATACAAGTTCTGACTGTTTTCATGTTATTTATTACAGAGATGCAAGTAAGCAACACCATAAACAAAAGTTCAAAGATTCTCTTTACATTTTTCTAATAATCCAGGGATTTAGAATTTACCTGAAAAATTTATTCCAGGCATAGCTTAAGCTCATATATTTTTTAAAAGTGAACTTTCAAGAGTTTATGCTCAATTTTAAGGTAGAGAAATGCAGAAGGAGCACTAAAGCTGTTTAGTTCTTTAAAACAGATGTAAAAGGTGAGTTTGTCTAAAATTTGAGAATAATTTTTTCAGTGGCCTTCTATTTTTTCTGGATGCAATTGTTAAGATGCTGTCATTCACAGAAAAGCAGCCACACTCCATTTCAGTATGTATTCATTAATTCATAGTGCCATACTCTTCAGATATTCTGGCATCATTCTGAAGCATGATGAATTTCAGAGTGGTCTTTTGAACAACTTTTTGGGAGAACTAGGCACCCCATTCCCAGTGCATTAGGAAAGAAGGGTTTTTTATCTTTGAGTTTCTTTATCTTCATTCTTTCGGGATGCGAGATCCCGCAGCTTTTGCCAAGAGAGAGGTTTGCACGTCAGAATAGACAAATGTGTGCCCCCCCGCTTCCATTATTAAATATAGCAGCAAATGTTTGCCCAAAACCTCAGTCGTAGGCTACTGTCTTATTGAGCAACTCAGAAATATGAATCCAAGAGAAATTATTTAATTCCACAGTTTTTAACAATACTCAATCATATTTTCAAAAATACTATGTCACCTAACATGGAATTTTACCAAAATGAATACAAACCAAATAATCATTGTTCTGAGCATCTTTCTGAAGAGTTCCTGGAGATTAAGTACACGTACAACATTAGGTTACTGAATGCAGATCTAGCCATTCTGGCATTAGCAAATTATTTTTAAACACTTCACATGTGATTATGCATAATGAATAAATAAATACACATTTTTGATGGGGAGATGTTACAGTTCAAAAAAAGGAATATAACATCTTTCAGCTACCCTTTCTTAAAACCCTAATATGCTTGTGCATAAATAAAGCCCTTAGCTTGCTTGGATAGACTCTCACTGAGACGTGCCGATGGTGCTAATTCAGAGCAGAAAACGCTCTTATTCCAGGCCACTGCAGTGAAGTGACATTTACCTAATGCAGCTATAAATTTCTTGATAATTAGCGGGCAGCTGATGGTGATGCAATCTGACTAGTGCAGCAATGCCAGCCTCAGACTAGCTCTCCAACACCCACAAGTTAATCAGATTTAAAATCAAAAATTTCCAAAATTCTGAATAGTGCAATGGCTCTGAGACACAGGCTGGTGCCATTAAGCTTACACCAGTTGCCGCAAATTTTTAATGTTCCAGACACTATTACTAACTAGATACATCTCCCCTTTATACCTAACAGTTTTTTAATGTCATAAAAAGACCTCATGTGACTGTTCATTTAGAAATGTGTAACCAGCATTTTTTTAATTCCATATAGTTGTGAAATAAATTTAATTAAGCACACACTGCTAAAATGATGAATTTTACAAGGTTTACAAAATAGTGTCTTCACAGGCTTACAGAGACACCTTTCAGAAGTGACTTAAAAAAATTTGTAAGCCCTTGAGATTCCTTTAACCACTTTTGAAGGCTTCCTGTGTTATTTGGATGCTTCAAAACTATGTGGATTAACACCTACTTTTAAAATATGGCATTAAATCACATATCGTCCTTCACCTATTGTGAAGTGCACAGTCACTAATGTTATTCCATTCTATGTCATTATGATATAAAATAATTAAGTTGGACAAACTGATATTAGAGAACCTTAAATTTTGTTTTCTTGTTAAGTCTTAAAATGCATGGTGGAAATGTTTTTTACATTCTCGTATTTTGGAAGGATGAGACTAATTAAATAAGTATCCCTGGATGTTCTAGTACAATAAAGTCCAACTGGCAGAAATAATGGTTTTTAATGTATGTAGGTGTGTGTGGTTAACAAAAAGTATGGGTAATTGGTTAATAGTTAATGCAAACTTAGACCCTTCTCCTGAGAACACTTGCACAAAAGTAATCCCAATGATCAGAATAGAAAAAAAAATTCACTAGAGTAAAATCAAGCACATACATAATTCCACAATGTGTTCAAGGCCCTTTTCTATGCAACTTAATACACACACATATTTCTCCCTGGTGAGGTATATTAGTTAGAGTAATAGCTTCTTCTCTTATTTTCTCCCTCCCTCAGCAGGTTACTGTATAACCAAGATATCCATAAAATCCTAAAATGTCCAATTTTTTTTTTGCTAAAAGCTGTACAACGGCACAGTGCTGCTTCTAAAGTACATAGTTCTCATTGGCTTGAGTGGTAGCAGGACTGGAACCCTAATGGTTGTTTTCTTGATATAACTTTTTTCCTTATAATCAAGAGCAAAACATTCCTTAATTGCCCAACTTAAGTGGGATTCTCTTCCTTTGGTATACACTCTTAGGTGATATTCCAAACTTCCGAAATAAATCTACTATCCTAAATCTTCTTCATCTTACCCCAGGGGAATTGTAACTTTTTTTTAACCTGAGATATCTTGTACCTGACAGTATTTCCAATTGAAAAATACTCTGCCCACACCTTTCCAAGAACAGCTTTCACATCTTCAGGGCTGGTGTTTAAAATGAGTGGAAGGGAGGTGGAAAGGGAGTAGGAACACTAACAGCAGAAGACCTTATCAAACCTTAGGATCCCTAGCCTTTGATGTTGATTAAAGTAGGTTGATTTCATACGTGCTTCTAACTGCTCGGGAAGCGTTCAGCTCACCACGAGTCTCCTGAAGTAAAGGAAAACAAAAAACAAAAAAAACCCCAAAACACAGACTTGTAGCAAAGCTGAAAGGATTATACAGAAATGCTTCCCACATTCACTAATGCCCCCATCTCTGTGGTGCTGCTCATCAGATTTGTCTAAGATGTAAGATCACAGACAGTTTCCCAGCAGCACCTTTCCTTTCCGCCTTGATTATCATTTTTGGATGAACACGCTCAGAGGATAGCGATTAATGGGGTCACCCTCTACCTGGAGGCTGGTGACAATAGTATCACAGGGGCCTGCCCCAGGACCTGCCCTTTTTAGCTGACTTGGAGGAGGCAACGAAGTGCACTCTTGTCAAGTGTGCAGATGACACCAAATTAGGGGGATCTATCAAAGTGCTCGAGGGCAGGGCTGCCATTCAGACGGACCTAGGCAGGCAGAAGGAACAGGCTGACAGGAACCTGATGAAATTCAGTAAGGAGAAACGTAAAGTCTTGTACCTTGCAAGGAGAACCCCTTGCAACAACACAGGCTGGGGACAGACTGCCTGGGGAGCAGCTCTGCTGAAAAGGGCTTGGAGGTCCTGGTGGCCAGTAGTGTGCACCGGCATCCTGGGCCGCACCAAGGGGAGCAGAGCCAGCAGACTCAAGAAGCGATTATTCCCCCCTCTGCTCAGCGCTCGCTGAACCACTGCCTCCAGTTTTAGCCCCCCCGGCAGAGTCCCGCAAGGAGAGGCTGAGAACTGGGCTTGTTTAGTCTGGAAAAGCGAAGGCTTCCGGGGGACATTAAAACAGCCTTCCAATATCTACGAGGAGATCCAGAATACAGTGCCAGGCTCCTCACAGTGCTGCACAGAGGGAGGGGGAGAGGCAAGGGGCATAAGTTGAAACATGAACGGGTCCAGTCGAATTTAAGGAAAAACTTTTCACCAGAGAGCAGTCCAGCTCTGGGACAGGCTGCCTGCAGCAGCTGTGGAAACTCTGTCCTTGGAGGTTTTCAAGACCTACCCTGGATAAATCCCTCTGCAACCGAGCCTGACCTCATAGCTGGCCCTGCTTTGAGTAGCAGGTTGGACAAGAGACTGCCGGAGGTCCCTTCCAACCTGAATTTTCCTATGAGCCTGTTCAGAAACTGTCACCTGCACTACATGCAGTCAAAAAGTAGAGCGCAAAGGCCGGCTGGGCACTATGCTACAGCTCTCCGCCAGTCACTCCTCCTTTAATAAACGTTCTTATAGTGGATATATATCCTCTCTGGATCAACAGCATCCTCATATGAACAAAAATCTGAGAAGAAAGTAATTGCAGAGATTAGGATAGATTTTAACAGGCCTACCTAATCTCTACAGACATAATACAAAGACCAATAAAATCAGGGAATGTTTTTCCATGTACTTAATTTTTTAGTTCATATGCTAATTATAGCCCATATGCTGATCTTTAAAAATGAAAAAAACCTACAGAATTTAAACGACTACAACAGAGTGAAATCATTACATTTGTTTTTGTTTCGAATTCCCGTTTAATGCAAGTGTCTGACCATCTAGATCCTACCAATACACTTTTGAAATCTGCCTTTGGTTACACGCCCAACGCTAGATAGGAGCCTTCTGACCTCTCTCTGATTTAAAACTAGGTTGTAAGCATTACTTTTTGTCATTCTTTTCCTTATTAAAAAAGGCAGTGGAGAAAAAAAGATGATTAAAGATATCAAACAAACACCAAACCTCATGTGAATGGACTGTTGGAAAATAAAGTACAATTTAATGACGTGAGAAATTAGATGAAACTGTCAAGTTTAAAGAATCTTAAAATGGTTAACAGGTCAAAACATAAAAACTTCTTTATGTATAGAGTGAATATAAAGGGAACATGGTAAGTATCTGCCAAGGGTTAATTGCAACCCTGCATGAAAAGCAGTTAACAAGTGAGAGTTAGAACACCCAGGAGGAAAAGAAAAATTTTTCCAGTGCCATGAGAAATAAACAACAAGGGGGAAATATTTCCTTTGGCCACTGTTACCTCCTCTCCAAAAGCTCAGAGGAGCAGTGGGAATGCCAAGGCCTGGTTTGCTCTTGACTCCCTCTGAAACATTTGTCTTCATTACCACTCTTTTTAATCAGGGCTCCTTCATGAGTGTTTCTGCTCAGCCCCCAAGGGGCAACTCTCGGCTGCGATAAATCAGCATCCATACCGCAAGTCACTAATCAGCACTCTCAGGGAAAGAATAACAGCGAAGTGCAGACCACTAAAGGCTTGGAGAAACCTGAAGGCTTAGTGGCCTCAAGGAAGAATGGCCTACATAAAAATAATAAGTCAGTGAACCATCACTACCTTCTAGGCTTAGCAGGACTTGCAGTCTGAGAAATTACTTAAAAGCCTCTTGCACACAAATTGTTCTCACTGTATTAAGGGTACTTTATTGATAAACAGGAAACATGCTATCACCCTTGAACTTGGCTCAGCTAATTCAGTTTATTTCACTTCTGCTTCCTACTAGGAAGCATTCAAGGAAACAAACTTGGTAACACCTAGTGCTGTAGTCCTACAATTTTTGGAGAAAAAGGTTAGTATGTGATGAAACTGAGAGAAGAGGAAAGAGAAACTGATAGAGGATAACATGCTCCCAAAACAACTTCTTTCCCAGTTAATGCAATGGAAGAAGAAAGTATTTTTGTCCATTTCTTTTAAAACAAAAGATCATTTATGAACATATCTCCTAAACAACTGTCAGCTTAAATGGAAAATATCTGAATAGGGTACCTGTGCTCATGATGGCCTTCCTGCATCTGAACCCTTTTAAAAATACTGATCCATGTTCCAACTGCAGAAACAATTAGTATTTCAATAATCATAATTACTCCTTAAAATTGTCCAAATTCCCAAGTCTGCTTCAATGCTTGCCAAACACATCATAGAAAAAAAAAACAAAACCCCAAATGCACACCCAAAACCTTTCTGTTTTTTCCCAAGTATCTTGGATGCCAGCACCACTACGAAATAACTGTGAGCCGTAAAACCATACTAAGTATTGGCATCCAAATTAGCAAACTAAGCATCCTTGTATCCAATAGCTGTTAAACAAAAATCCCAGAGTAAGCTTTTCCAAAACCACAATTGCAGCCATCCACAATTTTTTCCCTGTTAAGACTCATCTCTATGGTACCTGGAAACCTGGCCGACGTAGATAAAGCAATTTTGGCCATACATGGAAAGATCACAGGGAGAGGAATCTTCCACCGCGCTGCTTCCAAAGCTTGAGAATGTCCAAAATCATATCCATCCACAATGACCAGGCTCTAGTACTGAAAATAAGCATTACCGCAGAAGAGCCACCTACAGTACTAAACCAACAAAACAAACAGAATTGTCTACTGTTGTCTACATTTTCTCTATAAATTTTGGACTACATAAACTATAATACAGATTCAGTTATAGCTGAAAATTAAAGAAGGGCACCTGCAAATGTTTCTACATGGCCTAAATTTTGAGGTCTCCTGAGGCTTGCATGTGCCTGTGATATTTTTATGGTAGGATGCATAGCCACAGTACTGTACATCTCAAATTCTATGTCTCATATAGAGTTTTAACACAGCTTTGGACTCTGGGTTTAACTTGATTTAAATCAAGAAAGGATAATGGTCCTGTGATTTGGCAACAGCCTGCTTCACTGCTTTGCAAGTCTCCTATTAGGAGAGAATCTGTCATGTTACTAAAACGTTTCTTTAGGATTCAAGAGTGGCAGGATCCACCTCGCTTTGCCACTGACCCCTGCCAAACTATTTGTAAGCAACGGAGAGCACCACTGAGATGCAGTGGCTTCTGACAGAAACATGAAGGTCAAATGGAGGGGAAATAAAGAGATATAACCTCCGCTGTTATCTAATCATGCGCTTTTAAAGGGTTCTAGGCTCACACCCAAGTTTACTACATTTAAAGGGGTTACAGTGAGCAACATAAAAACATTTACTACTTCCTGTTAATCAAAATAAAAGTAAATAACCTGGCAACTATGCTCATTAATTAATATGTGTTTGAACTTAGAAGTCATTGAAGCATAGCAACTAATTTCAGATGGTTAAAAGGAACATACAGTATTCAATCTAGGGAGACTAACAGTGTGAGTGCTATAAATGGGTGGTTCAGGAAAGTTAAGAGTTAGAGACGAGTTATATTAGAAAAGCTGTTAAATCAGAGTATGGAATCTAACAAAAATATTCTCTACATCTATTGAGTTTCTTTACTTCAAAGAATTCAATATACTTCAGTGTTCCCTTTTGAAACATGAAAATTGTCATTTATGTTGTCTGGTCCCACTCCACTTAAATGATCCTTTAATTTCCTTTCTTATTTCTAAGCCCTCAGGTGGCTAGCGCAATGCTATCTGGCCTTGCTTGCATGTAAAGTTCACAGCTCCTTGCCTGATCTCATGATCCTCTCTCAAAACAGCACGTTCAGAAGCGTTTCCTGTCTAGCTCTGCCTTGCGTGATTTGCTCCTTGGCTGAATCAGCTGCCAGACTAAATCCTTTTCGTGGAAAGCTGTAGAAAACTCAACACGGCCCCATCCCCCTCCACCTAGGGCCTGACATCCGGAAATCACTTAGGAAGTACTATAATGGTTACCAAATTTTTGGGAACTGCCTTAGCTTTTCTGAGCTAAACATATGTTTAGTACAGGCAGCATCCACCGTCACCACTTGACCTTATGGCAGCCTTAGAGTTGCTGATTTTTCTTTTCTTTTCTTTTTTTTTCTTGAAAAAACAAGAAAACTTTACCAGATAACACATGATGTAAATGCAAAATTATGTTGTGAAATGACTGCAAACATGCTGTTTTCCAGATGTTTGACGAGACAGTAAAGAAACAGCACAAAGAAGGGTCAACAGCTTCCATCAGAGACTCTGCTGGGTTCCACGTGAAAAAAACCCCCAAACCCCAACATTCAGATCTCATAAATTCTGGGGATTCTATACAGCTGTCGAGCGATTTAGAATTTAGAAATAAAACTAAAGGTTCCTCTGTCGTCTGCCAAATTTCACTCCATCAATAGGTGGTTAAAAGACATGTGACTGTTAACATTCTAAGAATTTCCTAAAACCATTATTACCTCAAACAAAAAAGACTGCCTGGGAATTGCTGTTCCTGGTGAGAGCTATCTGAAGTAAGCAAGGCTGCATCCTCTGTGTGCGTATAAATACAAATCTTCCCTGATGCGTAAGAAAACAAAACTGTGCAGGAGAAATGATCAAAAAGAACTAGAAGAAGAAATAAAAGAAAGCAGTAGCTCCCAGGCATTTCCCCTTTTCCCCACCATGGCAAGAATGTCCAATACTATTGCTACAAGGAATATCAGCTTTTATTTTTCATTGTCTAATCCTCAAGTTTCTATCAGAACTACAGATGGATCATCCTATGATCATGAATGCTACTACCAGTACAGGGCCCCTGGAAGTTAGAGAAGCGGACATCTTTGCCTGAATTCAAATCAAGATTTGTGGGTCTGGAATTTCATTTCTTTCCAACTCTACTTCCTCTCTCAGGATACAAACCTGTCCTTTTGGATGAGACCATCAGGAACAGCTATTATAAGACTATCTTTACTGTGCTTTTCTTAGGTCCCCTTTTCCACTCAAGCAATTTTTACCAAGTACATCATTTGTGATGAACTGGATGATAATTTTTACAGAAACTGGTTCAACTAATCTTGAATTTCTGTATATTTTTATACAGAAAGACACCAAGCATAATTTACAGACAGTCTGCCAAAATGAAAAATAAGGTTTCAGACACCTTCATTTATTAGTGTGCTACCCACTCGAGCTAGGACCACTTCAAATGCCTTTTAAAGACACATGGCTTGCCCCTACCCCCTGTGAGGTTTCACAAGGTCATCTGCAGCTTCCTCATTCAGATAAGGGGGATATAGTCTGGCTCTTGCACAAAATACAGCACAGGGAGGAATTACAATAGCCTGTACGCAAGCTTGCATCCTACATCCGTGAGATTCTGGATTCAAGAAAAAACACATCATAAACATGTTCTACACAAGGATGCTGTCTGGCACTATTACAGTGAAACGTGAAACGTGTTATGTCTTTACATGAAAATGACTCCACTGAAATCATTTTAACTCCAGACAGAGCACGCATCTGTGGAGCTACTCTAAAATTGTTTATTCTGTTATAGTTGTACCAGTCAATTCCCCTGCAGACAAACCCCAAGCCTACAATGAATTAATTCACTGTATTCAGCAGCAAGTAATAGCCAGTAGTTGGCAGTACATTCCCTCTACCTCAGACTCATGCCTTGGGGAAATCTCCCCTGGCTGGCAGAAGACTTCATCTAATGGTATGTTAGGAACATTTTTGTTCTCCTCTGTGTAGTAGTCAGGATAAAACGTTGTCTGTTCTGCCTGCCTCACCGTCATACCCAGATACTTATCTTCCAGGAAAGCCTGACAGAAAAGAAGAGCTGGATTTCCCTGTGTTACTGACTCAATAAAATTCCTGGCTTGTCTTTTGTTTGTTTGTGGTATTACAGTGTTAAAATATTCCATGAAGTGAAATATACACTTTATTTTATTTACAGTGAAGGAAATCATTCATTTGGTTGTGAAAGAGTTAATAAGGAACAAAATCACACACAGTGCATGTTAAAGGTTAGAGGAATAATCAGTCATTTGAAAAACACTACATAAACATTTTTCCGGATGCAATTTTCAGTCCAAGGATACATTTCCCAGTAGAAATCAGCAGCTAAAAAGGAAATCATTTAGTCTCCATAAGTGCCAAATTGTATCCTGATTTTTCCTGGTCTGGCTCGACTTTCAAAACTAGTGGTTCAACTTCTGCAATCTTTCACCCAATGACTATATAAACACATCCTTATAAAACAGACATAATCCTTGGGTGGGCCAATTTATGTTGGATTATGAAAATACTTAAAGTACAGAATCGTATAATGACTGTTGTCCTTTGGTTTTCACTAAAGGGGGGTGGAGGAGGGGAGAAAACCAGCTAAGACAGACAGTCCACACTGCTTTAAAAGGTAATCTGCGACATTCCTTTTCTGCAACTGTGTCAACATCTTTGAAAGTAATTAGTTACCACTAAATTTATTTAGTTATCGCAAGTTCTATTTTCATGACACCTAAGGTGGCATACATCTATTTTGAGCTTTAACATGCAGTGAAAAAAAATCTCTGGCGAATTGCGTATCAGTGTGGTCAGTACGAGCACACACTGTGCCACGCAATTGGAGTGAATTAGGTTGTTACACACACCAGCCAGAAAAACAATTCTCACTCTTGAAAATACTTTGGCTACTCTCTGTCGGTTAAAGGTTATATAAATAGTAGCTTTAAGAAGGATAAAACAATCTACATACAAAGCAAACAAATTCATTTGTAATTTATTGCTATCCAATACACATATACACACACATATATATAAATGTACACTTTCAAAAAATTATCTGTGCCTGCACATTTATACTTTCAGCAAGGAACTAAGAGACAATGGAAACTTTTATTCTTCATGGAAAGGTAAATTCTGTTTTTTCACTTCCCTTCCGAAACTCTAGAGTTTTTACAAGCAACTACAAAAGTCAGCATGCTAAAGCCAACAGTATCCTATCTTCAACACTTAGCATGTGGTAGAAGAGAACTTTCCTTTTCCTCAAATGTATAAAGTTATGTGAAAGAAGACATTTTTTCTAGTCTATAGAGAGTAAAAAATAAATTATAGTGATAAGATCTGGAAAAGTTTGGTTGGAAGTTAAGAGATTTTCACATCTGTGTCTACACATCCATGTCTTGGGAATAATGTATCTCGAGTACCAGTCACATAAAAATGCAAGAAATTGTTCTTCTCTCAAACGTAGCAAAACCATTCATTGTACTTACATCTACACTTTGACTAGTAGCTTGCAACAGTAATCTGGAGTAAAACATTCTCCTCTAATTTAAAATATTGACTATTCAATGTGTATATGCATAAAAACATATACAGATACATAACTTAGTTTGCCATTGCATTATTCTGTCTTTGATCTCAAATAAATTAATATATTCATGTTATCCTAAGATAAATTGAGTGATACTGTAATGAATCCACATATAATACCATGACACTACCTCCCGAGCCTGATTTATATCCCTTAAGAGTCAAAGGCAGTATTTCCTGCAGTTTCTGAGGGCTTCAGACTCACCTTACACTACCTTTGCAGGCAGATTCTCATATTATGTTATGAACATTAGTCCAATGCCACGTCAACATCTGAAAAATTACTCATTTATTAAAATAAAACTGATACCAGTATGGCCTTTTATAACCCCCCAATCTCATACATAATACATCCATACAACTAAAATACAAGAAATTGTACTGTTTGTAGTTCATTCTAGAAGTTTTCTGTGTCAACTCAAGATATAAGAATGACTGGAAAAAAAAAAAAAAAGATATACCGCATCACCCTTCTAGGAACATTGTCATCTTTTATAATACAGCTACTCAGGTAACAAACATAATGTATATGTTAACACACCATTCCAAATTTTTAATCCTATGAAACAAGAAGGAATAGAATGAAATAATTTGAGCCTTTTAAGGTTCTAACAATTTTCTCTGGTTAGCTAATACAATTTATGACCTATTTCTAAGGAAGTTTATATTATTAAACCATAATTCACAAAAATAAAAAACATGTATTCCACAAAACAGTAAAGAAAAACCACATAAGACATGCACACAGGTCCTCCAACAGCGAGGACTTAAGTTCCATTTTATGTAAATATTCTTCTTGCCCACTTTATGCTACTTCTCAACAGCAGAAAACATTCAAGCAGATTCAATACAGCAGAATTGCACCAGACTTACTTTCCTTACTAGGAAAGCCCCAGTACCTCTTTGAACCATGAAAGAAAGGATGTTGTTTAAAATTCAAGAATTTCTAGTTGACATATTTTGCGTTCCTTTCTGATTTAAAACACTCTGCTATGAAAGCTACCATTATTTAAAAGTGAAGAAAGAAAAGGGAATTCGCCCCATTTCTCCCCACTCCTCACTTTGCCATTGTCCCCTGTATCTATTTCCAGGAAGCCGTATTCATTAGGGTTAATCTGCCTACTAAATGAATAAACAAAGGATTTCTCTGTCACTGAGAGGCCAGGTGAGCCGATATCATCTTCTAACACAGAAAATCATCCGCACAAATACAGCGCAGGAAATTACCTGCTGCAATCCCACACCTGGGATCATTTGGCAAGTAGCTTAGAAATGTTGAGTAGATGACTGAAATCAAACTAATTATATTTTTTTAATGCAGATCTTCTATCAGCAGAAAAAAAAAAGGCCTTTCTAACAATGTGATGCAAAAAGATCTCAAATGTCTTGGGTTCCTATGCATACTAACATTTCAGAAAGTTCACTCATAGGGAAATGTTATAAGGATTTTTATGATTAAAGTATACTGCTTACTTACTAACAACAATTACCTTTGACTGCCTCCAGTAGTGCCCACTTTATTGTGTACTCTGAAAACATAAAAGTTTACAAAACATTGCCTTAAGAATCTAATTAAAGAAACAGAAAAAATCTGAGGTGCAAGAAAAAAATACATAAACATAGCACCTAATACGATAATATAAATCCACACATATAACTCATTCCACAGACCCTAACTTCAAGCATTCTTAGCTATCACATTGCTAGTAGACATCATGACAAACACAGAGCTTCAGAACCATCTTGCATGTTTTGAGAGCTAACACCCAAGGGAAGAATACTGAGAGATGTTATAAGTATGAGCAGAGGTTGGGGGAATTACTGGAAAAAACAAATATGAGATAGGAATAAATGTTCAAAGATTTAGACACAAGGATAAGACTCTTGCACATAGTATGGCACAGAAAGAACCAACACAGGGATTCACAACCGTGGGAAATGCTGTGACAATCAAAATGACAAGCAAGATGAGCTTAGCAGCTGGGATCTATGCTGATGGAGAAGAGAGGTAGTTCTGTGCATCAAGGAAACAAGAAAGGGAGAGATCACAGGATTCAAGAAAAGAAAGAAGTCATGCCTGGATAAGAACACGTAGGTATGAAAGCAAAAGTTCAGATCTTAAAAATGCTACAGAGGAAGAAAGGCCAGGATTTGAAGCTGGCCTGGATGAATGGTGTTCCCAAAGCTACATAGCAAAAAGCTCTCTTCCCTCCCGCAAACAGGGATTCCTTTTGATGTTCCTTATACAGTGAGCATGAAAAGATAAATTAAAATTGAGAACCTAGAGAGCTCTTTGATCCTATTGCCTGGAAATATGTATAAGAATATTTTCTCCAGACGTATTTTTGCTATATATGGAAACCAAATGCTGACTAATCATATAAACCTTATGGTGCCTAAGCACAGCTGTAATCTGCAGCAGAACGCTGTCACAATGGCAAAAGAAAATGTGGAAAACTAAAAAGTTAGCTGTGGTACCGAAAAAGAGGAGAAAATGGTGATCAACAGCACTGGAGGCCAGATTAGACAAGAAGGAGAGTTACTAGCTGGTTAGGTTTTAAGATACAAGTGCTATATTTATGACTTATTCTTGTATTACTGAACTTTAATAGTCCAAGTAATGATTATCCATTTTCCAAGTTTATAGAAAAATGATTCTGTAGGAGACCTGCTGACTCAGAACAACAGTGATAGGATACAAAAGTCTGAATTTTGGCTTACTGTTATATAGAGAGAGCAAGCTGCTAGTCAAAAAGTCATTCAAAGCTCTTAATTGAAACACACCAGTTCTCCTGGCTGGGAACAGATTCGGCTGCCAACCAAATGAAGAGAGCACCGTACGGCCACTGCTCCTCAGTGACGGAGAGCAAGAGCTGAGAGCCAGCCATGACAGTGACAGAAGAGAAGACAGACTCTTGGCTCCCTCGGTAAATCTGTGCCTTGTCTTGGCCTTGCTCCTAGCAGGCAGTTGTAACCTACCCCACATAGCTTTACTTTCCAGCCTTCCTGCATCCACAGCCACGAGGGCAAGGGCAGGACAATCATACGTCTCTTAGGCATGGTAACTCCAGGTCAGGGCTGATGCACATCACTGCCATAGTCTGAGGAAGCTTGGACTTCAGCGCCCCATCTGCATTCTGTAGAATAAGGACTATTATTTCTATGGATACCTCTTATCCTTTGAAATTTCACCATGATAATCTGAAAAAATGGAACCAATTTCCCTTTAAAAGGGCAAAACATATGGAATTTGTATATTCTTAAGGGGATTTCAATTTATGGGAATGGGATTATATCAACCCCCAAACATCAAAATGCAACCTTTTCTTTTTAAACCCACATTCTTGGCTGCTAAGGTTTTGTGATGGTACTTTCACATTAACAGAAGCTTGTGAAAATACGTAAATGCCTTTCACTAATGATTGAACATCAGGAGAGAACATATTATATCAATCAATCTACTTAAAAATGAAAGCAACTTTTCTGAGTAAAATAGCTTCAAGATAAACCTCTAGAATACTACTATGTTACTCTAAAATCCCCCCCCCTTTTTTTTTTAATCAAGTCATATTCCTTTGGTATAAATTAGTCATAATGTGAGTGGTGCACTGAATTTAGGGCAATCACTCTACAATGTGTGTGAAAATCCAGAGATCTTCCAGTGGGATATTTGGAATTCCACCTACCTCAGTTACACTCATCAGCTGAGGAACATTCACCAAACTAACACTGGCATGTGACTGTCAAATACTCGCTTTCCAGTGACATATTAAAGATACCACTTAAGTCCAAGTTACCTAACAGATAACTGCTGCTTATTATGTAATTTGAGAATACCATAATATGTAATAGAGACTATGCCAGTCGGGATTTATAACCAGAGTTCATCAGTCATTTACTGAATCTCCAGCACAAGCAATGGGAAAAATACAGCCCTGAAGAACAGCATCAGTTCTTGCTTTTCGCTTATCTTAAAAGTGCTCATCAGTATGAAATACTTAATGCTTTCAATAGGTGTTAAAAATTCCTATGCTGTAATGCAGTAAATGCATTATGAACAGGAAAGGGCAAGTGGCTACAGTTTGGAAGCACAAAGGTGAGATAATGGCCTTCCACACCACTGAACTGTCAACCTCATTTAACATAAAGCACTGCATCTGGAGATTTCAAATCATACAGCCGTTTAAAAATATATAGAATGTTAAATTAAATGACAAACACAGGACATGTCACCTTTTAGAGGCAGAAATGTAAAACCAGAGCATATGTTTGCCAACTATATTTGCTTCAGTATCAGCAATATTTTTGTAACCTCATTAGTTTCTTGCCTCAGTTTTAAATATGGAAGTATGGATATACAAATAAGTTACAGGTACTCCACATGATACCCTCAATTATATATCAGTCTTTTACTTGCAAAAGAAATCTCTAGTTTTAAGTCTTACAGAAAGTCTGGAAGGTGAAGACAATGAGAAAGAATTTCTACAAGCAGTTAGGGATGAAAGTTGTTCTGCATTTTGAGCTCTGAATCTAAGAGGCATGTGTAAATATCTGACTTTCAGATCTACATTTACAAACAAATCCTGCAAATTCTTAATGTGCCAAACTCTTACTGAAAACCCTAGAAGTTCCACATGGTTAGTATGCAGAAATGGGCCCAAACTCAGCTACCCTGATCTAGGGCCAGCCAATGTCTGGAAGCAGTTTATCTGTCTTTGCACGGCACAGAGCCTAAGCTAATAAACTGTAGCTGGCTCCATGCAGAGCTAACTCAGGTCTCTCTGCACCGTGTTCGTGTTACCGCTGGAGCTGGAGAGCTCCACGCCAAGACCGCCGAGCAGCTCTGCAGGGAGCCGGGCCATGGGTGGCACGGCCCGGGCCCCGGGAGGGTGACCAACGCGGTGCCTGGGAACCTCAGGTACGCCTGCACCGTGCTTCCCAGCGCGCCCGTCCCCAGGCTCTTGCCTCATCCTCGCTCTCCCAGCTCCCTGCTGCCTCGGTAGAGGCAGAGCCGACTGCGCGTGGACCCTTACCTACGTTAGAGGCTGCTATGCGCCTGACACATCATTATGCTTTATTCACGTTACATCACTTTAGAATACGTGTTCAGCACTTCGTGGCATGTGCAATCTTTCACTGAAGTGTTATTAAGAAGTTATAACTAGGCCAATAAAGCTGAATTTTATTTGCCCGCTCACAGCAATGGGAAGTGATGCCTGCAGATGACATTAAACAAAACATCATGCCCATAATTCAAATTCTTTTTTGACTACCAGCTATGTAATGTGATCAATTAAAAGCTGCTGCTTTAACATATCAGTAGGTTAGTGCTGAAAACCAGTCAAGTCAGAGCATCTTATCAAGCAGGAGTAGCACCCTCCCCCCCCCCCCCAAAAAAAAGCATTTTATAGCATGGGGAATATTTGATACTGCCTAAACAATCAAACTATTAATAGTCTTAAGTCATGATTTAGAACGTGTTCAAGCACATGGCTAGGCATTTTCCTAAGGACCTGCTTCAGTAAGCACAGATTTTCCTCATAGGCACTGGGAGTGTAGCACATATCATCCACAGTACAACCTCTTTTTGCAAGCCAGTTTCCCAAAGTTTCAGTCACATGTTTCAGCAGAGAGAAAGGAAAAGGCATCAGCGAAAGTTTGAAATAAAATCATGAAATAGTGAAGCACTGCTTGCAGTTTAGGTTATTGTGCATAAAAGTTTAAACTTTGTTTTCAGCCTAGGTTTTCCAAACATGCTGTCATTCACTATAATATGGGTTAAAAATAAAAGAAAGCAAAGATGAAATGTAAATGATTTAAATGCATGCATATGTTCTTTTGTAAAATGCATAATGCATCTGCAATGTTTTTCCTCATACTTTGGACATAAATCAAGGGGGAAATGGTTCACTTATGATATAGTGATTTTTTTTTTAATCTAACTTCAGTTGTAAAATGTACTCCCATGCAAGTGTTTTACTATATACTGCTTGTTGCTGTTGTTTTGAAAACAAAATTTTTTAAGGTTTAAAAATGAACATCAAAATACGAGCACAACAGCATTTGGATTTCTTTTCCAAAGCGTTTCATGGCAACTTTCTGTTAATTGTTAAAAAACCCACAAATGACAAAAATCAACCTTCTAGATGACCTATAGTCAATTACTAAATTAGTCATTCAACCACAAATAAGTTTATAGGATGCTATACTTACTTTTAAAATATATTTTAATTGATGGTAAACACTATGACAATGAGTGACTTGCTCAATATTTATACTGTAAACAATGCTGCTAGGCCTGAAGAGGTACTTTTTTCAATTAATGCAGCAAATTGTCCTAGTGACAAAGAGCTAACAAGTCCTTTTCTTCAACTGTGGTTTCTACAGGTTTTCACTACTGAGGCAAAAATACCTATGTACTATCTTTCCAGAGGCCTCCCCTCCTGCAGTAGTATAGCCAGGACTTTTTGTAGGGTCCCAGCATGGTCATATTACTTTTCATTTTCCCTTTTTTAATTAAAGAGGCTATGAATTAAACATTATGCATTTCCTATATCATATTTCTCACATTAATACCACTATAACCTGGAGCAAAGGAAAAGTCAAGAGTACAAAAGAGAATGACAGCAGCCGGTTACCAAAACTTATTCTCAAACGAGCCAGATACTCACAAAGAGACATATGGCTGGTGCGCCAAAACCAAGCTAGGTCTATGAATTATCCAGAAATACAGGTGGGTTGTATTTAGCCAGGGCCAGCTGCATCTGGGACAAAAGCCCAGGCAAGTAAGTGCATGTAGGTCCCGTTCTCCCTACACAGATGTGAACTGAAGCGAAAGCAGCTGTGCTGGACTTTCTGCTAGGTATTCTCCAGAAAGCACCAAGCACACCCGGCAGCAAATGGTTGCCCCTTCTTACTGCGGGGAAACATCAGACAAAAGACGACTTGGCAAGTGAGGAAATCTCAGCAGAGAGCCTGCACCTCACCTGACCTGGGAACGTGGGTTTTTTTTGATAGGACTATTACAATCACAAAGCTTATAAAATATATTTGGAAAGGCTTTCGTGTTGGTTTTGGGATAGCATACGAAGGCCCCAGGAATCCGCTTTAAGGCCTTCAATCTGTGGCCAAACTCCAGCAAGAACCATATGTTAGTCATATTGCCACCTTTTTCTTTTCCCTGTTCTTGCTCCACTTTAAAGGAGCGCGCCCTGCGCACTAACCCCGAGACAGCCTCAGGGCAGTAGAAGCTCATACACCACCTCCCTTATCTGGAGAAATCCTGTGCTAATGATGTGAATAATCCCAAGCCTGTTTTCTGTCATTCACCGACCCAGCGCTGCTTGTTTTCACCTTTACAAGGGGAGGAGCACCATAAGGTTTATGCATGCGAACGACTTTGCTTTACAGGCTCCCCTTAAGGCTCTGAGCTCTTCCTTGGAAGGGGGCGAACACCAGGCAGGCTGTCCCTAGCAGTCCGGGGTGGTCAGGAGCGTAAGAGGTTTCCTGTTTAGGGAGCCCCCGCGGTGGGAGGCATTGCCAGCCCCTCCGCCCCGGCACCCGAGAGGCGGCAGAGGGAGGTGGCAGGGGCAGCGGGGCTCCTCGACGCCACGCTCCCCTGCCCCTCTCGCAGCCTCCGGCTCCCTCGGCTGCGCCTCGCCCTGCTCACTGGCTGCTTTCCTCTAAAACTGTTTGCTGGCACCAGCTTTGGCTTTTTGCAGCACTCCACCCATAGCTATAGTACTAAAAACATCACCCAATTTAGCTTTGGTTCTAATAAAAAGTGAAAGTTAAAAGCAGTGCAAGCAGCAGATAAAGCACTATTAAAAACCAGCTGGGACCAGGCCAGGGATGGAGTCCAAGGCAGGGGGAGGAGCCGGGAAGACTGCAAGCCGGTGGATAGTTCACTGTATTGGATCATTAAGAAAAACAAAATATTTTCCATCTGTTTTTTACTCCTTACATCACTGAAGCAATAAAATATATACAAGTAAATACCACCACACTGTATTTCAACTTAGATATGAATATTTGTTTTCAACAGCAAACATCCTGACTTCAGCAAGGGTAAGATGAACAGTCAGTGATTAATAACACCCTCAAAAGATATTAAACTCCACCTTAAAATACCTCAAATGCATGGCTAATTTATCATGTCAAATAGCTCAGTTTTACATGGCGCACCTAAAAACCACACTTCTGCTCACTCATCCGTATTAGAACCTAATGAATAATAGCTAAAAACTGTTGAATTTGGATTAACAATGGTCAAAATAGGTACCTATACTGACAATACATTAAAAAAAAAAAAACCACATGTGAAGATTAATTACTCTGGTTTAAAGCCATTTGGCCTATTAATACTTGTTTGACTATCTCTAGATTAGGGAAACATCTGCTCCGTTCTAGAGCAATAATTGTCAAATTCGGAATGGTTTATTACTCCAGTACAGGAATCAGACATTAAACCTGTGACGCTTTATAAAAGAACAGTTATTTGTGGCTGTGCAAATATTAAGGAATATCATACAACTTGTTATTATATAGTGCAGTCAAGTATTATCCATTAAACTATTATCTGTAGTATGAGGAAATAGAAGTGAGAAAAAACTTACTGGTAGGCTTATTCAGGAAATATCTAGCCTTTTATTTGTTTGGAGAAATACACACACATTGTGAAAGCAGGTATATTATTGTGATCATATTTAATTTCTGGTATGATACTGGAGGTCAACCTGCACTCTGTACAGCTCTGCTATCTCAACAGCCGCAGAATAAGATAGCCGCTTATCAACTGCCTTCCTCAGTTTCTCCTTCCTTTTTGTGACTGAGTGTTTTGATTTAAAATGAAGCACTGTCATCTCACTACTTGGAAGAAAACAAAAAAAACCCTCAAATCCCTGCATACTTATTTTTAAAAGCTAATTTTGTCAACTAATGAAAAGGGCAATAAAACAAAATTAAAAAAAATATTTTAAAAAAGCAGAATTCAATATGAAGCTAGGAGACATTGCTCAGCCGCTGATGCACTACTTCTACCCACTGTTTAAAAAACTAAATCCGAAAAGCTTTTTTGGAGACTGCTTCATGCCCCGTTTCACACCTTATAGATTTAACAGCTCTAAAGTGGCCATCACAATCTATATTTTCCAGGTAGTTGCCATGGTCTAGAGAGCAGGGCGAACTTTCTGAAATAGCTCCTGAAAGTACTGGACAACAAGCTGGAGGACGTGAAGAGGAACCTAGCATCTAACAGAGGCTAGAGTCCAAAGTGGAGGAGATGCACTTGAAACAAAAAATAATCAAGAATATTTAGGTTTTTTCAAAGCAAATACTTTAAGGATGGCCTATTTTAGTGAAATCATGAAATAAGTACACCTATTTATTATAAATTGTTTCTAAATGAAAGCTTTTCCCGAAAAAATATCAGAGCCTAAAATTCATTTGCAAATGGATGTTCAAATACTCATCTTTTAGCTTTCACATCTAATACCATTTTAAGAAATTTTAAATAGTCTCAATTAATAGATTAGTGTATAATACAGTATATAAATACTAAGACAATACAATACTAGACTAACACAATACAAAAATACTAAGATTTGTGGAAACACTTCCTTTAAGCACTTTATAAAAAGAGCAGAAATGTCAATGAACTGTACGACGTGTTATTTCTGTTCAATCTATAAAAACACAAATACAGACATTGAGGTTTCTGGATCTCTTGCAAGTTTAACAGTAGCTAGGAACTCTTAGATTTCAAGCAATAATAAATATTGTATCCTACAGGAGCCCATCGGGAATCTCAGCTCATGTGTTGTTCCATAGAAGATTGTGGTGTCAGATAAGATTAGAATCAACACTTTCCACTTATTCTGGGCTTTAAAGATATCTATGCAACACATTAACAACAACTGTTAATGAAAGACAATTAAGGGGTACCTAAGACAATCTTATATTTAAAATTAGTGTACTTTAGCTACCGATATACAAAATATCTATTGCACATTTTGGATTTTTTTCTCCCATAAATAAATGGGAACCATTTATATGCTTGGACACAGACCATGCTCTAACACACTGCCATTTTTCAGCTGACGAACCTTTATATGAACTGATGGTGGCATTCCCAACTGAAAGTTAGTATGTATCACTTAAGCAATAAGACACTCCACTGTCTGCATTAATGGACCCCTGGTACATGCGTCAAGTGGGTTGTGTGACATGAGAACAAGAGTCTTCAAGCAAGAGGACTGCACCAAGGACTGTTAACATAGCCCCTGGAGACCTCACTGCAACCCAACCTTAATATATAAAGAAAAATTCCATTATTTTGTATTTGATTATTGTGTTGGTGAGGTCACAGTTATGGCTTCACCTAGCTATGGTATCAATATGGAAATTGCTGGTTTTATTGCTTGTCAGAGCCCCCTGTAAACTAACCAAAAAAACACATTATTGATATGAAAAAGGTGATCAGCCTTTGGGGGACTAAGTACCTTTTCTCAGACTCAACCTAACTGACTAGAAATTTTTGATTTTTGGTTTTCACTTGCCTCTGTGAAACTAGCTTGCACTAGCTCACACCAATTTTTCTTAGCTGACCAACACCTATATGTCAAAGCACAACTGTCCTAGAAGAAATGAATTTTTTCAATTACTGCCAGTCTTGTCAGTTAAACCGAAGGCAAACCGGGATGAGGATTAACAGTCTCTGCCGTTGGCAGGGATAACGGGCTCAAGGAGCCCACACCACTCCTTCACACTATGGCAGAGTGGCTTCCCATCTCCAGAACTGATAGACTAACCCACTGATGTCCACCGTAGGGAGGCAAAAATAAACCAAATATATAATAATTATAGTAATCTACCATTCAGTCACTGTTCCCATGCCCTCCCTCTTCAGTATATTACTCCTGCCTACAGAAGACGCGCAGCAGTGTTCCAAGACATTAATGCTGCTGCATGTACCCCTGCAGCTGCGACTTTTCCCAAGCCAGGCAATGATCCAGCAGCAAGTGCTCAGTCAGTAGCATCAGGTCATTTTAATTTCTCCTCACATCTGCATAGTCTATAGGGCACAGCTGTTTCTAGAAGTAATCGTATATACTGCACCGGCATCTTGGAGTCTGCTGAAGTCAGTTCTGTCTTAAGGCTCTCTTCAAAAATCATCAGATAACATTTTCTCAAATTAGATCAACTAGATAAAGCTGAAAAAAATTCTAAATTGTATTATGCAGCTCACATGCATACATGTTTATTTAGCTAGATGGATGGATGGACGGA
Organism: Apteryx mantelli; assembly: GCF_036417845.1. Classification (NCBI taxonomy): domain Eukaryota; kingdom Metazoa; phylum Chordata; class Aves; order Apterygiformes; family Apterygidae; genus Apteryx; species Apteryx mantelli. The sequence continues at coordinate 12,139,791 of NC_089999.1, forward strand.
GAGAGCATGTGCACACGCAACTGTGTGCTATTTCACCAAGAAAAAAAAAAACTGAGTATATTCCACCATTTATCACTATTTGAGGAACGGCGCAAACACTTAAAATAACTAACATAATAAATGTTCGAAATAGATATCATATAAAAAGAATTTGCTCAAAAGTTATTACAGGAAAGAGCCATAACTTAAAGTCATTTAAATTTAAACCGACAGAACATAGAATTACAAAACAAGCAGTGCTGGGTACATGTTTTTGTTGTTACTAAACACGTGATGTCCTATAAGAACAGCTTGTTATATGACCATTATTAAAACCTCTCAATTGCTGCGAAGAACAGATTAAGGGCCAAATCTCTTCCTTGGCTTCAAAGATCAGCATTATACTCAGAGGATCGGAGTGCAATTGCTATCTGCAACAACAAACTACCTTTATGCCGTCCAGGTAATTACAGGTTCAGGTCAAGGACTCCAGACCATATTGATTACATCTCGGTGCATCAAGGCCCCTCCAGCACTGGCCGTCTCCACTCAAGCAGGGCAGCTTAAGTAGCTGTGACGCCAGGACTCCTCGGGCCCTACCAACGCCAGTAACAGGAAACCACCGACCACCGCAGCCCGTCAGTTATTGCCTGTGGCAATAAGGACAGGCTGGGAATTCATAATGTTGGTGACTTCATCTGCCAGCTGCATTCACACATCTTTACTACCTGAATAACTGATCTCTGCTACTCCAAGGCAGCACTTTCTGGTGTACAGTGCTTGGGAATAAATATTTGATTGCACGTACAACAGAAAAGAGCTCAGATGTTTTAAGGTGTGACAGCAGAAGTGTTTATTAAATTCCAAGTGAGAGCATTGCTGGACAGTAAAAATTTGTCCCCTGGTCCCTATCTCACAGGTGTTATGATGAACAATAAAAGATCCTTTGCAGGCAGAGGGAAGGGAAGGGAAGGGAAGGGAAGGGAAGGGAAGGGAAGGGAAGGGAAGGGAAGGGAAGGGAAGGGAAGGGAAGGGAAGGGAAGGGAAGGGAAGGGAAGGGAAGGGAAGGGAAGGGAAGGGAAGGGAAGGGAAGGGAAGGGAAGGGAAGGGAAGGGAAGGGAAGGGAAGGGAAGGGAAGGGAAGGGAAGGGAAGGGAAGGGAAGGGAAGGGAAGGGAAGGGAAGGGAAGGGAAGGGAAGGGAAGGGAAGGGAAGGGAAGGGAAGGGAAGGGAAGGGAAGGGAAGGGAAGGGAAGGGAAGGGAAGGGGCAGGCAACCCCCACCCCATGAAACCCAAAACCCAGGTCAATTCTTCTGTTCATTAAACTCTCTGCAGGCATCAAGCTATCTGCCCATGGCTACTCAGTTGCACACAAAAGAAAGAGAAGTACTAAATTACAAGCCAATTTTAAGTGGGCATTGATTGAAGTAATCAGAAGAGAGGTTAGTATTGTCAGTTAATAGAGTTTCATACAACAGTCATAAACAACCTTCATTTAAGCGCTGTATGCTGCTTAAGCACAGCATCTCTGCTGCACAGCACACGCCAGGTTTTAGAAAAGAACACAAAGGTTCCCCCCGCACCACACATAACCAAGCAAAGGAAAAATGTCTATTATCAGTATCTTTTTCTCCTACCGTTTAATTCTATTCATTCTTTTTGTTCCTTAAAAGCTTTTTCACTTCAATTAAATTGTATGCTTTTCCCAAGAAAGAAACAGAGACACCCTCTGAGGAGGAAAGAAAAAAGTTGATGCAGATAAAGAGATCAGACAACTTTTCTTTTGTCAACATTTTCTTACTCAGATGACAATGCAAAAAACTCATTACACGATTGATGGATAAGTGTCAAAAACAAACATCTTCGTATGAGGGGGGAAAAGGGGGGCTCTACACACATACCGATGTACATGCACTTTTAATTGAGCAGGATTGCATTAACAGGTATGGTTGAGCATACCTGAGTACCTGAGCCCTTCCACACATTTGTTACAGTTTAAGGAAAATTCTTGCCCTTAAAGAGTTAATGCAGCTGTGCTATCAAATTTAAGGCAAATCAGGAGTTGCTGCAAAAACCATTTCTCTAAAGGTTTTCTGTTTCTGAAAGTTCAGATCTGTTGCTCAACACAGATATTCTAGCCTTCCTATAGCGCTTTATTTTCTGCATTATTTAGCATTAGCAGAGTTCTAATACTTCTGATTTTTCAGGTATGTATGTAGTAAGGCATGTGGTATTCATTTACGGGTTACAGAATACAATTTATCTTCAGAAAGGTGCCTAGTTTATCACTGGAAATATTTAATTACAAGTCTAGCCCATGCTTATATTTGCTAGATTAGTCTTCATAATTCTGTAGATATCCTCAGCTAGCTGAAAATGGCCCAGAATGCTAGCTGCACCTAAGAAAGGAATAGCATCAAGATAATGTGAAGTTTTCAAGTCGTGCCTATAGAGTGGTCTTCTGAAACAGAGCTAGGTCATTCTGCAATAAATATTTTCTTTGGTTACAGATTTCTGTCTAAGAGTTGGTTGGTTTGGCTGTTTAAAGAGTGTGACCTTCAGCTGAAGCATCTCCTGTAGATGGGGCACTTACAAGGTTTCTCCTCTGTTTCTGGTGTCTAATAAGGACTCAAAAGTAACCTAACTTGCTTAGAGCCTCTCCCATCTGGCCTGCTGTCTACAGCCACAAAATTTAGGTCCGAGATCTCTGTACCCCCACCCCACCTTTGTTAAACTCCCATGCAACCAGCCAAGAGCCTCAGCAGTTATTTGGAAAGGAGGGACACACAGACAGACACGATCATGTGTGCCTGGTTGCCACGCACGGTGTGCATAACAGTACTTCTTCTGAGGAATATTAACAGCTTCCTACGTTACAAAGCTTTGATACTCAGTGTTGTCCCTTTAACATTTCTAATTGCCAATCTGGAATAGCATCTGGAATTACAATGCATTTAATCCTTGAGGGTATATTCTCTCTGTGATGCATATGACTAAAATGTGTGCATTACGGGGCAAATATCCAGTAGCTCTAGGTAACTAACATTTTTGCAAAATTTTCTTAAAGATTCAATTAAAAAAAACACAGATAAGACTATTTTCTATTCCTAAGAGCTCTTGAAATTAAGACTTTAAAAAAAAATCAATTTGAAACAATCGAATTGAAATATGTTTTTTCACATTTATCCAAGCAATCTTTTCCAGAAAAGGAAAGGATTTAAACAGTACGTGACCAAACAACTTTTTCATGCAAGTTATCTTGAATTTTAATACCAAAAAAGTCCAGTAATTAAAATTCTATCTACTTACATTTATTTTATTTAAAAATAGGCTATGATTTTACCCTTATTATTGTTGGGTTTTTCTTTTCTAGTTTAACTTCCTAAATCTCACAGAGTCATATGACCAGAAGGGCTTTTGGAATCACCAAATGCAATTCCCTGCACCAATAGGAAACTACAGCTCCATATCATAAACTTGTTAAAATACATCTACAAGGCATGACAAAGGTCAAGGGTTGCCATAGAAAGATACTATTAAAAGATCTACCTAGATTTTGCACTTTCAACTTGAGAAAAAAATCCGTCTTCTCAGCATTCAAGTCCCACTGTTCCTAAATTCAATTGAATTCACTGCACAGTAACCTTCATTTATCAGAATTTGCCATTCAAATACTTATGTTTTGCTTCAGACACTTTTTTACACATTTACACTGGAACAACTCATGATCACTCAGTCATATGTTATTTTCTGCTACAGGATCTTTAGAATATCCACTAGAAACAAAAACCAAGTTTAAAATAGTATAATTATTTTTGGAGGAAGTGTTATCCATTACATGCAAGTATGTATGTTGTACCAATATTTGTATCATTTGCTCTCCAGTCTGTTACTGAGAAATAAGTCTCCAATAATCGTGTTACTTCTGGTAGCATTTACATCTATCGGTTTTAAAGATATTGCCATCCATCTTGAAAATGCCACTGCAGATTTTCATGATTTATAGGAGTATTAGAGGCTTGCAATATTTAAATTAAGATTTTTACAAATGATCTTGTGAGAGATTATCATCATGAGTATACGATAGTTTTACAGACACAGATGTAATTTTTAAATCACGATAAAAAAACTACACGAATGTCTTATTAAATGCAAAGACAGAGTTGTCACCAACAGGGAAGAGGGAAGGAAGCTAAAGTATGCTGCAAGAGTAATTTTAGATGACAAACACATACTCGAAATCTTTTGATGGGAAGAACAAGCGATGGAGTTAGATAAGAATAGGCGCCACACTGGTTGCATCTCTAAGCAACAGACAATCAAGCAGCCAGATAAGCATCTTCATAAAGTGTAACAGATTCAAATGCATGGGTCATAGCTGAAGAATCACTTCCTGGTTCAGCTTAGGCAGTAAAAATTTATGACCTACTTAAAAAAATCTCTCAAACCTAAAAACGTATTTTCCAATAAATTTGTTTTTCATAAGGAATGTAAGCCATTTAGGTTATGCTTTGGTAACAGCAGGAAATGAGAATATTTACAGTAGTGGACTGCAATACAAAAAACATAATATCATACATGAACAGTATTTAAAATAAAAATCTTTACATTCAGAGCTGAGCTTAATGCAACTTTCTCTACAACTAATAATTATCTAAAAAAAACCTCAGTGGTGGAAAAAAAAGAAAGTAAGCATAAAATACTCTTCCTTTGCTGGACTCTGTTAGAAGAATAGCATGAGATCTCAGGAAACTGTACATACTTTTTCTTGCATCTCCTTTACTCTATAGCAGAGTTCACATCCCTGTACCATCACACATAATCTGGCACATCTACCCTTAATATGGAGCAATAGTTTCTGCATGGGAAAGGACTGGGAATCAGGCAATACAAAAAACTGTAAATAGATGTTAAAGTCCCTGAATCAAAAATCAATTCAAATCCAAATAGTCTGGCAGTGAAGTTAAATAAAATATTGCTATCAGCATGTCTCTAACAAAATCCGTATATTGTTTATAAGAAACTTATGAGGTGTTATAACAAAACTGAGTCACTGCTGTACAGTAAATATATTTTTAGTGTCATAACAATGTATACAATTGACTTTGGCAATTTTAATATGGACACACATGTTAAAGGCATTACCCATACAGCTTCATCACATTCACATGAGCCATTTTACATTAAGGGCCCATCCACACTATAGGAAAGATTGTTTAGCGTAGAAGAGGTATAGTCCTACATGGGTCATTGTTTCTAGCGTAGACAAAACAGTGCATTTATAGAATGCTTTGTGGTTATATTTCAGAATTAGAATGTATCCATGTTATAGGTTACTGCACTGCTCCATTCATACACAAGAGGAAAAAATGAGAAAAGAATACCTGGTAACACAGATGTGTCTATCTGTATCAGCACAGCCACATTCGTAGAGAAGAATTATGCCATTAATCACTGAATTTCACACTTCAGACACACAGACAGAAGCACTCCTCTGATTCAAGCTTGTAACTTTTTAGAAGTAATGGGCATAAATGAACTAGTCCAAAAAAATCGTAACTGATGCATTTGTGTTTTCTTATGTATCGAACAATTATTTTCAAAATTACTTTGACATATCCTAAAACAAATAAAATTCCCTTTAAGCAAGCAGTGTCAGATGTTTGTCTAAGCTCAACCTGTGTTACCTTAACAAGTTCTAAATATTTGAAAGTGGAATTTATAACAACAATCCTCAATAGCAAAAGTAAACGTAGTTATTATTGAACTCAGTTACAGACACCAATCTAAAAATCTAACATATATATATATACACACACACACACATATATATATCCACACTGTAATACCCTGTAAAAAAGAAATTAATCTGGAAAACAATGCAGTATCTTGGACTCCGAATATATATCCATAGAAAACAGAGCCTGGAACAGGAGCTTTTATTTCAGCTCTCTTTAAAACAACCTTCAGAAATCAGTTTCTGTATGTGTTACAGTTTCCTTTCACAGTTTAACCTCAATCCAATCAGCAGTCTCCAGGGATTTTCAAATCGCTAAAGATTAAAATCCTCTCCGACTTGACTGTTTGACTAATGCTGTGTGTTTAATATTCTACTTGTGAGAGATTTGATTTGACAAAATCCTGCTGGGTGGAACCTTCAGATGCTACACAGCTGTACTAGAATATAAAGCACTGCTGTCTGTGTTTCTTTATACAGACTATAACCCAGCACTATGAGAAAAAGAAGAAAACTTTATAGAACATATATTACTATGTTGATATTAATATAACCACTGTGGTATTAAATTTACACACTTTTAGAGAAGAATAGTGAAAATGTGCCTGTTACAGAAACATTGAACTACTCTGTTGTCTTGAATGTTCACAGAAATCAATACTACATTTATGATTACATTTGAATGAAAGGTATTTTATAAATGAGATGGAATTGTAATATTCTATGCTTTAGGCAATCATTAATAAGCATTTCAGCGTTAGCATTTGCACATGTTCTGCTTGTTAGTTTAGGCATTTCTAGCATTCTGAAGTTCATGTTAAACTGAATGCAAATATCACATTTATATCTTATGACAATGCTGTGACTTCAGAATTGAGTGGTAAGAGGAAAAAAGTCATTATCATGGTAGCCTTCAGTATGTGTTTATGTAAGATGGCACTTACCCTACAGTACAGCTGAAAATCCTGATATCCTTTTAATTATATGGCATTGGTTAGTAAACATGTTATCAGGAGAAGAAAAAACCAAAAACAAACCAAGGTTGATGAATGCCATGAATATCAAAGAAAACATAAAGTCAACATATTTCTACCTGAGGTAGCATCAATCACTGTTGAAACTCCTCTGCGATCAGAAACTGGACGTGATGATCCTGGCATGCTAACAGGTTCAGAGCGAACTGGCTGAATCCTGAAAGATAATTCACAGTTGCCACATGCATCAAAATCATTGCTCATAAGGGCTTTTATTAAATCACAAACCTGACTGAGCCAACCAATTAAACCACTATTTATTTTAAAATCAACCAACTGTTGAAAACTTTTATTTTCCTCTGCTTTGTGAAAACAAGATACAGATAATCCAGCCACAGACAGATAAAGACTATACACAAAGTGAGCATCCCCAAATTGTGTCTCAGATGAGGGCTCTTAGAAAGCCTCAAAGGAAAAAGGAAAAAACCCACCCTACTCAAATTGTTTAAAATTCCTCTTTTGTCCTCCTGAACAGCAACACTTTCTTTGCTGGTTTAGGAGAAAAGATACTATTTTAACTCTCTGTACCTTTTGCAATATATATCTCTATGTATTTTTCAAATTTCTGCTCTCTTTCTGTATACGTGTACATATATACAATACAAAAAATTTAACTTACTAACATACTTCACATCACTTTAGAAGGTGCTGTGTATTTATATCCTTACTTTTGGGTGCAATTTTATGCAGGGAGAAATTGCACATTTCAAAAACATACATTTTTCAGTCCAAAGACAATCTGCCCAATTTTAATGGGACTGGTCATATTATGCATTTCTGTTGTTTACTCATAAGAGTTTGAAATAGAATCCTGAACCACTGCCACTAAAGGACTCTGGACTTCAAATCACCTGCAGAGTCAGAAGCACGGAAACTTGTTATATCCCCAGAGTTACTGGACAGGACGCAGGAACATATGGGGCATAAAGCAGTTCTACAAAATCACTAGCTATCAATCAGTATCAATCCACATGTATTTTCCTCCACCCCCTCAGACCCCATTTCCAGATCAGCCAATATCCAAAGACTGATGAATTAAATACATTGGGGGGGGGGGGGGGGGAACCACAACAAGGGAGGAAGCAAAGAAAAGAAGAGAAGGAAGCAAAGGGGAGGGAAACACCATTCCATAAGTTCACTTACTCTTCCAACACACTGACTGCTTTACAGTCAGCATATAAATCTAAGGCCTAAAGCTCCTGCTCGTATCCAAGCAAACGAATTTGATAAGCAATGCAGAAACTGTGAAAGCCAAGGAGACGTTGAAATTTTAATCGACTGAATGCAACAGACCAAGGCAACTGGACTGTGTACTTCCTTCCATTGTCATTTAGGCAAGAAGCAATAACAGGAAGGAATCTAAGCCGTTTGGCCTGGATGAATTTTTATCATTATTGAGTCATTGCTCTTCTCTTTCATCTGGACAATCTCAATGAAAACTATTACACATTCCACACAGATGGGCTCATTTAAGCATAAAGCAAGTTATTCACACAAGAAATGTGAAACAGCTTGGAAATTAATTTTATTTCTACCTGAGACTGTTGAGATCAAGATCATCTGTATCAAAGTCCAGAAGAGGCTGTGGTGTGTCACTTGGACCATGTGACTGCAGCACTGAAGAACTCGATGAAATGACTGTTGTTTGGCCAGACGGATGAATTGTTTTGAACTGAAACTGTGGGCCCATCCACAGGCGTCTATGAGGCCCAGTGTGAGTCACTATTTCAACCTGTGAGAATATTGGGAAATGCTTAACACAAAATTGCAGCTTAATAATTGACTAGTTCCTTCAACACACTGAACTTCCCAAAATCCTATTGCTATTAAGCAAAAAGAGGTTTTTGTGCTATCAGTTTGGTAGAAAACTGAAGAAGGGAAAACTCAGAACATCTTTGCTAAGGGAGGGTCTGCTCTAGCCAAAGCCAAGAGCTTTTTGCAGAGCCTTGAAAACCCTTGAATCACCATTTCAGGACACTACACTCCAGCTCTTAAATTGTTCCGAAGACTGTAATTCAGTCAAGGCTATCATTTCACTTGATTCTGTTCATTACTCTCCCTTGCCGTTATGAAATACATGCTGCAACTCAAAAGTTAACAAGCTAGCATTGCGGCCGCAAGAAATGGAGGAACAGATTTCTGTTCGAAGCTGCATGGATTAGACAAAGCAACTGAAAGTCCACCTCCACCAAATATGCTTGTCAATAACTTTAATCCTGATCAGGCTAAGGAATGCACTTTTTAAAAGCAAGCTGTTACAGTTTTGTTACTGTGGCTTTCTAAGAGTTCACACATTAAACAGCACTGCTTCACATGTATGTACTGTGAACTGTATTTCAAATCAAAGCTCATAATCATTACTGGCATATGTGAGGATACTGCTGGCAGAAACCATCTTGCTGAAAAGCAACATAATTTGTAACAGAGAGCAATGGGGAGTGCAATATAAGACACTGAATAGCTCAGGTCATATTCACTATACATGTATGTAATATAAACATATATATGCAACATGTAATTTAGAATGGCAGCTAAATCATAAATATATATATTCATTTAACTGAAATTCTGACAATTAAAACAGAGGCGAAGGTGTTTGCTTGCAGTGTGAAACAACACACGTGAGATTTTTATCTGAAACTGCCGATATGAAACGATAATATTAAGCTTTTGTGAACTCACAGTTTTAGGATGACAAAATAGACTACTAAATTCCTATCAATTTCTGTTAAAACAGTAAACAGCTTCACAACAAGAATGCAATCTAGTAAGGAATTTCATGAAAATACCTTCCTGTAATTTATGATATATAGATGTGTATCTTAGTTTTCTTTACTCTTAATTTTCTTTACTCTTACATTTCTGTAGTACTAGTGATTCTTAATTCTTTAAGGAGAAATTTTAAACACTAGATAATGTTCTAAGATAGTTCTCTGCTAACATAAGATGACAAACACAGCCTATTTAGCACTATTTCCATCTTTACATTTATCTTGGTGTAACTCAGTTTGACTGTAGACATTTCTGAGTCAAGTAGCTTTTACGCAGCAGTGTAAATTAGGCCACAGATAAAGTAATCTGTATATTTTAAGCTTGAAACCATCAGTGTCACAGAGCCGAGAGGTAAACAGATGCCTTTGAAATTTTACTGAGGCTACGGCCAGATGTTCCTATTCACTCTCCTGTTGTGTGCAGGACAAACATATTGTATCTACTTCACACTGACAGCACACATTACCCACTGTTCTAATTGAAAAGTTGAAGCGAAGGGCAGTGTTTTTTCACTGCATGCTGTTACTGTTGATAACACTTTAATTTTGAAAAACATGCTTGCTCTTTAGGCCTCATCTAAAGTGGCTTGCTTAGAGAATGCTAGCATCTTCATGCTCAAAAGAGATATCATCACCCTTTTCACCTAGCAAAAATTAAACATTCCTGAAGCATTCTCTGAATTCTCTGTATTCTGAGTAACGTCATTGGAGAGTTTTTCCTATAAATATATCTACTCTTGTAGTGAATGATAGATGTGACAAAGTTTGAGTAATCTGAAGTTCCTTTGACTTTTTATAGCTACCTAGAACTAGTAATATACCAATCGCCATAGTGTAGGTTTACCTTCTTTTTTTCTGAGGTTGCCCGCTATACTGGAAAGTCACTAGAAAGGTAAAATGAGCTATTCTATTTTGAATAAAGTTCTGAATTTTTCTTCTAATGGATATTATTATTGTTTCACTCCTGAACTGGAACTGCCCAAAAAACAAACCTGGGAAAGCCACTCTTCATCCTCTTGACCGCTGTGGTCAGATGCTAAGCTGTCATATGATTCATGTCGAGTAATAGGTCCGGGACTCCCTGGTGGGACCACTGTGAAGAAAAAAGGGGCAGGAGCAGGGGAGGAAAAGACAAAACAAAATTGAAAAATCAAATTTATTGTTAAATGTTTTTAAAATAAGCTTCTTCAGTAAGTTACTAGTACAGCACAATATGTATTTTCATAAATCTGTGACAATATGCTGGAGCGCAGAAAGAGTTTAAATACTGACAACAAAAGTGAAAATGACTTTTCTTCTTAAAATCTGAATTTGTATACAGACACTACGATAACACAACTTGCTCTTCTTCTATTAACCTGAAGTGCGTAATGAACATACCCAACAACTCCAATACAGACAACAACCATCTGTCTTAAGGAATTTAACACTGAGAAATGCCACTGACAATGATATAAGATTTTTCTACAAACTTTTCACATTGTCCAGTTCAGAAGAACTATGTTAAACTGCACTCACAAAAGCTATCTTGAAGCACTGGTACATGTACTAACTTTGAATACAGAGAAGTTCCGAGATTTCATGAACAGAATGATCTCATTTTGACATTTATGTAATTAACTTAAAGCTGGCTTCACAAGCAACTTGTATTTTTTAGGGTTTGGTATTTTTTTTTTCCAATTCAATTGAAACTGCCTGATAACAATCTTAATGTCACCTTTTTACTACAGTAACAAAAACATATTCATCAAGAATAAATAACAAAGCAGAGTTTGATGTTTAATTTGCTACATGCTAAAAACGGAGATTTCATTGAACTGTAGAATACCAGAAACACTGTATTCAAGCGTTGTACACCATTAGAGTAATATTATGTAAGATCTCATAATAATTTTGAGAAAAACACTTTTTTCAGCTCCAACTGACACTGATAATTAGAAAGAGATATTATTTCAAGCTGAGGGATAAATTTATCAGTGGCTTCTAAACAGAAGAGTTCAGATGCAACCTGCAAAGAGCCCATAATCCGCAAACTCCTGGAAGCTGGAGCATCTACTTATAGCAACAAACTAGAGACAAGATCCTAAGCTGGATAAATATTTGGTTTGACTCTGTGCAGCAGTTCTTAGTCTTAAGGTTTGTTCTCAGCGTCAGATCTGTCCACAGTGCTCATCAGCAAAACTTTTCTTAGAAGCACCATGAAAATCTTCTGTTACTACAACCACATAAAAACTTAAGTCTCTGTTTTTTTCAAAAGACTGGCACAGAATAACAACCTCAATTCAGAGAGCAAAAGCAAGTTTATTTTGTTACTCTATTCATTGCTTTCATTCCTTTCGTATGGACTTACTGCAACAGAAAAAAGCAAGTTTTTCAGTATTGTAGAGTGCATAATACAGAATCAAAGACACTTGAAAACCATTAGCAAATATACATAAAACTTTGGGGAAATCACAATTGAGTGTTCAAATGCTACCCAGAAAAAAGAGAATATTAGACTCACTATCGTAATTATTAATATTTCAGGGCTCCTGGTCCTCGAGTCATTTAAATGTGCCAGTAAAGCTTACAGTCTAGCTAGTTTAGGCAGCATTACTGTTGCTCTAACTACAACTTCACATTTGAGAAACCTGAAGGAGTTTAAAACAAGCAAAGTGCAAGTAAGCACCTAAGACAATAAGACAGGGAATATTTTTCAATTTCTTGTACCTGCTTATTGTCACAGGCCTGTTGGGAGGCCTGGATTCAACACCAAGAAACCATACCCATTTTGAGGGAAGAAAAGACACCATAAACGCAAGACAAAAGAAGCCAGTGTAACAAAGGTCACTTTGGTAAGACAGAAGAGTTTTATGCTATAGTGTTAGGACATCGGACAATCTTAAAATTATAACCACTATTTTTATAGTCACATAATCTAAAAGTGATCAAACTTTTTAAAACTGATTTTTAAAAAGTATATTATTATGGGGTTAACCTTTATGTGTCAGGTTTCCATCTTTTACAAATTTTTACAGTCATATTATAAAGCCCTAATAATAAGGGTTTATAATAGCAAAGCAGACACAATTGTAGCCATAAATACAAAACGGCGCCTCTATAATATAAACAGCACAGTTTTTTCATAAATTCATATACTATATGAAATAAAGGGATTTTCATCCTGTTTTTTTCAAGAGGGTGTCTGAACGCAACCTCAACTATGGAGCTATTTCCAACACCTCTATATTGCAGCATGTCCTCATTCTGAAAACTGCAATTCAGGACCCAACCTATTAAAAATTATTTAAAGTGCTATATATATTAGGATATGTTCTTTCAAAGTGTCACATTTTCCCCATGAGATGCTATGCATCTGCCATATTCATTGAACTCAATACAATTTGTGCCTGCATGTGTGTGTACATACACACATAAGCAATTACAGACATTATTTAAGCATTGTGTGTTTATCAGTTTTCAAGGTAGTGTAGAAAGCATCTACATCATTACAAAAGCGACAGATCTTATTCTATGACTTATGCATGATTCTGTCTAGCCCATATCAAACTTGTATTAAGAAAATATACATACCATCCTGGATTACAAACAGCTGATGATTCACTGTAAATATTTAAATGTGAAACTATAATGCTTGTATTTCTTCCTTACCATGAAAGTTTATATTTGAAACTGATGAAACAAAAACATTATTTTGACACATTTTGCTGTTGCCCTAATCTTCCCTGTATCTCCTAACACCCCTACAATATATTCTACTGCCTGCACTAATGCCTGTTTTGGAGGGCACAGCTGATCAACTGCAGGCTTTCCTGTTACTGAACTCAGCTAACAAACTGCTCATGACTCTAGCAGATGTTTTTGCTTTCAAACCAACAGGAACTTTATGGACTGTTCTGATTTTTTTTTTTCCTCTATCCCAGGGGCAACTACAAGCACTGTCAAGATTACGGATGTTGCTATTCAGTGACCAGCAGCAAAAATGCTAGGTCCGGACAACAGCATCCACACTGCTTTGTCATCGTATTTCTCCACTGCAAAATACTCTTCTGGAAAGGTGAATGACATGTTATTGGAGATTCAAGATGGCTTTACACCGAAAAAGAAAAGAATGGTTAAATTTAAGAACATTTTTGGTCCTATGCTGTGCTGCCTTTTCCTGAGGAGCCAGAACTTTGCATAAGACTTGCAATAATACACGTTTCAGTGCAGTTTCAAAATGCACCATTAACTCTTTCTACCAAAAAGTGACGACATGTTGAAATCCATGAAAAAGCTCTGTCTTAGAGTTCACCAGCAGGGCAACAGTGATAAAGCCTTAGCTGAGGTCAAACCTCAGTAATTTATTTTACTATTTAATAAAATAGCATTATGTACCACACCCATCACAAGAACGGGCACTTAGAAGAGTCTGGTTTTGATAGCAGGATCCCATAATGATGGTCCCAATCTTACCACAGGCAGAGCGTGCTCAACTCCCACCAGTGCTTCCACTTAGTGGAAGCACGCAGCACTGAGATACGGCCTTTTAAAAGAAGTGATCATCGCTGGAGACTTGCCACTGCTGTAGTGCTTATTACTGATATACATACAGCCATTTTTTGCTAAAATGGCCTTGAACTTATAGCAACAAACACATCATAAAAATGTAAAACCGATTCTTTCGGTATTTCTGTGTCATGCACCTCTTGCATTATCAACTATTCAGTTCTAAGACAAGACTAATTTAAGCTCAGAGGGACGTTTCCAGTAATCTGAGCTCACAAGTAATCTTTTAGCTTCCATCTTAATTCTTTGAAAATCCGAATTCACAAAGGAAGGCATGACAGACTCTTACACATTAGTGTAGCTATTATGCTATAACAGTTTTTGAGTTCTCAAAGAATTTCACTATAATGTAGCACAATAAAAAATAATCAAAATAATCAAATTCTTCAAAAGCTTTGTATCTAGTACTGTTTTTTCTTGCACTCTTGCCATTTTTTCCAATGAAAGAGAAGTGACAAGCGGTACACATAGACAAGGAATATGCCCTTATTGCACAAAAATATATTTTACCAGCAATTGCAGGTGATTTGTGCTTTCCTAAAACAATAAATCCAGTGCTTTGTATCTGAGCTATGCCAATTTTTAATTTATTGCTATTCTAACTCCAACATCTGGAACAACCATATATCAAATATCAGAACGCAACTGAGGGTTTTTTTTCTAGGAATACATAAACATGCTGAAATTTGTACAATTACCTGCAGAGTGAAAAAGTGCAATGAAAATAAGCATTTATGAAAAATCTCAGGTGAGAATTACAACATGCAACTTTTATTTGTGCAATATAGCAAAACATGAGTTTCTAAAGCCCACTTATAAATGTAAAACAAATACAAGCAAGTTTGCATGCATTCAAGGTGACTTTTTAAAAACTGGAGTGCTACCTAAAGGATAAATCAGGGCTTTGCCACAAATATTTGTTAAGGGGCAGAAATATCTTTGAGCTGCTGAAATGTAATAGTAAGGCCTTTAAGCTCCGCCTCCCTTCAAGGGAAAAGTGATCTGCATCAATCCTAAATGTGGAATATATTCCTGCCTTTCTAACCAGGCTAGATCTACTGAACCATTCCAGGTTTAACTTAGGAAAATCTGAATCCCAGTGAAAACTGTTGTTCATGTCGCTTCATGACCTGAACATGGTCAGCTCATTATCGACGCTCAGAACAAAAGGTGCAGGTGCTTACCCGTGATCTAAAGTAAATTTAAAAATCCCCCCTTCCTTATTTGCAGTTACAGGATTAGGCTTACTACTATATGGAAGAAAGATTATTAAAGGCAAGGATCTAAAAATAAAAACAAATTACTAATTTAGTCATTTGCATGATAATTGTTAATGCTAAGGAAAACCACGCAGAAGTGACTGCGAAGACAGAAGTTTCACAGACAAAATAAAGGCTCAAATACAGCTAAGCTGATATTCCCCTGGAACTCCAGGTCCTATTTCTCAGTTTAATAATTAAGTAAGAAAAAACCTTTTTGTTGAAACTCTGCCATGATATTTAGTGCACAAATAAAGCAAACAATGTATATTAAACTCAGAAATAATTTGCATAGGCATTCTTGATGTATGGGCGAAACCTAGAGAAATACACATGCTTGGCAAATATTGGAATTAACAAACAGTCCTTTTGTTCATAGATGGGCCAATTATACAACAAATACCTAGACCTAAGACAAATCCTTATTCATTCAAAGATTATAAATTGTCATCTTTCAACAGCATAGGAGCGTTGGAACAAAGAAAGACTACAGCTCAATTGTTGTGTGCGCACTTCTGCTTTTAATTTGTGAACAATAAATCATTAGTTTTACTTAGTTTTCTGTACTTTTTGAACCAAAAGGTTTTAATTTTCTCATTTATATAAACAAGATTTACACAATTCAATTTAATTGAGTTATATATGAAATTCCCAATGTGCTCTTCTTTAAGGGATGCATGTTTGTCCAAATTAAGAGCTAACAAAGGCGTTTGGAGACTCTAAAGCCTATTTGTTCTGTGCAGCCTGCCGTACGCACACATGCAGGCACATCCAGAAAGCTTTCTTTTACTTCAACTGGATTCACAAAATTTATAATCTGAAATGAAATAAGATTCTAAAATCTAGTAGGAACAAAAACAATGTAGCCTCAACTAATTCATCAAGTCCAAAGTCTCTCCTTGGTTTACGTGCAGTCTCTAGTGATGTCCATGGGAAACAGGTATGGAAACTAAAACAAACAAACAAACAAAAAAAAAAACAAAACCAAAAAAACCCCCCAAACATGACATATGCCTTGGTTTCATACAAATCACACACTAACATCTGATTTTGATGCTGTTTCTGTGGTCTTTAAGTTATATCTAAAATGATCATAGGTGGTATAGAGACCTGAGGTAATCACATGCTTGTCAGCATGCTTCAGGAATACTTCCTTTAAAATTAAAGTACACATTTTGAATGATTTACTTCATGCTACTTTTGGAACAACTGGTGCATTAGTTACATCATGTTATGCTTGATAAGCAGAATGTGACAGTCCTGGTTTAGGTCTGTATACAGCCACTTTCTGTCAAATTCAACAGGTTCAACTTTTTTTTCCTATCTTAAAGAGGTGATCTCACTTCCCTCAGAGGCTGGGTTCAGTATCACTATCAGGTGACTTGCTACAAAGAAAGTTTGTCATATAGTTGAACTCCAGCAACTGCTTATCAAGTTTTACAGCATGCATGTTCCTAAAATCTCTCTTACAGCGCATAGCTATGATTGTTGGTTCTAATTCTGCTGAAGCTTGACAATAAAGTGAAGACCAGATTTTCCTTTCAGACAGAATTCTTACAGCCACATTTAAAATAAACTGCATTCTGGTGATGTGCTCTATGCATTTTTAGTTGTGGCTATATGTTACTGAACAAAGTTCTGTGTTTAATGCTTTTTTTCAGCTTGTAAACTTCTGCAGGGGCATTCCATGCAAATTAAAACATCCTCTTTCACTCAGTTTTTCCCAGTCAATTTTTCTTTCTGTGTTATGACTGTTTCTGAGATTCTTATATGCATGAACATCATAAAATTATGCTAAAAAAACTGTAAACCAGGAGTTTAGCCAGCCTAACAGTTATTTCACAACACCAATTGACTTATAGATTTATTCATTCATTATTTGTAAATTGACCACAGTTTATTAGGTGCTTTATAGACATAAAGAAATCCATTCTCTGTATCTGCCTTTAATCTTAAAGGAATAGTTAGTACTGTAAGCAGGATATGAATTCTCCTCAGATCTTCCCAAGGTTGGATGACTGTTTTACTTGCTCTTTGCCTCACACTAGTCTGATAGCCTACTGCCTGGCTTGTTCTGCCCTGAAAGGTGCTGATTGCGTATTCAGGCTTCACTATTCCTCTCGGTTCCATTACAGGACAGGTAATGTTCCCTGGGCCTGATTCTAGCTTCTTTTTCTAAAGTTCCCATAGGGAACTACTCAAGTAAATGAACATTTAAGCCAGGCAGAGCTGGAATCTATGACATTACTTACAGTATGGAGTATCTTAAGACTATGTAACACTTTGAATACTCAGACTGAGCAGACTATCAGTTCTGTACCAAAGGACAACACATATATTATTCTTTCCTGAGTTAAAGAAAATTTTAAATGCAAGAACCTATGGTGAAATCCATCTGATGGCCATCTTTAAAGAATTATGGAAGAGGTAACTATTTCTATAATTCACTGACTTCAAAAGTATGTTTGACATTATTGTCGGGAAAATTATGTTAACCATGGATTACTGTTACAATCAAAGTATGTAGTGAGAAGTCAAGAGGCTTAGTAGTAAATTTTCAAAGCGGTGCGTGGGGATTTACCCGTTTGACTCCCATTAACGTCAATAGGAGTCGCGCGGCTAAATCCCTGTACACTGCTTTGAAAACTGACCCCTTAGTGTTGATGGACCTCTCTCTAAGAAGTTCCAGATGACCATGTAAGAATAGTAAAGAACTGTTTCAGCATGTGCCCTTGTTCATTATTGTTGTTTGTACACATCTGAAAGTATTTTAATTCCTATATTCAGTACTGTTTCCAGCATTCAGTATATAAAATATGGATTAAGATGGGTAAGTACTGAGTAATCTGATGAAACCATGTACATGTCCAGGTATATATAAGCTTCAAACACTTAACATACACTTGCAGCATCCAATGAACCTTACACAGTTAATTTTTATCCGCCCTGTCTATATTATTACATAAATAAGTTATGGGTAAAGAATATATTATATATTCCTTCCCTGATTTACTACATTGCTTATATGCAGTGATATAGCCCTTTAATGAAATGATACCTCTCCTGTTTCTATTTACCCCAATCAGTCTAATACTCAGAAATTAAATTTGCTTCCCTTTACCACTTAATCCTGTTTCCTGTAGGGAGCAGGAAGGGCAGGTTACAGTTTTAGGGAAACTTAGTTTCCCCTTTAAAAAGATCATGAACTGCAACTTCCATTAAAAACATCTTTTTTGCAATGGGAAAGTGATCCAGATTAGCTTGCAAACTGTTATGCCATGAAAAGTAAGAAGCAGACATGAAATTTCCGTTTTCATTGCTTGTGACTAATGCTAGCAAAACACAAATAGTCAATAAAATAGATGCAATATACTTGTTCAGTAACTTGCAGTTGACGACAGTTTGAAAATACAAAATAAAATAAAAAATTAGATAAACTAAAAATACAGTGTTCTTTTAGAAAATTTTAGAAAATCACTGAAACAGTGGGAGGGAAGGGAAGCTAGGCTTCTTTTAACTTAAAATGCTGAACAGAATAATTTGTGAAAATACTACAGCAAATACTGACACAGATGATATTCCTACACATCTGACAAGAAAGGAAAAGTCAAAGTGTACCTACAAAGTATTAGAAAGAGAGTATTTCTTGGTTCATAAGATGCTCAAATAAATACAAGCAGTTCCAAAATGCTGAAGAATCCAACAGAGGAACAAGACAACAGGGAAAATTCAACACTGAAAATGGAAATAGCTGTCCAAAAAACTGAAGAGAAAACCCAAAACTTTGCTCCCCCACCCAGAACTTTTTGCTTTGATGATGACTACTACAGGTCGGGTTTGTTAGTTCTGGGAAAACTGGTAAACTTTTTGCTTCCAGGGTTGCCTCTGAAACACTTATACAATCACTGATTAGGAAACACAGACAAGGAGATACATATGATCATGCTTATTGTGCTTATATTCTAATTGACTATAAAAATAAATGTTGTGATAGAGATAAATGCTAAAAAGAAGCCAAAACCAATAACAAAGTACTATGAAGGTGGGCAAAAGCTTCTTTTAATCTCTCTCTGATCGAGAAAACACTGGGTTATCACAACTATTAAATTCTAAAACAATCTCTGAAGGCAAGCCATGTTAGAATTAAAGGGAAATGTGTGCTTGGAATCTGTTTCATTTGGAAATGTTAAAACTATAATCATATATATATATATATATATATATATATTTTTAAGATCCACTGCAGTTTTAAATGTATTGTAAAAAATTCCAATCATGAAATCTTTTTTAAATTACCAAAATTCTGCTAAAAGATTTTACCTATATTTCTTACAGTTATCATATTTTGTTTATGTAGTATTCAGAGAGAATATCTATGTTAAGATGAACACTTAAGAATTAATTCTCTGAAATTCTGAAATGAGGTTTTCCATATAAAGAAAATCCTGTCCAAAATTTCAGAGAAATTATAAACTGTTCTACAAGGATATGTATTTTTAAATTACCTCTGAACAAATCCTTTGAAACTACTGATGCACAGATCCAGGAAGTTTTTTTAAAGCATGCTGTATTCTTTTATTATGCTGCAATAACGAAGTAGAATTCCGTGAAAAGAATATACTAGCTGAAGACAATTTCAAGCAGAAAGAATAATAATGGCAAATTGAGAGTCTAGAAAATACCAGAAATTATTTTCCCATCTGAATAATAAAGTTAAGCATATGTACTTAAGTAAGTACATGAAATCTCAGCTGTGTACAGGAGGTACACAAAATAGCAAAATAACAGCCTAATGCAGTTTCCCATCTTTAAGTATATTGCTCTAACAGCTAACAAAGAGTTATTGCAATACTCTTGCTGAGAATAGGGGGTTGGGGGAAAAACCTGGCAGAATCATTCAAACATAACAAGTCTTGTGATCAGGCACCTGATCAACCAAAAGGCTGCTTTTACATTCATTTAGCATAGATGGAACAGCCTCCTCCCATTTGCCTTCGCGGAGAAGATCTTTCTCAGTTCTACAACACCCACCTCAGTTGCCTTGACTTTTCATGAATTGTGTACACTATGCGATTGCTGCAGCTGCAGTTTTAAGCCCATAATATCCAGTTGACACAATTTTGTGGAAAGGCCATTATCTACAGTGTACAGGTACATCTGAAAAGCCAATAGTTTAGGCAACATTCATATATCAGTACACAAAAAGTATGGCAGTTTCAAATGTTAATCCACCCGCCATTGCTTGTTCCAACCCCTCTCCTGGTTTCACAGCACAGTAGCTCATATAAACTCAAGTGGGCTGCACCCACTCCAGGGGAAGGTCAGGTAGCTCTGTTGAGAAAGCCTCCAGCAGCAGATTAAGTGCAACTGGCCCACTTTGCTCTGAAGTGGATGAGGAACATGTAGGCTCTACCAGCATTGCTGCAGAACCAGGAAACCCCAGCAGAGACACAGTAATGAACAGCTGAGAGCACTAACTGCTTAACTTATTCCAGTTGAATTCACTTTTGACCATAGCCATAGAGAGATGTCACAGAAACAAAGCAAAAAGGCTTTGAACACCTCATAGCGATACGATAGCATAATTGTTGTTACAGAACAGGCTCTGGTTTTGATCAGTTTTATTATTTTAAATCAGGCTCCATTGTAATAGACCCTGAACATGCACGTAACAAGACACAGTTCTTGCCCCACAGAACATACTACACACACACACTATAGTTATGTACACATAGTACAGTAGGTACCATAACAACATATATTCTTTCACATTATAGAGACAATATGCTATTCTCTCTCTCTCTCTTTTGGCATGCGTGTGTGTGTGTATAAAAGTGTGCAAGAAGAAAAAACAAAAGACACAAGGCTGAGAATCAGTGGAACACTAAATATAATTTTTAGCCCCAGTTCATTACCCTTTTACCAGACCATAATGCTCTCTACTGCTCACAGAAAAAGCCTTGCGGTGTTATAAGACATGACCAGATCCTTTACTACAGCTGCTTGGTGCAATTCATATGGCAGTAGTTTGGCTATGTTTATGTGCACCATAGCTTGTTTTTAATAGTATCTGCCTTCATAGCACATATTCACACAGTATTTAACACACACACTACTCTTATTCTCAGTACTGCTTTCTACTGCATAATATGAACTAGTTGTATGTATGGAATTTTTATTTCCATCAATGGAATGTATATAAGGAATATAAAATAGGCAATAAAGAACTGTAATGCTGCTTAGAGACAAAAATCTTGCTCAGGGTGCATAACTTTCAGTAGAGGGAGCAGGAACTGCGAACATGATGTCAAAGAGTCTTCAGATTTATCTATATAAATTGTGTTATGATTTAGCCCAAACACACAGTGAAAAAGGTTAATCCCATCCCTTTGAAGACAATGAATAGTCAGGAAGTTTAACTTCTAATCAAGGCCATTTAAGTAAAACACAAGATATGTACAGCAGTTGGTCCAGAAATGGAAACCTGTTGCAACAGCCAAAAGTCAAAGGCAGCTATAAATACCGGCCTTAATCTTTTCAAGAATCCCTTAACAAAGTCTATAAAACTGGTATCTTCAGGCCTATCTCAAAAGCAAATTCTTACTCAGACATAAAATAACAGCCATGCAAGTATTACTTACTTGGAGAACAGTGCAGGAACAAAGAATGAGAACAGAGAGTACCGGTTCAGTAAAGGATCATTCTATATTTTTAAATTCTAAAATTGTGGAATATGAATTACATAGCATTTAGAATAAACAATTAATGAGACAGCAGAAGCCTCAGCTACATGCCCATTTTTCTGAGAGAGAAAAACACAATTTCCAGAAGTGGTCATAGTGGGATGAAGAAACACTGCATCATTCCTTTTAACACAACAGAAATGGTCTTTGATTATTTAAAAGTCAATTGCTAAGATCGGTCTTCAAAACCTCCTATTGGAGGCTTAATAGCCAAGAGGTGCAAGTACACTTACCAGCAACACTACAGTAAAGTAGAGACTTTTGTTTTAACAAAATCTATATTTATATGATTACATTTCCTATGGTTGAGGGCAGCTGTAATTAATGGATTTCCCTCCTTCCACTAATGCAGTCATTTGTCAATTTAAACACAGAATGTCCAATCAATTTTGATGTATTTAGTAAGCAATTTGTCAAAGAGTACTGCATACCAGTTAATATATTAATTCTTGTCATTGGCCTGCTTCTGACAACTGCAGGTCCTCTCCATAAAACTGGTCCTGATGAGCCAAAAGTCTTGCCTGGAATGTGAAGGTGCCCTTTCCACAGCCAGAGGAGAGAAATCGTAACTCATGTTATTCAATACCCTTTTCAGGCTGCTTTTGTTCTGATTTAGAGGGTTTTTTCTTTCATGTGTTAACTGCTGATGTTTCAGATATCTGACAGTAACTACAGTCCATTCCTCCAATGTAATGGAAAAGTGAATTCAAAGAGGAGAAGTAGGAGAAGAAAGACGACAAGTAGTATGAAATGAGGGTGTAAGAATTTCTGCTGGTATTTAAAATCATCTATTTTCATTACAATTCAATTATATAGCATGCACATGTCTGCATAAATTCAAATACACAAAAATGGAAGGTATGGAAGTTAGAAAAAGGAAACACAGGTTAAGTCAATCAGATACGCAAGACTTCAGGTTATAGCGATGGAGATAGAAGTATTCATTAGAAAGAAACCTGAATACAATCAGCTGATGGTCATGCACATACAGCACACCTTAACAACTCCTCTCAACAGTTTAAACTATTAAAAGCATCTTAATTCCTTAGGAGGAGTTAAGTGGAAGAATTAGTAGGAAGCCAGTAGTGTTTGAAGAACAAATAATGATCAATCTTGGAAATTCTCAGAAGTCAAGTTCTTTATATTGCAAGTTCCATGGGCCACAAGGAACCCTCCTATGTAGGCACGCAGTGCCTAGCACAACTCTCCTCCCACTGTCAGGTCTACTAGGAACGACAGTCTAACTATACCAGAGGATACTATTTGCATTATAGGGAAAACACATGAAGAACAATAAAATGTGACTACCCTTCCTTCCTTCAATGTCATGGAATTTAGGAGCTGTCCAGAACACACACAAATAAAGAGGGAATACCAGTAGAGTATAGACGTAAATAAAGGTAAAATACTGCATGTTAAACCTGACAAGGATACGGGAGAAACCTCTAGCACCTATGACAAACACCTAACATGGAAGATATGAAGTCTACAATATACCTGAGGCTCTGCAGAATGAATTCCAAAAAAAAAGAAAAAAAAAAAGTTTGAAACCTGCTCCATCAGAAGCTAAGAAGATTCTTGGTACTTGATATTTTTATTCTGACCAACTGCAAAAAGCCTGAAAGAGTTAGGAGCAGGATATTGATGCTTCCTGTAGGCCAGCAGGTTAGGGAGTTTAAAATGCAGGTCATTTGCAAGGCATGAACTTGCAGAAAGGTCCAGATCTCTCACTACCCACTTTCTCACTTGTCTGCAACAGACAAGGCTGTGATAAAGCACTCAGGTAGATATGAACTGCATACTTTGTTCCAGGTTTTGGCAGCAGATGTCACAGATGACCTCAAAGCAATGAAACAGCTGTGCTAATCCACTTACAAATACCCTGGGGATAAAGGTCTTGGACATTTGTACAAAATATTTCTTCAAACAATGGTTCCTAGTTACTTCCTTATTAGCTGTGAATATCACTCTACAATCCTTTCAAAAATACAGTTAAAAGCTGAACTGTGCATAAAGAACTAAATGTAGTATTTTTAAAACATTCTCTTTTTATCACAAGAACTTACTGGCCTACTTCAAACTTTCCAGAGACTAAAGATTTTGATATTGCGTCTTGGCATCAAACTGCCTATTTATGAAAACCTGCAAAGTACAGCCCTCCGAGCAGACTGCCAGACGCTTCATTGTGCTCGCCGGCTGCTGACAGAGGTACTCTGTGCTAAAAAGCACACTGAGTATTTTTCAGTGACCCCAGGGGCAAAGGTCACTTATTATAAATGGATAATGAGACCTAATGCAATGTTCTGAGTGTGGACAAAGAAAGGGTCTATCCATAGCCCCTTGTGACTTGGTCATTCAGGCTTTTATTTCCCCTGCACACTTAATGGAGCCAAACAATTGGCAGAAATGCTATACAGAAACTGAGAGAAACTGCTGTATTCTGACTCTGATAGACAGATACAAATAGTGACCCTGAAATGGCGCCAGAATTCCTTTTACCACTAACGTGGCAGACACAGATGTAACATTCACCCGAAACCCCTATTTAGCCATTTGCTGGCAATTAAACTTACTGACGGAAGTGATAGCACATCAAACCACAGGCTTCAGCTAATGTCAGCCCATTACATTACTACAGGTAAGCAGAGCCAGATAGCTTTTCCCCTATTAAATATATGCTCAGATGGAGTTAACAGGTGTTCTGGGCTTTTTGTGTGAATCTTGTTCTGAGTAATTGACTCAGTTTTTTCAGAAACTTCGTGGAGTATTTTCAGATGAAATAATTCCAGAAAACAAACATAACCTAAAAGAACATTAGATATATAGAAATTTCTCTGTTAACGCTACTTTTACTGTCTACTCTCTAGATTTCGTCTTCAGTGTTTATTACTCTGTTTTTCTCTACATTTCACACTTAAGTGAATTAAAACCCAAATGAAAATTTTTAACAAGAATTCAAACAATGCAAATTCATTATTTGCCAGAATTTAGCCATCAATGAACTTTTCCTTCTTCAAAAAGTTTCAGTACAAAAACATTTGAAACACATAGTGTTTGGGCTGCTAATGAAATACACAGAGTGAATCGCATCCATCCCTGATTTCAGCTGGTGAGATGAGTGTGATCCATATATATAAACATTAATGTTCTCACAAGGGTTTTAGTTCTGACTGTATCTATGTAATGCATTACTTTTAATTTCAACAGAAACTAAAAAGCATACAAACTACTACAAAATTTCAAAAATTCTCCAGACAGCATTCTGTGCTACAGTAACTGCAAATAATATGCAAGAATTTATGTATTTATATTCCTGACAGTCTGCAGGGGAAATACCTGAAAGCAGCAGGAATGAGAAAGACACCTACGACTAGAGCAGAGGATTTTGGGGATGGGGCAGAGGGAAGGAAACGTGTCCTGAACAGGCGAGCTGCAAGGATTCACGAACACAGCCAGCATTTGTGCATTAAGTTAGTTTTGGCCAGCATTTCAAGACTACTCAGTATTGTTGTTCTCCCTGAAGACACTATATGTTTGACAGTCTGGTTAGATAAATCTGCAAAGCAAAAGCCTTGACAGCCCTGAAGAACAACAGACCTGCACAACAATGGACAGTATCCTTTTATCCTAATGCTTTCTCTTACACAGGTATTTTCACTACTAAACAGGACAACAGGACATATATTACAGAAAAGTGATGAAATAGGGTCTTAAATCCATCCCCTGTGGTGGTATGAAAGAGCTGATGCTTTTCCTTGCAAACATGCCTAGCTAAACCTGAATTCTTGAAACGCTGCAGCTTCTATGAATTAAATGTGCCTTTTTTATCCCATTACTCTAAGTTATTTAATGCCATCACCAGCAGCAGATGCATATGCAAAAGATGATACAAATACAATATAATACAAATGACACAAATACAAAAATGAACTATCAGCACCATGAGCAGACCTTAAAGCAGCAGTTACCTTAAGCTACATTATGAAATCAGACCAATACTCTAGAGTTAATAGGACCTATTAAAGGCTTTGATAAAAACTAGATATATCCCCTACAGCTCAGCTCTCTATTTGCTGACCTGATGGTAGTCAATGCTTCAAAATATTTACTTGAAAATTTAAGTATAGGCTTGGACACCTAACTTTAGACATACTCAATTGCAGACAGTAATCTGTTTTTAAACTTGTATCATAAATATTATACAACCAACATGCATCCTTGCAACAACCCTTCATCTCAAAGCAGAACTCATATGCGAAAGTAAAATAATGCAGGAATGTAGCAAAAATTTCTGGCTGAAAGACACAGCTAACACAGTTTTGTGCAGTGTCAACCCACTCTTCCTATTTTTTTCTACCTTGTGACCTTTCTTCCTTTTTCCATGCAGCAATACTTCAAAACAATCTTTTTTAATAAAATAAGTTACATTTCTAATAAAACTGTTATTAGCGTCTATGAGGAAAACGGTCTTCAATGAAGTCTAGCAACCTACACTGTAACAATCATCTCTGAAGTCTGACATTTCCAAACTCTTGGAGAATTTGAGAAATGAATTTATTTTGTCCTGTACTTTTTATTCAAATAAAATCTTTAAAATTGATTCTTCCTTGAGTTCATAAAACAGAGTAAATCAAGCCTCATTGTTTGTAAAGACCTCGTATTTATGTTCTGCGTTCATTAGCATTTGTTCCTTACTATGAATTTTTCAGTTTATTTCTTCGGATAGCAAAAAGGTTTCCTGTACTTGAGAAAGCAGTACTAATTTAAAACACATTTATTTTCATCATTGCAACTAGATAATCCAATGATACCCACAGTAAAAGACAATATACTGGGAGGAATTGGCTACAAAATACTGGATTAACCTGTTTACTCTCTATGTTAAGGAAATATCACATTATACACCACACTTTTTTTTTTTTTTTTTAGTTTTCACCTATAAAAAAGCTGCAGCAATTAGTAAAAAACTCTAGATTTCTCCAGCAAGAATTTAACGTAAAGATTTCCAACACTGCAAAAGAAAGCCTCAGCCTAAATTAAGATTTTATTTTCTTGACTAGGGTGAAATTTATCCTAACTAATGAAGCACAGAATCTAGACAGCACTTCAATTCTGCTTACACTCAGTTTAGAACTAGCATTGTCCTTCTGCACACTAATAATCCAGAAACTGTAATTAAATGGTACTATATTTGCAAGTAAAAAAACATTTTAAAGTTGTTGCAATGAACAAATCTGTTTATGAAAGAACATTCTCATTCAAATAGAAAATTGCACCTATCAGTCTGTACCATATTTATTTTCTTTGTGGATCATGCGTTAGCACTCTTCCTTTCCCACTCCTTTTGGCAAGACAAGCCATTTCCCTCCATATCCAATGACAGCATTGTTTTCATATTACAATCTCCCAAGTATTTTCAGGGACAATGTCATTCCACCCACATATTGAAATAAAACAAATGAAGACCCCATAATCACAATTCTATTTTTACTTGTAAGTGTGAACAATTACAGAAAAAGAAATTCACAGGTGGCTTATATTTGAATGATCAGAATTAAATATGTCAATCATGCATATGAACAAATACTCAATACAGCAGATATAGTTAAAAGTAAGGAATAAACGGTAAGTGGATTTTTAGCCTTGTGAGTATTTTCTCAGCCAAAAAAATTACAGAGGTTGTCTAACCTTGTAGGCTTCCACAACATTTTCAGCTCTGAGAGCATGCAACAGATGGACAGGTAAAAGCAACAGATCTAATCTGGCGCCAATGCTGCTTTTACCAGTCCCATTCAGACATATTGTCTTTTGGCCCAGATGTCCACTTTCTGCATTTCAAATGCCTCAGTCACAGAACGTGCTGGCGTTAGCTGCACTGACAACTGAGCACAGGGTCTAGTTTTCCCATGAGTACCTTTACGTATGCCAAGAGTTGTTCCCTTGTGAAACTTTAACATGACTTTATCACTTTGATCTTGACTACACCTTAGATAAAAACAAAAAAGACTTGCTCTTTACTATTAATAGCCATCTCCTTTCTGAATGATCAAAACAAAAAGAATATATATATATGTGTGTGTGTGCACGCACATGTGTGTATATAAATATACATAAAGGTATATAAGTATGTATGTATGTATGTATATAAAATGTTTCTGCATACACAATGCAATACACATTGGCTCCCTGAAATGATGCGGCTGGATAGCGCACAGAACGAAGCAGGTGGGCAGACATCCCTGGAAATGATGCCAAGGTTCCGGAGGGAAGCAGCTGCTTGAGATTCTGGCTGAAACTAGCCCAGCAATCAGGAATTCCAGGGGAGTGGGAAAATGCAGATGCACTCAGTTGTCACTAAGTATCAAATTCATGAGAGGAAATGGCTAAAAGCAAGAGAAGAAACGAGGTGAAGAAACCCTGAAGACTTTAGCACATGTAATGGGTCACACTTGCAAGGCCTGCCAAACGCTCGCTTTTTGGGGTATATGATGCCTCATTTACTGCTTTGATTCCGATCAAAAAGAAACGGTACCTGTTACTCTACCATTAAGAATATAGTTGATTACATGAATCCCTGTTCTGAGGGGGAATTTGTATTGAAATAAATGTATGTTCCTGACAAACTCCTGGTGCACAGATGCTCTCAGTTCTAAGCTTCTGCCATTGTAGATGTGCCTACTGCTTCCCCACTTTTTCAGTACATACACCACTTCCCTTTCCTAACTCCTCGCCTTCTCCAGTAAATAATGGTTATTGCATGGCTGGAAAGAAAACAAAGCATTCACAATTAAGGATGAGTTATATTATATAACATGCATTTACTCAACATAAGTTAGCATTCAGGAGGTACCCTACACTGTCCAGATGATGTCCCTTTTACTATAGTTTACTGTATTTTAATACAATGTATTTTGGTGCATTATTAAAAAAACCTGAATATTAATATGCATTATAAACTTTCTGAACATACTTATAGATTGTTCCATATGTCCATGGTATCGGTATAATGGCATATGCATTTATTTCGCATAAAGATGCATACATTTTTTAACATGTAAAACAACTTGCAGTTGGCTCGGTTGCCAAGAAACATCAAGAAAAGTTTAGAATTTTAAAAGATGGAAGATTCAAAGCTAGTAAACTGTATGATAAACCTGATCACCAAAATTCCACATCCTATAAAATTATCCAGAGAAAAAGAAAAAAGCTATTATCCTTTTCTGGACTTTTGTCATGTAAACTTAACCACATATTTTCATTAAAAAAAATTCTGTATTGAACCTCAGCTTTTTAAGATGTATTTTAACCTGTAGCAAAATTTTATAGCTGAGTTATAAATGGCTACTTTTTATCAGTGTGGAAATTTATAATGGAAAGCCATGGAAATATTTTACCTATCCCAATACACTGCTACATTTCTAAAATTAACCTATTGCATCTTTCATGGTAAGTTGTCTCTAAATCTTTGTCGCATTTCATTGATGTCTTGCACAAAAACTCTGCCTTGCTAGCACATTCATAACAAATTTTTAGAAATTCTCCTGGACAACGGCTGCTGTCTTGTTCCAATAATGCATGTTGAAAAACTGTTTCAGAAAGTCACATTCCTAGCTTAAAATTTGTACATATGACAAGACAAAGAGTTCTAAGCTACTTACAGCCAGCGAGAAGATACTGGTAGTACTGTACTGCATCTGCAGCCAGGAGCAGTGGATGGTTTGCATTAAATGGTGGTTGGAGCTCATTCCACTGAGGAGTTCTGAGGTAAAACACAAGACTATTAATATTTAGGCTAATGCAAAGAATGTAAATCAGTGTTTCTGTCATCACATGTAATTATCTATACTAGCTCACAAAATGTTTGCAATTATTTAAATTAGCTTGTTCAAACACTGAAATATACCACAGACAGTTGAACAGCATGACCACTTCGCACAGATTGTGAAGAAAAGACAAAACTCCTTTGATGACTGCAGTATATATTGCACAAAAAATGATGAAGGCAGTTTAGATTAACTTAGTAAATATGTTTAGGACCATCGTATGTCATGCTAACATTATTTAATATTAAGACACAACAGAACCCAGGGAACTTTTTCTTCTGTTAACTAGCATTGCTTCGATACTGTAAAGTCAATTGAGCATTTATAAACTGTGAAAATAAAGCTGTGTAAAGTTATGGACTATTGATCCAATTAGAATTTTCAATTCCACTACAACCTACTCATTTCAACAATAATGGTCTAGAAGTCTGTGTTGTAATTTTAATTAGGGTGGGCCATTCCTAAATAGCTTGGTAAATCAAGTATTGATCAATATAGTCCAGCAATGAGCAGCACTAAGGAATATAGGAGCCAAGAAAAATCGATAGAAAAATATTTTAAAATGTCAAAAGCACTGACAACAGTTTCTCATCAATTTTTGTTTACTTTCTTCCACATGTCAGGAATAATTTCTGCAACTATCTTGAGAAATGCTACCTTCAGCTACTTCCAGGATAACTTGCCTGATGCAATGCTTTATCTTGGAAGCCTCATGTGTGTCTTGTGGCAGAATTCTGTATTTTAACACTATTAAAATAATTGTTTCTCTTTATATAAAGAACTAAATTACAACCTGATCATTTAAAATCATTAGTTGATAAGGCTCTCTACTGATCTAAAACATGTTCATGTAGATCCAGGTCTACAAAAGTATTTAAATGGTTAGCTCCATTTAGACACTTAAGCACTAACAGAACTACACGAAAACTTAGTCTTAAATTTGCTATGAGGAGTCCTCTCTTTCAATGGAAAATCGTAGGACTCTGTAGAGCATAAAAACACGGCTGAAAATCATGATGCAGTTCATTCTTCCCCTTCCAAGAAAAGCTCATGATAGTTTTCTGGACAAGAATAAAGAGAAGAAAAAGTAAGGGAATGAGCTACCTAACCAAAGTCCAGCTGGCTCTTGGGCACGTCGCCATTTCCAAGGGCGTGTCATCACTAATCTTGGGAGCAGTGCTGAGTGGACGTGGTTCCAATACGTGTTCCACCAGGCTACCATAACAACTGATAATATACAATGATTCCACTACAAACTGTTTTGATTGATCTATTTGCAAGAAGAAAGAGAAAATCTTATTAACAGCAGATCAGAATCACAAAAAAAGTATTTACAGCAACAGTAGATACCTAATTCTTTTAAGTCTCTTGCCTTTATACGCTTGTCATTAAAAATGTGAATTAAAAGAAGGGAAGGGCTGGACAAAGAGAAAAGTGTACAAATCACAATTAATTTTCACCTTGTTTACAAAAATATAAATACCACATGTACAAGTAGGTAGAACAGAGTTTCTCAAAGTGCGTTTGGGTAGTTACACATTGCTAAAGGTATGTCTATACAGTCACTGCAGTAAAAGTGTTTCACCCTTACAGCACTGCTTTTTCTGGGAAATTTCACATGTTATCTTTGCATTGAGCCACCAGAAAGTTTCTTTTCTGTCATTGTAACATAAAAGATCAATGGCTCATTCAGCTAATTTAAATTTCTTGTAAATTGTCTTTTTTTTTTTTTTTTAAACCTAAAGCACCGCAACTGCACATTCCCAAAAAATCTCCATTGTCGCTGAGTTTAAGGAACAAAATAAATATGCACCATCTGCTCACAAATCACCACAAAATGAGGCAAAAAATAGAGAACTTAAATTTAAATCCAATTCTATTTTTGTAGTATACAAACCTTTTTCTCTTTTCAGACCAGGATTGTTTGCAAACCAGGATCTTGATGATCCAAAGACTGCAGCGACACAGAACTCTCCTCCCACAGATTTACTGGGCGAAATTTGTGGAGCTGGCTTGGTTTTGCTTCAAGAAAGAACAAAATAAAATTATGACAGTTAATTCTCAAAAATTAAGATGCCCCTTGCTTAAAAGTCATTCTAAGATATTAATTCAGAAGGGTTAGTTCCCAAAAGATTTAGTAGGGTTTATAGACACTTGGAGTTTCTCGATAATAGGTCCCAAATTCCCCTTGACCATTGAACGCATTAACTTTAAGAGGAGTACTGTCTAATAATGCAGAATTTTTCTGACTGTTTGAAAGACCCCATATTTAACATCTGCATTCAATACAAACAACTTACAAAGTGAATACAGACATTTGTATTCATCTTAAGTCCTTTGAGAATGAAAATCCAGATTCTGGGTCAGTCATTCTAGTTGGTTGCCATTTTCTTGCATTTTTAAAGATACCTACGAATACATCTAACATGGACTGCTGATCAGTTATAACCTGGCACAGTGCTGATGTCACTGAAACTACTAAGATATATGCAACACGGGCAAAAGGGTAAGGAAACAACATGCAGAGGATACAAGGAAATGGAAACAAAGCATAGACACATGTGTTATGTTAAAACAAATCAGTAATTTTATCATATAAAATTAGATTAACAAACATTCTCTTCTGAAACACCACAATGTGCATGTAGCAGGTATAGGGGTTTATAATTATGTTTAATGGAAACATCATTTGTTGCTTTAATTTTCTTCTTCTTTTTCTTAAAAACAAGGCTTCAAATAGCTTGTAATAGGTGAAATCAATCACTCAAAAGCAAAACTATATACAGGAATCTAAGGATAATAAAACTCTGACATATTCTATTTTATATAAATTCAAAATAATTTTCAGAGCATTGTCCATTTTTTCAATTCATTAAACCAAGATTTCATCCTTTGCTTAGTAGAAAAGATGTTTGAGAGGTTCACCCAGGATTCCTCCTTCTCCACATTTCAGTTTTTTCAACTGATTATTTAATCTCCTTCTTTATCCAGTTTCACTGCTTCACTTGCTACCTCACCCTCCTTTGCTTTTTTCGTCTATTAATTTCTTGTTCCACAGTATATCATCCTGTGATTATATTGTCATGTTATATTATTTGTTTTTAAGTAATGCTCTTCAATCCTAACAAATAAGTGTGTGAGCGCTTGCATATATGTGTGTGTGCGTGTGTGTGCAAATATATTATCATGAACTGAAGGGGCAGAGAAATATTTAAAAATAGCTGTCAGCAATTCAAACACTATGCATAATTATATTTGCACTTAATTCATACTACTCTTTTTTTGTTAATTACAAGTTACTTGTACGCAGTTAAGTGGCTCAACTGAATGAACCTACAGGGATATTAAAGTGAGAACAAATTATGAATCAACATAATGTAAAAATAACATAAGAAAAGCAAGTTAAACAAAAATTATTGTATGAGCTAGGCTCCTCTGAAACTTCTGCACCTGGGCTGCCCAGAGACCTATGTCTTGGTCCTCTAAAGCTCAATCCTGATCTCATTGAAATATATGGCAAAATTGACACTGATTTCAAACACTTAATTTCTTTCCAACACCTAGATACAGTAAATGACATGGGGAAAACATGAACGTCATTAAAAACACAGTCACCATGATTACTGTCATGCAACCTGAAACACTGAAAATTGCCTTCAACCTGAACTCAACCTAAAGCAAATACTTTTTGTAACATACACTTACGAAAACGGGAGAAAAGACTGATTGTTTGCATTCACACCGTATTTGCAGAAAGGTTTCTGCAAGGACTTTACAGAAATTGTTATAGAGCTTCTAACACCTCGTGAGACACTACTCTGCTGCTTTTACAGATGGACCCACTGAGGCACAGCAGGACTAAGCGACTTGCCATTAATCACACACATAGCAAGCCAGCGGTCACAGGTTTCATTTACAAAAAGGCCTTGCAAAAGAAATTCCATTACATTGACCAGAGTCAATGGAAAGATTGAGACAGATTTTAGCAGATTTAGATCAGTCCTGAAGCTCTCGTACATACATGAGAAACTAGAACGCCACAAAAGAGCAAATATAATTTAGTCAGTAACTCTGGTATTGAAGCATCACAAAGCACCCAATATCCAACTGTTACAACTACCATTGCAAATTACTTGGTCAAAAATCTGTGTTCCAAAAAGTTGCCAACTATAAATATATTACCTTGTTTCCAGTGGCACTTCACAACTATATTAGAATATTTAAATTGATATTAATATATTAAGTACTTTAGCAGCTCAGAAAAATTCAGTATAGATTTATTTCACTTTGAAATACTCATCTGTCACAGAAACAGTATTTTTAGCCAGTTCTGTAACAAACAACGTATCAATAACTATTTTTAGTTCTCACCTTCCAAATATATTCATACATTATATATGACCAGTATTCCTACAGAAATGAAAATGTACATGTATGCACTAGAGTCCTGTTACTTACTGATCTATACTTCAATCAATAAATGATTGTATTTAATATAGAACAATATTATCCAAAAAGACAATGCTACCCCTCAATCAATACAAACAATAAGTACAGATATGATTCAGCTATATTCATTTTCTCTTATAAGACACTTGTGAAGAGAATAATCTATGATTCACATATTCTGAACATTTATACAATACAATGTGAGATTACTAAAATAACTTAAAATGAGAAAAATACATCTGGGAACATATTCTGGCCTCAGTTACAAACTAGAATAAATTTTGAGAGATGTAACTGACTTCAATAGCTTCTTTAAGCACTTAAGCAGAAGTGAAATTGGTCCCCTAACAATAAGGTATGAAATCTTTACAGGGTTCTCCATGCTCTTAGTCCCAAAGATCTACGTTTGTCAAAATACACACACAAACAGCCTTAGAGAAAATGGTCTAAGCTACATTCTATTTACACCATGTCTTTAAAACGTACATCTTTCAAGGCATGCATTTAAGTGTTGGTTTCAGTGCCAAAACATTTTCCATTTAAGAATGATGTTTTGTAGACAGAAAGAGCAGACCTTGTAAAACATGATTACTCATGTGGTTAAACTTAGTTCTGCTAAAAAAAAGAACAAGTACTAGTGCATCATATTGGTTTAGACATATTTCTGAAAAAACTGTAGTGATGTCAACAAGTCCATACTGAAAACTTTTGTAACTAAGGAATCTTTCATTTTACCATCATTTTACTTTATCCTCAAGTTTTCATCAATACATTCCAAATCAAATTTCTTTCAGTAGACCCCAAAAGCCCAGTTATTTTCAGTAACAGTAATGCCATTAGAAAAATACATTTTCACATCAATGTGATATTTTAACAACTTGGAAACTATAAATCCTAATTATTATACAGATGCAAACACCCTCTCAGCTTTATAATTGATAACAAAACAATAATGATGAAGGTAGGTGGTGAATGACTTGTTTCTACTGTGAACTTCTGCTCTTTACTTGCTCTTAGCCTGTCAGCACTTCATAAATTATTCCAAGGACTGAAATTAGGCACATTTTGCCTCACTCCTAAAAACAGTTAATTTAAATGACTCTTTACAATATACTGACTTTCAGAATATTAGGCCGTATTTTTACTGAAAGTGGTTATGATGCAGGAAGAAGGGCATCTGGATGGGGAAATCTGCGTTAACATGGGACCAAAATATTCACCCTTATATTTTCTGTCTTCCACACTGAGAAAAAATGGCACTATATTTAAGACATGGGGAAGATAAAAAGCCAGGGTGTACTTTTTCACGTCTGGGTCTACCCAACTATGTAACTAAACCACCACTGCAAAAAGACACAGCAGCATTTTGGTCACAATTGTATCTTGGCAGAAACCTATAGCAGCAGGGAAGAAAAATAAAACCAAAAAAACAGCTAATTTTTCGGAAGCCTCCCTACAGCAGAGATTCTTTTCTGCTTGTTTCACTTCAGGGCGGCCAGAAAGGATTTCTTCCTCTATCACCTGAACAAATCTTGCCCATAAAAGTGGAGGCTCACGGATCTCTGAAAGGCAAGGGCAACCCACTGCCACCAGCCACTTCCGCTGTTCTCCCATTGCTCTGCAGCTCCTCTGCTGGAAGCCCGGCATGGGCAGGGCCCAAGGAACTGGAATATACATCCTGAGGGGTTTGATTTTCACCGCAAGCTCTGCTGTGGGAAGAATGGATAAAAAAGCGCGTGGAGGAAGAGAGAAGCGGAGACCATGCACGCCCTCTTGCCTCTGCCACATAAATCCCTCCGGAGCCTGTGGCCGCAGCACAAGGGGTGGGGATTGAGGAGGGGGTCGATGCTTTCCGCAGAGACGTGGCTGCAACTCCTTCCTAGAGATGAGCTGTAGGAGTACAATAGCCATAAAAAAGACCTTTCAGTGACACAGGCCCTGTTCTGCCTCATATTTAATGAGAGCTGTGCCTGAACTGAAGACCATTTAAGCATAACTGCAGTTGCAAACAGCTGACGTTCACCTACCCCAGTTGAAGACAATGACAAAAACTCCTATTAAAAGTCAAATTAATACCAAGGTCCAGTTGAATGCCAAGATCTTTGAGGAAATACATGTTGCTGCTAGTCATTAAACTCTCTAAATTCATTTTAGAATATTATTCCCATTTTAAATGCAGGAACACTTAGGCACATAAAAATACTACAATTTAATGGCAACATTTGGATAACAGAGTTTGAGAGCTCTCAATCCCTGGTTCAGTGTTCAAAGCACAAGACAAAGTTACCAGTAGGAAAGAACAATGTCTCAAAACTTCTAGTAAAACTCTAAAATCAACATGTCAGACTTTTTTTTTTTTTTTAAGATAAAGTAATTGTCTATACAAGGAACATAAAAACTATATAATAAATATTTATGCTTCCTTAAGAAACTTGGGTCTGTATTTGGAAGAGACCTTGCCAAAGTGCTATCCTACGTATTAACACACTCCTGAATCACAGCCTGACTTAGTGACAACATTCTTAAAGATATAGATGTATACATGTCCAAAGAAAAATTAGATAAGCATTTTCTACTGAAATGGCCTAAAACAGATAGGAACAAACCAAAAAAAAAGTTAATTTGGCAGATATTAAAAAAATTAAGAGACTCAGCAGTAGCATGCAAGTGTTTTCACATTTACAGTGAAACAAGAAAGGATTAAGAACGGCACAAATTCTGTCATAACCTCTGAAAATATATTGTGTTATTTTACATATCATAATAAGTGATACTAATTTTAATTATTTTATCACATTTTTAGTTCACTTTATTGAAGAAAATGAATAAGGATTAATACTATTAAAATATTTTGAAAACCATAGTCAACTATATGATGACAGCTACACAGTACAGCTTTGGAGTGTTCCTCAAAGATCTGTGTGTCTTATAAAATACTGTTTGCTCTTAAATCTGTCTTTAAGTTCACAAAGTCAAACAAGTGTCACAACTTTTTTTTTTTTTAAAGCTTTGTTACACTTGATTAAAATCTTCTAGTTAAGCAAATAGATAAATTACATATACATGATATGATAGAACTGGTTTACAAATTCAAATTTATAAAAATAGCATGACTCGCATTCTCTGCAGTTTCTATTCAGTTTTATAGTACCAATGAATAGGCTTCAAATACATCAGATTCATAAAAATAAAAGCACCTATGCTGATCAATAACTAAAACTGCTGAAATGGAAAGGTACTTGGGTTTTGAAGGTAGCCTAAATAAGTGGCAACAAAAGCATCAGGAGAAAAATATTGCAAGAAATTTGTCATTACATTAATAAAATACCAAAAAAAGCATACTTTCTCAAAATACATAAATTACTGTTGTGCCTAAAACAAGAAAAAAAGACATGTTTCCAGTTGCTATATCATGAATAAAACAAAGAAGAAAAATAAGAAAAATAAGAAAAAAAATATGTAGGGTTTTTTATTCAACAGGCAGTAAGCTGTCAAATCTCCATTCATTTTGTTTACATAATTTTAGGTCTCATTAAGACTTTAATGGAAACAACATGACTTCTTCCCCTGCCCAAAGCGTATATTTAATCCCAATTTCTCTGTAGGCTAGTAGAGACCATATTTCTGAACTAGCACTGGCACTAAACAAACCACAAAAGAGTCTTGGGAAAGACAGGCAACGATTTTTGAGTCTATTTCATATATTCCTCTCTTTAATCTAGGCCTTTTAATCTTGCTTCAAACTAAAATCATTTCTGGTTGACAAGTGTCTCTGTGTGTCTGCTGAAACGCTGGGAGCCTGCTTTGTGAAGGGGGCTACCGACACATGCGTTTGCTATGACAATCCGCATTGCAAACTTTCCTTTCTGTGCCTTGTAAACTTTATTTACAAGTGGTTCTTAGGAAGACTACGTCAGGAACCACATACAAAAAAATACTGTATTTTATTCACAGAACTTTGTGTTATTAGTTCATTCTAATGTAATAGTCATGTAATAATGATTCTCTAGGAATAAGGAAATTTCACCTTCTTTCCTTCAGTGTTACATTTAGAGCCTTTGCTTTTCTTGTGTTTGGTATAGCTCTTAATTCTTCATTAACTATCCTCTTCCATTCTCTTAAGAATTCAGTATTTTAATGAAGCTCTTAAGAAGCTCTTTCTGCTGGAGAAAGAATTTTGATATAGACATAAGGGGGTGATATATGTGGAACAAACTCCTATTAGTAGACCCAGGAACCACATACACAGATTCACAGATATAGCTGATACAGATCCTCAGCTAAACTTAAAACCATCCAAACTCCTAGCTAAAAGTATCTAAAACTTTTTAAAAAAGTTCTAAAATTTTCAAACTTCTGACATTCTTCTTGCCTTAATCTTTAACCACCTAACCATCACCTTATTATAAAAAGGTGACTAGGAGATTACGTAGCACTGTATGAATATTAAACCAAGCTCCAACACAGAGAAACTTGGTAAGATTGTCGTTATTCTGTCTGTATTTTTGTGATAGGCCGCAATTTTACATATTCAAACCAACAGATTTTATTATTTAGAATATCCTGATTTTAGAGGAACTTTTTTTTTTTTTTTTAAGCATGGTAAGCCTTTTTTTTTGGTAGTGGTTATTTTACTTTACTGTCTATTCATTGCTATCTGCTTTATTATCAAGAGGTCATCATGTTTTCTGTCTGTAAGCAACTTAGTGCTCAGCTGCTACAATAAGGGAAGCTATATATAAAAAAAAGAGAGACCTGTTTGGAAAGATTGCATTCATTTTTGCCTACTGGGAAATAATTTCATTTTTTCAGTTTCTCTTTACTTGCAAATTATATGCCCTCTCAAAGACAAAAAGAAAGAAAGAAAGAAAGAAAGAAAGAAGTGAATACATTGGTTTCACAATGCTTGATGGTGAATACACATCCATAGTTTAAAAGTGAAATTATGCAGTGCTTCCACCTATGGATCAGCCATGCAGTAAACAAACAAAAAAAATTAAAAAGTCTTAACACAGTTATTTTCAGTGAGTATTGCAAATGAATTATAGGCATGCTGGGATTGAACTAGGAACTCACCATGGAGCTTTTATAGAAAAACATCCTGCTCCAAACAGGTAAGGTCTTCACGTAAAGGGGAAAAATGCACAAAAAATTAGATGAAAACTCAATTATCAAGAAGTACACTGTATATCATGCTATTAAGATATATGCAAAAGGTAAACAAAATAATTTTTATAACTGTTTATGGTGCCCTGAAAGAGATGTAGAACTCCAATGTCACAAGCATGCTGACGCTCACAGACGTAACAACCGCTCACGTGAACAGTCCCACTGACAAAGCAGCAGCGCAGCCCAGAAGCACGCGTTTACAGGGCAGGCTCCTCATGCACTAACTGCTGTGGCAAAAGTAACGCGTCAGTCGCAAGCAGGTTTTGACGTTATATTTTCAGGTTAGACACAGTTTATTTCTCCTTCCTGCAATCTGCTGACAATTCTGCGGCAAAAGCAGTCAAGAGCCTTAAACAGACATTAAAGTCAAAATTAACACACAAAGTAAATTACCATCAACAGCAACAAATAAGTGGGTGTTTTCCATGAAACACTGAAGGTCTGACTGTGAGAGTTTTAAAAGTCCTAAGCAAGAAGGGCTACAGGCACAAGCAGTGTCTTTTAGGGAGAGTTCCCCAGGCCTTTTCCAAGATAAAAATACACTATTAAATTAAAAAGCTTTAGCAACTGTATGACATAGAATTCTTTTTCCCCCACTTACAAGCTAGCACGGAACATGGGAAAGAGAACCATGACTTATTTCAAATGCATTTGATGTTAAATGCTGATTTAGGCTTAATGTTTTGGGCCACTCAGTTTATCCACGGCATGAATTTTTTTTGTTCAAGTATTTTGCACAGTGTACAACTTTTAGAGAGGTATCATACAGCAGTAATTTCAGTGCATTTTTCATAGATTTTTTCCTTTGTTGTTTACATCACCCTTGAAAAAGCCACAGCTATATTCACACTTGCATAAAATCTGAAATTTAGAGCTACTCACATGCTCAAGGCTTCTTTAATTCTCATTTGGGATGCAACATTATCCACAAAATTGCTGAATAATTGATTTTGTAAATGCCAGTGTGTCATTATTCTTTTTATACTCTGACTCAGGGATAAATTCTGGCTACTTGAAACAGAAGTGAAATACTTCCAGGCAAGCAAGTAAAAGGGAAGGCCTACTGTAGAGAGACGTATAAAGCACGCAGTCATATGCCTACGCAATTAAGAATCTACCAGCGTGATAAAAACTAATTCTGTGAACTAAATCTGACATGAGCACAACATCAATCAGTACAGACATGCTCTTAAAAGAACATTTAGGTGAAGGCACAAAAATTAAGCCATGTATTC
The DNA here is from genome assembly GCF_036417845.1 of Apteryx mantelli. Taxonomy (NCBI): domain Eukaryota; kingdom Metazoa; phylum Chordata; class Aves; order Apterygiformes; family Apterygidae; genus Apteryx; species Apteryx mantelli. The sequence continues at coordinate 12,180,536 of NC_089999.1, forward strand.
TTCTAGATCTGAAGAATTAAAAATCCAGTAAAGAATACCATATTGCAGGAAAAAAAATCCTGTTTTTTTTCCCCTTATTAGCAATATACATCAAAAACTAAATTAAAAGTCTTTCAGACTCTATGTAAACAGACTAACCTTTAATTGTTTTATTTAAATAAATATTTGGTTCCCACTCTGGGAGAGAGAGCGCTCTTAGGGTGGAACTGGCTGCTTTTCTAGACATAATATATCATACTTGAATAGTGATAAGACCCAAATTTTATGAATGGATCTCTTATACAGTCAATACATGCAGTCCCTGAGTCAAAGGCCATCCGAATGGTTCAACAGAAGATTAGCAAAGCCATACTGCACCTTGTAAATATTAAATGAAAAATTGTTAATATTTTGCATAATCCATAGTCAATATAATCTAAAAGCTAGAAGCTACCTAGAATTAATTTGAAGTGTCATCAACTAGCGGTCTAATCTGGCTGGCAGCCAACAAGTTCTAAATTATGATCCTGGATATTTGGCAAATAATTTGTTTCTCTCTGCCTCAGTTTCTCTGTCTGCAAAAAGCAGGCAAACGACGCTTATTTAAGATTAGAATATTTTAGAAGATAACAGTATTTTTTGGCACAACATAATCTGTTGACATGATTATATTTCTAAATTAACAAATTTTCTCTTTCAAATTGCAAAATGACTGAGATGGATTCATTCTAAAAAGGAGGGCGTTTGGGTTTTTTTAGGCATAGATTCAAATTCCTGTATCACCAAGAACATGCAATTACATTTCAAAAGACTAAGTGTATTCTTAATAAAAAGCCATAAGTGTGAGAGAAAGCTTAGCATTTTCTTTACGCTCAGTAGATCCAATTTCTTTTAAAATTACAATTTTTTTTTGTGATCTTTATCCACAATTATTTTCTACTAATTCCTTTATGTAATATGGATGGTATGCTAATTTAAAAAAAAAAAAAAAGACAATATACAAGATAACCCAGCCTTGAAAAGATAGCACCAGATGGCTATATTCGGTGACAGTAACACAGCAATGCCAAGGCAAAAAACTCACTGAGGTTCTCCACAAGCCAGTAGGGAATCACAAAGGAAAATGATTAAATGAAGATGATATACGATTCAAAATTCCACGAGAATATATATATTTTTACTTAATTTGTTATCTGATCTCAAGTTTTATCAAATTCAAAACTGTTACGTTCTTTAATTTTGTTAGCATGCTTAATAAAAACATGCAACTATTTAAGCTCCTAATAAAGTGTGCAATATCCACTTACCCTAACCCTCACTGCTATCATGTTGCGATCTAAAGTGAGAATCCTTTCATAAAAAAAGACATCTGAAAATCACTGCAGTGATTACTGCAGTGCAAACTGCTGTATTTCTTACCAATTATAAATCATTACGGTAGTTGCTTTATTACCAGAATTTAGCACAGAAGTTTAAGATAATAACAAACATGTTTGAGAAATGTGTCTAAAAGAGAATATCTGGCTTCAACATGCAAGTGAATTGACCTATTTTTCTGAATTATTTAGCTTTAGTTTTATTTTTTTCTCTTTTTTCATTACTGCTACCTACGTAATTTGATCACAACATCAAGACTTTGCTCTCCTATTTTTGCTTGCCTCAGTAATAGAACCTGTGATAAATCAAGCTCTTCTGTGTCAAAATGTATCAAATGGGCATCAGTGATTTTCAGTACGTTTAATACAAGCAGTGAGAAACACTAAAATGATAAAATCTCATCCTGATTCAACAGAGATTTTACCTCCTTTTCCATTTCCTTATGGGGGACAAAAAAAATGGAGAATGGAGTGAAGAATGGATAGAGTTTTACATTTAAAAACTCACTGTCTTTCAGGTGGAAAAACCAAGACTTGCTCCTGTTCTTCTAAGGTGCATTGGGGGTGGGAGGTGTCTGTTTTGACAAGACACTAATAATGAAGATTACATTAGCTGTTTTGCTACAGCTGTAATGAATTTGGATATGAAGTATGATATAAATACAATGACCATTCCTCAAGAAGTTAAATGCCGCTATCAGAGAAGCCAACTTTTACAAGAGTTTTTCTTTTTTAGCAATTATTTTATCTTCTATTTCTCTCCTCCTTCCTATCACAGTCCAAGTTCCCACATTCGTTCCAACTGGAAACTAACTACAACTTGATCCATAAACACAAGAGTGGTTATAAAAGCTACTGCAAAGCACAAAGCTGTCTTCTAACATATTCTAATACACTGTCTTTTATAGACAAGCATGAGATGGATGATACAGTTCTTCCCTTTCAAATCTATAAGCTCTTTGTAAATGAGCAATGAATTAATCCTTTCACCAGAGCTGAGAAGGAAGTCAGCATTACTGCTAAAATTTTGAGAGGGAAACTGAGGCACAGATGTACAAAGACTTATTAAAACTAGTTCTTTTACCCTCTTACATCCCCCTAATCTTTAAAACATAAGATGCTTCCTTCCTCATTAGTATTAGAGCCCCTTTGGGAAAGCCTATCTGTTCTTCGGATTGTGCTGACAGTACAAACTACAGGAAAGCGAGTCAATGAGATGACAAAATATGGGAACAAAAGCAAAGTGCTTCACGAAGGTGGGGAAATTACAATGAGAGGTTTGAAAAAGCAGTGAAGAAACATAGGGCAAGAAACAAGGAAACAAGAGTGATGGGCAGGCAAGCAAGTAATGCTCTGAGGTACTTAGTGAGAATATAACTTGCATTCAAAATGAAGAGTTCAATGAGTGATCAAAAAATGTTCTGAAACCCACAAGCTGACATGAGGAAAAAGCACCCGCGATGAACAGTGCAGTAATGACACAACTCCAGATCCTGGTCTTTCATTCCCAAAGGGCTACTGTGAATAATTTTTAAAAATTTACTACTCTTCTGCTTGTCAAGTAAAGTGACATGCTTTGCAACTCAGCTTCAGACAGATAATTTTAAGAGCACTGATCAATCCTTTTAGACAAAAAATATTTTGTTGTCTTAGATATAAGCGGAACAAAAAGCATCTTTTTGCTTATGAAAACTGTAAAATGTGGTTAAGAACTTTAATGTTAAAGAAGCCTTTCAAATGCTAAAAGCAAATACAATGGACAGTTAGAGAACTGCTAATTATACAATACTCTTTTAGTCTTGCTTTTTACTTTCAGAATTGTACTGTAACAGATTACAGTTATAATTCTTTAAAAGTAGCAACAACAGAAAAGGAGTCTGGTCTGAGTGCCACTGAACGGCGGTTGTAAAATCCAACCGATGGCAAATTCTTCTCCTTTTCTGATCGCTGCACAATCACAAGGTTAAGCAGCTGCTTCCAAAGAGGCAGCTTGTTTCCTTGGAGCAGTGCTTAGAGGTGCTGACCATGTAGGTGTAAATACATCTGTCTTTTGCCATTTGCAGTAATACATGCCTCCTACACTTCTCCGAGGGAGGCAGATGGTCCCTGTCCTGTCTAAATGTTACACTGTTCAGACTTACATTGCTATGTGTTTCTAGAAATATGAGGGCAGATGTTAAATATGTTAAACACACGCTTTGCCCCCTGGAGGTTTAAGTTAAGGCTGCTGTCTCAATTTGGTCATTTTAGGCATGCCAGGCTTCTTGGATCCTAGGCGTTCCTCTTAAATCCCTGCTTTATAAATACAGCTTTTCATGTTAATTTTGTGTACTTTCATCAAATATTTTGGATGCAGAACAAGTGAAGGAAGCTATCGGCTTAGCATTACACATTCATACAGGCTTTGCTGAAAATTATGATCCTCATTCATGAAAACTCTATTTACACAGCCGGGTATTTCCCAGGACTGTTTTGTTGTTGTTGTTGTTGTTCTATGTAAGCCTCACTGGATATTTTGAATTTAAGCAATTTAAAAATTACACAAAATAACAGGACAAGGACAGTTCATGCGGGGTAAAGTTTACTTAATGAAAACTATGAACCATTTGAATACATTTAAGATATATAAGAATAAAATGTTAAATATGGAACACAATTTATTACATTTAAAATAGTTGTAGAAAATCTGTGGTATCACCACAGTATTTCCACTAAAGAAACGGTCTTCATAAAGGCAGCAGTGTTAATTACTGTTGTAATAAACTGCACTGGCGGGTTGTTTGTTTTTTTTAAACCATCTTCCTCACCATTTCTCCTATCATGCTGCCGTCCTTCCTGCAGACCCTCAACTGTCTTTTTATTTTCTTCACCTGTGTTCTCTTGCTCTCTAGTTCTAATCATCTACTCCAATTTGAGTAAGCTACCAACTCAACTCAGAATTGCATTTCTGTCCTTCTCTGACTGTTGCATTCTCTACCCTTCAAGATATATTTCTGATACTTTCCCTCTTTGGGCAACTGTATCTTTCTGCTTATTTCCATGCACATCAACCTTTTTCTGATCTTAGCTCCCTTCCCGTCCTCATCCAAGATCACACCTGTTCTACAACTTCTGACTACTAACACACCCCATTTCCCTTGCCTGTGATTAAATTGTAAGCAGAGAAAACCTGCAAATATAAGCACTTGAAATGTATGCATGAAAAAAGCAAACCACAGTATAACCCTTGTCCTGTTTCTTTACTGTTTCCTAAGTCCCATTTACAATCATCTCTGAAGTTTGGGTAGATGGTCTCCGCGCTTAAGGCAATTACATGTTCTCAGTTCAGAATTTGTTTCTACAAGCCTAGTGAAATTCCTGTTTACAGCAGCAAGAGGAGGACTGAATTGTTAGATAAACACATATACAGATATACATATACATACATATGTAAGCTTTAGAATCTCATCATGCATACTTACACTGCTAAACAAACAATAACAAATAAATTTTACACAGTGTCCTAAACACTTAATTGTAGGATATGGTGTAATTAGGAAGAGAGGGAATAACTCCTAGTTTCTTCCTGAAAAATACCTCCTGGGTCAGAAAACACAAGGTAAAATTCACCTAACTGTTGGTGTTTAATCAAGAAACCAATGAAGCAAGACACTGCCTACTCCATTTGCTAAAATCTAGAAAAAAATTATAAATCTGTAGCAATCTCAACTGTTTTGTCTAAACAAGTCAAACTTGATCTATTTTTCTTATGAATACAAAAACAGTCTATAACATAATGAATGAATCAGACTTCAAAATTTCAACAAGAAAATGTTCAAGGTTTTAAACACTACCAAAAAGAGGGAGAAGAAAAAAAAAATCAATTACTAGTTTTATGAATTAATTGCAAAAACTGAAGATTTGAGATTAGCAAGACAAAAATATCAACTGTTGAAACTATCAATCTTCTGAGCAATTATAAAGTACATATATTTGGTAGAGCTTTTTACAAATATTTTGAAGTGCTTTACACATGGCACACTGAAGAGTACCAAAGTGCTGCTGGCTCTGGAGTGAAAATCCACAAGTATCATGGTACAGAACAGTCACTTAAATGGAAAAATAATATCAAGAAAATATTGGAATTAAGTTTCCTCTTTATATTCATTCTGGCTTACTCTCTATTTGTGATTGTCAAAAACCATCTCTGGTTGAAAAGTTTTGAAATCAAAATAAACACATTTTTTCTATCTTTAAGTTAAAACCACTTTATAACTTACTCTGACTGAATACAGGTCTGCTTATCCATCATACCAATTTGTGCCATGAAACTTCTCCTGATGTCAGTGTACAGTACTTCCCATACAGTAGATTGCAAGAAAATAACCCATCCAAACAAACACTCCTGAATTCTTGGACAGATCTGTTTTTCAGGTTTTGTTTGCTTATCTGATGCTAATTTTCCTTGCTAGTTCCCCCCACCACACCTCTTTTCCTATCTATTCTGTTGCCATTAAATCATATATACTGGAATAAAAGAATGAATAATCTAAGTATCACTAGTAACACAAATTATTTCTTTGTAAATCATAAATAACCAAGTTAAGAAAGGTTTATGCGGATACACTTACCCTGTGCGTTTGGTGATGGTCCCTAATGTCATTGGCTGTTTGATCTGAGCAAGAGGCAACACCACAGTCAGACTTGGAAGAGGCAGGAGTCGAGGGTTCCCAGGATTATTGTTTGTGAAGTTATTGTAAGTGTCTTGGCTGTTCAATTTACCTTGATAGGATAAAGATGAAATGAAATGTATTACTGGAATTTTTTCCTCCATTTATTGTTTCTAATAAAAAGGAATAATGAGCTCCTATTGTAAACAGAAACAAATCCAAAAGAGTCATCTTGAATTCAGGTAAAAAAATTATATATACATATAAAGACAACAGAAGCAGATACACACACATACACATACGCTTATTTATGGGGGTTAAGGTTCCCCTCCAGGGAAAGGAAATTATTTATGCTGCTGTCATTTGACTGAGAGTTCTGTTCAGTCCAAAAAACAAATCCTAGATTCAAATTCTCTATTAAAAAAAAATATTCTTGAAGGGAACTATTTTCCTGAAGTACCACATTCTGTGCTCATAATTGAAAGTCCTGAAAAGGTCGCTCTTGTTGTCTTTATGGATAAAGGCACACATAATAGTAATCTGCTGGACTAAGAAAGGAGAAAAATACCACAAGCATCTATACAAAGTAAAGCCAACCCAAAACATTTAAAAATCAAGAAAGAATTGAAGAAGTAACAAAATTTATATTCAAAAAAGAGGAATTAAAAGCAAATAAAATATAGGTATTCAAAAGAAGGAAGGGGAAAACGTAACAAAAAAATCCTAACAACACTAAATTTAGCTTGTTTCAAAGAGGTCTGGGCTGGATATATGCCCAGTTTAGATACGCTTTCTTACTTTCTGTATCATTCTGTAGTCACAACCTTTCATTCTTCAGTTAGAAAGGGAAACTAGCTACAAATTTCATGGACAGCAGAGAAAGAAATGTGAAGAAACCAAAGAAAGGAGTTAAACAAAAAAGGGGCCAGTCTGCTTATAACAGAATCAAAAGTACTTTAAATAGACAAGCAACCATGAATTAAAAGGTTTAGATCATTAACTTGTTTTTCTGTGTTCCTATAATGCTGTGAAATGCTGGCTTTGTTCTTAATCAAAAGGGAGCCATATTGGGAATTAGGCTCCTAAACAACCGATGCATTCTGCACAGATATTATACAAGTCCCAGGCCAAATCCATACAATCTGACTCAAGAGCAGCCACCTTTTCTCGAGGAAGAAAAACAGCACAGAAAAGGGTTTCTCACAGGAAGCTGGCTGAAAAGCTTTAATGGTACTTCAGATGGATTGAAAATAGGAAAAGGAAGGCGGAAAAATCTTAATGAATGTCTCATCATCCTAAAGACACTCAATGCTTCCTTTACCCTTCTTTTAATACTATATAACTGTAAGCTTTGAGTTTTTATTTGTTTTTCTACAAAGTACATAGACCTCTGCATCTTAGAAAAGCACAATAACAAAAAATGATGAAATTACAAAGTGTATTTTCTGTTAAGTATCTGGCCTGAACATTGGTCAATACATTTTAAGAGAAATAGCAAGGCTTTAATGAATAACAAGCCTATTGAAGTCTCAGAGAACAGATTTCATTAATAGCAATTTTCCTGCACCAACTTGGAATAAAAAGAAACAGGAAAGAAAAAAAAAAACGTCTTTTTTTAAATTAAGACTGAGATGCAATTAATTTTTTAAGATTAGTTTCATAACGCATCCTTGGTTCTTGCAGAAAGCAGCTTGAATAGTTTTCTGCATTATTGTCTAATTAGTTACTGTTGGATGTAATCAAAGCCTCTTTGAAAATGTTGCACTCTCCTACATTCACCACGGGCAACCGCATGCTACACAGCAAACAGGGAGCGCTGGCTACAGAAGGGGTTCCAACTGCTATAATTTGTTTTCTTTTACTTGTTAGGAATATAATGATTAACTATGAACCACTGAACCAAATGACTGTGCTGTACCAGGTTTCTCTCTCTCTCTCTCAAGGCAAATTTAATTACTCCACTCTCAACATCACGTAGTTTTCCATAAGCAAAACTTTCAGTGGATTCAGAGTATTTGCATGCAGAAAGGTGAGATATTTACAGATGTGCTTCCTACAAGAGGATGAGTTTCTTTATTTCTACTCCGGCTGAGGAATCCCAAGGCAGTTAAGGATACTCAGAAGACTACAGGATTAAGTCATCATTTAGAGTTTTAAAAAACATTAATATAGTAATAAAATCATATATATTTTTAGGCTCACACACAAGAAAAGAAATCACAAAGAAAAATATTAAAGTGTATAAAAAGAATTGAAAAGGTATTAAAAAGATGGTGAAAGGGAACAAAATCTAAGACTCTTTGGCACTAGAAAATTATAAAGCTATAAAGACACTTTACTCTCTTGCACCTTTACCTAATTTCTGGCTAAATTATGTTTTAAGCACTTTGCAGAACTCCTTGTCTTCAATCAAGATGAACAATTCAGTTGAGAAGTTTGTTCTTAAGAATGTGGTTTTTGACTCTATATGGTCTTGAAAAAAAAATCCTACACAAATTAGTTTTCTCCAGAGCACTGTGATATGTGATATTTACACTTCCATCAACACGAGCATTTAAATTTGTGCTACAATAAGATACTAACACAAGCTGTGACATCTACTCCGTACAAAAGGAAAAATACATATCCTTTTCATTTGAAAACGGTCATCATAACTGTAGAAAAAGAAACAGAATTTTATCTTTCTGGCAAGCACTGCTCAGCTGCTAGAATTGTACCTATATAAAATTTCCTTTGTAAATTGCTTCCATTCCTCAGAGGTGAAATAATTTGCTAAGCGCACCATTAGGTAAGAGAAAAGACATGACTTGTCCATAATTCCTCAAGGAGAGGATATTTGGAGTTCAAACGTTTCCATTTTAAAAGAATGGCTTAATGTTTATGTATACAAGCTTCAATAAAAAATTCACTAAAGTAGAGCTCATAAGGCTTGGCACTTCACAGCACAAATGTAAAAAAAAAAAAAATCAGGTATGACAAACATGAAAAATGTAAATATCAAATTTATATCCAAATAGCTATTGCCTTCCAATCTATTATTTCTACAACAATATTAGTTATTTAAAATAAATGTAATTAACCATGACATAAGTCAAAAAATGATAGTTGAAATGCTACAAAAAGGAGAAATTACTTCCGACGGTAGAGGTTTCTTCAAAATCTGACTACAATAATGTTGAGATGTTGAATCAGGTTAAGGAAAATACTGCTTTATAGAAAAGACTAAAAATACTTGTTTTCATTTTCACTGAATTATTTTTAGCTATTTTTATGATGCAAGTGTTCTATACAGTCATATCTTCATTGCATGGAAAATGTTACCTCAGACCTATCAGAAAGATGAAACCTTGTCTTCCTACCAGCATAGCCTTGGGATACAGTAAACGCACTCTATGACTAGTGTTGCTTCTTTACTAAGCATTCAGGAAAAGCTATATTCTAGATTCACTACTGGAATGAAAGAGTGTCAGACATTACATTTAATAAGTCATTCAAAAAAGCTCACAATTTTGTGGTGTGCTATTGCATCCCTCCAGAAACTCAGTAAGAAGCCACCCTCCACTCCTCCAGCCCTCATAAGTGTGAAACTCCTCTTGCACTAAATGGGAGTTCTGTGTGCAAAAGCCTGTAGGATCAGGCCAAAAGAGCACAAAGAATGCAGTCAAGCATCAACATTATTTCTACAGTTCAAGCAGTTGTTGATTCACTGTCAAAGGACACGCAACAAAATATGCTAAAGTTTAAGTCCTCCAAATGCATTCTGCACACTGAGGAATCCTGTACTCAAATTACCTTGCCACGTGTGGACAGTATAAACTAACACTCGTAAGGAAATACATATATTAGTAAGAATAAAAATCCTGAATTATAGCTACAACAGAGTAGCTTCACTTAGCACTGACAATTTAAAGGGTAACTTGGTTTTATACTGAATGTTACAGGTAGGTCACACTGTACTGACCACTCAAGGAATGCTTTCTACTGCAGTTAATTTAGAGAAAATTAATCACCATCATCACCACCACCACAATTTCATAGCAAATGTGCCCTCTCAAGAATTCGAGTCAGAACATTTTCTGTAGAGCATCCCTACTACTGAGGCACTTTTCCTTGGTGATCAGCCAGAGTTTGAGCTTAACAACCTTCAGGACACAGTGCAAGGCAAATCCTTTTGGTCAAGTGTGCATTTCCAAGCTGTGCATGGAATATATTAAAGCCAGTCTAGCTTAAGGTTCATTTTTCCTATATATTTCCTTGCAATTGCCTACACTTCTATACTCCCTCTTCAGCTTAGGCCACAGCTCAAGATGCCCTACAAAAGGAAACTCTTGCATTACTTCCACTCAAATACTACAGATTCAAGAAGGATAGAAAGCATGCATAAAGGTCCAAATTCCCAATTATCACCAAACACAAATTGCAAACCTCCTACAATTAATCCTAAATCATCCTTTGAGACTTCCATTGCACAAAATTCTTATATCTCAATTCAAGCTCTTGGTGAATCTTATATATTAATTTTACTAAGGGACTTGCAGGCAGAGAACAAGCACACAATTTGCAAAAAACAGAGGATGTTCTGCCTTTGGTATTCTGATAGCAAAAGTTTACTTACAAGTACAGCGTTTCATTGGATAAACTTTGCCTACCGAGACATGAAAAATATAATCAATTGGTTCTGTCTTGGTACCCGTTGACTGAAATTTTGCAACAAAAACACTGTCCGACCATCCATTCAAAATCTGAGCCACATTTTTCCAGACATTTTATTCTACAAATACTCATAGGAAAAATGGATTAAGTTGAGGATAAAAGTGAAGAAAGAAAACAACAATGGGCTTTGTTGTTACACATAGGGAACAGCCTGTCATGTCAGCCTTGCAGGGGTATATTCCCAAGCCAGTCGTCATTCACGTACTTGCTTCCACTAAAAAAAAAAAAAAAGAAGAAAAAAAAAAAGGGAGGCCTGAAAGTGCCGGACAAAAGAAATCCCAGCAGACAAAGAAAAAACAAATTAAAGGCACCATTATAAAACACAGATGCTATAAGGAAAATAAGCTTCACAAGATTTACTGTTTTTTGACAAAGCCGGACATCTGTGGAAAAGCCATCAGTAGCTACTCCCAGGTAAGGCCTTGCAGAGCTTGTGTCCCTTCTGCTTCACCTTTGCCTGACACCACCACCTTCCTTGTCCAAGGAGAAGGCTGACTTCATAGCTGCAATATGCACTAGTTTAACACTACCTGGGGGTGGCAATGTCCGTTATTTAGATACCTTCGACATTGTAATAGTAAGTTATTGATAGCTACAAATTTTAATTTCGGATCACCAGAGAGTGGTTTTCCCCCAATTACTTTTAAAAGTATAAAATACTCAAAGGCACAAATGTGAGATTTAGCCATTTGATCAATTCACACATTTCTTCAATTTTTATAAATATATTTTTGAATATGAAGGGAAAGCTATGCTTAGGAGAAAATGTACTAGACTTACTAGTTTGCAACACTTCATAAAAAGCATTCAATCAACCAAAAGTAATTAATACAGTGAACTTGTCCTCTTCTGATCAACTAAGAGCCTTGATGAATTCAGGCCAGGTTTCAAATTGGTCAGCATTTGAATGGAGTACTTCAGGGCACTCTACTGTCAGAGATCCTCTTTTAGGCGAGGGGGAGAAAAACATCCTGCTTTTTGCAGCTATTAATGACACATGCATCAAAATGCAGCACTGCAGATAAACTCATGCTAGCCCCAAGGAGCTGATATATTAATACAGCACAGTGCAACCAATGTTATGCAAAGATACTACACTAGATCCTCAAAGTATCATGCTGATGCAGCTACATTGATATATCTACTGTAAATTTGCTCTTCTCTTTGGTACATGCACAGCACCATGTTAACGCAACCAAACTACTTGTTTCCTTATTCAAATCTAGCTCTAATACATCTATACTGGGGATCATAGCCTCACGTGCAGACAGTAACCTCAACCAAGTTAGATCTGTTAGAGGAAAGGGTACTTAGTAATGCACAATCTAGCTATAAGACCCAAACTACATTCCTTAACATTAAAAGGATGCATACACCAACTTGACACCAAAATGAAATTAAATAACTTTTACCCATTAAATTTCCCCTAGCAGTTTCAAGTGTATGTGGCCTGTCTCCACTCTGTAGTGCTGTGAGACCCTCCTGCATTGTGAAATTTCACCCGGTTACTAAGCAAGGCAAACAGGACAGTGTTTTCTAGTAGGAAAGTAATGATTGGTTTAGTTTCTCCATACCCTTGAGATAAAAAGCTAAAGTGGCATTGAGCACTTCTCAGCTGCATAGTAAAATGTTTGTGTTGATTTTTTTGTTTCCATTCTTCTATTACTCTCCTATATAAAAAACCTGATTAATAGTGACATCATTAAAATTCAAAACCATTTGATTAGCCTTTATATCTTACAGAACTTAACAGACTAGGTTTCAAAGTGTACCACGTATTTTAATGACATTAACACTACATATAAACATCTTAAATTGGTACATAAAGGCACAGTAACTTGAGGCTATGCAGTCATTGGCAGGCTGACTTCAGAGAAAATGAATTTTGTTTAGCCATTATTTCTGTCTAGGGTAATCCTGAAGATTCCTCAACTAAACATTCACTAATTATATAATGCAAGAGAAATAAAATCCTTTCTATCTGGAAAATAGCAAATGCCAGGGAAAACAAAAGTGTCATATATGTGGTGGCTTATTTTGTTTTGCTTTTCATTCAATACAAAAAGTTTCACAGATGAGAATAAAAAGCTTCCCAGCTACAGTTCCAAGACTTTCACCCTCTTTTCTGACCTTTTCTCAGACATGTTCCAGTATAATCTGTAATCTACTACAGTCGGAAGAGGAAACAGCAGCGCCCTGGTGAGAAACACTGCCTTGTGACCTGAATAAAGAACCCTGCGGAAGCAATGCTGGCTCACAGAAGTAGTTTGGAAGAGCATGACAGACAAATTCAATAGCGTCCAAAGAAACACTCAATACCACGAGCGCTAATTACTGACGAAGTGGGTTTTTTCTTTTCTGTTTTGTTTTAGTCAGTCAAACATGTTTTATTTTTCTTTGTAAAATATTACTCATTTTCCTAGAAAATAGGAATAAAAAGCCAGCTAACCATAATTACATAAGTAAAACTATCACTTCTAAATTAAATGTACATTGCAATTTCCTCAAATTGTATTCTACCAAAATTAGCTTTATTTCTCACCCTAACCCTCAACATTTACAATACAATTAGACCCATTAAAGAAAGAATATATTGTATAAGCTACAGCATGTATGCACACATAATTTAGTTATTTGTAGCAATTTTTTCTCTCAGCTAAACTGGTGCAGGTCCAAAACCTATCACTAAATTAATTCTGTGCAAACTGATGTGAGAAAATAATGCAGCCATTTGTTTTTGCAATGTTTAAAACTGCTCGGTATTGAACTGTCTGAAACACATTAGCTGCACTAATTCTCATGCTTATCCTACAAAAGCAGAACTTTCTGTCTATTTGCACACAGGAAGGCATATAACGGTGACCAGCAAGCTCATACGTCCAGCATACTCTGCCGAGACATGTGAACATCAGTCCAAGTGTCTCAGCTACGTATGAGAGACAGATTCCTCTGCCCTCCTAACCGAGCTCCTTGAACTTCAGCTGGTCTAAGCTCTACTCTTTTCAAGTTTTGTGCAGCATCATCTGCACAAAATCTGAGCATTTCCTCATAATACTCCTTTTCTCCTTCTGAAGTTTCTCTTTTCTTCTATCAAGCTTCAGTTTCAGAATCTTCGTCCCTCAGCTACCACGTGTCCCACTGATGCCCTAAACATCTCTCGTCCCTGGAAAAGGTTAAGAGGGATACGAAACTACAACTGACCTCTTTGCTGCCTGTTATCTCTACCTATCCAAAATGAATTATGAAAAAACAATTCAAAACTCAAGCTCTACTTGGAATTAGGATCTATCATTTACTTCTACAATTAGTGATGTACAGCTGACCAGTATTCCTACCTCCATACATGTTTTTTCTTTTCCTGCATGGAAAAGAAGTTACATTCATAGTCTAGAGGAGTCAAAGAGGAGACAAAGCCAGGCGTACTAGCAACAGTGATGGCGTTCTGCTCTCACCCCCCGGAATCGCGCGTCAGCAGCTATGGGAACATCCACAGACTTAACTACCGTGTTAAAAAAATCTCTCTTTGAAAATCTGAAGTGAAGATTTGCTTCCCTTGCTGCTTCCCCTCCCATTCTGTACAGGTACCGGTTTGTTGTACTACAGTTGCTCCAAAGATCTGCACAGTTTAAGTAGCCTTGAAGCACTTTATTAGAACCCAGCCTCCCCCTCCCCCCCTCCCGGAAACACACACACGTATATCTGGCCTAATAATTATCTTTCAGGATTTATTTAACCGAAAACATTGTTGGTGCAAAGCTCAACTCCATCTATGGGCAAAACTCTCCATGAAGTAAAAACAACAACAAAACTTGATTGCCAGCTGTTGGCTCCAGGCTTCACATAGCCAAAAAGCAGGCTGTAGCAGTAACACTTCGGCTGGTTTGCTCCAGACAGTAGTTACCAGCAACGTTAGCTAAACTGGCCTTTCTACTACTAGGTCATCTCTAGTAAACGCCAGCTGTAGGCAGGGGTCCAGAGAGCGGCCATCCTGTTTGTACACGGCTTTGCACCTTCAATTCTTCCCAGATTAACAGACTGCAAGATTGGTTTCTCTTAACTGTTAGGGGTACGCGTACGTAGCATTTTACAGACCAATGCGAAGGTGCACTGCCCATGCTCCACAACATGCGGCTGTAAGCCAGCTCAGGACCAGAAGCCGTGCAGCTGTAGCTACCACAGCACTGCACTTGAGTTTGTAAACTCTTCTGCAGAAAGGACTATACTTTCCAATTACATAGGAAAAAAAATGATCTTTGCAAACTGTTACCTTTTTAGTACTGGGACAGCAGAGTCAGAAAAACTGGTCAGTTTGCGTTAAAACTGCAAGAGACTATTCTAGGTATTTCTTGAAGGACAGCTCTGTATGCAGTTGCGTTGGGTGAGGCAATAGGAAAGTTCAATAGCAGCCCTTCACCCAAATTTAGCTCATCAGAATTTGGTATCCATGGTAAACTACATGTTAATAATACCTCTGTGGCTTATTTTTGAACATTTTTACCTACACCTTATTTTCCCTTGCTCTGTCTACAACAATTAGCACAATATTTTAATGTCTGAATTCAATCCAGGTTGAACGCACAGTATTTATCACAAGCTAAGTAAAAAAAACGTGCCTTGAGAACCACTGCATATGAGAACTTGATAATAATAGCCATGAATAATTATAATAAATGGCTTGTCTGAAACACCCATAGAATAGGAACTAAAGTAAACCATAGCAATCTCTCTCCCTCTTCCACCCACCACACACACCCTCAGCAGCTCTGCTCTTTTACCCATGACCGTTAAGGATGTTTTCTGGCTCTGTGTCAGCATCGTGACTCAGGTCATGAGAAGTGTCAAAGATGCATTTCCTTGAGATGGGAAAAAGCAACCGATTTTAACAGCCCACAAAGACTAAGCAAATAGAATAAGCCAAATCAGCATATTTAAGAAGGGTAAAGATAAACCTTTTAAAAGATACAAGTATATTTTATTTTCAATCTTACTGCTTACGTTTCTTTCCCTAAAGTGTTTACATTTTTCAGACTACCAAAAATGCACAGTTGATTTAAATGCCTTACTTAAGAATAATAAACTCAAAGACAACAAGAGCAGCACCCATTTACTGCATAATCAATCACTGATCGTATACACAGAGAATTTGGTTCAGCGCTGCAGGCACAAGGGGTTTGCCTTGGATTCCCTTTCAGCAGTGGTAGCAGCTGTGCCCCAAAGGTACCCACTGCCAGGGGAAGCAGACAGTGTTTGGGCTTGAACTCAGTAATTTCACCAGATAAAATTACTGTTCCTAACAGCTATTTTCCCCCATTCCTTTCCCCCTCTGCTTACTAACACAGAGCTTCATATTCAGGGGACTTCACTCTCCTTCATTCCAAACCTTTCTTGTCATATAACACCTTCAACAATTAAACCTCCTCCCTTTGCTTATTCGGTCTCTTGCAAAACTCTAGATACCACTTTCTTGCCTTCCGATCAAACATATCATTATGGACTTAGATCACTTAGGTAAAACTACCTTTTTTTTCCACCTGTGGTGGTTCCCCCAACCCACTCCTTGACCCGCCAACCTACTTCTGGACCACTCTGTCTTCCCCGTCCTAGACCCTCTCTTCCTCCTGGGCCAATTTCAGCCCTTTCCCCTTCTGTGCTTCTGACACAAACACCATTCAACACACCTTTCCTGGCTGAGTCATTCGGTGACCATCTCTCTTCAGCTGGTTCGTTATTTCCAAGTTTAATCTTAGTGACTGCTTTTATGGTGATCATTCGCTATCTCCCAGAGTGAAATTCCATTAAATTTCACATTGAATTCTGCTTTACAACATCATTCAGCTCTGCAAACAAACTGTATACAAGTGAATCCGGTTCCTCTGGTCATGTAAAGGTCTTCAGGACTGAAGCAGCCATAAAACGGTTGAGCACATTCCTTGTGCATCACTACCGTCACGGTTTACTGATTTCCACTGGTGACAATGGCAAAAGCAATGCACAATCTGCAGGACATCTTTATTGTTCATGATGTAAGGGAAGGAAATATGCTAGCCTGTCTTTCACATCCCTGGTTAAGTAGCAAGATCTGCAGAAGGAAAAACATCCTTTTGCTAGTAAATTATGAGGAAAAAATTGAGGGAACAATAGAAATAATAATAGAATCCCACAATGTCATTTTATTAAGTAATTTTCAGATAAAGACTTTAAAAGCTGGTTACGACATCTTGTTAGACTCCTTTGCTACATGCCTCCAACACATCGGCACTTGACCCTATAGAAATTTTTTCAATTTGATGTTAACCAAGACTGAAATCATCCACTGAAGCAGGAGAGCTTCAGTCTAACTCCTCTCTCGGTTCCAGCCTTCCTCACACCTCCCGGCCCGTCTTCGCCACCACGCTCTCCTACGCTCCACCTATTACTGCCTCTCTCCTAGTGCACACGCAGCCTTTCCAAAACAGTTTGCTGTGACCACTGCTTTGGCATTCGCTGTGTTAAATCACTGAGTCGTATTTTTTACACTTCATCTCTCAGGAACTGCAATTCCCTTCTGATGTCAGCCTCCTCCAATCCTCAATTTACCTGGAATACTTGCAACTTCTGAAACATATAGGCAAATGCATATTTGCCCCAGTCTCCGAGATCCCCACTGTTCACAAAAACCCACTTCTAAAACACTTTATGTACAGACACGAACTTCCCTTGTGACAGAATTTATCAGTCTACTTCCCTGCTTATCCTGAAGGGAATGGATCTTTTCCTTCCACTTCAGAAAATATCCAAAATACACCACCCACTTCTTTCACTGCACCGATTCTCCAGCCGTTACAACGAAGCGGCTAAAAACACAGCTCATTTACGGCCAGCAAGCCGCTGGCAGTGCCCGAGTTGGTGCTTACGGCTGGCTGTCGGTGCCCCTCGCGCCGGCAGCGCCCGGAACCTTCCAGAAGGCAACGACGGCCCCTAAGCCGCGCGAGGCAGACAAGGCCCCACAGGTAGTTTTTTGCTTGTTTGTTTTAAATTGCCTGCAACCTGTAGAGAGAGATGCCAAGAGCGCGTGAAGTTAACAGAACGGTTATAAATTTTAACCGGCCCATTCCTCCCCTGAATTCAGAGGATCTACGCGAGTGACTCATCCACCGCAAGGTAAACTCTTCCTGCACTGATTAAAAAAAAAAAGTCTATTCTTATGGCATTCGGTATGTTTAACACATACAAAATAGCCAAGAGCACACCTGAGAGTTTGTCTGGAGTCATCAATAAATATATATTAAAAAAAAAAAAAGAGAGAGAGAGTATAATCAGAAGCACATTCTCTCAAAGCGTGAATAAAATTTCCTCTTAAAACTTATCTCGCAGAAGTCGACAGAATAAAGCGTTACTAAACCCCTGACTCGCAGGCGGGCAGCGCAAACGGGGTGGTAAATAAGCAAACCGGGGCACGGCCGAGCGGCCGCCGCGGCCTGCGGCGCCATCGCTGAGAAAACGTCGCCCTCTAGAGGGGCCGGTGGCGGCCGCCGCCCGCCGCCCTCCGCGGGAAGCGGCGACGCGGGGAGGAGGCGAAGCGTTCGCCGGCCAGCTCGGGCCTCCGGACAAGCCCGGGAAACAAATCAGCTGGAAAGGCCACTTAAATAAAAACCCTCCAAGGGCAATGCTGCAGAAGAGTGCGATGATCGAGCAGATATCAACACGTAAAGTACGTAAAAAATGGGGCCCATTCCGCAGCATTCTTTATCGTTTCTATACACTTATAAAAAAAATTTTCAGGCTATAGAAGCTACAATTTACAAAATAGAAAAAAGCTTAATAGAGACATTTCAAATAATTGTTTTCAGCTCATGTTTACAGTGCCAGTTCTTGAGTCAAACCTTGGAAAGGAACTGCCTCCCAGTGTTTTAAGTTATTATACAGTTAATTTTCTTTGAAACTATTTTTGTCCTCCTCTCTCTAAATAGGTGGTTTCTTAAGTGAGTGTTACTTAAAGGAAACCAATCTGTTTTTCAGGAAGGGCTGATGATGTCAGTCCTTTCAACTCCGCTTTCCCATAAGAATTCTTCTAGTAAAAAGAGTTTCACTCTGGGAAATAGTGAAAAGTAACGTGAAAATATTTAAAGCATCTCAGACTGCAGGCTTATCAAACTTCTAGATTTATGCTTGGATTTTAATCATGTTGCAAGTTCATTACAAAAGAAAGAAAAGTGAGAAAACGCCATTTAACTTTTAAAATCAAAAAAGACAGATTTTTGCAATGGAAAATGTGCTATAATAGAATATTCCTAAAGAGCTAAATTCAAGCCTAAATGCAATATATACAGTACGGCCTGTTTTTTCACAGTGCTAAATTTATGTACTACATTTCCACTTAGGCATTAACTTTAAAATAAAATCACTGTGTATTACAAATGGTCTTTTAGCAAAAATACACAATGCAAATAAAAACTTCAATCCACAATTAAAAAACAAGAAAACAAACTCCAAAAAATCATATCATTATTGAATGTTCTTAGTAGGTGGAGATTCATAGTGAAAGGTTCAATGTACGCTTAACTTAATATATTAACATTTGTGCTGTGTTATGACTTTGGAAAACCTTGCAGTGAACAACAGCAAAAAGCTCTGAGTAGGTTCAGATTGACTTAGTGCTGGTGTGAGAAATAATGATAATACACACTAATTTTAATTTGCAAAATAATACTTAAGGGTTGCACAGAGCTTTCCATTTTCACAATAAAGCATACCTGTGAGACAGCTATGTACCGCCACCTCTATTTTATATATGTAAAAAGGTCACATAAGGCCATATTCTACTTTAACTTTCAGCCTTGCAACCAATTGATGTCATAATAGTCTTATAATAGTAAAAGCCCATAAAAGGATACCAACTTAACTCAGATATCACTGACAACATACTCTGGCAACCCAACTGAATGAGAAAAATATAACCTCACTGGATTAACAGACAAAATAACCCAAACAAAATCTATGTTAGCTATAAAAGGTGCGAAAACAAAAACAAAAAAAACAACCTCTATCATCTTCTATTTAACAGTTTATTTCATTCTGCTAAAAAGAACAAAGCTGAACAATGATTCATTTGGAAATGAAATCATTGCCACCCCCAATATAGGCTTACATTGTATGGGTAAACAATTTGTAGGGTACTCAGAACAAAACGTAAATAGATTGCTTTGCTACTATACACATAGCAAATTGTTTCATTTTGAAACTAGAAGTTAAAAAACAAGTGAGAAAAGTATTACAAAGTCCGAACTCTGCAAATATTTACAGCAACAAAAACTAATCACAAGTTTATATCAAGGGGCTGTAAT
The DNA here is from genome assembly GCF_036417845.1 of Apteryx mantelli. Lineage (NCBI taxonomy): Eukaryota > Metazoa > Chordata > Aves > Apterygiformes > Apterygidae > Apteryx > Apteryx mantelli. The sequence continues at coordinate 12,200,576 of NC_089999.1, forward strand.
TCGTAGCCAAAAGAAGAGATAACCTACAAGATCTTGTTCACAAAAGTCCATTCTTTTGGCCTAAGATTGTTGCAATGTTACCGTAACGTGAAAGAAACACTAGCAGAAGGACTAACAGCAGTTTTTGTAGCTTAAGGCTTACTCAAAACTTCTCTAAATTGTGAAGGACATAAAAGGAAAATCATGATGTCAAGACTTCACGCACACACACAAATCAGAAATAAAACCAGTTTACCATAATCTTCTCTGAATCTGCCATTTAATCAACAATTTATATCATTGCAACAGTGCTCTCTGCAACACTTGTCTATGCTGATATTTCTACTATAATCATCTGCATTTAGAAGGATGACTAAGGAAAGTAATAGTTATTCTTTCTTGAATAGTAATACAAAATAAGAACATACGTCTAACTTTGTAAAAATTCTAACAGCCCATGAATTAAAATCACTCTCTATTCTTCAATATTCTATGGAAAGTAAGTGCAAAAACACATAAATAGACTAAAAAAAAGACATGTGAATTAATAGTTCCGGTAATCTCAAATATTTTTTTACAAACTTTAAATTCTACACATACAGGTCAGAGAGATTACTACTTTTGTGTTACAAAGTGGAAAACCAGTATACAAAAATCAGTTGAATCAGTTGACCGGGGTCACACAGCAAGTTAAAAGTAAAGCTAAGAATGAAACCCAGAATTGCTCTTTTCTGCTCTGAGTACTAGCTACACTCCCGTCACAAGACTGCCATAACTCCTCCAAACAAAAATAATTTAACATCACAGTATGATAAGGAGCTGTTACAGTCTGTGTAAACCCATTTTAGTTCACAAATTAAAATAATCACCACAGTTGCTGGCTAATCCAGCTGCCACACGTTCACACAAAATCCCTCCATTGAAAGTCACTGTGAACTTCAGTTGTTTTTTTTTTTCCAAGTTGATAATAAAGGGGTTTTTATAAGAAGCATATAATATGGTTCAATATCCTGCCTGACTTGTGCTAGGTAAACTAAAAGATTACCTAAATGAAAAAGCAGCAATAAATATTACTAAAAACATTACGGCATTTTACCAAATGAAGATCATTTAAAATTAAGCATTTTTATCTTTTGGTTACGATTTTTTTTTGTAAGACACACACAGAACTGTTTTGTTTTAAGTCTAAAATCTCTTATTTTCAGTCAAAGCACCATGGTGTTCTGGATTATCTAATTTAAACAACAACATGTGCCTAATATCCTACGGTTATTGCATACTCTTATGCTAAGTCTGCTAGGTGGACATGAGTTGCTTTTGTTAACGAGAGTAGCAGATGAGGAAGAACCATTTAAAGGATATTCCTTTCTTGTAAGACTGCAGTATTATTTTTGAGATCTCATCTGCACTTCACAGTCATCACTCACTACTTCCAATTCCTATGGCATAATTATCAACCTTTCAGTAGTCACAGCAACCCTGCTGCCTTAAATCCATGAAATGATAAAGCCAAATGAAAATGCTTCTTCTTCTCATAAAATGTGTCAAATCTATTTAAAAACATCAAATGTACCTAAGAATACTGTAAAGGCAACAACTTACTGTAATTTCCCCTGACAGAAAACAGAATTGGTTGGATAAAAGCTACATAAGTTGATAGCTCCTGCCTCTTCTCTATGTGATGTCAATAGTTAAAAGTGATGGGATGTGCTATAATTGTGTACAGGAATCCCAAGTCTGTTTCAAGCATGACATGCTGAGCTGTTGTGTAACGGTGAGAGAGAAACGACAACGGTAAGATACACACGTATCACCAAGAAGAATGAGACTGCAGAGACATTTGGATGCCTTCTGATAGCTCCAGGCAGAAGAACATGGTAGATGCTTCAGAACAGCTATGTTTGTTTAGAAAAGTCTAAAAGAGAAAACACAGAGTTCTTCTGAGAGAACTCTTGCTCCCTTAGTCATCAACAAGCAATGAAAATGTCCCTTTGATTCAGAAACCCCCCAGAGATCATCTCTAGCAGCAACCATCTTGACTATGACAGTAGAAATATCCAGCAGTTAGGTTCTCACAAGCACATCTAATACTAGTAGCAATCAGAGAGTAACGCTCTTAGGCTGGAAAGGGGCATTCGGCCCCCCCAAACGGGTATTTCAGCATTCACTTCAAGGGAAGCTCTGACTTGCTCTTACGAGAAAGGAGAGGTTAGAATGAGCAAATTCTGAATCCAAACAAGCTACCAGTAACAACCTCAAAGAGGAGGGCAAAATAAACAGCAAAAAACAAACTGAAGAAACTGGATTTTTGAACCTTTTTAGAGGTTTCCCTTCTCCTTTTAGTTTCCCCAAAGCATATAAACCACAAGAGTAGGAGCTACAGATCAATTCTTATATACTTTTTTCCCTTCGTATATTCTGTTATTGACCACATTGCTAAAACAAAAAAATAAAAAAAAATGAAGTGGACGAAATCTATTCCATCAAGATCATTTTGCTTACTTTTTTCATTTCTCCTCACATAATATTTAATGTGGATATCTAGATGTGTTCCATGATCATCCAGGCTGATAAGCAATGAGAATTTTAGGTAACTGTATTTAAATATAGGCCAGATTACTGACCTTGAGTTAGCTGTGAAACAAAATCTGAAACGTAAAGACCACAAAACTTTCAGTTTAGAGTGGAAGTTACTAACACATCTGTGATAGCGTAGTTTACTTAATTAGGCTGCAAAATTAGACCTATCTTCAAGTATTTCTACCATTGCTCATTCCTATAATATCTGCATACTCTACATACTTTTGCAGCACCTTATTTTTATGAAACTCTCATTTTTAATGGCATAACCTAGATGGGCAAATGGAATGATCTAAATCTAGTCTTGCAAACTCCAGTAAATTCAATGTTTCCATTTTTCTGCTTGCTAGCAAGTACTGCTGAAATATGAAGTTGGAATACTATAGTGAAGTTTAGGCCAAGATCTCCAAAAGTATTTTGGAACCAAATCTTCTTGAGGGAGGCAGCTATCTAGCAGGTAATGAAATATTGTTGAGGATATGGGAATTACTGATTCAAGGGGTTAGGTTTTCTGACAATGTGTGTGTTGGTGGGGAGGAAGGTGGTGGTGGGGGAACAGAAAAAAAAAGAGAAAGAAAAGAAAAAAGAAAGCAAAGAAGGAGGGGGGAAAGAAAAAAAGGAATTTACCATGGAGCGGTGAGCCAGATGGGCTGCTTGACAAGCCTGGAACAGGGCTACAGCGACCTCCTTGTTTAGAAGTCAGTTCTTGCTCAATCTCTTCCAAACCTGCACTCTTTTGGAATCGGCTCATGCGATTTACCACTCGGGGTGACATGTGTGTTCGGACACAAGGCTGTCCACCATAAGGATTGATGGGAAAAACATGGGAAGTGCCCCGAAGTGTGCTGACCACAACCCAACGACAGTCATGGCTGAAGGAGATATCTTGTACCTGGGAAATAGAAAAATGAAATGGATATATAGTCAGTATACACACATCTAAACAGAAAATGGACTGTCATGTTTTAAAGGACAAATCTTAATAGGAATCATTAAAGAAAAGACAAAATTTAGACATTAACTTGAATTTTTCTTGTATATACTGACTGATCAAGGATCTTTGGTAGAGTTTAATACCTAGTTATCCTGTGTACTTTTCAAAATATTCTGAGATTTTTCTTTTCAAGATGCCTACACTCATTAAAACAAACAGTGATGCAAAGCACTACATAAATCTGCAAGAGTTTGCTGTAAATTTTTAAATTTAATTTACTTCTCAAAAGAGTTGGGAAATCATTTCAATGACATATTCTATGTCACTTGCTTTCTTGCTTTAAATTTTAGAAACTACCTAAAAAGGAGACCAGGGAGGTAAGAAAACAAGACAGAAATCGACAACATTTTCATATTTATGCCAGATATTTTTGATATGTCTAGTGACTAAGTGATAACCAGAAGTCCAGATTCATGAGTTCACTTTTCATCTATCTTTGAGTGGATGAGAGCGTAATTACTTAAACATAATAGTTAGAATATTCAAAATCAGATCCTGCTGAAGTCTACTTTGAGAAATGCTGGGTCTGATTTTGAGAAGTACTTGCACACAAAACTGTATTTAAAAATCAACAGAAAAGCATGTCCTACATATCACGTAATTTAAACATACAAAAAAAATCAATGGCCAGTATTTTCAAAAGCTGCCTATAACAGCCTCTACTTCTGCTACTATCAGTCTATCCCTCAATGAGGTGACCATTCATCCAGGTATCCCTGACCTATCCTCCTCTTTGGTGTTAACATTTTATCAAAAAGAAACTTAACAACTTTGGCCATTTTTCTGGAACTTCTGGATGTCACAATACTAACAGCAGACACATAAGAACCTTTATTAATCAGCTATTAAAGTCCCAAGAAAGACCCCAGTTAGATTTCTTTTTATGCCTATGAGTACTTATCCACCACTTGAGAAACCTGATTTTCATTTTAGTTTTTCCTTAAAATGGCTGGTCTTGAGGCAAAAATAAAAATATAGGTAGATATTTTCTGTTGTAGCTACTGCTTGTGATTTCAGGTATGAAATCCAGAAGGATTTAATTCTCTTAAGTGTGCTTTAGGTAACACTTCAACAGAAAGCAAATTCTTGTTCCTGAAGGAATGTTTTAAAAGAGAGATTAAACTTTGTTTCCAGCCCCATACTGGCAGACAATTCAAGAAAACAAGTAGATTAGGTTAAAATGATTTATCATAGAAAAAAATCCTAAAACAATTCTTCCAAAACGTTTTTAAAGGTAAAAGCTGACCAAAAAGAACCATGTACACAAGTGGGATTTAACATGGCAAATAAACATATAGATGAAGGATTAGTTTTCATTATATTATTAAACAGCATAAACTAAATAAAATTCTTTAAGATTTCACTGAAGCCAGTTTTACAATACACTAGGTACTCAAATTGGAGTAAACACTGATAAAATCTTGACAAATATTCCAGAAATGCACTCCAACTATTCCAGACAAAAGCAGCAAGTATTCATCAAAGTGCAAGTTTCCAACTGAGCCCTGAAGCCTTGAGATAAAAAGGGATTTAAGTCTTGTGACAAGATATTTGTCTGACAGACTGTCACTATACAAAATGCTATATCAACATTACATAGATAAACTAAAAAACAGCACTACACACCTGTTCTTTTCAATTATGGTGACATACCCAAATGATCTGCTAATGATATAGCTAAACAACCTCCCAGAAATCTGACAGCTTTAGCACTTGCAGTGATTCTGGTATTACCGATATAAAGTCACAGCACTTAAAGCTCCTAGTTTGCCTACAAAGTGTTTCACCTTAATAGATTGCTCAAGAAGGATTAGAGACCCCCTAGGGATTAACAAGGGCCAAAAAAAGAAACGCCAAAGTCACAGTGTCAAACTATGGCACCAAGAGTATTTAAATATTTGCTGTTCAAAGGGACAATTTCTACAGGTCAAAAATGAAACACAAGAACTGTATGCAAATTAACATTCTCAATTACAAAACTCATTAATATAATAAAAATCATTAAACTTGTTGGAATACATTTTCAATCTGATGGAAGGCCCTATTTTCTATTTCTGATAACATGAAGAATGGCAATGGCTGTCTTTAGGTGCTGACCCATCTGAACACATCACTGTTTTCCGAATGCGTGCCATTCATTTCAGACCCAGCTTTGAATTCCCTTCCCGATTTCTAAAACTGTTTGTCCCAGCCGCACTCAAGAACACGGCTTTTCTCTTCCTTTTTCTTTGCTCTTCTGTGCACTCACTCCATGCCTCCAACACAGGCCTCTTCTATCTGGTTCTGTAGTTTTGTGTTCCTAGCGCAAGAGTCTTCTCCCCCCAGACTGCAGCTATCTGGAAAGTACTTTACACATCTCCCTGCAAACCAGTGTCTTTGAGTCTTATTTACAGAAGAGACACATGGGCCCGTCTGCGCCTCTTCAACCTCTTCCCTTCTGTACTTGCTTCGAAAGACTTCACAGCCAAACTCTAACTTGCTGCTTTCACTCATGTTTACCACATACCCTCGCTCATCTTATGTTACATCATTTGGTGGAGGATTTAAGACATTTAATTTTCAGATCATTTTCTGTGGAATGATAGAGGAAATAAATATATCTTTATTGCATAACAGAAATGAATGTTTCTATATTATTACTCAGTTTTTACTATGCATCCTTAGGATTATGTTGTTTAAAAAAATATACAAAGGCCCTGGCATGTGATAACTCAAGCCAAGACAGGGGGAAACAATCATTACAGGATGTTTCTTCTCAATCTAAACATTACACAGAAAACAAATATTCCTGATCTTCAGGAAGAAAGTTTGTAACAATGTAATCCAAAATGTTCTCTTCAAAATAATGATCACAAACACCCACTCCCAACTGCAGTGAATATCATGGTAATGACTCCTTAAAATATGTCTGAAACCACAGGAGCAGAGAACAAACAGGTTTTTAAGGACTCATTTTAAAAAAAAAGTGTTGACAGATGAGTGTGAACTGAATTACGATTTATAGGAATATATCTATGAAAACTTACTTAGCAATAGCAAAGAGTATTTTGGAAGCTACCTTTATACCTGTAAGGATACCACTTATCTCCGAGAAGTCTCAAGGATGGCCTACCTTGTCTTTCAGAGATATAAGACTAGCAGCAGTGTAACAGAAAGATCAAGGAGTTCAGTTCAGAGTATCCTTCCAATTTCATACATGGGCATGAATTAAATACTTCCACATCAAAGTGGTATACATCCATCTGCAAGGCTAAAGCATCCTTAACTTCTTTTCAGTAGAACTGGAAAAAAGCATCGGACCAAGCTAAGGTCAGAATGCTTGTTCCAGCATTCTCAGAAATCATTTCAAAAAAAATCAGCTGTGTGTGTCCATGAAAAAGATGTATATAAATTATCACAACAGACTTGTTGTTATCCACCACACTGTTACTGTACATTACACAGAGTTCTTGACTGCTTATAGTATAAACAAACTGCACAGTGGCCCATTAGTGGTTTGCAAGTTTATGCTAAGCGTTGCAATTTATTGCTGTCCTTTAGGTTAATGTACTATTATTCCATGTATTTATAATATATTTCTGGATTTGTTGTTAATTATGATGTAATGTTTAGATACCAAAGATCAATCAAGACCCCATAGTGTTTACAGATATATGTTAATGAAGTACAAAGTACAGTAGATCTCTTTCAATTCAGAGTTTATTCTATAGCTCAAGGTCAACATCAGATTTAATACTCATGTCTGTATTTCAGCATTTTATCTATCTTCTGCTATCTGTCCCAGTAAAGGGAAATACAGAGCTGAGATTTTGTTTAATTCAGGAACCTTTAAGATATTTTAATTTGCAAAACTAAATATTTTTGTGGAGAATGTCAGAGCTTTCTCCTAGCTTTAATACTATTACTTCCCAGTTTGTCTTGAGTAATTTAGTTACTTAAGGTTCAAGCTATGTTTTTTGCAGATTCAAAGGTCTTGGTGAAATCACCGGATGCTTCAAGGTCCTTATTAGAAACACCAAAGCGTTTTTCTGGCCCAAACGAATGTAGTTATTTAAGACAAACACATAATATTTCCTTACAGGTTAAAAGAATAACATCCTCCAATTCTCCTATGTCTAAACCGGGTACTCTATAACTCCTGCTATAGGGGAGGTCTACAGAAATTTTGTCTTTACTTTACAGACCATTCAGCTTGTTTCACAAATTTCAAATAGTGCAGATTTGAAATGAGAATCCCTGATCACGTTACTTTGGTCCTCCTCTCAGAAAATGTACTTTTAACAGAGACAGTTGTCTGTATTTGATAATATGGCAGCAGCACAACTTTTTCAGAACCTAATCAGTATTTTTCTAACCCCAAAGGGGTTTTGGCAGCCCAGAAAACCCTGGACCTCTTACATTACTGTCTACAATGGGCTCTTCTCAGTATTAATATGACAAGTTTGATGAAATAAAAATTCAGTACCTTCACAATATTAAAAATACTGTTTTCAGAATCATGTACCTCCTTGACCACTTGGATCCTTCTGTTTCACCCACAGAATCTTAATTCAAACCTGTAGTATGGAAGTTGCTCCTACATAATTTTTTTTCTTGCTCTAGTTAATGACTTGTAGTAGCATCAATTCATTTAGCAATCAGTCACTTCACAGAACGTACAGATCTGTTCTTGCTTTATGTTCAAGTGAACATTGACTATTTTCCTATCAGAGATGATTATACAATGCTCAAATACTCTGGTAAGCTTTAGCATGACCCAGAAAGAAATCATCCAGTACTTGTATGGAATGGAAATAACAGTCTGAGAAAGGTTTTCTTAACAGATTTTAGCAGAAATCTTTCAATAAGCCTGTATTATACAATAAGTCCTCCATTACGTAGCTTCCTTCAGTTTTGTCCTTTCTCTCATCTTCAGTTTTTCTTGCAACTTTTCATCTACGTATTTACTCCTAATCTCTCTAACTTCTCTTCAGTCTAACACTATTCTTCCCCTGCCTTCTTTCAATTACTCTCCTCCTATGCCTCTTTTTAACTTCCACTTCCCTGCTTTCCTGTGTTTTGAATACTATGATGTCAAATTCTCCAGAAAACAGAATGAAAATTTTACTTCTAGGTTCAGAATCTGAACGGAGTGAGACAGTAGGGTAATTTAATATATGGACTTCTAAAAGGGTGTATCACTTGTCAATCACTCTACTGAACTCAGCTTTCAAAATTGTAGTGATTAGAAAATCATTTTACACAAACAGATATCCTGAAAATCTGGAGGGAATTATCTGAACCTAACACTTCAGAGTTGACATACATTTACTTACTTTATATAATGGAGATCTAGATAATTTTTTGCTACCATTCTCTCCTTATTCTCACAACTTTTCCAAATTTAAATACAATATTACTTAAAACATACTTATTAATTTTTTTTTAAGAAAAAGAAAAACCAACAGTTCAAGCCATAATTAAAAAAAACACAGAAGCAAAGGCAGCACTTAGAAAACTTCTTATTTTAAAAACAGTTGATTAAAATGGGGTAGTCAGAGGTATGGTTGATTACAGAAGTAATGACATGGGACAGAGCAACCTTGTTTACCACTGCTCTTGAAAATGACTGACAGCCCCAGCCGATATATTTCAGGGCTTCTGAAAGTTCATATTATACTAACATGCCACAGTCTGCTTAAATTTATATCATCATCATCTGTTTTCCTAGGAAGGAGAAGAGGCTCTAGTGGGTTATCACAGTACCTACAGAGGCAACCTTGATCCAAACAGAGAGGCTGCAAACCCACACAACTGTGACAGCTGGGCTAGAGTGGCAGGGCTGGTGCGTTCCCTGGGCAAATCCACTCCTGATGCTTGTGCATAATGCAAGAGGTGGAAAAGCGAAGCTCACAAAACTGAATCATGTATTTTCATAGCAAGTACAAGAAAGAACTATTAAAACACATTATGATCTTCCTAGTGCTTTTCCTCCTAGTGTTTTTCCCCCCGCTTCCCCTGAATTTTGATGTCACACCAGTAACAATAAGCACACCCTTGTACATCTCACTGCGTTAAATTAGACCTTAAGAGGGAAGTGAAACAACACTAAAGCATGACTAGCATTACCACAATAGGAACTTAATCCAGTTTCACGCACGCTGCGGAATGTCACAGAGAAAATTTACCATTATTTGAAGGACGTGGCTGAAGTATTTAATTACGCTCTGCAGGGAGATGGCAGAGGAAAAAACAAAATCACTAAACAGCAAGAAAGAGCAGTAGTACTGAGGAGGCAAGGGTCAAAATAAATTAGAAAACTGGTCTGTATTTGACTCTTTTTTTGGTTGCAAAAATTAAGGAAATGATATGGCAGCAAACACAAGTGAAAAAATAATAAAATCATGGACTAACACAATATGATTCATCAGACCCACATGGACCCAACTCTGCCTCCCTGAACAGTCAAAACTGATTTCAACTCTACATAAAAATAAAACAATGGCCGAACCTGGGCATAGTGAGACATTCAAGTAAGGTCCTTCAATCGTACTGAAACTGTAAATGCCATCGTGCTCAGAGCTCTGTCTCCTCAAGCTAGTTAGGTTACTTTTAACCGTAGCATTTTTTTATTGGCTGCTTTCAAAGACTGATCAACTTCCCTAAATCAATCTTTATTATTTCAAGACTGTTTCCAGGCATGATTCTTTCCCAGGAATACTGTCTTCAAGAGACTGTTTCAACAATTGCAACTATGTAACTATAATTATGTCAAAAGATAGGAAGAAATTAAACATTTATAAACTATTCCAATGTTTCTCTGTCTGAACACAGTATGTGACATAACTTGGAATAGTCTCTATGAAGTCGTGTCACAAAAACATTTATGCATTCCCTAAAAAAAGTGTAAAATGTTCTGTGGCAGCCCAGGCTGGAATGTTTTTATCATTCTCTCTGTTTACCTCCACTGACTGAAGTCAGTTGTAACAGCAGTTTGAGTCAGAATAACAGAAGTCTGACAGCCTAAAGATTACAGAGGACCCTGGCCATCAGCCCACTGATGCTATCATTACGTTTATTTGTTCTAGGTTGAGATAATGCTGTTTTCAGGCTCTTTTTTTTCTGTTTACAATTTAAGATCAAAGAGAAAGGATCATCAGGTGACAATCTAGCTTTTATCTGTGAGTAAATGAGCTTCCCCAGCTCAGAATATGCTATACCTTATTCAAAATCTTGCAAAATGTTCTTGGATAAAAATATGAGTGCAGTAAGTATTGATTCACAATGCAAGAACCATAAGACAGGAAAATGTATCCTTAACTAAAACACACACACACTTCTCCCCTTTACAGCTGAATTATGCAAGTGTGGATTTTCTGAGAACTTTAGTACTCTCTCACATGGTTAAATGCAACCATGGTTTGCAATGAACCTTTGTGCTGTAACACAGCACAATCACACTGGTTTCTTGTTCTCTAAAAACCAAAAAACACGCAAACATGAATTTCCAAAGCACAAGTAAAACTTAAAGCCTAGAAGATATTAATCCAATCTAACCAAAACACTGACTTCTGGCTGTGTTTGCAGAAAAGTAACTTTGAAAGCTGTGACTGGAGGGCTCACATGCCTCCAACCAGTAAAGTTTCTGAGCACTTCACATGCTTTCGTGGTTGTTGCCCTCAAAATTCACTTATGAGAGAGAGGTCCACTTTCCACCTCACCTTACCTTGATCTTAGTCAGACAAAAGAGTCAGTTGCTTAGTTAGGAACTGAGCCACCTTCTCTATCCCAACTCAATCCTTTATTCAGCAGATAAGACTTCTTCCTATACTTGCTGTTCAAAGTCAGTAAACACAATATGGATTCCCAATAACACTTCAGAAGTCAATAACATGCTCTATTTCATTGCTCAAAGTATGCAGAAAGAGAATCCTAAAAATCATGTTACAAAGACTAGCTGTGAATAGTCCGGGAGAATACTACTGCTTACCTTAGCTCCACATCAAGGAAATGCAAGCTCAGAAAGCCCACCTTACCCAAGCACAGTATCTAAGCATCCCTCAGCATCACAGAACCAGCCCTGAGCAGACTAGCATGGTGTATGAGCCTCAAAAAGAAGGCCACCGACAAAAGAACCTAGATGACGACTAGCTGGTGCATTCAGATCCGGCTACAGGAGATACTGAACTTAGGTAGTACAAAAAATACATATGATCGTACGTTGAATATCAGTGCAGCCTGCTACGAGCAGCATTTCAATGCAGAGAAAGCTTATTTTGCTGGGGAAATTGCAAGAGCCTCCTCCCTTTTTCCTCCAGTAGAAACGTTACAAATAGCACAGGTACATCTACTGGGATAGATTGTCAAGACAAAAATTCCTGTTTTGTTTTCTCTCTGAAGTTCAGCATTCTGAAGCTTTCACTGCTTGTCCTGATAAGAAAAAAACGTGAAGAATCTCACTCTTTTCAAACCTAAATTTCATACAATTACTTAAAAGACTACCTTTACCAAGGCAAGTTCTCCTAAACTTCGTGTTTAATTGCATTTATGCTTTAACTTACTGAGCCTAAATTTCACTTGATCTCCTTTTACATTTTTCTAATTTTCTAATTTTCTACATTTGTGTAAAATATAAATATATATATAAATACATATTTTATATATATGAATAAAATATATACACGCACACACACACACTTATTATTAAGGAAATAACCAGTCAAGACATCTAGGATCACACCACAAGATAACAGTTCTCCAAAATATGATAATTCTACATTTTTTACTTTTTGCAGACTTAGAGGCTACTTAAGTCAAGGACAAAATTCTGACATCCATGAAAGGAAACAGAATCCATACAGACCTCTTTTCAACCAGTATGTACATTTCAGAAATGGTCAGGAAAAGTAAAAATGGTCTTTCAGACAGAAAGTTCTCAATCCCAAACCAGACTTCGTCATGAATTTAGAAAAATCAATGAAGAATGAGGCACGATATTCATTAAGTTATAAAGTGACAGCACAGCTAACACATCTGATTGAGTAGAAAGACACATGGGCGACTTAGAGACACTACTTAATTGCAGTAAATCAATCAGAAAATACCATTATAAAATCACAACACTTGCTAATTTTTCTTTAATAAAAATTAAGCATGCAAATTAATCCGCTAAAGATACTTCTGTATTTGAATGATAGAGGGGACTTGTTGTCACTTTCTCATAAGAGACAGATGAGGAATCCTAAGCTCTTGGTCTGCCCTTCAACCACGACAGACAATGTAAAATGGAGACTGGGAATTCTGTAGCCAAGGAGGATATGCTCGGGCTGATGTTCTAAATTGGGTGAAATTGAGACTCAAACATTGTTAGAACACCAGATATATCCGCCAGCATTCGGAATGCAACATACATGGTTCCCAAGTTTCTGCTCCTACAGCAAAAATTGGTATGCAATGTAATGTGTGAGGCCCACGTCGCAAATCCAGTATTTTTTGGAAAAAATTTATCTTATGTACAGTCAATTTGTGCATGAGCAGTGACCCTGAATTTGGAATTTCTATTTGTCCAGCAGCTTATTCAGAGCTATTCAGACAAGTACATGATACTTTCACAAGTATTACCAGTGTACCAGTTTCTTTGTCCATGGTCTTATAATACCAATACTTACTATTTGCAAGAAACACGCTAACTGATCAAAAAGCAACAACAACAAAAAAAATCATGCATTAGACTGTGAAAGAAAGATATTTTGGGAAAATGTGGGGTAAAACACAATTGGCCAGAAACTCACGTAAGAAAGCAGATGATTTTGGTATGGGTATTAAATACCGCATGTAAGAGGGGAATATGAGGATGTTTAAACAACTTATAACTGGTAATAACTAAAAAAATTTTGACACTGATAATCGCTCATGTCTATCAACAGAAATTAGAACTTTCTATAGTTCGAGTACAGAAGGTGACCTTTCAAACCATTGGCCTTGATTCACATCTAGCTTTAAATGAGTGGGGGAAAAAAAGCCTTGTTGCAAATGTATGAGCACTATGTTTTCCAAAATACACTTAAAAATATAAATTTATCAGCTTTAAAATAGAACATCTTTGTTCCTAATGATTGGAGTTATACGTTTTTGTTTTGAATACTGATTGCAGAGTATTTCCAATTTTTTGCATGAAGGCAAAACAAAAATAACTAACAAAAACATTATAGCAGATACTCAAATAGATGACAGGGTATATGTATACACACAGATCTCAAATATGTGCCCTTAATACTATTTATATATTTTTTAAATATTCACTTTACTTGATGCAACATGCTCACTTTCAAATAGTATCTTTAAAGTTTTTAATGTCTGTTCCTTAAAATCACTTCCACTTTTGCTTATATTTTTGCTTATCTTTTTGCTCTTGTTCAATAGCGCGAAGTGATTATAAAATTAATAACATACAAGAGCAGCACAGGTGTAACTTATTTTCCAATGTAACTGATGATTTGCTGCATCTCATTCTTGAAAAGCCTAGAGATACTGTAAGATATTTCACAGAATTAAATTTTGTATCCCAAAGCCATCCAAAATCATTAGTCACTTCTTAAAAAAACACAAAACAAACAAACAACTGTTTACAGTTGGCAAGATAAACTTGTTAACTAAGTGCCTCTTAAGATAAGTATTATATTATTTTCCAAGGTATTGAACAGGCTTGTTCCTAATTTCCTCTCACTTTTCGCACATAGGTTATTCATTCCTATAATAAACAATTGTCTAAAATATTAATTAGATTTTTCCAGCACAGTAGCAACAAGAACACTTTGGAGATGATGCAATCTTAAGCTACCAATAATTTAAATTCACACAGATTGAAACATTATCAACCACCCTTAAAAAAAGCTTTCAGATTCTACTTGTTACAAAGGTAAGGAAAAGAAATAATAAGGAAAACTGCACAATCCATGGAAAAAATGGTTTGAAGCAACTATAACCATGGTACCACAGTAATCCAGGCTTCCAGTGGTAGGGTCATAATCACAGTGCCTGAGGCTTCTCTCTGTCACACTAGTTTAGATCTGCCAGACTGTCACAAGTCTGTGCTTTCAGAGGGTAATTGCATCAGCAAGTGCATTTCTTACACAAATAAAAATGTCACCACAGGGTATTTAAAATAGGTTCTCCCAGAGTTATTCAGTGCTACAAAGGTGAGGCTCTCCTGATGCCTAAAAGCAGGGACTCGGGCATAACACGTTGCACTGCATGGATCACTGCAGTACTAACAAAAGAGTGGTGCCCCTCACTTTTCTCCAGTTTATCATTAAATTACTTTATTAAGCATTTCAAGGTAATTTCAGTCTTTTTCACCCTATTCTAATCTAGCCTAATTTAGACTTTAATCTTTAGAACTATGATTGTTATGTTAACTCTGTATCACTATAGTTTCCAGCAACTTCCCCCATTTTGCTGAAGTGCAGATACAAGTTAATCAGAGTCTTTTGATTAACTCTTGCTTTCAACTCTGTGTCTTTCTTGGGCTTTTACCACCAAAGCCAAGCAAACCCTGACAGTTGCTTCACAGGCACTAGACAAATGTTTAACATGTTACATGAGAAAAGGTTAAGTACAAACACAGCTAATAATCTGGGCTCTTTGGAGGTAGTGTCATATCTGAATAAATCTGACAGCACCTCATTGTAAAGGGCAAGAATTTATTATTGTCCAGGTTAAACGCTGTGCTCTTATCCTTTTTGCGGCTATAACATAAGAAAGGTTCTTTGTGTGCTGAAACAAACATTAAAGTGCCAACGTACACAAAATGTATAAGGTGTCTGGGGATTATTCTTCAGCAAATAGTTTAACTTACTTTGGCTTCAGTCTCTCCCCTGTGAAGTGTATACAAATGATGGACGGCACTTTGTGATGATGACCAAGGATGTGTCAGTATTTGAAAAACATGGAAATCATGGCCTAGTGTGTCAGTAGTGACCAGCAACATCCCTAGGTAAAATAAAAAAAGAAAAAAGAAAAAAGAAAACACAGAAAAAGCACAAGAGATTAATTGCTGCAAAAGAAGAGGCTTAAGAACTTCTATCTAGAAGGCTAACATGTTTTACATTTTGTTTTCTGGAAACAAAAGAAAATATTTGCAAGACAATTACAGAATTTAAAGGGATTCATTTCATAAAAATGAATCAGAACTTCAGCTGAAATCATGTAATAGTATCACAGCTGAAGCAGTACAGTACAAATCTATTAACATTAATTGAAAAATCTGGGAATACTCAACCTGAAGTTGAGAACTTGTGTGACCAATGTGAAACACTGAAATGATGAACTTTAGAGTGAAACCCCCAAATGCTCTTCATTGTGAAAGAGCCCATATAAAAAAAGATTGATGTTTCCACCATAATTATTTTTGGAAGTAGAAACACCATTAAAACACAGCCAAAATAACTTATACCCAAAACAATCTTGAAGCATCTCTCTTATAAATGTATGTAAGAGAAACTGTCTGATTTATTGCTTGAAAGGCAGCACATCAGAGCTGAGAGCTTTCAAGTGAAATATTAAATTAGGTACTAATTTCATTGAAAACAGGTCACTGATGGATGTACTGAAATGATTAAATTAGAAGATCAGTAGAATCACAGTAACTTATATACAGTGTTTACTTTTTTCTCCCTTTATATGTCAGTCCATAACCCAGTTTTTAAACATTTAGAAACACATATTTGAAGTCTATTTATCCTAGGACTTTAGGGTTTTATACCAAAGAAGTAATACTTTTGCACATATGTGTGGCATCATGATAAAATTTAAGCCTACAGGAAACAAATTTCACATACATTTTTCTACATAAAAAGTCCATATCGCCTTCTTTCTTAATGAAATTTATTAAATGAGAACCCAAAATAAATCTCTGACGTTTAACTAACTTAAAGTGAAAACTGATTTAAGCAGTTTGATAGCTACACTGAAATGCCTTTTAAATAATTTTAAAGGTATCGTATCTATTAAAGAAAAAAAGGAATTTTCCACTTAGGTCTGGTTGTGTTGATTCTTCACTTAAAACATAATTGAAATCTATCATCCTTCAGGAAGGGAACTGAAGTCTCCACATCTAACACAACACCTACTCGAAGGATAAACGATTATCTTATTTCTGTCATAAAAGAGCGTTGGCTTTCTCAGTTTATTTACACATGGCTCCACAATTCATCTTTGCCTCTTCTACTTGCTGCTGCTAAACAAATGTATTTACTACAAGTTCAAAACCCCTCACATATTATCATTAAGGTACTAGCATATACCCCTTTTAAAATTTTAGAATTGGACAGGGGAAAAAAAGAAAAAGAAAAAAAACGCTCTCGTGTACTGAGCAGCAGAGAAACACTCTCAGTAAAGATTAAGCTAAATTAATTTCTCACCTTTTCTACTTAACCAGAGTCACCCCATCACCTCACTGCTACCCTGGCTGTTTTCCCGCCTTCGCCCTCCTGGAGACCCTCTCCCCTCCGGCCCAAATAGGAGAACTGCAGCAGCCACAGGCCTGGCCCACAGCTCCTGCTTCACCCCGTCAGAGGAGCTTCGCCAGAGACCTGGTCTCGGTCGACAGGAACAGCACAACGCTTAAGCCCTTAAGCGGGGAAATACAGAACTAGCACGTGAACATGCCGATGCCTCAGTTTCTCTGATCACAGCTCTTATGAAGTAAGGATTTTGTGAACATAAATACTTGAAAGACCATGAGGCGCACCAGTACCATACTATTAAGGTAGAAAACTGCAGATAAATCTAAATCACATTTAGAGACAAATTTGCCTACAAGTTTCCTTTTCAGCTTGACCACTGATGCTGTTAGGGCTTGGACAAGAAAGAGGCCACCCACATCACACACATCCATTTCCTCAAAATCACTGAATGCAGAACCTTATGTCTGACCTCAGCAAGATTCTCTCCAGTAGACATACTTTTACTGCTAAAGCCTGTTACTCTGATTGTGTGTGTTAGAAATGAAAGGCAGTTTGTTATGGAGCTAAGAAATCCATGAGTGCATTTGGGTATTATGTTTGGGCGGTAAGGCATGTGAGTTGAGGTTGGTCTGGATGTTAATGTTGGCTTAACTGGCAATTTCCTTGATTTGTAGTGACTGTGTTGATAGGAAATACAGCTAAAGTTGCTCAAGTGCAAGTCAGCCAAGTCTTTAGTGTGGGATTATGCACACAATTTGCATTAATTCTGTTCTGAAACATCACAAAATACACTTCCCTTTTAGTAAAGTGTGCGGTCCTCAATAATATATACCATTTCCAGTGGAGAAAACTGGAAGCAAATATGGTTTCTGTGCTGGAATTAGGCTGCCACTATTACTGGAGCAAGGATATTCCAAAAGATCTAATTCAACACAGTATGTATTTATTTTCTATATACCCATGTTTGCCTCTCCTTACACATTAGACAGCTTTATATGGAAGATGAGCATGCTTCTGGTCCTCTTAACTTCTCTCTTAATGCAGATGGAAAGGACCTTTGGAAAGAGAGAAGCTGAAAGAGATGAATATGTAAGGCTTCTCTCAACACTGAACAGACAGCCTCAGCTAAAGTAGATTTTTTTTTCCCCTGCAAAAGTGCTGTAAGTCTTTTATAAATACATACGCAGAACTGAGCACACCCAGAGACAACATTCCTCACGTGTATTCCATCACATGGCACAGTGCAAGGAAGACCATAAAAAACTCTGAATGAGCCAACAATCTGTCTGGAAGCTGGAGAGAGAAAGCTGCGTAATAATTACAAGCCAGTGAAAACACGGGAATTACCATACTGCATTGCATATGGAATGCATACTCCATCAAATCTACCCGTTGTTTAGCTAACCAGTATCTTGTTTCCAATACTGGCTAGAAATGCAGGTGTCTCTGGATGGTGCAATAAACCCCACAGTAAGCAGACATGATATAATCTCATTCTTCTTCTGCTCACAAAGATTTTTTTCCAAATCTGTAATGTCTATCTACCTGGAGCAGGGCATTGCTAGGGTACTCACTTTGGTAGCAGATACACTAAAATTAGAACAAAAGAGAGAAAATTAACAGTCTCTGTAAACAAGGTATGTCCCACAAATTCATAAAGCGTTCTATATAGGGTTTTACCTGCTCTTTCTTTTGATGACACGCACAGTGTCTGAACAAATTAAGCAGTGAAATGTGCTTGTGTTTCTATAGTTCTGATCAGTTCCATATGATGTAAATAGCTTTTGGTTCCATATTAATGTGTTGTTCTTGCCTTTGGGTTTTGGGGGTTTTTTTGCTAGTTTGAAGGAGTAAAGAGGTGAAAGGTAATACAGCATTTGTGGGTGGAAAGGAGTTGGTTTAAAAATAGAAAGGTGGGCGGTATCTGATTTGGCAATTTTGCCTGTCTAATCTAAAATCCTGCTGTCTGTCACTATTTGGAATAGACCATTTTATTAGATGAAAGCCTAAGGAAAACAGGCCCTTCACTTATATTAGCAACTATTTTTCAGCAAGTTAAAAAGGGCTTTTTCGTTACACTCACATTTGCATTTGAAATACAAAATATATCCTTGCATAAATTGCATCAACTAGGAGGTCCCAAGCACAATACCACAGATGTGAAAGAACATATATTTACAATGCAATTAGTGTTTTAAAATATCTTCCTTACTGTTGTTATTGAAACAATAAATCACTCATTTTAGAGCATTTGACTTCTTTCTTTGGTGTGGTATTTGCCATCTCTCTTTACTTCACACTAAGAAATCACAATTTTCAACTACTACAGTTCAGCTATTTAGTTTCTCACTCCACCTCCCTGCAGCAGAAGAACACTGCCCCACTCCGTAACACCATACAGAAATACCTAATCCCAGCAGAGAAACATGAACTTGAATCTTGGTAGTTGCCTCACTTTCACTTTCAAGTGCAGGAAACACACTCAGTTTTCTAAAAGACCTTGTGAGAGTTTTCCCAATAAGTTGTTTAGACAGGAAATACGGGTTAAAGCTGTCATAAGTTCATTCCAAAATGTATTCTCTTATGATGTACTATATGTATGAATAATCATAGATGAAAAGTGAATAATTTTCAAGGATTTCCTGCTTATTTTTCAAACTGGCATTAATCCCTGTTTAGCAGGTAACATCTGAAATCAATTGGAAGTCTTGCATATACAGAACCCAGTGAAAATTTGTGAGTAAAGGAGATAGTATGTATTTCGCTGCAAAACTTTTGAGTTTTCTTATCCCTAATGTGAAGGGCGCAGCTAGGTTTAATTAATGACTGTCTGTGTGGTTTTTCAAATCCACAGAGATTATTAAAATCTAGTTTAAAAGGAACTGATATCCTAGATGCAAAAAAATTACTCCAGCTTTGTTTTAGCTGACAGATCCATTTGCCTTAATTTAAAGCTTCCTCCTTTCCATGCATACTGTTTGGGAAACAATAAGCTTCTTTCAGAATAGAAACATTAAAAAGTACAGAGAATATATGCATAAAAGGAAAAACTAGTACAGATGTAGACTGTGGGTTAAGAGCTATTTATGCAGTATCAGAAGACTAAACCAGACTCTGGCCTGGCCATAAACTAAGCCCACGCCCTAAACGAGGTGCCAAGCCACAAAAAGCATTTGCGTCAACTGGGAATACAAGGAAAAGAAGGACTTCTAATTATAGGGCCTGGAAGCGGAAGCCTAGAGTGATTAGGAGTTTAGGCGCTGCTGTATGTTTATCTGGGAGCTTCCTCTCTCTCTCAGCTCGGGTTTGATAGATGAGGGTTGGCCTAAAGGGTGGGATTGAAGTTGCTGATGGTACACAGCGTTCTCCACAATCCAACACAGACAGAGACGGAATACTAGGGCTTCTGTGGCCTTGTACGAACATAACTCTTTTCAACTAGGCGTCAGCTGGTTAGCCCAAAAGGCAAAATTAGAGAGTAGCAAATCTCAGTTGGGTACTTGCTGTAAAATCTAGGAAACCTGAGTAGTTTAAGCATCTCCACCACATCCTATTTATAACACCTATCTAATTGCATAGTTGTTTATTACGTGCATACAAATGAGATGCACACAATTTCACCTTGGGTTTAGGTTTCATGAGGAAATTTAAATAATACCATCTTTCAGTATAACGGAAGGGTTTTTTCTCCTTCTAAAACAATGTCATTCTGTAATTATATACTAAAGAAATCAACACATTCAAGCTGTGTTGCATTTGGCTTAAAAAACACCAAAGGCACAAATTTTAAGAAAGGAGGCATACAACTGCGTAAGGAAAATATATAGTCAGGATACACTTAATTTAAGAATGTAGTTCTTACATTTGCACATGCATATAGCCAGAGACCTAAGTAGCCATTTGCACAAATATGCTATTTACAGAAACAGTGACACTAAAAAAAGTGAACAATTTCTCAGACTTTATTTTTTAAACATGAGCGTAGATACCATGAAATGTTAATATTATGCTTTGTAGGTTTTCAAATTACAGTATCTGAGAACTCAGTGGAGCTATGCTGACTTACAGTAGTTTCTGGTTTAGTCCATACGCATTTCACTGTGTTCCTACTCTCTTGATGCTAATTGTATCCCATTGTGCCCTACCCCATTACCGCTCCTCTGGGAAAGGAGCCTCTTCAGCATCCTGCAAGATGCGACAAGTTTATATGGTTCATGGGTTTATGAAACATATGACCCGACCTATGAACAGTTTCTTTATTTATACCCACTTAACTCCTCTCTGAGGCAGATACTAGTCAAAATACAGCCAAACATTAGTGCTAAGCCCATGGTGTGTGTGTGTGTGTGTGTGTGTATATATATATGTATGTATATATATGTATGTATGTATCTCCAAGTGCAACACATCTGCTACAGTTTAAAAAAATTGGTCACTAATAATCTGATTTAAATAAGGAAAATCTGATTTATGGATTTTTAAATGAACATAACACCAAAATGCACCAAAATAAACAAGAAAACACATAAAAACACACAAATCGCATTAAAATAAATATTAAAAAAGCAATAAGCTAGAAGAAACAGAAGAAAAATAAAATTGTTTTGTGACTAAATGGTTAGAAATCACTGTACTCTGAAGATCACTATACCCTATAAGACAGTTAAGACAATTATATATTTAATCTGAATATCTGGAGCTTGGGGTGGATGTATGGAAATTATCAGACATTTACCACATCTAACAGATGGTTCAATGGTATGCTTTATATATTTAAAAACAAATAAACAAAAATACTATTCAGCAGTTTCAAACACTAGCTGACTACAGCTGATGGCCCAATAAATACTAAATCTTTATCAGAATGGGTTTCTCCCTCCCTAAACTAAAGCACGTACACTGAGGGCAGCAGAGTAAATGAGGGCAAAAGATCAAAAGGAACAGACTCCCTTTTCTTTTAACCCTGCTTGTAATTCCTCCAAAAGGCATACAAATCCATAGCCACTACTGTTAAATTAGTGTTTTGGTTTATGTTAGTTGCAGAGTTTGCAGTAAATATTTTTATTGCTGATACATATTATTGTGTTTTCCTCTTTTCATTGGAATAACAATAAAGTAAATGTCACAGAGACAGACAGGGTAAAATCTTGACCTCTCTGAAATCTACAGAAGTTTTGCCGCTGACTTCAAGATGGGAAACACTTTCACCTTTTCTATGCAGTTGTGTATCTTCAACCCATAAGCAAGTTCAAAAACTCAATAAAATTGCCTGCTATGCTAAACAACTGCTCCAATAATTTCAATGTATTTTAGAATTAATTACAAACCTATCACTTATCAAAAAGTGTATTCACCACTATTGCCACTTAAACACGTAAATATTTACACATGTGCCCACACACTATTATTAGAAGTCACTTTGCTAACTTTTAGAATTTGTCAAATTCTAACAAAATGTAAAATTTCTATTTAAAGACCAAAAAAGGTGACTGAAGCACTATCCTTCATTAAACTGTGAGATTTTCTACAGTAGAGTAGAAAAAAACATGGAAAAATGGAATATATTTTTAAATAATGTTACATTAAAAGCATACATTTGTCCTAAAGAAGCTAGATAAATATAAGACCCTAAAACTCCCTTTTTCTTAAAAACAAGGAATAGGAGACTGCAAAAGTTACTGTCGCTGTTCGATAAAAACACAGGAATAGAGGATATACTGAATAAGACAGGGAGCTTAAGACCATCCTCTTCAGGGCCTCAGATCAAACAGACTTAGTAGCAATGAAACAAGCTGTACTTTGTACATAGATAGAAAAATACATTTATATATGAGCTGTCAGCAGCAGAAGAAAGGTGTTGAAGCACAATGATTTATCATACATTTCCAGCAGTACAATATCTTATTTGCACGAAAGTATCAGTTTGATGACAATGGAAAGAAATGTTTCCTAGCTTGTCCCCCCACTGAAATATCAAAACTTTGAAGGAGGAAATGGGCACTAGTCAAACTGTCTAAGAACTTCTCTCATTAACTAATACTTATTTCTGGTTTTCAGATAAATTTCTTGGGAGTTTCAGTTTTGCCCCGTGTTCTCAGCTGCTTTTGATAATAGGTTTAAAGCTTAAGTTAAAAAAAGGAGAGATCTGAACTGTTCTGAATAAGAGTGGTAAGTGATGGATTTAACCTATTGCTAATCACAGGTGAGCAGATCTTTCTGAAATTTAAGGGAAAAACCAGTGCACTGAAAAAAATTATACTATTAGCCTTCTTTTTAAATACATTTCTTTCACCCAAATGACATGAAGCTGCACAGCACTGATTACAGGATTTCATATGCATCTCTTCCCAGATTCAAGATCCTCCTCAGGGTGCTCCCAAGTTTAAACTCACAGTAAAAAAAGTGTGATTTTATTTAACAGTATTTTTAAACAATACTTATCTAAATCATGGCTATCTGAAATGCACTAATTCTTTAATAGAGAACTTAAATAAGCCAAGAACTCCCCCTCTCTTTATTTACATAATAACCTAAAGTCTTCCACCTTCAGGTAGAAAATGCTCTAGTTTTAAGGAGAAGAAAAAAGATAAAAGTAAATACACAAATGGAATTTCAAAAAATACAGAAGAAAACTGCATTGAAATAATTTTACAAGGAAGGCATTCTCATTTGTGTCAACCTGGCTAAACACAATCATAAGGCAATTTGTTTGCCATCGTTCAAACCATACTTTGTGTCAAAATAGACTAACTTTTCTTCTCTCTGCTAAGTCCTCGTTTACATATTAGCTGCTAAAAATTCCACTGTTAACACTTTTCCTTCACAAACAAACCATAAAGCAAGCTATAGATCATAAATTATTTCTCACCTTCTGCCCCAGGATATACAGTACATGCCAAATAGACAGACACAATCTTTGCAATTGCAATTCATCACTTATAATGTCATTACATTATTTTTAATACATTTGTCTTGAAAGGCCTCAATTCCAGATGAAAATTGAAAGTCAAAATAAACAGAGAAAAAGCAAAGAATTTTTTGGTCATTAAGGAACTCAAGCTCATTTTACTCTAGATGACACATCCTGGAGGTGATGATCAAAAATAAGATTAATCACACAAGCTTGAGAAGAAAGTTGCAGTCGTGATAAATGTCCAAGCACAGATGAGAAGCTGGCTGGAGCCATATCAGTGCTAGAATTGTAAAAAGTGCTTTTCATTATAAAAGACCTCTCCAAACATTAACTAATCTGTATGACTAGTAAAAGTCAGATTTTACACCTTACTTAGTAAAAGGAGAAAGAAAAAGATTTTCATTTAATCTGTGAGGCACCATCAATGCTTCCCAACAATCAAATAAGGTATTTTTCTGCCCACTTGCTCTGATCAATGGGAAAAACTTCTGCAGAGACATTCCAATTTAAACCTCTTTAACTATTAACTCAAGGCCACCATCACATTTCAATATAGAGCATTTAAATAATCAGAGGAATTTCAGGTCCGTTAAAGGTGCAGTCAGGCATCCAAAGGGGTATACAGTTTAATCTGTTTTACTGCTAGTCCAACATTAATTTTCTTGTTATTAATGGATGAAAAAGCTCTTTTGTAGCCAAGGAAGCGTAATTACTTAAAATTTAGATGTGTTGAACTTCACAGCTCTCAGCTGCTAAGCTGTCAGGAGTAACACTTTTGGAAAGCAGATCAATCATTCATTACATTTAAAGGGAAAAAAAGATACTTATAAAACATCGGCACTTTTTACTCCTTTTTTAACTATTTGAATTTCTTATTTTGAAAGTTTCTCTGTCTGACATGAAAATTACCATAATTAACAACAAAATCAAAGTTAAAAAAAGAACTGGACTTGACGTGTCATTTACTGGTTACAGCAATGGATTAAGAATCAGAGATCCTATGTTATGTTTTCTCTGTCACTGAGTTACTCTGTGACCTTGAACAAGTGACAACTCAATCTCTCAATTTACCTAAAGTTAGGTTTCACTCCCTAATATTGCAAAAGTTTGAAGTTCTTACAGTTGATTTTCAACATATCTATATTCTTCTTAACCTCTCCTCCTCTAATAAATTGGACTTACATCCTACCAATAGCTTCAACTTCTGCTCTTTGTTCTCTGCACTGTTTGCAGTCGTCTTTTCTATCCCCTTTTCCTTGCACGGCTGGAATCACGCCACTATTCGCTCCATCAGCCACCACAGTCTGAAAAGTCTCCCTCTTCCTGTTTGCTGAGAACTCCTTTCTTCTTCTCAAAACCTATTTCTCTGGAATCTTTCTTCACAAATAATCTTGTCCTTAACTCAGTAACAATCAAGTCCTGCTCCCTATGACTTTCCTATCTTCCATGGAAGCTATCTTGGACCAAGAACACACCCCAGCCTAAGCATGCAAGGCAGCTCTATGAATTTACACTTCTGTGCACTGAGGCTTACATATACGAGAACATACCTCCCCCCGTCCCATCAACTTAAATGTTGGTGCTCCTGTCAAATTGAAGGAGTACTTACCGACTGATACTGTAATGTTCTGCTTAATTATAATACTTCCAGTTCCTACTTAAGGGCTTGTATTGAAAAATATTGCTTCTACTGCTCCCCTTAAAATGGTAGGAAGCCATGACAGAATCCTGTAGCTGCAAATACTTCTACGGATACATTTAAGACCTGTGTCAAAAAGCTTTTACTGAAACACCCTGTGCTACAGAAGATGACCACTCAGCTTTTGCCATAAAAAGTCCTTTTCAGAGGCTGTAAGTCCAGTTACCTGCTTTAACAAATCAGCAATTGAAGCACAACCTCTAAAAAGATTCAAATAGAGAATAATTCTCATCTTTCCTGGGTACCCACAGCCACCTACTGGATTTTTTGTAGACAGAGTTCTTGGCACAAGGCCTTCCCTCTCCAGCCATAATTGGATAAACAAGGCACAAATCTTGTAACAACAGTAATGATAGATTAAGCTTTAAAAAACTTCTAATAGGTGTATAAGGTTCTACTCTTAACTCAATTCCTAAAACAAATCCAAGTAATAGATACATTTGTAAGTATGCTCCCAGTAACAAGGAATAAGAGCAAGAAATCTAAGCACTGCTGCTCATCGGCAGTTTCTAACTTTATATCCAAGTTCAAATTGGCTAGTCCCAGACTAACAGCAAAAGTACAAATCTGAAACTGGGAGGTCCTGCAGTCCCTGTAATAAGTTACTGGCTTGTACTATTACAGTTACTGTGCAACTACAGGGTTTTTGGAGGAATTCGTGCCAAAGGCTGTGCCAAACGCGCCATACACGGAAACAGAAAAAGGGGAAGGTGCATGCATCTGAACGGCAGCCCGCTATAACTACAGAGCCCTGCAGCGACTCGACCACCTCGTCTGAAAACCCTGGCAGAACAGACCTTAGAAAATCAGTATGGAAAACATAAGGTTATGAACACTTCAGATCCTACACTGCAAATCATCATTGGTGGAAAAAAGGAATTAAGACCTAATTACTATTTCCTGTTTTCCAGTCTCAGTATGGCCCTGGGTAGCTCAGCTTAACTTCCAAAATTATTCACTAAATCGGTGTGCATAACTGGAGACTTCTAGAGAAAATGTAACTGCAGAGGAAAAGAGTGCTGCAGGTCCCACTGAAGTCAGGCAGAACATAGTAGATGTCCTAGCGTCGTCTAAAAATCAAGCTAGACATTTGAAATTTGAGGCACTCAAAATTAGTGGACATATCTAAAGTTTAGGGCTGACTGCTCTATGCCTCACTTCTCTTTATAACTTATAATTGTGATAATGACACATAGTCACTTTTTCACGTTTCACTTTTTCACTTATTTGCACATTAGCATCCTTGAGACCTGTGACCAAAGAGCATTGTAATAATTTGTATAAAGCTTGCAATGTACTCTTCGGTCTAACAGTTAAAAAGGACAGACAAGTGCGTTATTCTGCAAAGGTCTGATTTATACACTGTGTCCTGAGCAAAGGATAGCCAGGCTCTGTTTCCCAGGATAAGCCAGAAATTGTTCTTTGCTTGTGTAAGACTAGCCCAAGTCACTGGCACAGAACAATACATTAAATCAAAGGAAATATAGCTGTGTGATTAGTTGCCACAGTGGATAGCTGGCAGCCCTCTAAATGTTCATAAGGAATGCTGCCAGCTTTAAGAACAAAAATTAACTGTCTCAAATTTCTATAAGGGCTGAGAGGCAAATATCTCAGTAACCTGGCAGAAACACAGCACACTGCCTGGAAAAATGCTACCAGAGTTCAACTGGAGGCGGGGGATTTTACTTCAGACACCGAGGTCATTCACCCTAACACCCACTTACAGAACTGCTGCGCAGATCCAGCGGCCAGAAAGCGTGGAGATTTCTCCGTTTTATGAAGTACATTCTCTTCTCGTCTTACCGCCACCGACTCCACCACAGCCCTGACCGAGAGAACATGCGCTACTAAAACACCCAGATGAACTGCAACAGCCTGCAAAGGACGTTTTTACCTAATTTTCAAAGAAAATTCTCCTTCTGCCACCATATGCCAAGGGATATACGAGTGGAAAATACAAGAAAGGAGGCAGCAACTTCCCTTTGGTCATAAAAAGCCAGTATTTGTCAAAAACCGGTCAGTGCTGCCTGGGAGGGGAGAGCCCAGGCTGGGAGAGCCGGGGGACTGCGGCGGGAAGTGCGATTCCACCAGGCGGGTGTCAGGGAGAGCAGACGGTATAAAACATACCTTCCTCTGCCAGAAACACAGGATCTGGCCCTTCCTCCCCTCTGTGGGGGAAGAGAAAGAAACTTATTGACCCATGCACTAGATAAATGAACAGACTATCCATTAACTAGTGAATTGCACAGAATGAAATTATGTTAGAGACAATAAAATGAATACGACTTTAAAGTGTTCATTAAAACTGTCACCAACCATCTGAAATTTAACCTATAAACCACAGCTATCATTCATATGTCCTAAGAAAAGCTTGCTAAAAAACACGATTAACCTGTGCAATGATCAATAGTTTTGACACACAGTAAATTTTGTGGGCAATACCTACAGCTGGATTGTACGATATTTTCCTAGACAAAATAAGCCTGATCGCACACTTGTTAGCTAAAAACTTTAATGTTAGAAAACATACTTCATCTAGATATCAGTGATAAAAGTCTCTAACTGATATGCACTCTCTTAGGCAGTCAAAAATAGGAGAGAAAAGTTTTTATCATCACTAAATGCATGATTTCCAGTTTAAAACTTGATTTTAATCAAAACCTAAACTTTTTATTAAAATTAATGTCTCAAGCACAGAAAATCAACATTTCTTATTTATGAACTGCACCCAACGTATGATTCAAATACGATCTCTTTTTCAATATCTTTAGGAAAAGGGAGTCTTGGGGTAAAACACACATTTATTTCTTGTGTTAAATCTAGTCCAAACACTAACTCAAGCTAAACTGAAAAAGAATATTCATCTTTGTACTTCATATTT
Organism: Apteryx mantelli; assembly: GCF_036417845.1. NCBI lineage: Eukaryota > Metazoa > Chordata > Aves > Apterygiformes > Apterygidae > Apteryx > Apteryx mantelli. The sequence goes on from NC_089999.1 coordinate 12,229,067, forward strand.
CTATAAATACTAAAAAATCCTAATTTTAAGACCCTAAACCACACCAAATAAACAAAATCCAAAATGCGTTAGCCACAACACAATATAAATACTGAGAAAAGTTCCTTTTTCAGATAACCTTCTCAAAAATTCTGTCCCACATAAAACAAATTTTGTAGACAAAAGATACTACTGTGTGCAATATATTTTTACATTAAAAAAAAAAAAACTGCCAGAATTAGAGGGTGAGGGTTTTGGTTATTTCCAGGCTCGTGGATAACATTTGCTACAGCAAGATGAGCAGCTGGTCTAGCTAAACCAACTGTTTCCTGTCACATTTAGCAGCCCAGCATCATTTAGAGTCTTAATATGAGGAAAAAGGTGAAAAATTTTGTAGCTTGCATTGCTGTGCAGTCTGTATTAAGTCTCTTAATCTATGTAATTTTCAAAATTCAAATTATTTTCTACTTACCTTCTTCAGAAATACTAAGATATGACTTTACAGTGAAAATATATACATTCCATATTTAAATAAAAAGTTATAATAAGAAAAAGGCTTTTAGCTTCACTGTTTATAAAACTTAATTAAACTTGGCATGTCTATAAAATTTTCTGTCTTCCTAGAGAATGGAGGGGAAACTTACAGTTTATCATAAAATGTGGCTGATAGAAATGATAGATATAATATAAAGATCTATCTGCCTGGAACTGATTTCTAAAACATTGCTCTTATTTCCTTCCTTATGGATTCTATTTTTACTGCATTACCTATGGTTTTACAGAACTTGCCTAAGTGTGGACAACAGTGTATTTAGCAACTAATATTCAACTTTAGCACAAATAAAATGTCTATAATTTGTTTTTAAATGTGGCAAAGTTAAGACAATTTACTAAAATAAAACTATAGCCCCATACACTCTAAAATTACTCTTAAAAGTGTGTATAACAATTTCTATCGTATGAATAGACGTGTATAATTTACACACAAGTTGGTTTTAATTATCACAGTTCATAAAGGCCCTTATACCTTAGATCTGTCAAAATGAACAGAAGAATTTTGTTAGTTTTAACATGTTTTTTTAAAAAAAAAAAGCTATAAAAGGATCCTCCCTTTTGGCCTCCTAAAACTGGAGATCCTTTAGGCATGTCCAGTTTGCTAACCCAACTACAAAGCAGATGCTGTGATGCTTCTCCGTTGTGTGATTTACAGACACCATACTTTGACAAGTGGCACCAACGGGGACTCCGCTCGGAGGCGGAAGGGACGACCTCACACCGCCCATAGCGAGTCCCGTCCACATCGCAGCGCTAAGCCACAGTGCTCCCTGCCAACATCATAAATGCTGCCATTAAAATATTTGTTTTAATTCTGACCTCAGAGTCACAGCTAATAAACAAGAAAGGCAATGAGAAATTGAAAAACAAACTAAACGCAGCTGTTGGACTGGCCGTTTCACAACCGTGTTTAACTGCATCCTTTAATTTCACTTCTATGAATAGAAGCCATACACCACAGCCTGCATGCCAGCCACTCAGCCAAGCAGCGTTCACTCTCGAGTTCATTTTGCAGTGTTATTCTGTCATGTAAATTTTACCGTATTTTTAACTTTTCCTTTGAGATGCGGTCTGCAAACAACGGCAAACTATCTGCTGGTGGTTTCTCATTAGAGCATGTACTGCCAATGGACAGCATTTGTGTAATCTCTCCACAATCGCTCAGTCTTCCTCACAAACAAAAGGAACAGAAATTATTTTTGTATGTATAAATTCATGTTTGCATGTGTGTCAATCCAGAGACCATTTTAACATATCCCATGACCAAATGGTTAATATTTTTGAAACAATGCGTTTACAAAATCATATGAAAGAACTAGATACAGGGGAATGAAACATTAAGCTTGTGCTAGTCTATAGACTTTCCAAAACTTACTGAATTACCTCTAAGAACAAAAGCATTACTTTGTAAATACATCTTTATACAATCAATGAAAATAACTTGCAAAAATTCATAGGATTACTCATATCAATTAGGCATAGAATCAGGAACCTGAACATACTTGAAAAAAATCCATTTAGAAATGGTAAACAGAGGTCACATACCTTTAAAATTGTAGACATAAATGAAGAATCAGATAAAAAATTAGAATAAAAAAGTAGCATTTCCTATTTATTTTGGAATACATTCCTTAAATACAAAGAAAAATAATACAGAATTATATCTTGCAAAAAGATAAGACAAAGCACCCTAGTGTGTTTTTCAAATATGTAACAAATGTCCCCTTTTCAATTTTCAGGTTTAGTATGTGAAAAGATGAGAAATACCATCTCACAGCCCTCCAAAACAAAAGATAGTTTCCTTTCTTTTCTTTCTTCTTCCCCCCCCCCCCCCTTTTCATGGAGTGGCAGGGGGAATAGTCTCATAAAAATCAACCACTTCTTTTAAACATCTGGAAATTTTGATCAAGAATTTCCAAATAATATATTGCTTTGGAACTTTATATAGAGATAGTTGGGGGAAAAAAAAAAAAGAGAGGAAGCAGGCGTAGGGCCTCCCAAATCGCATCCACGTCTTAATTCCCAGTACCATCTCAGTTCTGATATACATCAAGCACTTCACTAGGGTCCTAAGGCTTAACCAAAGGCTTAACCACATGAAAGTACGAGTAAAACAGGGAACACTTATACTGAAAGGAATAGAAGAAAACTAAAATTTTTAAATAGCATACAGAAATTTCCATAACAGGTCACGCCAGCGGTCTGTGTAGCCTAGCATGTTTATTACTAGTGACTGTTGTTAAAGGCAATCATCTCGATGCCTAGGACGGAAGATGGAACAAAGTGAATTAGTTTTAATGGACTATGGCTGACATCAGAATTGGTGAGGCTTTTTTCTCCTTTCTAAATTACAATGTCTAATAATACAACATAATGAAAAATGAGGATGTTTGTACGGTTCCTTCAGTCTCCAGTCTAGACACTCTCTAGTTTAGACTAATCTAGTTTATCATTGAGCAACTGATTCTAATTGGTAACATTTAATCCTCTCCCTTCCCGCTCCCCATTTCCTCTTCCCATTTCAAACCCTGCATACACTTATAATCCCTGGCAGGCTATCATCAACACATTAAAACCTTGGAGGCTTTTTTGTAAACATCTTAAATTAAATAACCCCCATGGTGTATTCCTTCTATTTGTGACCTTCCAAAATTTAGTCCAGGGTACCTTCATCCAGAGTTTACATAATAAGCTCGTGTCAATTTACATTACGTAGCAGACAGGATTCTTCCATGATACTACAATGACTATGACATTCTTTAAAGTGTTTGTACCTGTTTAAATAAATACATATATGTACATATATGATTAAAAAAGGCAGTTTAAAGCTTAACCCCTCCCTAATGAAAAGTTCTTGCATAATAACATTACATTGACAGAAGAAAAATTCTAACATCAAAAAAAGTCTTGTAAGAATTCTTATCCTGACCTCATTCTAATTCTGTTAAATATTCAACCATAATAAATACATAGCTTAGTGTCAGTATTGTTGCTTTATATAATATAACAGAAAATTGTTACTGGCTGAACAGAACTGACATTTCTAAATATCTTATATTCCTAGCAGGGAAAAGGCCAAATCATAGCTACAAGAAACGGTGGACAGAATGAAGACTATGTTGTCCTCTACATACAGTGTCCCCACTCTATTAATATTACTTCATTTCCGTGCACTATTTATTCTCATCTTAACCTGAAAGTTAAAGGCTTTCATCCTCTGTTCAAAAATCCCCTTCAAAATCCAAGGGTGGCCACGGCACTCCCGCTCTGCCCGCAGCAGCTGCGCCTCCCGGACAGTCATGTGGCTATTCAAATGTGAACTACATCGTCTCTGAATGCAGCTCATTTCTCTCACAGTGGTCTCTATATGCTTAAGAGATGTGACTTTCTTCTTACAATTGGATCCCTTTGGATTAGGTTGAAGAAATAATATTCTTCTCCCAATCAACTGGCAAACAGCACTACAACTGCAAGACATCCAGCGCTTGCCATTCAAAAGGCTGCGCAGAGCTGCCGTGCCCAGTCTGCTAGCCTGCTCTCCCGGCCAAATTCAGCTGGGTTGTCGGCCATTTCCAAGCTGCATGAATTATTCTGCCAGCAGGACCCCACTTCTGGCCATCACCATTACCAGGGGCCCCACAGCTGCTTCCCCTTATACGCAAGTCCCCTTGCCATGTATCGTGGTGCATCAGTCACGACATGAGTAGGAGTTGTGGCATACAGACTTAACGTGCCTGCATAAGCTGAACACGGGGAAGAGTTGAGACTTTTCAAAGGTACTTGAGATTCTGCAGGCACACAAAGCAATTGCTGCAGTATCTGTCAGTCACAACTGGTTTTCTAAATGACCATCTAAGTGATTATAAGAGCCAGAGATTTTTTTTATGATGAAAAAGTAAAAGCAAACACAGAAATGCCTCCTAGAGTTCCTTCACATCCCATAAGACATGCATGAAGACAGTGGTTCTATACAGATCAACTCTGTGGCATGAAAGAAACGCCATACTACTTATTAATATTACTTTTTAATCTAATATATACTCCAAAATCAGATCTCTTTATTGTTAATATGTGGCATTTTTTTTCCATGGCACTTGGCAATGCTGAATTATTGCTATAACAACATTTATTTTATTCAAAATTAGATGTCTAAAATCAAAACAACAGTACTTCAGAAGAGGGATCTTATTTTCATGCAAGTCCCAAAAGCAACCACTAACAAATGTGGCATTATATAAATAAATCATTATTTTGACATTTGATAAAGTGTACAGAAAATCTGTGTCAAAATCCTATGGGAGGAAGACATAAAAATACTAATATTTGAGCAATTACATGTAAACAAAACAAAGCATAAATAACACTGTCAAGTCACCTGAACTTGAATCGAGAATCCAGCTTATTAAGCACGTTCCCCAAAACAGAACAAGTATATTATACAGAAAACGTGCCCTCTGGCGAGGAGCAGCGCTGGCACCGACGCTCACAACAGAACTGGCGAACGGGACAGACGGAGGCGCCTGCCTCGTACTTTTTCTTTTTACCACTAGAACAAGCCTCAAGTTCGCGCTCCACAGCTGCTTCCCAAAGAGTCAGTCAGCAGCAAACGGCGAGGAGCACCAGCTCTTTTTCATTTTCGTTGAACTGCTACATATCTTACTAACCTATTAAAATGAGCGTTGTCAAGCGGAGCGTCAATAACAATATATGCACGGACCTAGCTTTTGGAAATTCCATAAAACCAAGGGATTTTGTGGGAGATACTCCTGGTCACAAATTTTTTTTTTTTTAGTTGTAGTGCAAACCCTCCCTCCCCTACCAAAACCCAGCAAGCACCCCTTCCCCCTGACTCTAAACCACCTCAACTTCTTTTATTTAGTATCTGACTGAAAAATACTAAGTTAAATATAAATTAGTATTTGATGTACACAGGAAAAAACACAGAAAACCTAAACTGCCAGAAACTGCAGCTTTTCTCCTTTTGTTTTTTTTTCCCCTTCTTTCTCATGTTAAGCACAATTTGCTGTAGGCCTTAGACTAAGACTTTTACAGTCTGCCTAAAATCAACTGACCCAAGCCAGGCTTTTACTATCATAAGGGCCTGGAAAATGTGTACAGGGACATGTTCAGCACCATTAAAAGTGTAAGGTGTCTCTTGACTATACTCAGAAATGATATTTCAAAAGTTTGCTATTTTATTATGCAACCAATCATATTTTCAGAGAGGCCATAGATCTTTTATATATATATATATATATATATATATATATATATATATATATATGCTATCTCTATGCCAAGTTTATTCTTTCTTTGAATACCTCAAAAACAGAAAAGAAAAAAAATTCAATAGATTTGCCTTGAATTTAAACAAAAGCTGGGTCTAATGCCAACAAAAGTCACTTCAGACCTGCCTACGCAGCACAATAAAGGGCTCTGCAGAGACACCCCTGCTTGGTCTTTCATGGTTTTGCTTTGTACCGCAGTAATGTAAAAGGCTGCATTTACAGCAAGCTCAGGTAGCCAAACAACCTAGCATGGATCTCCACTTGGATCATTTAACCTGGTGGGAAAAAACAAAACAAACAAAAAACCAAACCAAAACACATCAGCAAGAGTCCAGCCATTGCTTGCAATGGACTTTTGATCAGGACTGTAATAATTTAACATATCTTGGTCCTTGTAAGTGCAGTAAAGGATTTCTTTTCGGTTTCTAAAAGAACGATTAGGGAAAACATGACTGCCATTTACTGACATCAGTGAATCTTTTGCCTTCACCATTCAATTTTCTTCTGGAAGTCCTATAATGAAGCAAAATATACTACCCCTTCCTAGGAAAAGAAATGATATCCTACAACAATATCCCTAAATTTGTTATTGTTATTTTATTGCAATTGATTAACCTATCCCTAGCAAGGTCCATGCTCAGTATGAAAACAGAGCAGAAAATGTACCTGAAAATGTATCTTACTGGCAATACGATACCTTTAAAATTCTGCTTAAAGTGGTTGCGGTAGTCAATTCTATTGGTTTATTACACAAGAACTGTATATATCCATCTTCCTCTTGATACTGACTTTCAGTGGGTTTTCAGTGGTTTTTTGTTGGGTTTTTAGCTGGGGGTGAAGGCGGTCACAGGTTTGCTTTTTTTGTTGCTGTTGTTTTGGTGTTTTTTTAGACAAACCTTTAAGTTTTTGCAGACCTGAATACTTCCATAGCTCATGGGCACTTGGAAGACGAGACATGATGAAATTAAGCTATTTGATTAGCCATACCAAGTAAAATAGTTCAGTAACACAGATCAGTGTTCACTATTTGTCTTCATACCAAAAGCAGTCAATTATGTTTTGGTACAACATCACACAGACACAGCTTCTAAATATGAATAAATGCGTGTGTTTGCTATAATCAACCAATAGAAGAAGCCAGCACCAAAGGCCACCTCTTGTTTCTCTTCGGCTTTGTAAAGGACGCAGCCTGATTGGCAATAACCTTAATCCATTATACATTGGTGTATGTCACCTACAACACTGGCTTCAAACAAAATTCTACCTTGATGTTAAATAAAGAATCTAGACTACTGTGTTAAGTGCTGATTTCATGCTGTAGGTAGCTGAGGTTATAGTTTTCAACTGCTTTGACGCTGGTCTGTAACCCAGAAGGTACAGTATGATTCAATACCTTGCTCTGAATCATCCCCTTCTGCAAATACCTCCTAACGCACACAGCTTGCAAGCTGTCAAAAATAACACCGTTTAGAAAAAGCTATTTTCCCATTAAGTTTCTTATTGCAACATTAGAGGTAAGGCAATATGTTGTTACATTATAGAAAAAGGAATATAATTTTAGTACCTGCACAAACAGGAAGAACTGGATTGTGAGACAAGTAATCCAGTAACATTCAAATATATATTACAAATAAAAAAAATTAATAGCAAGTTAATTTGCGTTTGCATAAACATTGTTTTCCTTACAATTATACAATCAAAAAAGATTGTTTTAAGAAGGCATTTAATTAATATTTATAAGGCATTCAAATTTAAGCAGCTGTATTTATTTCAGTTCATTAGCATTGCTCAACTCTAGGTATTATCTTTCTACCAGAGCACAAAGCAAAAATATTTTTGTTCTTGAATTGGCATAGTTGATTCTCACTTAATTGCAGAGTTACACAAAAATTCTCTGAACTATCAGAAGAAAATTAAGCCAGATGAGAGTACAGCTTTTTTTATGTCAAAAAGTAACAGTGAAGATGCTTTGAACTGCATGCCACTATTAAAGAGTTCTGACATAACAGATGGGATGTCAGAATAAGACCAACTGGTCACTAAATGTGAAAACATAAATGACACACACTGTTTCACTCTTTGAAATGTGACTTCATCCCCAAGCTCTGCATGGCATTTGCTACATTTTAGAACTCACTAATTTAGGCAAGCGGAAGCTGGTGATTCCTTGGTCATCTCATTGACCACTACTGCAGTCAACCAAAAGAGGGTTTTTTTTGCTGTCCTCAGGATAAACAAATATGTTAATTGTTAAATGAATAAGATTATGAACAGGATGAATCTCACCTGCCTGCAATCCTTCTTCATCTATAAAGAGAAAGGAGAGCAATAGGTGCTTTTGATGAGTTTCTTAAAAGTATTTTCAGCTAGTGTTTGATTTCACTCAGAAGAAAGAGGGCCGAATTCCAAATTACCCATCAACAAAACACTCATTGGCACCATGTTACTTTAGAAAACAATGCCGCTGAAATGATCCATTTTTATTTTCATATTTGTGGAAGAGGAAAATTTTAATAAAGTACTGATCCTCTGGATACCTGTGTATCAGAATATCTGGCTATCAGGATAGCCAACAAAATAAGCTCCCTTCGCATTTCTGCTACATCTGTACTGGTAGACGGATTCTTCTTACATATACCATAGCATAAAGCTGCTTAAGTTTGAAATTTCAAGAAAAGATAAATTAACTGTGTATGACATTGAACACTCAACAAAACTGGTCGAAAGGTATAAAAATAATAAGTAGATATTTGCATGAATTACAATAGTATTTGCAGCTCCTCCAAAGGAACAAAACACACACCTATGGTATTTTATAGTTGTTAACCAGATGAAGACAATCACACTGAAACAGGAAAATAACTTACCGCTAGGGTTAAAAGCCATGCAGCAAATAGGCTTTTCATGTGCCGGGAAGTGGGCCACAATACCGTCACTATCAGAATCCTCGCTAACAAGTACCTGCGTAATATTAATGGAGACAAAAGAAGGTTAAGAAATGAAAATTAACATAAGTGAAAATACCAAGTTACCGAGACAGGACTTGTTTTATAGGACATACACAATGGCATGAATTAGAAATATAACTGCATGTGAACCAGAAAAAAAAAAAAATCCATATGCACATAAACAACCTTCTGCAAATTTTTCAAATAAAAAGTGAGAAAAGTGCAAATATCCTACCAATTACCTTGAAAGGATTATGCATTTTATACCAGGATTCCCTGTTTACTTATGCTATTCAAACAAAGTAAAACTGGAAAACTATTACTGTATTGCTATATCAAGCATGAGCAGCTGCATAGAAGCTTATTCCAAAGGGATTCTGCATGCAAGTGCGACGGGAAGCTATATTTAAGGTCTTCGTTGTTGCTGGCTGAGGCAAGGCTCGTGCCCTCGCTGTGCGTCCACAACCAAGAGGGCCCCATGATTCATCAGCCTCTTTCGCAGCCAGGAGCCCGCGTTCTGCCGGCCTCGGCACCAGTCCTGGCGAGGCGGCGGGACTGCGCCTCACTTGCCTACGGCTAATCAGGAGATTTTTGTTTTGCAGTTGAACTAATGTAAGGAGGATTGGTGTAATTAGACCGAAGGGTGCACACAGTTCCTTAACTGCAAAGGACAAATGATTTTCTCTAAGTGACAACATACACCAAGTAATACAAAGAAAAGCAAGAGGTAGCATAGAGTTTTTCAAATTTTTCAAAGTTCTTCAGACAGGAATATTTAACCATTGCATAAATCAGTATTTTCTTTTGGAGGATATAAAGTATACGTGGCGAACAAGTGGAAAAATGGAGGAAACAAAACAGTCAAGGAAAGCATTGGTTTTGTTTACACATATGTAGGAATATTACAGCTTGTATCCACTGGGTTTCCAAATGACAGAAGTGCTGGGGATTGGGAGAGTGTTCGAAGGCAGCTGCTGCGTTACAAAAAATGAAGCTAACAAGAATTTTTTCCATCTTGAAGTGTCCTCAGTTAAATAACAATATTACAAAGGTCCTTGACCAAAACCCCTTAAAGAAACTATGCTGTCATAAGATATCCCCTTGTGAATTAAAAATCAAGTAAAGGGTAGGACGCGGAGAGTTTTCACAACATAGGGAAATGACCAGAAAAGTCAAGTATACGGGCCGAGATCTGTGCTTGTGCAACATCTTCTGGAGGCAAGGACAAAGGTTTGTTGTTTTTTTTTAAAGGATGTTTGAAGTTGATAAAAACTATCTGGGTCAGTCAGAACTAAAGCCGACTGAAGATACAAAAAAGAATCTCCAAAAGGGCAGGGCTGGACCTGAGAAGGACAAGAGGGATGCTCAGAGGTAGGTAACGGCTGATTTGTCTGCTAAGCTCTACTGCTTCACTTTGGAAAACAGAAAACAACAGGTAGAAGGAATAAAGTACACAGAAACAAGATATCCAGCTGCAGGTTCACAAAAAACAATACAGATATTTTCATATACCAAAACACTGCATATGACAGATAAATCACTCAGGGAGGCTTTGGACTTCAATAATTTTGGTAAGTTACGCAATTGCTACAATGAAAAGCCTACTATTCTAATTATCTGCTACTCAGTTATCACAGTTCCAGCTAGAACAGCATAAATTCATGAAACTGCTGCAAGTATTATCAATGTCCAATTATATGAAAAGGAAAAGATGTTCTTAAGATTATAGAAGAGAACCAAAAGATGTGTGGACAGATGCAAGAAGAGATGAAAAAGTATTTTACCCCTTGGTTACATCATGTAAAAGACTGAATTAAGTAAAACAGTGAGAAAGATCTGATGGAAAATAAATTAGGAAAATGGCATCTGCGGTGAGCAAAAACCAGTTTCTTGCTAAGACAGTGCAAAATTTCCCATTTCAAGTTCAATAATAATTTGTCTGCTGTTTTCCAAAATAATCCGAAAGGTTTTTAATACTTCCTATTCCTAACAGATATCAGAATAATCAGAAGATATTTTTACGCTTCAAAAAGAGAAATCATCTTTAAATGCTTAAAGAAGTCACGTAATATGGATGAAGAGGCCTGTGCCTGCGTCACTTTAAATGTTCAAATTACTTGGCACTGTCACATAAGCACAATTATGGTTTTGCTTTCCGTTGTCAGCATTCCGTGCCGATTCCAGAACCGCTAACCAAAGGGTCTGGAGCTCTTCCTAAGAGCTTTTCAAAGAAACACTGTTCTTTTCTCAGCCTATATAAGCTGTACTAAATAACTCCTATGCATCATCTTTTCACAGCTTCCACTTTTAAGTAACTTAGCCTTATCCTAAACATTTTGCTCTAATTAAAGATACATGATAATGATAAAATAACATCATAAACCAGCTTCACAAAAGAAATAGGAGATTTTTTAAATCCAGTCTGTTAAACAAAAATATTTAATCTAGAAACGTGTAGGTATTAACAGCATCTAAACCATTGTTAAAGCAAGTTATATGGTTTGTAAACTAGATTAATTCACTACATGTTTTTTTGGTTGTTGTTTTTCTAAACTAATGATAAATGCACCACTGTTGTCATCCCTGCAACCCAAACCCCCTGTTCAGTAGGGACACTCTGACTGGTAAGAGGACCTTTAAACATTTTTCTTGTACACAAAGATTTCAAGACATTGAAAATTGTGAAACACCTCAGATATAGGAATTTGAGCATACAGTAAAGCCAAAATCTATTATTTGTATGCTATGCTAACAGCGTCCGTGCTTGAAGATGGTTTTTCAATCATTGCTTCAAATTATCTTCCTGGATATACACCCTTTGTTTGTAATATAAAAAAAGTTTTTCAAAACCTCTGCTTTTTACTATAAAAGCTAATTTTTTAGATATAACAAGTTTGTCCTTTCTCAGCTTTTATACTATTCCATTGTTTGTGATACAAATAAAAGAAAGAAGAATGAACCTCTTGGCATAACATCCCTTCAAGAAAAAAAGAAAAGCAACCGTGACCTTGCAGATCCTGGAAATCCTGCTCTGCCCCTGAGCCTGCCTCGTGCAAAGCTTTCAGACTCAGACTGAAACGTTTGTCTCCTGTATTAGCCAAGAAAAAAGTAAAAACACACAGAAACACCTTTCTTGCTCAAAACCAGAGGAATCCTCGGATGGTGGCGAATCTGGACAAACAAAACAGTTTCTGATGGGTACCACACTCCTCCTTTCTTGACATACAATCTCTCTCGCTCCCTTCACATTGTGGCCACAAAGAGGAAATATTTGCTCACGAAACACACAGGAGGAAACACACTTGCTTGTGAAAGGTAGCATACAGTTAAATAAATATTCATCTTCTTAAAAACAACATAAAAAAATGTTTTTAGAACAGAGAAGAAAGGAAGTACTTTTTTGTAAATCACTGACTTGCATTTAAACCTCCAGACTGCACTGCAAGATTTGTAATGTCCTTCCCTGCACACGTGCCTAAAAGGTCTTTTGCAGAGGTCAGTTTGCAATTTCAACACTACAACGCATGGAAGAATCAATGGAATTACAGCAGTTGACCTCTCCATACTGTCAACCAAAGAGCGGCCGCCTTGGAGGCGTCCCTTCCAAATCCCCCATAACACGTAAGCCTTGTTCACACACCAACTCAGAGCTTGCGTAGCTTTCTCTGGTAGGAGTACAATTTTCACCGTTACATACAACACCTAAGGAAAACAAATTTATGTTGATATAATACACAATGCTTTATACTGGAATACATTATTTTCTTTAAGAAAGACCTTCAGGCAGTTGTAACTGCATTGATACAACAGGGTTTGTATAGTGTTAGATAGACCCAGGAGCATAAATTTCATGCAGACCAGGCTGAAGACTGGAGCTGCACAGTAATGCAGTAGGATTGAAGGCCTCCTCCACCACATAGACTTCGCAGTTATCAGAAAACACCTCCTACAGACGCTGAAGTGGAAGACATTATCTGCAAAGGTGTTGGAGAGAATGATGTCCATAGGGTAGCAAATGGCACATTAGATCAATAGTGACATTGTACAACTGGTTCCTTTCGACCACTTTATGGTTTTTTGTTTTTTGTTGTTTTTTTTTAAACCACTGAAAAGAGTGGAGTTGGAAATTTTTCTTGGAAATGAAAGCAGTGGTACAAATTGCCTAATGATGCATGCAAGTGCTGTCAAAAAGCTCGAAAGTAGCAGCTCGTTCAGTTCCCCATGCACAGAGCAGACAAAGCCCACAGGAATCCTGGGGCCGCAGTATTTTTCGTCCCAAAGAGATGCCATTCGCCAAAGTGGTAGCCTCTAACCACGCTACTATTAAAAACTAGAAGACCTTACAAAGTCCTCATTGTAAAAGGTGATTAAATCTCAGTATTCCTCTTAGAACTGCATAGTAGCCCAGGCTGCTTAAGCATCTTCCTTATAGAGTTCCCTATCATTACAAACAGAAACCGCATTAACCCCCCCCCCCCCCACAAACACACACACCCCAATCACTAAAATTGTTCTACCAAGACAACCTTGAAAATCACCATTCAGCCTATTTTTGATTCCCAGATAGGCTCCTATCAAGAGCGCTGCAATACGATTGCCAAAAGCAGCCCAGCCTACCCAGCACTTCACCGGCCACATCGAGCCAATGCTCTATCAAGCCAACTGCATTAAAGCTGAACAGAGCCCCGCGGTTGATAGAAGATGAACAAAGCAGTTTTTATCTTAGTCCAAAAGAGAAACAGACAAAACACCTAGGGGATCATTACGTTCACCATCAGAAAATAGTGTTTGCTTTGAGGGCAAGAGCTGAAGCTTCTCTTCTCCTATGCCATATTTTTCTTCAGTATTTTCCATACTGCTGAACAGAAGCCACTGGTAATTATGACTTCAATTATTTTAATCTTAAAAGGCAAATTACACCACTTATCCCAGTGGAGACATGTTTTTAACTAAAACATGAAAGTAACACAAATAAAAATGGACACAAATTTAATCAAATATGTCTTACTCTTAATAAAATTAAGGATGAATGATCCCATCATCATAAAAAAAAATAAGTTTGACAATATTTATAAATATGAATATCATACAATATATACTTGCAAAGATCCCTTGATTAAGGTCTCCACTGATTTAAATCGCTATAGTGCAGTGTCCACTTCAGTTCCTAAGCTGTATGTTCAAAAAACAAACAAAAAACCCCCCAAACCAACACCCCTCCAAACCCCCAATTAGCCTCCCCCCAACTTATAGCTAAGGTCAAACATCAGTGGAAAAGGGCTAAAAGTGATAAATCTGTGACATTAACTACTGCACTCCTTTTTATAGGATCCAGCATAAACTCAAAACAGCCTTGCGCTCAGCCTGAACCATTTATCGGAGACAAAAATGTCTTCTTGACAAAAAACAGATCTCCTTTAATAAAAGTAAGGCAGACAGTATTATGCTCTGAGGGAATCCTGTTGCTCTTTTTTAATTTATATATAAAAAGCATTCTTCTGTAATACACGTAGATATAAAAAGTGAAGAAAATTGATGCCAAATACATGAGCATTAGAATGTCAAATTAGCTTTTGTGAAAGCTGTTCTTATAAATAAAAGCAGTGGTGTTAATGACCAGGGAAATTATGTATGTAGTTAAACTTTTATTATTGAATACCCTTTATTCTTTTCACTTCTTTTTGCTTTAGGATGAAGTTTCACAACAATTCTTACTCCTGATAAGCATCTTTATTTGGTTCAATTGTTATCGACTCCTTACCAAATGAAAATGAACTTTTGAAACTGCAGCAGTCTGCATTTTTTTTTTCTGAAAATTCCTCTTTAATGCAATAAAAAGTTAATGGGGAACAGAAAAAAGCACCAATCACATTTTAAAACATAAGAAGATCAACATGTTATCTTATTTTTATAAGTTATTTTTAAAATATTTCCTCAAATATTTCTCATGTGCTTTGGATGATCTGTGAAAGCAACACAATGATATATTATCAGTCACGTTGCTCTATCAAAAGCATTAAGAATCAAATTTTGTAGTTTTAAATGACCACATATTTCCCTGTCAACTAAATGTTAGATGTTTAACAGATTTACATTCAGTCACAAAACTGGCGACTTTTGAGAAAGGTCATTATTGCAGACTGCACGTGGGTGGCCTAGTTGACGAATTAATTAAGAATACAGAAACAAAGGTCAAAAGAAAATAATTTTTCTTTAAAACTCGAGCCACTAAAGACTTGCACACTTAATTCCAATTACTGAAAAAGGGGACATCTGTATAGCTTTAGTTTTATCCATTTCAACTAATTAACAGATTCAAATAAATAGTCATTACATGTAACTGAAAAGTTGCTAACACTTCATTAGAAGGAAGTTTAAACAAGCACACAACCTTGTTAACATATTTTGGTTTACCACAAAGTTACTTGGGCATTTTGATAATTATTTTTACTCCCTTACAAATATATCATGACAGCCAACTCCAAGAATTCTTACAGTCCTTTTATTTGACAACTTCATAATTTGAATTTTCTTAGAGTACCAAAATTTTTGGAAGTAGGAACTATCACTAACAACTGCTGGGTATGAGATTTCACTATAATATCTACATTCATAAGGTTTGTTAAAAATATTTTCCCCACAGATTTAATCTCTGCAAGATTACACTAAAAGATTTCTTCGATCCTTAATTGTATATTTCTCAGTGGAAAGCTAATATTATTTCAAATTATGCCATGGTAGCACAATATTATTTCATGAAATGCATTGAGTTCCACCTTGCATTCATTACATTGGATATCTTTGAAATGGTAGACTGAATAAAAAGATTAGTAAAAATTTAAAGTTGTAGTCCTGACCTATGTCCAAAACACATTCCTTAATCCTCATATTGGCAGGTAAATCTTCATGTTAGCACATACGCACAGAGTACCTCCGCTTTTACAGCCCGCGCTGCTAAGCTCAAAGTAAATGGATGAGCACATATATCATTACTTTGTGAGCCTTTTTATATAAAATATTGCTCCCTCACCAAAAAAGTGCTTATTTCTCTCTCAAAAAGACTTGCAAAAAGATCCTATGTACCATACTTTTACTGCCTCCTTTTTCCATTTTCTTCCTCTTTTCAAAACTACTTTTTTTCCTTTTCTTGCTATATTTTATCTTCAAATGTATTTCATTATGTGGAAATTGTTTTGTTTCATTACAACATCCCAACTCTTAGTTAGGCTGTGCAGGTAGATGGAAATCTTTATTGACCTAAAGACCATGAAGTGCTCAGTTTACATTAGAAGTTAGGGGGTGATAAGAAACTAACTCCTTTTTCTTTCTGAAATTCCCTCCAAGCTTACAGTCAGCTTGACAGTCTTTAAAAGCCACATGCACACGTGCCTGCGCACACACACAAATATATTTATATATTTGCTGGAGAAATCTCTGATGAAAGGGCTGCAAGGCTTTCAACTGGTAACTCAGTCCAGAAAACACTTGCTCAGCATCACTAATTCTTGCAGGTTCCCATTCAGCCTCGGAAGACCAGTGCTTGCAGCGGGCGCTGCCATCCAGCAGCATCTCAAGCCAGCAGAAATGAAATATTAAAAACCACAAAGCCACATCACGATCTTGGGAGGGAGCAGGAATGCCAGTAAGTGTTGCTTTGTACACGCTCAGACCTCTTATTTCCCACCTGCATTCCAAAAAGCAGGATCATAAACTAATAGCTTTAGAAAAGTCACTGCCAAGGAACGATGTCAAAAAAAGAGACGGAGCAAGCCAAGGCGTTTGATACCCAGCTGCACAACAGCTCCTTCCTCCAAGCAGAGGCGAGGCTGCACTCGGCAGTGACCGCTCCGCTCAGCCCCTCTTCTGTTTAGCCAGGTGAACCTGGCAGTAACGCACCAGTGTCACCAAACCAAACCGCCACAGAGGAGTAAAATCATTTCGGAAATAAATACAGTGAGAAAGAACCAGTGTAGCTCAAACAGTCGTGCAGATTTCAAATCGGTAACATGCTTAACTGTAAGTTGAAGCATATGAGCAATCACATATAATTCAGTGAGATTATTTGCACGGTTTAAAGGTCAGACATGCTAAAATGCTTTCCCGACCTGAAGCTTCAGTCGATTATGCTACAAAAGCCTGGCCAGGATTACCCAGCTAGTACATACACATGCCATCTAAACAGCAACACGTCATTTCTTCCAGGCTTGCCCGCTCCTGTCAGCGGGAAAGACCAGGATCCCTGCCAGTCTCCGACGCACAAGTCAATTCACGCGAGTGGCAAAGTCAGCATCGGCCACATGCAAGTACGGCTGCGTGCGCAAAAACTTAGGTTCCTACCTGGCAAGGGAAAAACAGTAATAACTCAGTGGGATTTATAAGCACACATGACTCCTTATATTGGAAGGTTATAATGGAAGGAACTAGGGCAGTGTTGAATGACAGCCTTTACCGAGGCCATATACAAAAATCTAATTTATATTTTATAATTAACTTTCTCTTTGTTAGACCCACACTTTAGTAAAAAAAATAACAATAGTTAGTAAAATTGGAAAAAAAAGTTGTTCTTAAAGAAAATCTTATCACAGAAAATAAATGATTTAACAGCATTTTAAAACTTCAGATCACAAAAACTTGAACACAAGACATTCACATGATTAAGATATCTATCTTAGAGCCTCTTCCCTCAGGGTTTCAAGACAAAAAAATATTTTAGTAGAAATGATGGCTTATTTATGTTACAACAGCATTATTTGGACAAGGCAAGCGTTATCATTTTTACAACTACTTTTCCATAGTGCCCTTTAGGCTTGATAGCTCCCTACTATTGTTAAGGTCAGAGGACAAGTTCATAAAACCTCTAAATCATATATAACAAGACTTAAAAACCTAAGATAAATCTTTTTTTTCCCCTAGGCCTATGCAGAAGAGTCAAAGCACAGACAATGACCATCAGAAATAATGACTGCATTAAACAAGGCTTCATGAGAAATTTATGAAGTAGAATTTTACTTCTTTTTTTTTCTGGCAGTATAAGGAAAGCCAACAGACTTCTTTTTTCCAGGAAACAAAAACAAATCCCAAAGGTCAACAGACTTATTTTAAGACCTGGGTCTGTAAGATCTTAAAGTAAAATATGTGCTAATTTTCATTCTCTACTTTTTTTTTTTTTTTTTTTTAATTTTGTAAGAAGGGCCCCTAATGTTATATGAACAATCCTCTTTGGATGCTATAGTGACTTGGCTAAGCACTTCTGAAACTAGTTCTGAGAAACAACCACATTTCAAACAGCATTTTTTTTTTAATAAAGTAAAACATCTTATTTTCCTCTCTCAGGTAAGGAAAAAAAAGAATGTTGTCATTAGTCATTATCTGCAATAATGCATCCTAAAGTTATGGGGGAAAAAAAAGAAAAAAAATTTTTTTAAATGCAAAATGTGAACATCAGGGAAAAAAATAACTTACAAAATAGTTACAGAATAATGAAACTAATGGGAGTCTTGCATGACTATTGACTCCAGGATCAGGCCCTTAAAAATGAAATTATTGATAGAAACAAACAAGAGAGACATGGATATCTTCTCTAGCATAAAGACAGTTCAAAACACCAATTTAAAGTCGGTATGATTATTGTATAGATTTTTCAACAGTTGATTTTACCTCATGCACTGTACAACATAATTTAACTATGTTATTGGTAAAACAGTACAAACACCTCACTGAACACAGTCATACTCAGTTACACTCTAGCTTTGAAGATACGTAAAAGTATAAGCTTTTGCACTTAATAGCCAAGTTCACTCACTGTCTATTTTACACTGGAATTAAACAGCTCACTGTATTTCTAAACTATCATATTTTCCAGCCACATTATGTATTAATAAATATAATCAGACTACATACACATTTCAACAGATCAGCATAAATCAACGTCAATTATGAACAAGTGTTAGACAGAAAATGTGACACTTCACACTTGATGTTGTCAAAGTGTCATATAAATATGGTCTAAGGACAATATATATTTTGGCTTAAATTCAGTCCCAAATAGGGTTTTGTCACAGCTGTGTGTGCCTGTAAAAGCTTTTGACCTAGCAAAAATCTCATCTATTATTCATTTTCAAAAGCATAAAATATATTGTATTGCTAAGATTTCTGTGAAAACGAGAATACGTTCTGTTTCTGTGCAAACTGCATTACCTGCCCTTCTCCAACTGTCTCTGTATCAATAATAGTGATGATTCCCGGCACCAGAGGACTTCGACGAATGTTGCTATGAGCTAAAATTTCTTCTTCAGTTGCTCCTGAAGGCAGCGTCCCTGTCAGCTGTGTAACTACTTTCCCAACCATTGTAAGTCCAGTCTTTATCGTCTATAAAAAGAAAGAGAACCAATAAATAATGTTTAGGGCTCTTTTACAGATCTACCTTGAATTTTTTCTTGACACAGTTAATACTGTAAGTAGGCTGCACACACACAATAGAAGCACACAAAAGAAATATGTTTTATAAGTGATATATTAACTGTGAGAGATGCTGTATGTAACAGTAATCTTTTCAAAAGATTTATCATCCTACCAACTTGATATATTTGGCAAATAAGTATATTTTAACTAGGAACTTCCAAAACATACTTCAAGAAATACTCATTTAAATGTTGTCTAAATGTTATGGCTTTTTTTCTTTTTTTAACTTCTTTATATACTTATTCCATAAGATACAGAGCATAAATAGTTAGAAGGATCAAACGATTAAGCAAAGGGGGGGGAGGGTTGCACACAGAAACACCTACAACCAACAACACTTAATGCTGAAATAGTTAGACGTCTTCAGCACAAGAGCAGAAGCCAAGGGATCTGGCCTTCGACGGATATAACAGAGACACTCATTTGTTTCTCAGGAAGTTGCCCTTTGCAGCACTCGGACTGAATCTGGGACTCAAACCCAACAGAATAAAAGACTCCATCCAATAGGTGCCGCAAAGGACAGCTCTGTGCAAAGTACACCCATACCCCAATACAAATAACGTGACTTGCTATAGTCCGCATGTTTTTCAAACTTTGGCTTGAAAACATACTCATTGCATTGGCTTTTATTCTCCAAAGATGCTAAAAATTGTTTTTACGTTATTTTATTTTATTTGGAAAAAGCAGGAAAGTATACACATTAAGCAAGATGCAGGTTAAAAAACCCAAACTACAACTTGAAATATTTTCTCCTTGAATCAAGGACTGTGCCTTACTTGCCTATAAAATTATGTGAATTTATTATGCAATATAAATAAGAAATAACAAAAGAGATCAGAATAGAATGACACCATAACAAGCCAATTCTTAACTAAAAAGACAAGCTAAGCTGCCTGCTAAATTGAAAAGGAAAAAAAAATGCACATATCACAGACTGAAACCAAGCAGCAGCCACAAATCAATTGCAACTGCTTTGTTTAGTGCTAAAATCTCAAACTGCAGTGATTAGAAAACACATTAGTGTTCATCAATTAGCAGCCAAACGTTTGTTTTAATAATTCATAGGAAATGACTTACACAAAGTCTGTTAGTGTGTTGTCAGGAAAACCTCTGAAGGGCCAACAGAATTAGGCGCCACACTGTATTGATGGCAATATCTAGCCAGGAAGCCTGATTAACCTCTGAGATGCCTCAGCTGATGTACTTACCCCATTAATGCTAATGGAGATACTACCACTTAAAATCGAGCCATGCCTTTATCATAGGAATGTCTTCGGGGTTTAAAGTCTTTAGTAATATCCTGCCATTTGTTTCTTATTATTTCTTTTTATACTCAGATACAACAAATGAGAACAAACCAATTTTTGACAGTGGCATTCAGAAGACTGAAGAATGTAACACAAAGTAGATAACGATAGCCAAAGAATAGACATAAAAGTCAATGTCATCACAAGAACGCATTTCAGCAGACACGTTCTTCACAAAAACTGACAAGACAGTCTTCTGACCAATATAAGACAATAAAAAAAGTGCACTGGTAGTTTATACAGCAAGAAAGAAAAAGCAGTATAGAGGTACTATATGGCAAAATACCTACACAGGTTAAAAGAACAAGAATAATAATCAACCTATTTTAGAAAATATCTTCAATATTTTAACTAGAGAAACTGAATTACAAAGTGCTAAGCATACAATTTAAGCCTCTTTAGAAAAAAAAATTAACATGCTTATCTAACGAATTGAATTACTGTTACATGGCACAGCAGACTGTGACTGCAGGTCTACTGAGAATTAATAGGTGTATAAAGATGTGGCCAAGGCCATTAGCACAGAAATATCAGTGAAAAACCATTACAGCACTTACTTCTTTGTGCTATGTGTATATTTGCAAAAACTTCTCTGGTAATCTTTAACCTTTCCCATGCCATATCAGCTGTCCCTTCTATCCATTAGAGCTAATGACCTTGCTCTCACATAAGCTGTTAGTACTCATTAAGAAGTTATCAGGTAACAAGAGAAAACAGATGCAGCCTTTGCTAAATCACTTTACCACGAGAGGATTAAAAGATATGGAGAAAGAATCATCTAAAGAAGTTATTAGGTGAGAAGAACTTGGTTTATAATTTGATGCTAGACATTTGACAGACCAAATACATTTTAATTTGCAATAGGTTAGACTTTGCACTGTCCTGATTCCTTTGTCATGGATGAGAACTGCTAGTGCATACTAAGTGAAATTTTCTTATAAAATCAAAATACTTAATCCAACTCCTTTTGTAAGCAGTGATGCACATTGTGCAAATACACAAACTCTTTGTATGCTCATGTATACCCTATCTGCTTAAAAACAAAGCTGTTCACATTCATTCAAATATAAAGAAACACACATATTTAATTAAAATAAATGTATGCACTCACCCCCACTTAACTGAAAAATAAGTACATCTTTAATTAGTTGAGAAAATTAAAATGCATCATTCAGTGACTGTTAGACTGTTTTGTTCCAACAAGGTCTTACATCCTTTTAATGACAAAACAATATATTGTTCCTGTTTCTCATAATAAATAAATTTCACATGATTTATTTGTTTACAAATGAAAAATCTACAGAGAGGAGAAAGAGACATATCAAAAAGATATGCATCTATTTAAACATGAATGCCTTGGTAATCAAAAAAAAGCCTCATGCTTAGTTTGAACAACGTGAACATGCAATCAATTATAGATTCAAATTCAAACTGTTTTTCTGAAATGCTGATATTTTACAAAGCTGTTTCACTTTCCCACTCTCACCACATACTCTGAAAAGAGACAGGTAAGACAGGGAAGAAAACCTATGAGCAAATTCATGTTAAACAGCACAGAAAGCCTGACTGCTAGGAACACATTACGCTGGGGAACGTCCACACGAGCACCACATGAACAGAGAGTGAAGTGACACATGACTGACCCACGGACATGTCAAGACCAGACCTCTCTTCAACAGGACATAAAAAAAAGATGACAAGCATGGAGACACAAATATTCCTTTGCTTATGTCTGCTTCCTTGCCACATCCAAAACTATAGATAACTAAAACAAGCAAATTCACATTCGAATGCTTATCCGAGACCAAGCACCTGCATATTCTCCAGTCACTAACACTGCCAAATAATAATGGGGTTTATTCTTAAAGACAGCCTACGTCCATTCCGTTGTGTTTGCTCAGCTGGCAGTGAAAAGCATCTTCAACCCATAAGAAACAATATTTGCATTTTTCCAAAGTCAGCAATTTTTATCTTTGCTAACATTAACCTAACTTGAAATCTTCATGCATTTTCTATTTCCAGGAATTTTTCACTCAGTCAAATTTCATAAGTTATCAGAGCTTTTTAGAACATGCACAGACAGAAAACAACCAAACAAACGGGAGGAAATGAAAATAGAGACTGAACTAGAAAAACACCTAGGTATTGTTCCAGCAAAAGCAGAAGGCAACGTTCTTGGCAAGATGCGTCTAAGGAGGCACAGGAAAAAGTGTAATGTTCGAAATAAAATCCTTCTAGGAATTTTAAATTCAGATGGGAAGATGACATAAAGGAACTTTTCAAAACGTTACCAGAATAACACCATGCCTTTTGGCGCCAGTGCACAACACACTCCACCGTGACCTTGATTTTCAGCTGGGTATGCTATGCTGACAGGTGAGCTTCCCACTCACGAGCTCCTTGATTTAGCAAGAAATTCATCTACATTTTCCACATGCAGTACGGTTAAGTATACAGCAGTACATCACACTGAGGGCAAACACCCTGGTTTGTGATACACTGTAAACATGAAAACATGACTGCCAAACACCTATGAACTTGGGTCTGCTAACTCCGAGTGAACTGGATACCAAAATTCCAGTCTCTTCCACCTCCCTTGAACAAGGTTTGACAGATTAAGCGAACCACAGGCTGTCTCAAGCGTGTCACCCTGCACGTCCAGGACCAGTGCTAGGGCAACCCATGCCGTGTCTGGTTCTTCTGCTGCATCCTCCCTAATCTATAGCCAACCTGGAGACCAGGAACAGTAGTAAAAGAACAGTTATTTTTAAATCCCTCAGGCAAGTCTCCTGGCTGACAGTAGGCATATGAAGAAACTCAATCAGTGACTTCTGGGGAAAAACAACTTCCAGACCTCCAAGCTACCCATCAGCCTAACTCCTGATGCCCCTGGAAATCCAGTGTATAAATGGCAGCCTAAACCACACAGGGGCACTGAAGCGATTAACACATTCAAAATGCCAACTGTTTCATCGCTTCCCCATCGCCACGATCCAAACTGCCAAAGAGCAGCAGCAGGATTGGCGGTACGTTCAAGCCCGAACCAGTGCTGCGTAGCGCTCTCACCTCTCCACGTTCCACGTAGCCCGGAGGAAGAAGGAAGGGCGCGTTCACACCTGCGGCAGTGAAGCCGGCAAGGGAGACACAGGGATATTACTGACAGCTGGTTCAGGCACACCTACACCTCAACAGGACACTCCACTCTCCCCCTTCCATGTGCCCAGGGCCACCTGAATCTCCCCCAGCTAGTATTCTCATTGACACCACAAACAGCTATCCCATTTAAACATCTATTTCCCATGTTATTTGTACTGTATGCAAGACGCTCTTCATATATAATTGGGTCACTGTTAGCTATGGCACAGAGATCACAGCACTGCATAAAGAAAACACAATGCCAGATATCGTTCTGACACACAGATGAAATTTAAGATTTGCCTTTTATCCTTTACTGTCTATCACCTCAGAACTCTTTCCCTTCACCGTTAATAAGCAACCAACGTTAAATTTGGAGGCATGGAATAACACACGTACGGTTTGCTAATAAGATTATGCAATTTCCTAACTTTCACTATTACTTTATCTCTATACAGAGGCTAACAAGTTCTTCTTTCCTATGATTATAAAAACATTTTATCTTCAGTAACTATTTACATGATGCAACATCACTGCTTCAATGTTTGCATACACTCAGTTTAATAAGGAAGTTTCTGGATTAAGATCCTTGACTAGTATTACTCAAGAGATAAGGTCATCATCTTGGTCCTTACTGGCCTTAAAACATAGTAATCCATGATCTTTGGATGCCAAGGACTGTAACAGATATTCTTTTTTTAAAAACTTTCATCTGCAGAAAAATTGAACAGAAACAGCACTAGTCTTCAGAGCCTATTGGTTGACAATCACTGTATGGATTAACAAAGCTTTGGATTGTTTTTCAGTCATGACTTGGCTAAACTTCAGCAGTAGTGATCCATTTGTAAAAATTTTACCACATCTGATCATAACTGTGGCTGCTCGTGCTATGCCAGCTGGTTTTTCAAACCTACCTGCATCATAAAAACATGTTAATAATGCAGAAATTCAAAGAGTTTGGGGAGATTTTCCTTCCTTTTTTTTTTTTTGGCTGATGGTGAAAGAATGCAAAGAGATACAGCACATTTCATAGGGACTGTTCAGATGAACAGCAATTCAAATTCCCCTCAACAGTGTAAAAAACTGTGATTTTTCCTCCCTCTCCAGCCACAGAAAGATTGTGTCCAAAACTATGCTGATGGAATATGTTCTTTTTTGTGTTTTATTTGTTTTTACATGAGATGGCATGACCTGTGTCTCTCTTTGTGGGTTCTTATAACTGTTGTTTTGTTCAGTGAAGTTGGACTTTCTATTCTGTGCTGTCATTTAATTCCTATAATTAGATTTGTTTTGTTGTGTATATCACAAATGAAAAGGCTAGTGGTTCGAATGAAAGGTTGTAATCAGCATGAAGTTTGCCAGACAATGCCAAAACATACGTGTGTGTGCGCGTATACACACGCATCCGTGAAAAAGAAATAACTTGGCAAAATGTTGCAGGCAAGTCCTCAAGGAAAGGGGCAGGGGGAGGAGTAAAGCAACAGTTCTGCATACTCTTTGGCTTGTCTAAGATTTTTCCAAGCCACCGTCATCTTCTCACACTATGAAAACCCAGACATTTCTCTGAAAACAGAGGGAAATTATAATGTCATCAGAATTAAGAAAACTAGGCAATGGAACCTAAATATAAACTATTATTAATAAACTCTAATCTTCAAAGAAAGCTACCAAGTAATTAATCAGCCACAATACTGTGTAGTCATCCTTCAGAGAGATTAAAACATGTAATGCTGATGTGATTGAAACCAAAAAGCAGCAAGCATTTGTGAAGTTAGTTTCTATGATGCTAGAAGATCAATAATTTTGAAAGTTGATTTCTGATCATACAGGCTTATAACTTACAAATAGTCATTATGCAAATCCATTTTATTAGGATTTTTCTATAGCAGGGGTCACTAGTAGGAATAGGTGCTTGCAGTAAATAAAGAGTCAGTTCTGAAGGACAGGAGTACCTTTTGAGAGATGAAAAATAATGGCTACTCAGAGATTTGCAGGATCAGGACCATATACATGGTGCTAATGCTAGCATGTTTCTTACCTTATTTTTTCTTTTGTGAATGAGAAGGAAAAAACAAAGAAATCAGTACAATTCAGCAAGGAAATCTAATAATTACCTTACATGATAACCTCTCCCTGCAGTGGATGATGTACTCACTTTGGCAGCGCTTATGACTGTGGCAGTGTAAGACTGAATGTTGTCTCCACAGGCTCCACCACGGGACTGATGGCATCGGATCAGCTACAAGAAGAAAGACAGCAACGAAGTAACTACTATTATACTACACAAACCCATAACCCATTACCATAGCTCTTATTTATCATGTATAGTGGTGTGTTTTTTCCTACAAATAGCAAAAAGCCCTGCTGAGACACTTAACCCCTTTTTATAATCTTCTGGGTGCCACCCAGACTGTCACATGCTGAACTCCAGTTTTCAATTACAAGATGAGTAGTCACTAAGAATTCATAAACTTTGAAATGGTGGGATTTTTGGTCTGGCAGCAATACCACAAATAAATTTAAATAAATATAATCAAAAGCTTTAGCCATGTATATGTAACATTAAATATCTGACATTCTAAGAATTTCAATGCGGCTTTCCCCTCCTTTTTATGACTAGCAAGCAAAGAAATGACAAAGGAAAAGAGCTACTTTACTTTAATAGATTAGAGGAATGTACATGGGGTTTACTTTATATTGCCTTCCTTCAAAAGTAATAAATCAAAACAAGACTTTTCTACCTGTCATCAACCTACAAAAGCAGTTCTTGCCTTTGAACCTTAACTAACAAGAAATAGGAAGTTGTGCTTCTTACTAAATAAAACGGTAAAACAACTATAGATATTTATTGCTGGTGCACAGAGTATGTTGCCTGTTTAATTGTCCCTTCTACCATTTTTGCTAAAAGAAAAGTAAAACAAAACAAAAACAAAACAAAACACCACTGTAATACGTATTTGCTTCTGCAGACATTCCTTTTCTGTTCATGTTAAAATATCTAAATGAAAGTAGTTAAATTAGGGAGAAAGGAGAAGTCCACAGTGAATATACCTGGAAACACACAAGTAATTTAATTCCTTTCTGATATAATTCTTTTATTAATCAGTTGCTTATGTTTTTGACAGTACTTCTTTTTAAATCCCAAGCTGGCTGGGAAGTTTTACAAAACCATATAGGCGCGGCACTAAAGGGAGAGGCAGGCCAGAATTTGGCAAGAAAACAATTGTGCTTGAAAAGTGTAGCAACAAATAAATTTATAGAGTCCACTTCTCTGATAACTTTTGGTTCAGTTCTAGAAGGAGTTATTCCAGTCACAGGTGGAAGAAAGAAAAAACATTTGCTTTGAAATAAAAAGAAGGCATTGGAAGCTGAATTTAAAAGATTTCAAACGCTTCTAGCTTTAAAATACACAATTATTTTTCTGGCCTAGCACTTGGGAAAAAGAGTGAAAATTATTTTCCTTGGTATTTATTTTCTTCTCCCACTCTTGGAAAAAAGCAAAATCAATTCAACATTCCCTTTTTCTCTGGAGCCTACCAATTTCAGCCAGGAGGTCATAAAGCAGCCATTTTTAATCCTGTTTCTTTACCTATGAAGGGAATTACTGTGTTATGTCAGACAAATCCATAGCCTTCTTTCTGACTCGGTTTCCCTTAAATTGAATTTAAGAATCCTCACTTGCCTACATTTCAGAGGTTTCTATAATGAAATGTTTTGAACTTCTTAAATGTAAAATGAGTTAATTATTGAGCGACCTCACTGAAAACACAAGTTGATAGATTTCTTTTTCTCTGCCCATACTACTCACTTGCCCTGCAAGTTCATAAACTTAGATCAAATGTGCAGAGTAAAGCTGATACATAGGAAGAACAAAACAAAACTAACGGGGGTCTAAAATTAGGTCTATCATTGTTATGGAAGTCCTCTTACAGATCACCTTTTTCACATGGCTTGTTTCCGAGATGTTAATCATCATAATTCTAGCTTTTGTATATACACATATATTAAAAAAAAAGGGGGGGGGTTGTTTTTGTTTTTTGTTTTTTGTTTTTGTTTTTTAGAATTCAAGCTTTTCCTTACCTTATTTTCTGCGTAAGCAAGCCAACGGCTTCCAAGAGCAATAGGATTCATGTTTGGCCCTGGACAAGGATAACAGCCTGAAAAGTTTAAAAAAGCAGCATTAAATAAATATCTTAATGACTTCTTACAAAGAATTTTACTTATTGCCAAGAAAACAAAAAGTCTAAACAAAGGCCTTTCATTTGCTAATATCACTCAGTAAATGCTTGCATTTTTGTAGCTAAAGATAAGGCTGTGGTTAGATGAGCTATTTTGAACAGTTAATTACGTGTAAATACTAGTTTCTCCTTATGCTTGCATTTTTTAATGCCATTTTGATACAGTGGGGTGAGGGGATATTTAAAAGTACGTCTCAATTGGTTTTGTATCTTCACATTTTAATTTTACTTGACTGAAGTATTACTGTTGATCAACAGTTTCAGTTAGATTCAAGCCCTTCTGGTTTTTTGTGGTGTGAAAGGTGTGGTGTGTTCTGCTTCTGCTTTTGTTTTTAATAATTGTGTACAGAAGCCCTTAGTCTCCCAGACTTCTGCACATGCTTAGCTTTACACAGTTAGTGAAATCTTCATTCCCTAAAATCAGCGGCAACCTTTCCACTGTTTGCCTGATTTTCACAAACTTTACATCATAATTAAAAAATATATATATGTATACATGCATAAAGACGAACATAATATAACAAAATATTTCTCCTGAGGATTAAAAGGTGAAAATACCTATAATAGAAAAAAATCAAAAATAATATGAAAGAAAATATGGGAAGGCTTAAAATGGATAGGGCCAATGTTAAGTGCAATTCAATAAATAAAGCCAAAGCAAAAATAAAGAGTACCACACTATTAGCTACTCAGATTAAAAATACAAGATTTAAAATTATTGCAAACAATTAGATAATGGTTAAACATAAATTAAAAGCTTAGGTAATCTATAACTCAAAACAGCATGCTGACCCTCATGCTAATTGCTATTGCTGTCCTGTTTGCATGTCCTGTTTCCCCTTCTTTGTCTTTTGTCATTTAGATGAAGTTCTTCAGAGGGGCTGGTTGTTCCTTTGAACATATAACCCTCACTTGTGTTCAGCACCCAAATGCTCCTGATGCATCTGCGCTTTGCTGTTCCAGCCCTGACATTGAAAACATCCGGGCCGTGAGCTTCTAGCAGGGTGGGTTTAGGGGGATTCTGGGTCAAGGTAAGAGTCTGGAAGTTCAGACGCTAAAATCGCACAGATGAACCCACAAAACCGTTTACTGATTAGGGCCCTGATAACAAGATACGAGCTTGAGTGTTCAAACACTAAGGCCTTCAGCCACATGAATAAAGCTATTTATTAGACAAGGCCTAAATCAGTTCTGATATGCAAAAAACTATATATAAAAAGAAATATTAGATAAAGGGGGGGGGGGCGCTATCAAACAGTCAGTCTCCATTTTCCTCAATTCTTGAACCGCAGGCGAATATAGACAATTCAGCAAGGCAGAGTCTCTCCCTGGTTGACCAAGAAACACAGAATCAAAACAAATCCTTTAAAAATTATAGACCTGCCCCTCTCATTTAAAGGAGCCCTGGTTAGCTGAACCTGTATCACAGGCAGAAGGAGCACTGAGATCAGGCAAACATTATATGTGTTGTTCTGAAATGCTAAGATATTTATTGCATAAGATCCAGTGTTGAATTATGAGAAGTAACATACAAAGGAAAAGACATGCCTGGATAGGTTTCCATCCCACCATCGTGTCAGGTGTCAGATGCTTGGATACTCATCTGCTACCCATAGAAAGAAGAACTAAACCTATTGCCCTTCCTCGTTTGACAAAAGTCAGGACCTTTTCAAACAGGCCCCTAAAATGTCCAGAATATTTAATGGAGACAACAAACTTTTCTTTTAAGTTAACTGGATTATTTTCAAGGCTTTCAAAACCATTGAAAAGGTGTGTAGGAGGGTGTTAACTATAATATACAGGTGTAATTTTAAACTGACATTTGATAACACTTAAAGACACGCTTGATGGCAGTTTTTGTTGGGCACATGCAGAAATGGCTTCTATACTGTTCATGCCGTTTTAGCATAAACAGTTCCTTATTTCATTTTTTTTAGAGCAGAGCAGTGAGGACATTACAAAATTCAAAAGATCATAGCAAGCTATTTCAAAGGTCACAAAGCAATGGAAGGAAAAAAGCAGCAATTCATCCAATTAAACCCATCTCAGGCCAGGAAAGCAAAACCAAGAGAATATTTTGTAAGGCCTTATCACCGCCTTGATCTCAGGAAGGAAAATGACTTCTGAAGAGATGATGCCACAATTGTTATTACATTCCAGCACTGCATAAAATGTGGGTAGCCAGAGCCTCTTAAGGAACAAAGAAAGCAAAAAAAGGTTGTAAATACAACCATGTTCTTCCGATGACATTATAGATCTGGACCAGTAAGGATTTAATGCGGATTTCTGCTTCAGCAGTTCTTATCTGGCTCTTTAAAGACATGCAGGCCCCCCAAAGAGCATTTATTTTTCTTCCCTTTTCTGTACAAAAGATATCCATAAAAGCTGCCAGATGATAACCTGCCTCTAAATCTTTGCAGTGACTTCAGAATTAGTCACTTGCGTTTCCTCTCTTACGCCTCCGCAAGCACATCGCAACCTCTCTCCTGCAGAAAACAGGAGCAGCACCAGCCAACACATGCGCTGCAAGGACAAAAACCACGCAATTTGAGAAATGCCTTGCTTGGAAAAAGGGAGCTGTTATCAATTTTTTCCATGAACTGATGTAAATGAGGAACTACAACAAGCACTGTTCTTTAAATCCAAAAGGAAGGCAAACAGAAAAAAATTGTAAAGTTATCTCTGAAAAACTGCAGCTGTTTTCACCAAACCTATTGTAGGTGGTTTGTTCCATGAACTGGATTTGAGCAATTAGATACAGCTCCACACACAAGTCAGTCAGTTCTAATAATAACTTCCACAGAGGTCAACAATTCAACTCAGTACTAAACTCTTCTCTCAGATACAAAAAGCAGCATAAAAAAAGAGCGATTTCCTCCCTTTCTTTTCTTTGCGAGTATATGCATTTTCAAAACTTGCAGCAGTACAAGGATAAACAAAGGGTTATATTTTATGGAAAGGAAAAGCAAATTGTTTTTCTGCTTTCCAAAAAAAACAGCTGGAGTCAGCAGAACATCATCTACTAAGCAAATGAAAAGAGAGACACAGCGTGACCTATCAAGCTCAGCTATCCAATCATTACAAGCCTAACTCTCTTAAAGATTAACTTCTATTTCTACTAAACTTCAAAACAACTGAGGAAAAAGCCATTCTAAGCAACAACAGCAGCAATTTTAGCATGTTTACAATAAGAATGAACATAATGAGAACGCAGGACTAACTGTCAAGAAGACCAAAGTTTCCAAGTTTTAATGATGGTATGGAGAGGTCATCCAAGAAAAGATCACTAAGGGAAAGTCCTTCCAAAAGTACAGCAAATCAAGCAAACACTAAACAACACGAGATCTTATAATAAGCTTTACTGGGACTATCACCCACACAAAAGAAGGTGAAAACCTACTGGAAACCATTTAAAAATGCTTTCAAATACACAATTACTCTATTCTTCTGTGCTTTATAACGATAAACACAGAAGAGGTACTACTTCTAAGCTGTGAATAGGAAAAGCACTAGAAAACAGTATTTTGAAAATCTGAAACTAAGCGCAAGCTCTTTGTGTTAACTTGATCAAGTTACTATGCCCAAGAGCTCCAACTTCTGTGGGCCATAAGCAGCAATGAGTAAGAAATGGGCTACAGGCGCCCGCAGAACAGGGACTGGTTACAGAAGACTTCACGAGCAGCATCCTGAGTGAGACTGGTACTTGATATTGCAAACGGGAAAAACAAGGCACGCGGTATACAAATTTTCCCTACATCATGATGGTACTGTAGGAAAATTCTTTAGCATTACAAAGTTCTCAGACTGTATACATCTTTTTTTTTTTAATTGTAACTGAGTTATAAAATTATAAAAAATAAATCACAGTTATCTATTTCTCTGACTCTGAATCTCTCCATTGATTTATGCTTCTAAAGAAAACTAAGACTCCACTCATTTTCTTAAAAAAAAAAATAAAAAAAAAAAAGCTCATCCTGTAGCTTCAGTAACAGCAGTGTAAATACTCAGACAGCAGCCAAGAAGAGAAAAGCAAGACTCCTCTCCTGCCATTTTGCTTTTAAACAAACAGTGCATTGGGAAAACACTGTCAAGAGGAACAGAGCCATTATGGAGTTGCGTGGGCCATCACAGACGTGAAGACAACACGTCCTACGAGCAGCCACTCGTAAAGCTTGAGCCATCTGAATTGGGGCAACTCTCCATCAAGTTGCAGAAAAAAAAGCTAAACAAAACCCAAACATTTATCCAGGATAAGATGCAAAGTTGGGAGCTAAACTGTGCCTATGTCTATAGACATCTAAGCCTTAAATGGTTCATTTCTTCAGGAGGACCAGAGCCATGCACCTGTGTCATCCAAGCTAACGCCATGACCTATCCCATCAGCAAGTCCAACCAGCGTCCTCAAAGGAAGCACGCCGCTATGCACGTGCCCTGCACAAACATCCCGCACAGCCTGAACGGCTCCACTGAACGAAGAGCTAAATAAACTCTTATCATTGCAAAGTATTCAGATTTTAAATATACACTAGGAGGCAATGCTTGTCTCTAGAAAAATCCGGCACTAACAGTCAGAATTTGTCACTTATTTTCAGCGTACACAAATGACGTACTCACAGTTGAGCATGGCTCCTTACACAAAGTACAGCTGCATTCCCTTCTCAGTCCTCTCCAAAATGCAGTGTGAAATGACATGCTCTAAACTGTTCCTAATTAATGTGCAAATGAATAAAGTGAATGAAAACAAAACCAAACCAGAAGGGTCCAGATCATCATCACTGTTTTTATTTAAACAAATCCCCTCACGCTCATCAAGACACGACTGGTCAGTTCTTCCTTTCACAGCATAGTCTAAGAACTGTCGTATATACACCTATTTTAGTCATTGGAAAAAAAAAAAAAAAAATCTGTTTACGATATCTGCCAGGCTTTCATCTCCTCTAACTTGACTTTGATTTTGCTTTTTAATGAAAACCATTTTAGAAAGTTGTTCTTTTCTGTCTTTATGTCAGCTTAATGAAAATCTTTTTAACATAATTTTCATTGCCTTCCTTTCCCAGATTCTCTCTGGTCTCCTCTGCACGGATACATATTCACCCTTTCTGGTATCAGTTATAAGGATTAGTCTCATAATTACTGTAACATCTATTTTTAATGGATATTCCATGCCTTGTATCCACCTGACAGCAAGAAATGCCTACTAGTGCTGTCCAAATTCACTTCAGGCTACCTCTCTGTTTTGGTGTTTATATGATATGGGGGTACGAGTAGAAGAGAAGAAAGATATTCATCACCCTCAAGAGATGCAATATGACGTTGGGATAGGATACAGTTAGCAAACATAGGGAACCCCAGAGAAGACTTCCAAGGATAACCTACATCCTAGAGAAAGGAGGTTTGTAAGTCAGTGTGTTGTGCCTACTCCTCTAAGTCAAAACTGAATAACTGAAACCTGCTGAGAACACAGATTACTGGATAAACAAAGATTTTTTGGTTTCATTATGTGAAGAGGTTCATTAAAGGTTTCCAAACCTAATGTTTTCAAACATATTTTTCTGAGCAAATTCCAAAATGCAGAATTCTATTCGATCTAAATTATTTGCTTTTGATCATTCAAGGCATTTGCCACTTACTATTTTAAAAATCCATGAAGCAAAGTTATTGTGCATTCTTAAATAAGTAGTTGCAATAACCCTCTAAAGTTATGGTACATTTCAGAAATTCTGCCACTGGATGTAGTTTACAATCAATAATTTTTTTCTAGGTCTTATGGAATATATAGCACTCTGTAGAAAATAATTTTGTAATTTCACTACTAAGTATTGCAATCCAAAGCAGCCTGAAAAAAGACCCATGACAAAGAGCATAGAAAGGGTATTTAAAATAAATAATGGATAGAGTGATACTGTTGTTGCAGAAGCATTGTTTATTTCAAGATCATATAAGTTGTTTTATCTAATATTTCTTGTTTGTTTTTTAGCGTCACCAAGCAAATCAAATTTATTTGTTCATAAATTGTATAAAGTAATATTGTTTATAAATTCCTTTGGGTTCCTTCTAGATGAAAGGCCCTATATAAATGTTACTACTCTCGCAGTCACATACTTTCCAAAACTCTTCTATTGTTCTTGTGCTTCCTTCTGCTTAAGTATCACCCATAAAAACTGAGCAAAAGAGCAAACCAGCCGGATGCACCCTACTGCGAAACCATGTTTGCCATCTAGGGATCTTTTTTTTTTTTTTTTCTCTCCTCCCTTTCAATCCTTGCAGCACTTTCACTACCAAACACTAAAAAAGTCCAGAAATAAAGCGAAAAAGTAAGTCCACAAATGCTCCACATACTGTCCTCACCCCTCTTCACAGGGCAATATTTGTAATATGTGTTATGTTCACAGCAGCCTCAGCGCTGCAACGTAGCAGTGAGCGATCCTGGCATGGGAGAATTCCCTCGCACGGACTCAAGGCAGGACCAGTTTTTTTTTTTTTTTTTTTTTTTAAACATACTTAATTACTATAGAAACCTCTTCTTCCTTTCAATTCTGTCGTGGCATTTTTGAGTATTTTATTGTTAGTGCTCAGGTTTAAGACCAGTGCCAGTGCTTTCACTATAGACAACTGTGGCCTTTAATGCTCATTAAGCTTGGTTGATCAAATTAACACAAATTTTACTGATTTCAGGACATACTATGCTTTAATCTTGAGGCTTCCCCCCCCAACCCCTCAGACAATTGGACAGTGATAAATAATAATGTTACTATAGAGGTTATTGTTCCTGTACAGTACAATGTGAATAAAATTGCTTTGTTTTGGCCTTTAACATTTAGAATTTGGGGGTTATTTTGCTAAAAGTAACTTATGCAGAAGCAAACAGCATTTCCTGTTCTATATAAAGTTTTTAAATTTGTCAAAAACAGGACATATGGATATAAATCTTGGGTGTGAATGTCTCATTTCTGTCTTTATGCAATTTTTCTGTAATATTTACACTTTCCTGACATATAGTAAAATACCCTGCAAACAAAGACATTTGTTTTCATACATCTTCCACCTTGTCATAAAGGCTTTTTCAAAAAGTAGCCTAATTATCCTGTAAGTGATACACTGATTACCAGAGTCAAAAAAAAAAAAAAAAAAAAGCTCTTGTAAACAACATTGTTAAAAAGTAAAAAGCAAGATCAAATCAGCGTTTCTCACAGAAGGCAGTTACAAAGTACATGAAGTTCTCCTTTATTTATTTATTTTTATATATACACGTGCACACATGTATGTTACTGATATAGAAACTACTAATAGCCTGTGGACAATTCACAGGAATGTACTTGGCTTCTCTCCACTGATCAAGAAGTCATTGTGAAACAAGAGTTTTCTTCCCACCTGCATTAAGGACTTTCAATCTGAACCGACAGTCTCCCTCCACGGACACAGGAATCCTATCAATTATTATACCATGTGGGATACGCAGGGTAAATACCACTTACTGATCACAGTTGAGAAGGGAATCGTACATTCTTCAAGAAGCTCTGCTTATAACTCTTTGGGCATTAAACTTTTTCACGAGACATCTAGAGTTTTTACTTCAAAGGAAAGAGATCAAACTGTTCTCTACGTGGCGATCAGGGAAAAGGCATTCCAGCAAAGCTAACAAAAACGCACAAAAAAGCCTAGATGATTTCCAGATCAGACCTGTGACAAACTGAAACCTTCATTCTATTTCTTGTATGTGAACATCAGTGAAGATAGGACTACAACAGCCGAATTACAGATTAGAGAGTCAAACGCTGTTTTTTCTTATTTTGAGAGGTGCAGGTGGGGTGCATTTAACATATACTGAATAATTTTTGGCATGTGGTTAGGCAAAAGTCTTTTGAGACTTTATATACAATAAAGTACTCTGACTAAAATCTGGAAAATTACCTCTTAAGGCTCTAGCTGTACAGCATCAATAGAAATGTGGTGCCAGCTAATGGCTGCAATAACTGTCTTCATCCCTAGAGAATAATGGATGGAGAATATATCAATACAAGAAGTGGAAGGGCCAGAGAAACTGAGCAGGCACTAGTTATCGGACACAAAGATGATGCCACATGCATGATGTTATCTGTGATAATCTTTACTTAGGGCCTTGGGGGTGGGAAGGATATTCTTTATAGAGAAGAAAGTGTTCATCAGGCCATATTCATAATCATCAATGTTCACTAAGTAAGCATTTTTGGGGAAGGGTTGTGGGAACGCTGATGGAATAGAAATCAATGAAATTCAGCTTTTTTTTGCATCTATTCTTTACAGAACAAAGCAGGAAAAAAGCCTGTACATCACTTTAGGTTTTGATCTCTCAATCAGATGCAGCATTAAGAAAAAAGGTCTGAAGGAAATCTTACATTAACCAGAGTAAAACTCTTAACAATTTAAAACTCTACACCTTTACATTCACAGCTACCAGGAGAAACATTTTTATTACAAGTATCAAATAAATTTGTCAGGCTTGGCCACATAAGCACTTCAAACAGCAAATTCACAACCTATACTGTTTTGTTTTCCCCTTGACGCAAGTCTTTTCTTAATGAAACCGAGTTGATCCAAAGGCAGGCACAGCGAAGAACAGACTGCCACGTGACAGCAACAGGCACGAGCTCTCTGCACACCGATGGCATGCCTTTCCTGAGCTGCCGGGGAAGTAAGACAGCCTCACAGGATGCATTAGTGGATATATAGGATAGAGATGTAAAAGTAGTTTTTCTGTGACTATCCACACTACATTTTTAGGAGTTTAAACACCTGCCTTAAATTCACACACCAAGACTGGAGCACCTGTATAGTGAGTTTTTGTTATGAAAGGAACAAGTAAAATGTGCTGGCTCTCTGCCACTCAAGTAAAATCAGCGCATTTGCATCTAATTACATGAAGAACCTCCCCGCCGCCACCCCCACCCCAAAGGAAGATTACTACTGTCTCAAATTTGCACTGTTTGCACTAGCTCAAAAAAAAAAAAAAAATATATATATATATATCAATCAGGAAACGCAAGAGTTAAACATTCCAACAGTAGCACAAACTTGATCATGTTCTACATCCTGACTATTTTATGGTATATTTGTCACAACAATATATTAAGCTACACAATCAACCACAAAAACAAAAACAGAAAGACAAATACTACTCATGTGTAACACAGCTGCATTAGCATAGTTGAGGAACACCAAACTTCAGAATTCCTAACGCTGCTTTTAATTGTATGTTCTGCATTTAATTTCCATGTATGAATAGTCAACAAAATGGACAAGTGCTTCTGCTTAATTATGTCTGCATTTAAGCTGTCTCAATGAGGTTCGAAAGCTTACACTCCACTAAGTAGATACAGATGGGAGATATGATTTCCCGTATTATCACCAAGTCTTTTTTCGCAAACCTGTCTTTTTTTCCTCTTTTTCCAGTGGTTTACACTGTCACAGAAATGTCTTCAAAGCATTAGCGATCCTAATTTCATATTTTTGGCCCTCTATGCCATTACTTCTGACCAAAAGCAGCTGAATGACACAGCTGAGAATATTCTTTATGAAGAAAAATTCTCTAGGAAGCCCCCGGGATTCTCACTGTCACACTCCAACTGAGGTGTATCGGGATGGGTCCACAGTCATGATGGGATGTAGTCTGACCATTTTGCAGAGCAGGGATGCTCCAATAATAGGAAAAAAAGAGGTCTATAAGACCTTTGCCAAGCTTCCTTTTCAGAGATTTCTACTTTCCCAATTGAAACCGACATTTCCCTTTCCTAAATTAAAGCAAAATAATAGACAGGAGTCCAGTTGCTGGCCAGTTGGCTGATCGTCAGAAACCAAAGTAGCTAACTAGGTAGCTCATTTACATCAAATTTCAAAGAGTTCACACATTAGAATAATTTAACACTTTAAAAATGTACCGTCAGGTCTAGAAGATTTCAGTCCATACAAAACCTGAAAGCTAAGACAAGAGCCCTACTGCAGCCTTCAACATGCCAGAGCATTATACCCACTTGACAGCATAAGCCATTACGTGAAACAACGGAGCTTCAAAATCCTCGGGACAACTAGCTAGCCACCAGCACAGGTCCAAGAAACTCGTTCATCTAGAAGAGCAGCACACTGTTTTTACCCAGTCACCCCTCCGTCACCGGCCACAGGCAAGCAGGGCTGGTGGGAGGGTGGCAGTGACGCCAGCAGCAGCTCCAGCCGTTGGCTGGGTTACGCAGCATTTTCAAACACCTAACCCAAAGTGAGTAATATCTTTAGCTGAGTTTTGGAACCCCAGAGCTAGAACAGAGGTTGAGAACATTTTGAGTATCTGCAAAAGCTTCATTTTTATTGTCTTTAAATTCCACATCTGTTTCACAAAAATGCACCGAAAACTTAAAGTTACAGTCAGGAGCAGGATATCCCTGTTCCGCAAAATACAGTTCAGCTAATTTTTAAAAACAAATTTCAGTATCTTTTTTCTTTGCAAATAACTGGAATTAGAATAGCACAAGGATTGACAAAATACACACTTAATGGAGACTCTTAAATTTTTGACCTAAAATAAAGCAAGACTTGTTCCCTGATTCTCTTTGGTGGAATAAAAAGGAAGATTAACGGGAAAAAAAAAAAAAAACAAGTCTTCCCCCATTTGGTTGTCTTTACTGAACGCTAGGAGATTCTTAGGTATCTTATGTCCATGTATAGGAAGAAACTGACACCTATTGGCAACTTTAATATTACTGCATAATGGTGCTTTTCTTCAAAGTATTGTAAGAAATAGCTTCTTATATAGATTTTTCTTTAAATACACAGGTAATATAGAAAGATAATTTAGAACTTTTCCTATTGTGACTGAAAATACACCCAGGAAGTTTCAGCTTTTCCTTGTTAACAATAAAACTCCAATACTTCCAAAGTAGATTATGATCTCTCAGTAATCTAGAGATTTTAAGACGCTATCCTAATGAATGAACACTAGCACTGGTCATTAGCCACTTGGAGAGATTACATTTTCAATTTTCCGGGGTTAATAATTTCCTGGCATTCAGTATTACATAGCCAACACACACAGTCTTGGGAGCAGATAAATTGCATCCTAATCCTAACTACATCCAGCAACAAGTCAGAGCAAAAGCAGTAGGAAACTACCATCTTTCCCTAGAAGCATGTGAATTATTGCATTACGGATGTTAGCGCAGCAGACAAAGGGACACTTGCAGTAGAGGAACAGCTTTTGGAGAGCACCTTGCCTGCTACAATCAGTTGCCTCCTACTGAGAGGCAAGCAGGGAGGGATGAAGGGGAGTCACCAGCAAACAGTTCCTGCATGCTCAAGATATAGCACCTGCAGACAAATACCTCTTTTGCTGCTATAACACATCACTGACCCGCTTGAGCTTTGGGGACTGCTAAACCAGGGAGAAATTAAAGAACAAATGTACCTGGGACTAAGGAACAACAAAAAAATAAAAAGTGTGCAGATCACTGTCAATCTGTTTTCAAACTGTTGATTATGCAAACAACCCAAAACTCAAAATACAGTCTTCGTATTTCTGTAAAATAAACAAAAGAATATTTGAACTACCTAGGGGTGTCAATGTAAGCGTTCTTCACAGCAAATGAGAAATTAACTACAGCAACAAGAGATGTGCAAAGAGTCACAGATTCACAGAGTAACAGAACCTCAATGTTTTGGTTTTTTTAAGCAACAGATTTCCTGAAACTCCAAATGAAGTCATGGAGATGAGCAGATGCTTTGGAGATACAAAAAGTCAAATACTTGCTGCTGCATCATTTCTGGCATGCAACTTCATTCTGCTGACAACTGAAAAAAAATCTGTTTTATGTCACTCCACCTACTCACTAGAGCAAAAAGATCAAACACAACATTATACATACTTGTAACGAAGAATTTTTTGGTGAAAGTACAGCTGTCAAAGGCGGCAATTTTCTCTTGCAAGACTACAACGAGTATCCTGAAAACACAGAAATGGAACATGTACTTTAAACATTAAATGCATTGGTTTAAAGATTCAATATCTAAATGTAATTATTTCAAAAGCATCAATATAATTTCTAGGGTGATAAACTGCCAGGTTTCCAATACATGGCAGTTATTGAGGATTCTCTCTCATCCCAACCACATAACCTTCATTTCAGGAAGTACACAGATCTGATACAGAACAACATAGCATATTTATGATATACCTCCTGCAGTAAAAGCTCCATTAAAAAGAAAGAGAATGGAATTGCAAGGATC
Organism: Apteryx mantelli; assembly: GCF_036417845.1. Taxonomy (NCBI): domain Eukaryota; kingdom Metazoa; phylum Chordata; class Aves; order Apterygiformes; family Apterygidae; genus Apteryx; species Apteryx mantelli. Next base: position 12,269,224 of record NC_089999.1, read on the forward strand.
CTCAATTACCTTCACTGACTCAAATAACAATCAAATCAACAATCGGTAGAACACAAGCTAAATTTGAAATAATCCTATTGCCAATCTCTTCGCAAATTTATTAAACCATCAGTTTCTCATTTACTAAAAGCAGCACATCGGCACAGAAATAAAGCTGAGAGAAAGAGGATTTGTGTCAATTAGTGAAAGTCACAGGTGTATGTATACACTCACTCACATGCATACACACTCTTATAAAATCTCTTCATTAGTTGAAAGACATTAACAGAACAAAAGCCACATAACTATGCATGAACCAATACTGTCGAAGCCCAAGATGCAAACTTGGCAAGTGTAACATTCTGAAAGCTTTAATACCAAAATACGTCTTTTCCTATAATAACGGCTTCCCAAAACAATGTCCTTAAACTCTAGAAAGCACCACATTGGGAAGCTGACCAACGAACAGATAAAATCTACTGATTATCTGCAACCCCAGCAATACAACATAATTAATAAAAATCTGATTATTCTCTTATTAGGAAGAATATGAGATATGAGACAGGTTTTTTTTTATTAGCTGACAAAATGGAGCATTATCAAACTTTGTTCTAATAATTTTAATTGGAAAGGTATGTTGTGTCAAAAAATGAATAGTATCTCTCAGTGACTAAAATAGGTACCTATACTTTATCTGAAAATGAAGATCCTTAGAAAATCACTGATATCTGCATATTACAGTAGAACAACATTTAAGAAGATGCTGAACCACAGGAGTCTCCATGTACATCCTTGGTAAAGAATGGTGGTGATCTCCCATCAGTTTGAAAAATCAACTATTAACTTCTGCTCTTTATTTTCTATTTTTAACTATTTAGCCACAAGAAAACCTCTTTCTTATACCATAAACCTTAAAGCCTGTAAGAGTCTTTGGTGAAGGAATATACTAAAAATTAAAAAAAATTAAAATAAAATAAAAAACCCTTACCCACATGCTTGCTGGTGCTTTCAGATAATACAAATAATTTTGAGTTATGATTTCCCTCTAGAAAAGTTATATTAATACTCTAATATGCATGATTTATCTTTGTGCCCACCATTCTTTTTTGCTCTTTGCTATAATTTTTTACCAACACATTTGCTAAATTATTTAGACTTGCACCTGTAGCTCCCAGGATGACTGGGGAAGCAGTTTCACAGAGCTGCTGTAACGACAGCCACTTTCCATTTGTTCAGCCTAGAAGCTGATTTACGCGCTACGCCACGCTCTGCATCTTCAGGTCCTTCAGAACTCTTTAGCTATAACAGCTCGCCCTGGCACGTGGTCACTGTGCTGTTTATCAGTCTGCCTCTAACTAAAAACAAGGAGAAGCACGAATTCTTGGAAGGAAGGAAGAAATCAAGGGTCAACTTTGCACAAGCGTCTTTCATATTCATAGATTTACCGTGCTAGAACCAGGGAGCACATGGCCGCTCCCACAGCAGCAACTCACCAGAAGAAAGGGGAGGAAAACGTAACTCAAGAGGGATTCAGATGTACTAAGTCACAAAAGAAATTAATGTAGGATTTCTTGTTTGTTTGTAGTTCTTATCACAGAAAAGATGCTTCCCACCTCCCCTCTTCCAATTTATAAGTCCCAATTTTTAAAAGCAGACAACTCTGCATATGTATAAATTAGTATCAGTTTCAGACAAAAATAATAGTTTTAGTTACAAAGTATCTTTGAATTGCTCAAGTTTAAGGAGAGAAAAATAAAAGAAACCTATCAATTCTAAGTAACTTCTTCCAGAAGGCTCAAAAGAAAATTAACCAGTCAATATCTTCTCTGGAGATATTCAAAATGCGCCTGGATGCAATCCTGTGCAATGTGCTCTAGGTGACCCTGGTGGAGCAGGGGGGTTGGACTAGATGATCTCCAGAGGTCCCTTCCAACCTCAGTGATTCTGTGATTCTGTAACAGAAACACTTTGGATGCATGTGTAAGTTTAACGTATATATAGAAAACTTATGTATATTTGACTGTAATACATCCCAATCCTGTAGATTTGTTTTCTACTCTTCGAACATGAACTGTCTTTCTGTATAAATGAAACCTACCAGATGGCTGATTTTGGAGTGTAAATACATAAATAATAAACACTTCTCCATTCTTCTGCAACTCAAGTTTTATTTTAATTTCAAATTTTGGACTCCATTTGTCTATGGTTAACGCACCATTAGCGCTACACTTGGCAGTTTAATGCATTTTCAATCTGAAATAGTGAACTTTCCTTGGATAACAACAGAATCTGATACATTCCAGGAAAGCAGCTACCCTGGATACAGCTTTGAAGTAGCTTTTCCATTTTTACCACTTCGGAAAAGAAACATTAGCACCTGGAAAGACTTTTTAGTTGGGAGAGACTTTGAATGATGATTTGCCTTTTGACTGTTTTTACAATTGGATTTTTCTTCTGCTAGGAGGCCAGGCTGGAAAGATTTACTATCATCACACTGTACACAAGGGAACTTTAAATTTTTAAAGAGACAGTTGCACAGATAAGTACTGAACTCCTTCTGGCAGGCTTTTAAAGGAACAATGACCTCTTTCATGACATAATTTTCACCAACTCAACTACTTCAGTGAAATTATTTTTTGATGTAAGGATCAAACTCACATCCTATGATAATCAGTTTGACTGGGAATAACAAGCACTACCACCCTTTACTTCTTTGAAGACATTTACACCACCAAAATATTCTCCTCATTAATAAGTTAGCTGTGGTATTAAAGTTGTTTGTTCTGTAGCACTAATTTTCTTCTGTAACTTGTACTTAACTTGATTTAGACATTAGTGTTTAGGTTTTGATTGTCCAATGATAGACAAATGTCTGTAACAAAATATTTGCGGCTTCTAGGCTTTTAATCCTTTTTTTTTTTTTTTTTTTAAATCTCCAACCCTACTAACATCCTTTAGTTACATGAGTTTTATACATGCTCACATTCTTCTCAGTTCTTAACATAAAACATGCTATCTACTGCCACACAAAATAGGCACTTTTTTGTTGTTGTTGTTTTTTAATTACTCATGTCATTTTGGCACCTTCCTTACTGAAGGACCATCAATTCCAGCAAACAAATACATATTGTCAAGGAAATGCGGCAACTTTTCCACTTTCCAATCTCCACCTTTAACAGAAGAATTGTATTCCACAACTTCCATAAGATACGTCGACACATATAAGGACAAATAACAACAATAATAGGTTGGGAGGAAGAATCAGAGTAGGCAGCATGGTCACGGTCTCCAGTCAAAGTCACTGCATGAGATTCTCTCATTAGAGTTAACAAGGATCATCAATATCCTCATGTAGAAGAGGGAACCTGGGTTTTCTGTTCTCTCTTAAAAAGATGCAGTAAACTACAAGCATATTAAGTTTTGTGTGTCTTGGAGAGATGACAGCCTGAAGTCAATTCAGAAAAATTTAAACCTCTGATTCTGTTGAAACAAGGTATTTAAAACCTGATGCTCAGCCTTCTAAGACATTTTCTCTCAGAAATTAGGTGAAGTTATTCCAACTAGGAGATACTGCTTTGTTATTTGACTCACAGGAACATTATTTCCCATAGAGCACTGAGCACACGTTCAGGTTTTTGGTGTGCAGCAAGGCAAGGTATCTGACAGAACAAGGAATACGAGGAAGAGACATAAACTCTATAGTCCTAATCAGACACTGAGTTGCACAACCATGACTACCTTATTTAAAATACCTATGGCTCCATTTCTCCATCTATAGATAGAGAGAGAGGATACCACTGATTCCAGCTTACCCTCATCACAATTCAGAGAAGCTTAAATGATTTCATGTACAAAACTTCTGAGATTCTCAAGTGAAATCCATTGTAAAAGCGTGCTGTCATATCTCAAACTGAAACGCTACTTGAGAAGTGGAGAACCCAAGCTATGCTTACAGCAAAGTTAAATGAATAAAATCAGCGAATGCCAGACACCAGAAATCATAGTTGTTACTGAAATTTTACATGTTCTAACACAGGAAGAGTATAGATTGGACATCCTTACCTTTTATTGCAATGCAGATCATAAATAGGAGTTTTGAACTGTATGGATTTGACCATCTCTCCTGTTCGCAAAGAGTATAGGTCTACACAACAGTAAGGTGGACTTGTGCTAAAATGAAGAAAAAACATATAATTTCAATGGGAAAAATTAAAAAGAAATTGTCCAACACATTTCTGTAGTCACAAAATCAACTTTAATCTCCTTCATGCACAGACAAATTGAAAAAGAAAAAAATTATAACAAAAGGAAAAAAAGAGTAGAAAAAGTCTTTTTGTAATCTTATTTTTAAATTACTTCAGCAGGACAAAGCAAGCCTACCTAGCACATTAAATGAAAAAATCCAGCAATACAACCAGAATGTTGGAGAACAAAGGGTCAACAGAAGCCTTCTACATTTGGAGAAGGCATGATTACATACTGAATTATGATATTCGCAATGGTCAGGAACCTGTTCTGAGCAACCATTAATCAAACCCTTACTTTCCTTTGTACCAAAAGAAGGCTTTAGAAAGCAGATCTGACCAGCAAACAAATCATTTGACAAGTACGAAGCTTCAGAGTATATGCTAGTCATTTAAAAAATGCTTTGCAGAGTAACCACTTTCGTAAAGCGAGCGCTTACCACCCTATACGCAACAGCTGAATCATGACAGTGTATTTGATACAGACACATTATACAGACTTAACGTTACATCTTTGATGAACTTGTTTGAGCTACAGATCTTTTCAACTGCTTTGTGTCACTTTTATCGTTTTAATATAAATAAAGCTCTAAGGCCATTTCTTAACAAAAAGGCATGCTTTTTTTTGAGAGGAAGAAAGCGCCGAGTGCTCCGATAGGGTTGAGGAAGGTAGTGGTGGAAACCATTTTACAAGCTGAGGAGAGCCTTTGATGTGGCAGTTCTTTTCCATAACACCTTTTTCCCCTCCAAGAACGCATTAAAATGTTGGCTACTTTTAGGTCAACGAATATGAAGCAGCACAAGTTGCCAGCTGTACAAACATATACTAAGTATTGGTAAAGGAGGGTGTTTCCCCTTGCCCCATCTGCTTTATTTTATAGAGTTTAACACAATTCCTGCCACAACACTTGCTTGTCTTTTGGATTGCTCAAGCTGTTCAAGAATTTTCAGGAAAACTGGAGTACAACTGCCAACTGTTTATCGCAAATGTCTCATCATAATAAAATGGTTTATACAACATGCACACAGCAGAGAAACAATATAAAATAGATGCACAAAAAGACAACAGTCAAAGAAATAACAGAAAAAATAAGTTGGACATTTTGCCTACAGAAACTCTTCCCAAAATATACATTTTTATAGGCACATACTGAGGCTAATAACTAGAGGGTGCTATTTATTATTTTAAGCACTTCAAAGACCCTTCAAAAAGCACTTTAAAAGCAGTGAGGTTCAAGTCCAGTTACCTTATATTAGCAGCCCATTGCTGCTAGAAAAGGCAGAAAACCACAGAATGGTCCATCTATAAACTTCTTTTGATTATATGTATTTATTACCTAAAGGAAATTATTTTCATAGATGGATACAACAGATTCTTATTTCACAACAGAAGTCACAAAAGCCAATACAGCTAACATTATATTAGCATATATGGAAATAGCAAGGGTATCGGTTAAGCCCACGTTGAAGGTAACGGCGCCATTTTGACCGTTTGACTTGACATTTACACAGCCTCATGACCCATCTTCTCAACACTAAGGATGCTAAGAGTAACAAACTAAAATACGGCTCAGGCCAAAGCATGCTTTCTCGGGGGAAAAGGGTAACAGAAATAAACATGATTAAGAACAAGGCAAAATCTGATGCCCCGACAGAGAACATTTTAAGCTTCAAGAGCGTGCAGCTTCTACATATCACACCAACAGAATTTTGGGTAACACTCTTGTCACTCAACTGAATAATTTGTATGTCGTAACTTTATTTTGGCCAATTGTGAGAAGAACATGCTACCAATACTTTTGTAAGCAGCATTGGCTAAAAACAAATAACTTTTGAATTCCAGTGCTAATAATAAAGTAGTAGTATGGATTGGGTCAAAAGTACTTGCTCCAATTCAAAGTCCTCCCTCCATACCCTATCTTTCGTTTAATTCCATGGAACATGGCAGTCTACGATCAGAAAGTGATATGCAAGTTATTTATTTATCAGATAAATATAAAGTGAAGGCCGAGTGTATTTTAGGATGGTCCTAGGACCCAATTAGGAGAAACAAGTGGCAATAGCTAAAAAAAGTCATACTTGTACTCCTTTCTTGCTCCATAAAGCTTGTGTTCCCAGCTGCACAGAGACTCAGCAGTAACATGAGTCTTCAGACAGCTGAGGACACTTTCCTGGGAAAGTCCCGCTTCATGGCTAAGTGCTGCATCCACAAACTATGACATAAAAGGGTGGAAACACAAGTGCCTGCTCTTTTTTGGCAATCTTTCCAAAGTGGGGGGGGGGGGGGGGGGGGGAGAAAAAAAAAAGAAAAGAAAAGGTCTCAAGCACCAGAAAGACTTCTCCTTTTAGCATTTCCTTCTGGTTATTTTAATCCTCTCCCTGTTCAAAGCAATAGTTCTTATGAACCTCATTTGCTACTGAGTACTATCCATTCATTAGACATAGAAACATTAATTGAATTAGCCTAATTTCAATTTATAAATTCTACTCTAAAAGCTGTGTACCTTAATGAGGAATGATACAGGGCTGATATCCATAATGTCAAGTTCTTTTTTTGATCAGGCCTTAGTAACAACTTGATAACATGTTCTTTGGGGGGGGGGGGGGGGGAAATCAAGAAATTTCATTTCATTGTTGAACAGAATACCATACAGCAAGGGTTCTCTTGCACTGGAGAATTTGATTTAATTTCCAAAGACATTATTTTTCAACCCTTCTCAAAGTATGAGCCTTTTGAATGATCTTTCTTTATGCTCTTTTATATCTCCTCAGCTTGCAGATCAATTCTCCCAAGGCAGAAGAATGAGGATTATGGACACAGATGCAAGCATTCATTTCTCTGCCATAGCAATTAAAAAACAGTAAGAGTACCCCGATTAGCCAAAAGAACTTGCAACCAGTTATAATAGCTATCCTTCCCTCCCCGATTTGGGTGCAGTGCTGCCTACAGCTCAGGTTGTGTGCTCCCATCCCTTCCTCCCACAGGCTCTCACATGCAATGGATTCTCTATCGACCCATTTCAGCACACCAAACCAGCAGCAGAGAAGTAACACTTCCTTCCTCTCTCCTCCAAAGGGAATTCTCCCCCAGGTTAGCTCACCAAAAGGGCTTGGCGAAAGGTCTAACAAACATGAAAGGAAGAAAGGAAGTAGAAACATGAATCAGCCAGCAAAAGATGTGGAGTAGGGCTGCAAAAGCTAGAACTGGCTTGCCACCACAGAGCTGCAGCATAGTGCGGCTTTTTCTAACGCTTTATCACCTCCGCTGAAATTTTCATAATTCCCAATCTTCTTCAAACATGGAATTCTATGACTCAGGTCATAGAAATAATCAGATTCAATTACAGTAATCTCTTATAGTTTAAAAATCTAGACCCAATTTTAAATCCTAGGTAAGGCTTTTAAATTCTAGACCTCTCAACTCCTTTGAACTCATTATTTAAGAATGACTCTGAACCCAAGGCTGCTAAGAGGAAAATAAGATGAATGTTTCATCTGCTTCCATATCATTTATACTACATACATCATTTTATTACTCTATGAATGTAAGGAAAATAAAATAAGAAGACTTCTAGTTAAAGAAGCAGCTTTTCTTCTGATAAACTAAAGTACTGAAGGTTCATGCAAGTCTTGTTGGTGAGAAAGGCTCTGACCGTATTTCAGTGTACCAATGATGGCTATGCAAAGGGGAGAGATTAGGACAGGAATGTGAAAATGCTGCTTTTTGCAGTTTAATCACAACAGTAAGCCTGTCAAATAAAATTCTTGCAAATTACTCTCATAGCTTATCAGCAAATTTTTGTTATATATCCTGATTATTAAAATAGCTTCTTAATGCAGAGATATCAACTGAAATTTTAAAGATTATGGGCATAAATTCAACCAACTACTTCAACATGTTGACAATAGTAAATATAAAATATACAATTATACTGAGGCTCTTGTATCTTTTTTCATTTGACTGTTGCAAAATGGAGATAGAAGAAAAAATAACAGATGCCTTGTACAGCTGGCACTTGAATACATCTGTGTGTATGCATCACAACAGAACTACCATCTCTTCACAGATTTGTTAGCAAAGAATCACCCAATTTATAAAAGCTGTGTAAAATGTTTGCATACAGACACAAATAAACTGCACAAAACACACACACTTTTTATATGAAGAAAAGGAGAAGACTGACAGAACCAACATGAGGCCATAATTTTCTGTGCCTAGAAATATTTTATCCTGTATGCTTAGAAGGAAAGTGTTTATTTCCTTCCCTGCTACCTCTGCCATGTGATGAACATCCCACTCAGAGAATGGACATCAGTTACCGAACTGTCTCCTGAACACGGGGGTGGCGGGAATCCTCCAGTCACTACGTAACGACTTTCCTAATGTGCAAGACAGTTTTGTGTGTGGCGGGGAGAAATGCAAGAAAGGTCTATTGATCAGCATACTTATGACATGAATGTATGGTTAAAAAGTCTTTTATTTAATCAGTATTCCAGTTTTTATACTTTCAGGTATTATCTGGCAAGTTATTTAAATAATATTCAACAATATACAGTCTGTGAAACTATATCCACGACAGTATACAGGAGTAGCCAATGAAGACGTCATTAAAAAAAAAAAATCACAGAACTGTAAAATTCAGTAGCAGCCTAGTATAGGTTATATACATATATATGATGACCTCAATGGAGAGATGCCTGCTAACTTCAGAAGCTAGGTACAAAAAAAGATATGATTAAAATCACAGAAAATATCTGGCTAAATATAACTAATTTATCTTAAAGACTAAAACCATATTTTTTATTGCAGTAACTACAAAACACTACTTCCTAACAGCTAGAAAATGCTACTTCCAATTTTGCTTTTCTTACTCACATGAGTACTATTTGATATGAAAAGCAGAAAATCCACAAATTGGAATTACGTTCCCTGAGAAAAGTTAATTAAATTTAAACCTAAATTATGAGAAACTTTAAGCCTTCTAGCACTAATTATGTAGATCAGTAAGTCTAACGCACTCACTAAACAACCTTCAAACAGCAGATTATATATTTCCGGTCAAAGGCAATTCAACATTTATCAGATAGTCCTCCTATAATTATCACTAATTTACATAAAAACAAAATTATTAATTAAAAAATCTGGCAACTTTTGTTTCAGGATTTGTCCGCTATCTTCAAATTTCTGCTTTACAACTAAAAAAAGCTCTTTTTTCCATTTCAGTGTTTTAAAATTAGGTCAGGTGACTTTCTTATTCTTCTATGTTGAAGTACAATTTCGTTTTCACCAATATAACCTTATGCTGTTTCCAAAAACACAACCATTAGAATATGTCTGTTACAATGCTGCATGTCCCGGGACTTACCTTCCATTCTAGTAAAGGTGGTAATTTTTGGCCAGTTAGTCATTAACTAGTACCACTCTTCATTATTCTACTATACTCCTCTCATGATGTTTTATTTGTTTATGTGCAAATTGCAATAGTCATTTTTTCAAGCCCAGCAGACTCAACATAGAAAATATGCATATTTTTTATTCTTGTGTCTTTAAAATAGAGGTAAATATATTAAAACTTATACCAAGATCATACTCAAAAGCCTAATTAGTACAGTGATCTTTTATTAGGCCTAGGTTTAACAATCTGTGGGAGTAACATTTATAGAAACATTTAATCTTTTTAAAAACTATTGGATGCCTTGAATGGAGTACCGCTTCAAAACCTGTTTTACAGCAGACAGCTTAATTCATCTTCAAGTCAAAAGGGACCATTACACCACCCAGGCTTCCTGCCTAATGCAGGTCATAAGTGTCACCTAGAGAGCGATCCTTATACCTAGACCAAACGCACTGCAAGTATTTCAGCACTGACACTGAATAGCACGTCACAGGCACAAAACAGGAGAAAGATAAGTAACAGTAAGTGTAAATGATCTATATAACAAATTACTAAGGAAAGATTAAAACAAAAACATAAAAAAACCCAAAACAAAACAACTATTCTACAAAGCACCAGCTTTACCAGTAAGTTACTGGTAGAGAAAAGGGTATTTCCTTAACCAACCAGGAGGACCACAACAGTGAGGAAAAAAAAAAAAAAACATAACAAGCTTCCAAACAGCAGTGCACTGGTTCTGCTCATCCAGTAACCTCTCTCTAGTTGTGGCCAGTCTCTGATGCTCTACAGAATGGCAAGAAAAGTGAAACAAAACCAGAGTACACATAATTAATTATATATTGGAAAAATTCCTAACCTGAGCCTTAACACAGGCAAGTTGAAGCATGAGATTTGATTACGATCTTTGTAGTAATATTCTTAGTGTATTGATACCACAAAGGCAATTCTCCTCAAGGCCCCTGCTTAGATTAATAGATTTCAGTAGTAGAAGGATCATCTTTTCTTTCCAGGCCATGTACATTCCAGAAGCTTAAAGGGTTTTTTTGTTGTTTTGTTTTTTTAATAACCAAGCAACCTAATCTTGTCTTAAAGTACTTTAAGCAATGATGAGTCCTCTATCATAAGTTGTTCCAACATTTAGATTATCTTATTTTAAGGAAATTACTTATTTCAAAATCGAATTTGTACACATTCTGCTTTTAACCATCAGCTCTTATGTCTGTGTCAACAACACAAAAAAGCTCACTGCATTCAGTTATCTTTTCCACATGCCAGTATGCACCCAAACCAATCCCTCATCTACAAAAAAATGGAAGAGTTAGGATTTTAAGTCTTATACTGTACTGCTTGTTTTCCAGCCCTAAAACATATTGGCAGTCCTGCTCCAAACTTTCTTCAGTATTGCAATAGTCTCACGTTCTTTCTGAAGAATGTATACCAGAATGAAAACTCCGCTCATAGAATTAGTAATTCTCTGTAAAGAAAACAAAATCATTTCTGTGTCTTGCCCATCCCCCCTTTTTTTAAGAAATCCAAGGATTGCATTAGTTTTTTTGAGAACACCACCGCAGAGAAAGCTTACACTAAGATTTTCCACTAGTTAGTGCCCTAAAATTCCCTGGCCTTGTGAATCACAGCTTTCTACAATAAAAGCTTCAAAACTGAAGTTTGTAAGTAACTTTGTTACTTTCACTCATGATATTTAACAGATTCATTCAAAAATCAGGAAAAGCAGAGTAAGATTTCTGAGAAAGTGACACTTCCCAAAAATGTGCACATATCTGTAAAACACAAAGCAGCAGAGACATTTTAAGTGTACCACAAATTGCAAAAAGCATGGAAGCAGTTATTTTTAAATAAGAAAAAGCTGTACCAATCTTAGACATATGTTACTAAATCTAATCCCTTAAATACAAAAAAGGAAATTATTTGATATGGCATGAAAATATTTCTGTTAAATACCAATTGATACAAACTTCACTCTTGCATCTCGAAAAAGGTCAAAACAACACCTAGTGTTGATCCCTTATCTTCCAATGATAATGTTTAAAGACTGAATTTGTCATTTTCCCTTTCATGTTTTTAATTTCAAGGATAGCAGTATTTTGTCGCCATAATTCCATAAATAAGACTTCTACACCTTGAAGAAATGCCTAACTTAAAACAAGCGAGTGGCTCGGGAAGAACTCGTTTCTGTCTCCACTCAAGTGGGGGTCAGAGAGAATCGGAGGCTTCACAGCGGTCTGTTGGTCCTGACGACTGCAAATCACTGAGAAAAACTATCAGAATCTTGTTTTTCTATCTGTACAACGCCATAAAAGCGTATCCTCAGATGAAAATATCTAGCTTTTACTACAAGGTATGGTAGTGGATAACCCTTTTCTGCTTACAGACAAATTTGTATCATCATAATTAGCTGCCCTATTATAAATTATAGAAAACAAATGTATTAAATAGATATGATGTAACATGGATACCTTAAGTCAGACAAAGTTATGTTCATTCTGTCTTTAGCAAAAGCAATTCTTACAGAAGTTAAATATCATTAAAAGACAAAACTTGTAACTAGATAAGTTACATTATCATATAATTACAAGCTTGGTAACAGTGTTCAAAGAATACCTAATGGTAATAGGACATCAAAATAAACTTATTGCAAATCAAGGAAATTCTTTTCCGTAATTTTCCAGGTCTATCCTCACGTATAATTATTGTCTGCAAGTGTTTTAAAAATGTTCTACTCTGTCCTGTTCTATCCTTATACACAATTGCCTTTTCAAAGACAGTCAAATATATTTTTATATTCTATTAACTTCTTATAAATTTAAAGAGCTATGGCAAAAGATAAACCTGCCTTCAGCAAAAAAGTTTGCAACATTGTACCTTTGGAAGAGATGTAAGAACTGTTAATAAAAAGTCAGTTTTGTGCCAGCGAATTGCTATACTGTTCAGTCTCCAGAGGGATAACTAAGGTAATGATTGAACTTAGTATTAGAAATTCACTGATTGAGAGGGTAAAAATATTTTAGCGTCTCTTCTATCACAGAAGATTACAGGCCACAGTTTCCTCCATTGTATCTCTTCGTTAAATAAATAAATAAATAACCACCACCACCCCCATTTTCTCTACCTAATCTTCCCCACTGTTTTATCCCTATTCATCAGTTGATGGCTGATAGCTGCTGTCGAGTGTTGGACACACAGAGTCGCGTGAAGCTGTTCTAACGACCAGCTGTCAAGTGCTGCCTGCGAGTGGCAAGGCCAGTGCTGCCCTCCAGGAGATCAAGTGCATCCACTTACCACAACAGTGGAGCCTCCCGTACGTACGTACTGCACACACGCACCGTTCCAGCACCACCGAGAGCGCTGAGCACAGCAGCAGGAACCCACAAGACGCTTCACAAAAGCAAGAAAACCCTTAATTCAAAAGGCTTGTAATCCAGAGTCAGAGCAAAAACAGTAGAGGAAGAATACAGGTGGTGGGAAAAAAAGGAGACAGGGATGCATTAATAATGCAGCAAGATGTTTGAGTGCAATACTGAATACTGAGTAATCACCAGAGAGGACAGCACAACTTTAGTAGGCAATACAGAAGTCTCATACTTGGGAACAAAAGTTGCCAGCCCAGACACCTTTCAAATGTTCAAAGCAAAATACTACGGGCCAAATCTTCAGTTACGTTGAACTGTATAGTTCCAGATGTTATTTCTTTTTAAAAGGTGTCAAAAGCAGCTTTTAGTTTTAAGCAGCGTATAGAAATAAATGCTTATATATTTCTTAATATTGCTTAAACATATTTAAAAATGTTCCAACATGCTGGCAAGTATGAAATGGTCACATATAAGAAATTATAGTTAAAAGTTCAATTAGAAAAAGCTTTAATCAGCAAATTCATCTGGAAATTAATATAGTTCCTTTTCTTAGAAAAAATTGCAAACTACTGTTCTGGTAGCATAATAAGCTGCATCTTTTATTTAAAAAGATCAGAATACATAAAAATGATCACCAGAGGAATAAGCTTCTAAAATAATATCAAAACCATCTACCAGATTTTAAACGGTTTTCAATTTAATTTAAAAGTGAAATACAGCTATACCAAAGTTTAATTTGTTCCATTTAAAATGGGTTTGTTACCAAATAACTAGTCCTGCTTTGTTGTATTTTTAATTAATATATCCTTATTTATGCCATTAACAGATAAACGGGGAAACAGGAAGGGATAGGAACAAAGCCTTATTGTAAAAGGAATGTCCATGTAAAAGCTAGTCAAAGGTTTTTTTTTTTTTTTTTTTTTCCAAACAAATGAAGAAAATAAAGTTTAAAAGTGACTGATGGTTATAGGCATATCTACCACTCTATAAATGTTTTTTATCCATTAAAAAAAAGTAAAAACATTAATTGTTCCTAAAATTTTACTTCAAATTTATAGATTAAAACAAGCATAATTATGTTTAAAACATATTTCTGTAGACAAGAGCATTAATTCTCTCGCCAGTTAAATATAAAACATAAATCAAGCGTTTATTGGTGATCCAATACAGTTTTCTGAATTGAGTGCCCACTGCTCTGAACTTCATGTGGAAGCATTTTAAGGATATCTACTCATGTAATTTTATGGATGCTTTTTGTGTACAATGAATAAAAATGCAGATACCTGGATTCCTGACATCTCTTCCTATATGGACTTATACTTGGCCACAGGTGAAGGCAAGCTATCTCCGCTCTACAGGTTGCGCAGTAACATCCCCAAGCTTGCAATTACCAGGACACTGACAGAAACAGATTTCTCCGCTGCAGCCTCTACAAAAATTCTCCTAATTCCTAGAGTTTCTCTTAGCTCTGTCAGCAGAAAAGATGAAGCTGAATGCTTGTCACGCAGAGCATAAGAGAAAAATTCAGTTACTGAGTCAGTTGACAATTCTAAGTTAGACAAATGAAGATCAAAACATGAACTTCAATCTAATAAAAAGCGAACCTAATAAAGGGCAACGCAAATAAACATTTCCTCACCAGTTGCGCGTGCTGCCATCATCTGCAACTTCAAGTGAACATTCCGATGCCACTGCTGATACAATGAGGTTACTCAAGCACATACCATAGTTCCCATGACAGGCAAAACCCCTGACCAAATACAGAATGAAAAGTTGTTTCCACTCCTGGGGCTGCGTGCAGGAAGTATCTGTAAATACAAATTTTCTTGGCAATCATGGAACAGATGCCTTGAACTGATGGAGGCCACAGATTTTTTTCTCCAGTTCGGAATACTTTTGACAACCATTATGTCCATTTTGTTCAATCAAATCAACAGCTCAGCCTTGCTTCCTATCTACAGCCTGGCTGTCAGAAAGACTGTTGTATACCAACAAGAGGAAAGCTTAAGACTAGGTTTATTAACACACTGGTAGAATCATAACAGATACTGTAAGGACAGTACCAACAGTTCAAGGAGAATAGTGTGATGGACGTGGAATCCTTTAGGAAATGGAAATGACTGGCAACTGCCAAGCTCTACCAGCAACACTGCAATGGATTACCATTACGATTTAATTTCAATCTCTCTCAGATTATATCCAACATACCCTTCAGTTCAGGCAGAGAAAGGCTTTTCCCACATTCTGCTTTACCAACAGTGTATAATGTATTTCTACTAGCGTGCTTTCTGCCCGTAACAACATTATTCACACTGGTCATCAGAAGAGACTTTATATACATATATATTTTTTAAACTTAGTCAAAATGCATGGTTACATAAAGCCAAACAACAGTCTACAACCTACCTTTACGTACTGCAGCATGTTGTATTACATTGCTTCATTCTGCGACATGTGGCATGCCTGCCACTGAAGTGTAAAATATAGCACAAGCTGGCTTTTCAGCTGTGGCATGCTTTTGCTGAAACACTGGAGTGTGACACACTTTCCACTTCATTGAGATATACCACATGTTACAAAACATAGCTGTCCCATCATATTTTGAGTTAGCTAATATAGGAAGATAAGCAGCATCCCATGGGATTTGTTCATCTACAAGGCTTACTTGATCATAGCTGTCACTGAGGAAAGATACATCTGGAGCTTCACTTTTGAGAACAGAATCAATTTTTCTGGCATACTCTGGACCAGATTTTGTTCTTGTGTGTAACCAAACAGTTCTTTTACACAGAAGTTATGAACCTGCACTTATCAGACACTGGCTATCCTTGATCATTCTATGAATGCATGCTTAACTAGAAAAATTTCTGCAATTCTTAGAGAGCATAAATAAAGTTAAACTACTGATTAGAATACAGTTGCATGGCCGTCATAGTTCTACCAAAGATTAACATGATCAGCATGATCTCTATGACCAGCTGATTAAGCTTGCATTGTGGTAGATGTGTTTCCAGCAAAAGTTACAGAACGAAATAAATTTAAGGTTTGTCTTGTCCTTCTTTTCCTTACTGTCAAATGAAGCAGAATTCACCACTGAAAAAGTATGTAATTTGTATTGTAATAAATACCACACTGATCTTCAAGATCGTGCAAGATGAAACAAAAACAAAAACGCATAAACTTTTTGTACATCAAGAGACAGCCACATACCACAGTTTAACAAATATGGCATTTCTGGAAGCACAACACTGAAAGCCAATTGATGCCGAAATCTCTCAGCTACAGCCAACTTTCACCAAGAAAGCATAGAACCTAAACAGAGCATTTTGTGGAGTCACTTATGACTTTATAACCACAACAGGCCCTCACATGTAATCACCCTCATCTCACATGTAATCACCAAAGGCCAAGCTTATTTTAAGACATTGTTTTCAGGTGCTTGTAAATCCACCAAATCTTAACTGTTTATATGCTAGTATATGGCTCAGATTACATTTTTTGAAAAGCTTCAAAACAATTCTGTTTCCAAGAAGGAATTAGGGAGACTTTTTTTATTTTTTGCACTCATGATAAAAGAATTCTGGCAATATTCTCTCCAAAAAGCTATCAAAAAGATCTGAAATACATCATAGTGGTATCTTCTGGGGCAGACACGTACCTTTTCCTATGCTTATGATAATCTGCCAAAACGCAGTAAACCCAAATCTTTGGAAACACCTCAGTTCTTATACACACTCTAGCAAATTCTGTTTTATTTAATGTAAAAGTTGAAAGGATTGTAAATGACTGAATTGGAACAGAGATAAACTTAGATTTTATGGTTAAGGCACTTGAAAAGTGCTGTGAATCACAGTTTCTATAAGGTTCTGGTCACATCAGGTAGGCCAAAAGTGCCCATTAATTATATGTTCTTGTGTCTTATTTGATTTACTATATGATTTGACATAGCAGACCCTGATATTCAGAAGCACTGAATTTTCACTATAACTGAACTCACTGAAAACCGACTTGAACATATGAAGTAGTACTTGACAATAATTACTCTGAACAAGGAACTCCATGAATAGCAGAACCAATAAAGTCTGCATTTCTTCAAATTGGCCTTAAGGTTGAGATTCTATATGGATCTCAACATCAAAAAAGAATTAGCTTATGTTACAGCTTTTCCCTCAGTGAAGCCACAGATATAACCACCTCCTTTACTGTGCCACTTTTCATAAAATTCGAAGGAATTTCATACTTAAATTTGGCTGACATTGTTCAATAGGAACTACAATCATTAAGGAGGGGCACAGACATAAGGCATTCTCACCGCAGAGATGATCACCACATACAGCAGACTCTGAAATGGGACAGGAAGCCCCTCAAATTGCGCAGGCAAAACTGATTAAAATTGTTATTGTTACTGTCCTAATGCCTGATCTTAAAATTGTTAGCATTACTGTCTTAATGCCTCATCTTAGAATGAGGTAATTTAAATTCAGATTAATAAAAAAAGACATTTATGAGCAACTATCCAAAAATGTGGAAAGAACTCTCCTCCAGGTGATATTCTGAATAAATTATCCAGCAAAATTGGGAGAGAAAAAAAAAAAAAGATTAAGAACATACCTTACTGTATTAACACAAAGCAGGAGCCTTTTAAATCTCTATTTTGAATTGCTTAGTACTTAGTAAAATTTTGATGTATCATGCGTTTTACATCTTTTGCAAATTTAAATTTTTAAAGCTATCAAAAATATATTCATTCAGCTGAATAAATTACTGTTATATTTCAAAAATCTAATCAAAACTAAAGAAAAGGAATAACTATACCAGAAAAAGAGTGTTTATTAATTCCAATTATTGTGTTCTAATGGTATTTTTACTCATCTTAGGACTTAAAAAAAAAAAAAAATTAGTTTGTATATGAATGTTTGAGCTCAGTAAACTCCTCTGGCTTTTCCTCTGTACATTAAATATTACTGAAAGAAAAAAAAAAAAGAAAGAAGACAAGGACTCCAGAGAGACTGCTGTAAAATACAAAATGGCACGTAGTAACAGAAGCAAAGTTCAACTACTGTCAAGTTGAAGTGAATTACTCAAGTGGCAGCAATTGTGTAATAATATAGATAGAAGGGCTGTAAGTCAATGCAGTTTGTAATTAGCTGGTCAAACTAAGAGCATGAAGTGACAACCATTACTTAGGATAAAGCACATAAAATTGCATCTTCTTTGTGTTGATAACTCAGTATCTGATAGCATTAGTATCCTCAAAAAGAGAGGACAACCTTAAATCATCCTGAAATCTCCAACTATTTTGCAATGTACTTTAAATTCTTCTTACAGTACATAACATAGAAATAGCCCTAAAACACATAAGAAAAGAAAATATAATCCTGAAACGTTCTCTGGGTCTATGTCACATTGATTTATAACAGTTATTTCTAAGACAGACAAAAACACACAGATGCAAACAATTACTCTATTTTTGTAGGCAACAAGTGAGGTGGGTGGTAACTGAGAAATTTTGAAAAATCCTGTCACAATATTCCATTTTTTCTTAAGTAACCCTCATCACACAACAAACGCTCGCCACATCAGAGACTTTCCAGGGCCTGAAGGGCCGCTTTGATTCCAGACCGCTGCAGGCATTAGCGGGGACGTAATTAGGGTAAAAAGTTCAACCACAGTTCCATGTCTAGAGTGCTGCCAGAAATAAATTTCCTCTCATTCACTGGTTTCTACTGTACCCTCCCTGAGAAACATATTGAAAACACATTTATCTTTGTAGAGTTTGTTCCTCTTCTAATTAACTTTATAGCGTTTACAGTATTTAATAATTTAAAGTGGAATTTAAAGTGGCCCTGGAACCAGCAGCTTTGCCTGTAATGGCGTTGTGCATTATCTTTTCCCTGTAGTGCTTCTTTTGACAAGTTACTCAAGTAAGGTATGTGCTACAGCGGGTTTTATCTGGCTATGCATTTAGCAAAAGACTACTTCCTTCCCTCCATCTCCTACCCGTATCATTACATGCGGGGGGGGTGGCACAGGGGACAGCAGTAAGCTGATGCCTCAGCTTGCAAATCTATTCTCCCAAACCCCCACACTACCAGCGAGACAAATCAAAGCTCTAGAAGCTCAAAACTAGCCATAGTTCTCACCAACTGGTGGAAGTTTGACCCCAAATAATCCTTTTCTTCCCTCCAGTTTTGATCCAAGATTAACAGCGTATTACATAGCTTTTTTCAGACAAACATTTAGTAAACCAGATCATCATCAGTTCTTTCCTACTCTCAATATTTATGAATAGAAGCACTACCTTATTCTATTAAGACTGTATCTCCTGGTATTTTAACTTGTGAGAAATTTTACAAAATTACTGGTAAACATTAATTGAGCACTACAAACAGTGGAAGGACATTAATATCAATAACAGAAACAAGTTACACGAAAACAATTCTGGGATCTGAAACATGCTTCTTTTAAATAAAGAAGGTAGCTAGCTTTAGCACATAACATAATAATCAAATCCACCACCACCTAAAGGAATTTAAACTACTTTATTCAGCAGTTTTGTATCTCTCAGGATTTAAAACCTACCACACAACCTGTTAAGGCTAAAGTGAGTTTTCTACAATAACCAGGGATGATAGTATTTTTCATCTGCTAGAACTGAGGGAGATCTTTGCAAGCCAGATGATAGGACAGCACACTCGCAGTTAACGATGCTTTACAGTTCTTCAGCAGTACAAATTAGTGCCTTTGGGACTCATTCCCTCAAAGAGATAAGAGAAACAAAAGAGCTTTACCCAGCTTAAAAGGTTCTACTCCAGTTTTTAAGAATAAAAATCCTAAAAAGCTCTATCATCTTTCCATCTCTAGGAAAGATAAATACCAGTCATACAGGTTGACAGTACAGTAGCAGCTCAGCTAACTAGCAGATTATGAGCTTACTCCAAAAAACCTTCAGAACTGAATACAACAGGGAAACAGCATGCTCTGTCCCTAGGATACGCCACTGCCCACAGAACGACACACCAGTGTCCACGAACAGCTCTTCACCGAAGGAGCACTGAGGAGATTCAGGAAAGAAGTAGCCATTCAGAGATTGTTTCAGAGAAGAGTTTTCTCTTGAAGCCAAAATTTGAATTCTGGAGTTTCCAGCTTCTTTTCTGGTCTGATAGATCATACTGGTCCCATCAACTCAGGCTTGAATCACCTACTGTTAAGCAGCATAATACATCAACAAAATGACAAAACCTTGTATTTTTCACGGCACAAAATCTCTGGCTAAATGAATTATCATCAAAACATGTCAAGTTTCAAAGGAGAATGAGTCCAAGTAGTAAAGGGAGGAAAAACAGCAAATCAAGAAGCAGGAGAACTTTGATCTAGAAATATCAGTTCCTATACAACCTATTCAATAGAAACATGCAGGCAAGAAGTTTTGTCTTCCAATGAGAAAAGAAAACAAAACTGAACAGTTTGAAAGTTGTCACAAAACAAAATTGGTGTTGTCTAGGCTCTTCTACTCCTCATACCTACCCAAGCTGAGACATGAAGCAATGAAGTCCTACAGTTTCTAGAAATTTGCTTTATTTTGAAGGGGAATATGTCAGAAGGCACTAAAAGAGGCAAATATACTCCAACAGTCTGTACATAGGGTTAAATTAAGTTTGTTCTCTAGAAAATTAAACTTATACACTCATATACATATATATAGGATGGTCAAAACAAAATAAAGCTGAGAAAAAAAATGGACAGAATTTTGTGGAGGCTTCAATGAAAGACCACAAATATTTAGCAAACTCCATGAAATCTATTTCATGGTGTCCAGTACAACTGAAAAAATCATAACCATCTAGCCAATCTCTCTTTTTTTTTTAAATGTGTGATTCGGAAAAAAATATGCTGCATTTTATCTGCTTGATTATGAGTGGATACACCCTTCACACATTCTACTGTATGATTCAGGCTCTGGCATAGCCTGGCTAGTCTAAAGCATAACCACTGTATTTGCAATGGCATTCCAGTAAAAATATTCGGGGAGAGTTACTCAGAGCAGTGTGAGAACTGTGCACAAGAACTTCATTCATCATAGCTAATTTCCTTCTCTTGGGTGATCCTTCCAGAAAGCTTTGCTGTTTGTCTCTGACAAATCATTTCACAGCTAGCTAATTTTAAACATTAAAAGCCACTGACTATTAGAGCTGGACATTGGATTTTAGCATTCACTAGTTAGCTTGCCAAATAAGGAAGAGGATCATATGATTTTAAAATAATATTACCATGAAAAAATATTAATGCTTTAATTGCACTGTTTCTGTTCTTATTCATGTAAATCCTGCTTTCTGCCTAAACTTTAACACTCCTGTAAATACATTCTTGAGATAAACTTGCATTAAGGTTAGTACGTTTCAATCTACAGTAGCCATGTTAACGAAGCATGTTTCCTGAAAATCTGTTCATATTGATTTGCCTTATAAACTGATGAGCAGAAAAAGAATGGCTAGCCAATGTTTTATATTTTGTTTGTTCCAGCTTACTCCTCCTTATTTAACTTGCCTTTATTTCCTTTCTCCTCCCATGATTAAAAAGAAATTGCCTCTTGCTTTCCGTGCCCTTAAATAACCTCCATCCAATTCTTCAAATCATTCAAAATTTTCCATCACTTGAAGTCTTTAAATTAACTTCCTTCTAAAATACATGCTAGAAACCTAACACATGCTACGGCATGTGACATAGCAAACAGGGTCCTTTACCCTCCATAACGAAGAAGGTTAGAAGAGATGGCCTAATGGTCTCAAACTCTAAAGTTTTTTTTGTTTGTTTGCTTTTTAAACTTCTATAACTGATCTCCCAGGTAGCTATACTTGCATAGCTGTCAGATGTATCATACATGTCTACATGAGATTTTGGCCATACATTTTCAAAGGAAAGGACTTTTCTGCATCTATATTGGCCTATCTGGGCAAAGGGCAAGAGTGCACAAGTGTTAAATACTTCTTGTAAGGATGGTTTAGAAATCTGTGTCCCATCTTCAAGAAGTTTTTCAATAATTCCCACCTCCACAACATCCTCCAGAACGATTCATTATCTGATGCTAAAATACCACCATGAAGAAAGATGGTTGTTGGGACAAATCCTCTACAGGATTTCTAACTTTTTTGTTTTGCTCTGTTGATAGAAGGGGTGGGAGGTACATGAGTAAGGCCACAATCCCATGGCTAACCAGCTTTAGCAGCAAAGCCAAGCAAATAAGCTCCTTCCTGCCTCTTTGTTTACTCCCACCTTCATGCTACATTCTACATTCTCAGCTGCACCTTACTATTTTGTATGCAGTTGGTACTGCAAAACCAGACGACTGAAACAACTCATACTACCAAAAAGAAAAAAAAAAAGCATTAATTAATCAGGATTTTTTCTGTCATCTGCTTTACAGTATGGTTATACAACCAGCTGCAGTGACACAGCCCAGGGAGGCAGAAAATAGCAGTGCAGAAGCAGCAGTACAAGTGGATAAAGTGAGGTGCAACTTTTAATTTGGCTTTGCCACTATTTAGGGAATCACAGAACTATAGTCAAAAGCCTACCATAATGTGAGCACATAGTTGTACTGATGCAGTCCTTTAGCCAGACTGGTATGCATTTTATTGCAAGAAGTTTGTCCCCTAACTACATAGCTAATAGAGAAAACAAAAAGAAACAAAAGTCTTCAGGGTAGAAACAGAAAATTCAGTAGATGTCATAACAAAAACATAACAGAGTAAATTCCTGAGTCATCAGAACACTTGGCATCTGAGGAAAGACAGCTAGTAGGGTTTAAAGTATTTAAAGCACTGTGTATTCAGGAGAGTTGGTTTTATATTTAAGCATCTGTGGATACTCTGTCCTCACTGCCCTCTTCTCCCTTTCTCTGCACCTACACATACTTTTTTCCTCCTGGCATGCCCACTGGTGTTTTGCTGGCTGTCTTGTTACCTATACCTTCTACTGAAAGGCAGATCTGCGTTACTGAGTCCGAATCTCTTAAAACTATGTTTTCTTTCTTAATAATCCACAAAATAAAGAAAAATTATACTGCTCAATTTCTCCTTACATATCTGCCTTGGTTAAAATGAAGCAATTAGATAGCTTAAAGATATCTGTATATTTACATTTCAGCTGAATAAAAAGCAAGTTCAACGTATTTTGGACCTGTTCTGTGTATTTGAATGTGTTCTAGAGATTCAGTAAGCTCCAAACTGTGGTGTCAACAACCCATACAGGGTACACAGGAATTTATATATTTTTGTGTGTGTGTGTGTGTGTGTGTGTGTGTGTGTATATACGTGTATTTATATTAAACATAATTGGTCTTATCTAGCTAGTCTAAATTCAGTAGCTCTCAACACCACAGACCGGTTCTGCCATGTAGTTTTGTGGCCACCACCATTACTTTGTTCATTTTACAGATAACCAATTCTGATGTTTCACCACCTACAAAATTCATTAATATGAACTGAAAGCCATTGAGCAAGTGAGTGTGAGAGTGTGCGTGTGTGCGCGCGCAAAATGATTGTTTATCCTATTACCAAGAACACAACAAGCATGCCTGTACAAAACCCGACAAAGACAAAATTTACACAGATGTTCTTTCCGTTTTGGTTTTCCTTTAATTTGCAAATCTTGTAATCTAAGACTGAAGTTGACTGAATCAACATCTAAACCAGTATAGTAGTATCAGCCAAAAAACACAATCTGTTTCCCATTTGTGTGTCAAGACTGCATCCTTTTTGGGGGCTGAGAAAACTGTTATTTTGAAAAGATTATACAGTGAAACTGTGCTAGACATTTCAGTCATTTTACTAGATGGAAAATTTGACTTTTAAAATACAAAAACGTATGTACAGAAAGCTAGTTTGAAACTCAGCTACAGGGCAAAAGTTTAGAAAACACAGATTTCGTCTTCCCTGGTTGCACACTTATTATGGAGAACACAAAGGTTGAGATTAGTTGCAAATGTGTTTGTTTTTTTGTTTTTTGTTTTTTGTTTTTTTTTAAAGAACTTTTACATAAAGCAGGTGCCAGAAATTAATTTCAAAGCAGCAGTTTCTCTCCACTGCAGCTTAGCACAAAAATAGATTCACCGCTTCACTTCAAAGAGACTCATTGCAAAAAGATGCATTTTTGTCTATTTTGGGCACAAGTCGGGAGTTTTTTCATTCCCAAATAGTTTCTAATGTTTTGTCCCATATAATACAAGACTCCACAGGGGTCATTAAAAAGTTACCGCTTTCCTGTAACAGCAGATGGGTCCTATTGATGTCTGCTGGATTCCGTACCATGGAAGGCCAGAAATCTTGCTGAACAAATTAAAAAAAAATTTAGCTGGACTTCAAACACTCTTTCATGGAGGATGGAAGGAGGAGAAAATAAGGACTGAGCTAACAAGCAGGAAGTATTATTTAACTAAACTTCTCCATATAATACACCTGTACGTTCATGGCTCTCAAGTCAGCTGACTAGAGCCACAACCTTGCCCCATGCTGTGAGAAGTGTTTCTTTTTGACTTTAGATTAATTCATAGGGAGGCTAAATTAATTGTTTTCTATTTATAACTCCAGCTTTGTAAAACACTGGTATTTTTGGAAAACAAACTTAGCTTATTCCCTATGGATTGTGATTATACTTATTTTTTTCATTAAAAATATTAGGAACTTCTGAAAATAATTGATTTTGAAAAGTATATGAACTTTGGTTGGTCACTAGATCAGTTTTTACTGCTTTGCAATAAATCACATTTTCCCTATACCTGTTAATCAGAGTACTGGGATACAATAAGAAACTTACAGAGCGGTATGTAGTCAAGAAAGGGATTAGAACAGAATGGGATGCAATTACACTCTGCATACTCAGAGCTTCAAAGAAACATCAGTATTGGACCCTGAAGACATGAACAGTTTTCTGAATATCATGCTTCTTTCCAAAGCCCTCAAACAAAACTGAAGTTATGATTTGCACCGAATCAAGGAACTACTTAAATCATTTGAAATAACCAAAAAATGCACCAGATATTCTCCAAACAGTAACAGACCAGTTAATACCACTTTAGTGGGAAGATTTAAAAATTTTAGATGCATTGGAATAAAATTTTTAGAGCAGGTTCTCAACCACAACTTTCACTAAAATTTTAAGATTTCAATATTGAGATATATTGAACAGAAGGTTAAGACCTTAAAGATTTTCAAAATAATATAAATTTTATCAGCATAGATTATACGATTATATATAGAGTTAGGTTACACTATGAAAAAGATACAATTCATATGCCATGTTTTCCACAAGCTGACTTCTGAAGTTAATATGTTGTTAAATCTTTCAGAGAAATACTTAAACTTAATATTTTTAGACCAATCAAAAACCTATAACACAATAAAACATTAGGCAATCTCAGGATTAAACTATTTTATTTCTAAGCTACCAAAAAGACATTTCACTTTACAAATGACAATGAAACAATGTCATGAGTGAAAAATAGATCCACAGGCAAACCTCTGTTGTTGATTTTAGGCAAACATTACTCTGCATAAAATAATTTCATATCCATCTGTATTTTATGAGGGGAAAAGTCCTAGCATTGTATAAGAGGCAAAATTATTCATTAATTTTTCTGCATTAAAATACGTGGTGTACTAGAGGGATAGTAAAAAGTACTGAAGTTACTTAATAGTAGTGATGTTTTTGAATTAACTCATTAGCACTTGAAAATTCTTTGCATTCCAGATCAAAGATTGTTCTACATTAAAAAAACAAAAATTTTTCTATCATATTTTCCTCATTGTGATGTATTTCTTTACAGCAAAAGGAATACAGAAAAATTTCCTGATGCTAACCACTAATGCAGACTAGTGGTCAGAACCAGGAAATCCCAGCTCCAAACTTGAATGTGTCAATATCTCATTGATATAGTCCCAAAGGATAAAATACTACTAAATGCCATTATGAAATGACAGCACAGTAGATTTAAACATAAACCATATTTATCACATTTGTATTACTTTAATAGTTTAACATCTCTAACATTTATAACTTGCATATATAATTTTAATAATGAACTTTAAATTGCTCACTTTATGCATTTGAATATATCTGCATGAGTCCTTAAAACCACAAAATATATCAGCACATTGGTAAGTATAATCCCTCATCTATCATGCAGGAACGTGTACACACAGCATTAATAGCTTTTTAAAATATGTTTTGTTAAGGTCAAGGTTAGCATGTGATAATTTACAGCAACTCCTAAACTGTAATGCATGCGTTAATAATCTATTGAGGTGTTATGATATCATAAGTCAGGTGTAAAATATATTTATTCCTCACCTTCCATTCAAAAAGTCAGTAATTTTAAGGCACTTTTGAGAAGAACTACTGAAATGGATTCCGTATGAACGATTGCAGAGGAAAAGATGCTTTAAATTAGAATATTGACTCCAGATACAGCAGAGTCCAAAAATACCCTTCAATAATAAGTCACAGTGCCAGCGACCAACTTTTCCAAAACATAAACCATGCCCCTTATTTACTGATAACAAAAAAACTTTTTTGGAAACGTCAAAATTGTCAGGGATGTTCCAGGAAAAGAATAAGGACAGCTGCAAAATTCTAGTGGAGCATCAAGGAAGAAGTCAGAAATTGTGAAGAACAGCTAAAGGAAAGACCAAGTAATGGTCAAGGCTGAAGAAGTCACAACCCCGCTCCTCCCTCCCCCCCCCCCCCAATCTTTAGACAGAATCATTGCCCAAGGCAGCAGGCTGACCTTAGAAAGTAACCAGGGTCAAATTTGAATGGGAAAAGCCAGAGGACTGTTAGAAGTAGCAGAAGCATTTCAGGTGGTGACACTTTTCTCCTCTAAGAAAAGAGCAACCCAGTGCCCCGGTGAGGAGCGTGGAAGGGGCTGTGCTGATGGAAGTGTTTCTTTTGAAACTACATCTTGCAAAGACAGGAACATTGGCCCCATTGTCATAACCAAGTCCAACCTCATTCAGTTTATATTAAAGAAAGACAATGTAGTCTAATGTATCAGCATAATAAATAGAGTGTTGGAAGACTTGGATTTCACTTCTGGGTCTGCTTTGGACTAGCTGCCTTTGAGAAAAATCATTCAGTCTTTAGACATTCAAGTTTACGTTTCTGTTAAATGGGAAATATTTCAGTGTCAGTGCTATTTCATTCCATTGATTATTTTACCTGCCATTTCAACAGACAGAATAGTCCTCCTATTTCCTATACTGCACAGTTTCATTAGTGTGCTGACAGCTGCAGTATTTCATGCCATAGCCAACCTAATCTCCAAAGTAGGTGAGGAGATGACTATGGAGAAAATATCAAGTGCTTTGAAATAAATGCTCTAGAATAAATGTAGTATTTTCTTCATCTGTATGATGAAATTACATTTTCTATCTGTCTACAACCATTAAGACATATAGGAAATGATGTTAAGCACAAAACTACAAGTTAGGAACAGAACTAAATCTGCGGCTCAGATTCAGAGGCCGTTCATGACAGTCATTTTGACGTTCTACACAAATGCTTCTTGATGTATAATGATCACTAGAGAAATTGCAATGTAAACAAATGATCTATGAATTTATTAGAAGGGAATACAAGTGTAATATTTGAGTCAATTTGCAACAAGAAATAATATATATTGCAAAACCACAACAAGTTAACTGGAGTCATGGGGAGAGTGCAAACTATCAAAGAATTCTTAACCTGAAAGCTACTGGCAAAACATGTAAAGCTCCTTCAATAAATAGCAAACGTAGAAAAGTGTTTCAGAATCTTCTGGTGAAGGTTTACCATCAAAAGCAAACTGATTCTTTATTAAACGGGAAAAAGGGAGCCTGTAGCAGAGTCTCCTTTTTTTAATCATGTTCTAATCTTCTGATCTGAAAGCCTGATTTAAAATTCTATTTTGTATTTGGAGATATTCAATTACTGATGGGTAGTAATACATACTGTTCCATTCATTTTGGAGACATACCAGCTTTTTCTTTTTTTAAATAATCTTTGTAGTCTTTCAAATTAACTCAAGAATACAACAGCATGATGAATACAATGATCTTTGATCTTTATAGTTTGTGCATTTCTCATATATCTCAGCTTATGCAAGGGCATGAAGGAAAAATTACTCCAGTTAACATATCTTTTCACATATAAATACCCTTGATTAAGAGGGAAAAATCCTACAAGAGCAAGCTAAGCAGCATTGCACCCCAGGTTACATGCACTCTTATTTTGAAAAAGTTGTTCATAAGATTATAAATACTTAAGAAAAGACACAAAAGACACTATAAATAGTTTTGCAAGTTGTAAACATATCAAAAGAAAGAAATTTCACCTCTCTACTCTGTAGGGATTGTTTTTATTTGTTGATTTGGGGGGTTGTGCTGTTTTGTTTTTTACCTTTAAGGCAGGTAGCATTAACATTCTAGTTTAACACACTAATAACACATACAGAGAAATGTCCTTTCGAAATTTGCAGAGTTTACTTGCTAATCTTCATCCACACCCGGAGTGATTAAATTCTTAATTGGAAAAGGTGTGGCACAGAATTAGTCTTACTATTGTAAGATTTACTTCAACTGTTTAGCCTTTGAAACTCCGTGTAAAGGATTACCCTTGAAAAGCCATTATTTTCCTCTAGGTATGGATATAAACCCTTAGCACTGTTGGATTCAACATATCTAACGCAGACACAAATTAGAATCTCTTTTTATCAGAGGAGTGATACAACAATACCATCAGGGGAGCACAAGACAAGACTGGTAACTCGTTTTCCTAACTCAAAAAAGTAGATTTAACATGTATTTTGCTAATGAATAGTAGTGATTGTAACAGTAGGATTGTTTGGTGCTTTTAATTCATTTGGAATATGACCTCCTGCTTCAAGGCATCTTTCAATTATTTTTTAACACGGGGATTTGTTTTAGAGACTTCTCAATAATAATTTTGACTGGAGATTAACATCAGAAAAGGCTAATCATAAAATTGTGATTACATTGAGAACAAACTCAATACCTCTTCATCTATTTTATAGTCATTATCTTTTATTTTTTTAAAAAGCCTATGCCATATACAGATGTGCGTTGACACCCCGAAAAAAATCTTTAAGAGCACTTCATTGTGTTATCCCATAAGGAAAAAAGGGAAAAAGGGAAGAAAGCTATAAAGAAGCAATTTTCTATTTTTAAATGACTTCGCAATCTATATATAAGACTTAATTCATGAAAAGTATTCTTACCCAGAAGATCCAATGCTTTTGCACACACCAAGAAGAGGCCTCTTCTCAGAAAAATTATCACATTTCTGAGCACCTAATAACAGGGAAAGCAAAAAAATAAAAAGAAAAAAAAGAAAAAAATCACTATATACTTACTGTATGTGTTACATTTCAAGGTGCATGTATGTGTATTTCAGGGAGGGGGAGTTGCAGGGGGGAGACACCCAATATACTGGAAGGATATTGACTACGCAAGGTAAAATTCAACAGCCCGTGCAAGATTAGCTATAAAAATGTAACCAACAGGCAGAGTCATGAACACTGACTGGAAGAATTGTTCTTGAAAAAGACCATAATGAGTAATTAAATGAATAGCAACATTTGGCCAGGATTTTGGAGTTTTCTGCTCATTTCAGTTGTGGTCACAGGTTTTGCACCTGTAAGAAAAGGCAAGTAACATTTGCTCACTTTCCACTGTTTTGTAAAAGACGTTCTGGAATAAGGCTGTCACCCCCACTGCACAGTTTTCACACACTGTTTCCAGTTTGCTCCACGGAGGTCACGCAGCACGAGAGGGGCTGCTCGCTCTCCGGCGCGTGACAAGCTGGGATGCTCGCGTTTGCCCAAAACACGGCCGTGCTCAGAGCCCGTCACGTGCCTGAGGAAAGACGCGATGAAGTTCCCGACGGCCTTCATCACTTCCAAGCGATTAAAGCCTTTAAGAAAACAACATCCACAGCCTTCCAGTGAGACGCAGGCCACGCGCCTATACTGTTTGCTCAGAGCGACAGCGCGGCTCTGACAGCACGTCCCATCCGCTTCGGGGATCAGCTTCAGCAGGTCGCAACAGCACAGCTACAGCCACAGCCACAGCGTCGTCCTGTCCCAGCAGCTGCCGCGACGGCTCTGCCCGCGACGGCTTTCACGCGCCCCGCTACGGCCGGTACCCGCCGCTAGACAATTAAAACCAGCTATTTGGTCTTCACAAACTGCGATCACACCTTAACTCCAGATCCGTCAAATTGTTAAAGACGTCATGCTTCTTAAAATGGGGTTTTAAAAGCTTTGAAGACTTTGCCTTATTGCTATATAAACATAAATAAAAATACAATTGACTCAAAAAAATCTGTCTTATTTCTGAGCAATGTTTTACTGAATTCCAGAATGCTTCTACCCAATTTCAACAACAGAAAAACAACCAAACAACTATTGAATTTCCTCAGTTTTCATTCAATCTTTATGTTTCTAATTATCTTTTATATACTTATATATTTTTCCTTTTTTAAACCAGCTGACCTATAAAAATATTAGTTATATATTCTGTTCAAAATTTAATTCAGAAATAATGGTGTAGCTGCGCTAAATTAATTATTCAGAAAGGTACAACAATTAACAATATATATTTTCACATAACAGTCTCTGTTAATTATTAATAACTCAGGCACATGCAATTAATTTATAACAAAAACTGTTCAGCACTCATCTATATGAGGATAAGTCTTCCCTCCTACACATTTGGGTATTTATAAAGTTAAATGGGTCACATCAATAATTTCACCATCAACAATAGGTTTACAAGTAACTTAAAACAGACAAATGTATTTTCTTTTCATTCCTATTATTTCAAGGTCTTTTAAGGGTCACACCTGTACTGCATGTACTGACCTGTAAATTGATAAATGAAACATAAAAAGTCTTTTTAAGACTCTGGCAACCAATTTGTTTTCTTCAATACAAGTAACATGAACTTCATTTGTTTCTGTTCACCTAGCCAGTCTCTCATGGTTAAGGTTGAAAGCCTGACTACCACGAGCTCTGACACCGATTTAAGTGGAGCCAGGATTTTACCTTACGTATTTAACTATACTTTTTTTAACCAAGATATATTAAAGACATGAATTCACGTGTTTCTTTATGTCTAGTTCTAAGTTTAACAAGGAAAGGGGAAGGAAGGAGGCTTTAAAGGTGTGGGCAGGAAACAACTGCACAAAATCAGTAGGAATCTCAGTTGTTAATACCTACAATACACATTTGCAAAATCTGTGCAACAGGTGCTTAAACTTTTAGTTTCAGACTGTACTGACCAAAGCCACCATTCAGAAATACATTCTGAAAATATATATTTGAAATAAATAATGGAACTATTAATATGCTAGAAAAAAAAACATTTTGAGGACTCTGCAGGGCATTAAATCAGGTTAATAGCAGTCCTGCTCATGAGATTGCAAAAAAACAACATGTGTCGTTCTCTGCAATGCTTAATGGACTCAGCAACCCTTTCTAGTTCTGGGATAGAATTTAATCTTCCAAGTTATGGTGGATTAATTTTTATATTTAAAATTGTGTTTATTTGCATGTGCGATATACTGATGTTGTACACACCTGCTCCACACAGTGTTTAACAAAATGCAGTAGGATGATTGAAATGAAAAGCAGCTAGCTAAATCCATCAAATATAAAAAGTATTGAAATCCTGTTGCAAAGTCTTTCTTAAACTCCTTTTATTCTAAATCCTTTTAATTCTGTCATATAACACTACAGCACTTATAAAAAGCTGAAAATCCTGACAAATCACACAATTAGAGTAATGAAAACTGCCTTTCCTGCCAACAAGGCACCTTATCTACAGCTCCATTTAGCTAAATGATATGTATGTTAAAAAAAAAAAAAAAAAAAAAATCAGTTAGTATACTTAAAATCCTGGAAAAAAAATCTCTGGGTAAATGACATTTCATACAAATCAACTTTAGAACTTTATGAAGTCAAAAGGTTATCCACATGCATAGGCTCAAACCAGTTTATGTATTGTACTTCTGATGAAGCTGTGAATAGACCTCTCTTGAGCCTGCTAAGGCCTCTCAGTAATGCTAATAATAATAATAGTTAAAAAAAAGAACACTAAGTAATAAAAGAACACTTTTTTGAAGAAAAAATGGAAACCCATTGATTTTCATAAGAACTCAAAAGGTACTCAAAACCATGGAAGTGACTTGCATATCAAATAATAAAGTGTCCTTGTTTCCCTTAAGTAATAAATGTCAAATTCTGACCTATTTAGCATTAGCAGATAGCATATATTCATTATGAAGTATATTTTTCTGGTATAAAATTCTACTGACTGAGTTCCATCATGGCAATTTCACAACGTAATGAATCTCCTGCTCAGCTAGGTCCCCTCTTACTTCTTATCCGTTTCTTGAAAATTGTGTTGCATTTGCAATTCTGCCCCACATCAGTCTAGTAGCCAAACACTACGTGGAAATGCATTAAGCAACATGGCTGGCATTCATTCATCATGCATGGTTTTCACTCCTTGTCTCACTTCTTTCTTTCAGGGAAAAATTCTTTCTTCTTAATATTTTTTTTAATCATTACCTCCATTTTGTGTCTGCTCTGTTGTGCATTTGTTATTGAATGGAAATGCAAAAAAGCGTACTTGCTACTTGAAACAGAAGTGAAGAGGTTTGAGTCAGTCCTAAAAATAGTGTGTGAATTCTTTCCTCAGCTTCAGGCTAGTATCTATAAATGCTCTATTTCCTGCACAGATAAGCTCTAACCACATTACTCAGTATCATTCCTGACCAATGAAGCTGTGACTGCTGTCCTCATCCCAGACCTTCATGCACTCCTTTAGGATTAACGTTCTAGCCCATCAGTGTTGCATTATTTTATCTCACTTATCTCCTAGCATCACCCAGACATTTCAAGTATCAAAGCCGCTCTCTAATATATGCAACATCATACCAGTTTCCTACATCTCCCAAAAGTTATCAGCCTAGAAGCTGCTTCAACTCCAGTATAATCTCAGTATCTGCTGCCTCCTCTGCCCTTTCCATTACCGAGATGGCAAGAAAGCAGAGCTGCAAGAAGCAACTGCAAGAGTCAGCAGGGCCCAACAGGTGGTTGGAGAGCACATCTTAGCAGCTCCTGACTGCAGTGAGCAAAAGTATTCAGAAAATTAGCATACAAATAAAGAGGTTCAAGAGCTGAAGAGACCAGGATGAGCCCTAGACAGATACAGAAGCAACAAGGAGCTGCATTTGCCAGAGGAAGCTGCCTTTTTTTTTTTTTTTTTTTTTTTTTTAAAGACACTGAAGTAACTGGCTTTGATTTTAATGGACAATGCTACAATACTGGACCAAATCACTTCCAGCACACCCCTACAAGAAGTCCTTATACTTTGCAATGGTTTCAAATTCAGTGTAAACATTACAGATTTCTGGTCAAAGAGACAGAGCCATGCATGTTTACAAAAAGTTGTTTTTTCTTTCTCAGAACACAGTAATTTTATTCTTAGTTAACAAAGTAGCTTCTATATGAAAATGAAAAAGATACCCTGAAACATTTGCTGTTGATCAATGTTTTTAGAGTCACACATTAACTGAGGAAAGAAAATATTATATTTTGATTTAATCTTGTTTGAAAAACATAAAGACATATCGGTCTAACATGGTGAAAGTTTAAGGTCTGTTGGTCTAAAACATTGATATGATGCGGCCAGAACTGAAAAGATAGCATACAGGTCAGTCCACACATCTTCAAAGAAATTAGTATTTTAAAATGTAGTGCTCCAAAATTCCTCCCTATAATATCTTTAAGAGGCTTGCTTGCTATGGTGGAGAACTCTGTTCTGTAATTTCCACAGTCCACGCACATTAACCTGCATTATACCATAACAACTCACATAACAGTTACAAAACACCAAAATTTAAACGCACACCTGCATGATCCACTCGCACCAACCCAAATCTAGCTACAAACTGCTACTGCTTGTTCAGCTTGTAGAGCTAGTTTCTCTACTGCACATACTAGGCAATTATTTCAGCCTTGAGGGACTTAAACCACTAAGCCACCCAAGCAGTTGATTATATACAAAACTCACATCTGCCTTCCTTTAGAAAGCAACCTAAATATTATAGCTCTTTTAATATACCTGCACATAAAGTTGAGTCAGCTTTTTGAGGTTCACATTTTATTTTACCAAAATCAAAGATGTAAGAAATAGAGTATAGAGATAAATCTGCAATAAAATTTGAACTTCCGTCTCTCTCAGGTTTTCAAATGCAAAGCTACTCTGTATCCCAATTAATTTTAGCTTTTCAAGTTCATTCTAGCCTTCAACCTTTAGTCCATAAAAGCAATATTCTAAGGAATAAATGAAAACTGTGCAAAGAGCAAAAGAAGGTTCTTGCTCGGATGTGGAAAGGATGCAGCCACATCATTTTTACTTCTCAAAACTTACAGAATAATAATTTTGGTAGACAAGAAGAATTGCAACGATTGAAAAGGAAAATGATGGAGGAATTGAGGCTCCTCATCTAGAGAAATGGTGAAAATAAGAACCTTTATTGCACAAAGAGTATAAATAATTAGGCTAGTGTAGCTAAATAGAGTCATTATGTACTGCACAAGAGGAAGCCCAAAGCAAAGAAACTTGAGTAGCAGTGAGAACATCACTAATTTGAATCATAAGCTGGAGGAGGCAGCAGTTAATACACCCTCATTTTTGCTTGTTTTTCCTCACCATCATTAACTAAAATAACATTACCAACTGTTTTTTCTCTTTCACAGAGAATGGTAGCTAAATTTAACTGGCAGAGTCTCAGCTTTGTTTTGTTTTATATCTATCACTTAATATTTTCTCCATTCTAACAATCAAAGTCTCCAAACACATCATCTTTCCTTTGTACACTTGATATATCTGAACACACAGAGAAATCCAGAACCCAGCAAACCAGGCACCTATACACATATAAATAAGTATTAAATTCAATCACAGCATACAGATTTGAAAATGGAGAGCTAGGTGTGTTAAGAAGCTGTTCCAACCAGATAGCTCAGCTGATAATGCAGCACGTGGCACACAAAATGCCAAGGCTTAGGTTTTGGGTTTTGGTTTTTTTCCCTAGGACTGACAACATCCAGACAGAGATGTTCTCTTATTCTGAGTATCAAATATGCAACTTTATCTGCTCTCTTAAGCCTGAAATTTGGTCATATGGTAAAATTTCAGTCTCCAAAAAAGCCATTTATATTCCAAGCTGTAGAGAATAATCAAAGCTATAATCTACTGTTGAGGACAGCAAAGATTTAATTGGGATCAGAAGACATGAACTTATTTCATACTTATTCCAGGAATCACTTAAAGAGAAATACCTGATTTTTGAAGTAGATGATTGTTTGGATACATTTCAATTAAAGGTTCCTTTCTTCAGGCCAAGGAAATCAGCTGGCTACATTCTGATGTAATCACATCACCAGAAAAAAAAATAAGACCTGCTACATATTTGGCTTATGGGCCCAAAAGCGAAAGGCACTCCAGGCTATACATGAAGATAAAAGCCAAATCAATCCCATTTGAACTAATGCACACAGAGACACTCACCGTATTTATGATGCAAGATCACACGTAATTCCAGTCCAACTATCAACTAGAGATTAATTTATGCTGAAAATTTGCATATCATTAGTTTCCAAACTTCACTGGCCCATTGGCAACAGCCAAAAACCAAAACAGTGTTCTGACAGTAACGTAACATTCTGCAATCCTGCCAGCTTTTTAAACTCTCCCCCCCCAACCCCATAACCACAACCACCACCAGAAGAATTCAGAGCAACAGGCTGACCAACACTCTTGGCTTGAAAACTGCATCTGTATTAATTCCCTTCTGGAATCTTTCTCTTCTTTAGTTACCACAAAAGATAAAAGCAATATTCTAGTGGATAAAGGAATTTCTGCATCTGCTATGCCTTATCTCCTCAGATTCTATTATAAACCAATCTATTTTTTTCCCCACATTTAGTTGTCATAATTTAGCTCAGTACTAGCCGTGATTTCAGTCATAAGTAACGTCCGCTCTCTGATGTTCACTGTCCATAGCAATAGACATAACCAGTTCTGGAAAACACTACACTCTAATAAATCCTTCAGCTCACTGTTGTGCCATGGCCACAGCATTTTCTCTAAATTATTCTTGGTGTGCTATTCTCTGTTCTATGATAGTGCAAGAAGCATTTCGGACACACTAAACACAAACAGTTCACAACTATCAAGTATAATTTTTTTAAATATTTCATAGCTCCTATTCAACTGTTGCTAATAGCCCCTATTTAACTACTAACAAGAGATTTACAGTCCTTGCAGAGTCAAAGGAATCCCTGTCTACCCTGAATCAGTGATCAAAAATGATTTTCATTTTCAACTGACCTGTCAAATGCCCATTTTTTCAAGATTTGTGCCCCTGTTATCTCAAGACAAGGCAATGCATGCCAGCTGTGGTAGAGGAGGTCCATAACAGTCACCTAGAACAGAATATTACTGTGTAACTATGGAAAAGACTGACTGTAAAAATTCCTGTGTACAATTGCTTATTATTTAGCCACCTTAAGGGTAAACCTCAGGAAAATCAGAGACAGAAGTTTTCAGTAGTGGACTCCTGCCTTTGAACCTTGCTGTCAAGAGAAACAATGAAGTCCTGCCACGCTTTGTGGCAGAGAACGAATGCATTCTGGTTTGCAATCAGCTATAATACAAAGTTCATCTGCTTCTTACTAGCTAGATTTCTCTCCATTTCTGACCCTAAATTTTGTGAGTGAAATACAGCAGGTTCACAGAGAATAGTAAATGCATACATTTTGGGGGGTTATTTACAGACATCTCTCAATTATTTATGGACATCTTATCTAGGCTGCAGATTAACTGTGCCACAGAGACATCAAAGTACCGCTGTGCTGGGCCAGGTCAGGTCTTGCCTGGTTTATTAGCTCAGACAGAACCCTGCATGAAAGCTGCTGTGTTGCTGCCAGGCCAGAACAGTTCCAGAAGCCATTTAAATGTTCTAGTGTGGCACAGAGCCCGAACTAATAAACCTTGTTGGATCTGAGCTGGCAGCGCGCAAGGCCAGCTCCAGGTCTTGCACCACGTTCCTGTTACTGGGAGTGCTTAACCTGTTAAATCAGATTTGAGAAGGTCTCCTTTGCAGTAAAGCCTGCATGAAATAACTCTTATTAAACAATGCTTTATTATGCTATGAAGAACATGATGCAGCAGAGAATCTAACATCAAAGGACCACAGTATTTTAGCAACATAGTTGACAAACTATTAAGTTCTGCTGCTGTAAAGTCACCAAGTTAAAACCATGAGCTTTCCTTTCACACCTGGGAATGAGCTTCTTATCACAAACTAAGATCTGCTTCTAGGAACGTGCCAAATCCATCCACCAAGAGAGTCCCACTTTCAACAATTCCCTTTTTACAGCTTTACAGTAAAATAGCGTTTGAGCCTACTGATGGCAATCAGCTTCTCCTTTACAAATTCCTTTTATTTTGTTCAGAATCATTAAAGCTCATGTGTTAGTTATCTAAGGCTTCTTATTACAGCTTTACTTTTATCTGATTCCAGATACTGGTCAATGATACATTCATGTACTTTTAATCAAAGATTTATTTAAACCAAGCCATGTAAAGAGAGACCAAAACATGTTTTTAAAAGGTTTGACTTAATTTAATATGAGCTAATTTGAATAGTTTTCTAATGTAACAACTATCATTGTCAAATGCTAAATATAAGCAATTTAGAGAAAGAGAATAACTGCTTGAAGAAGTTCCTAAGCAGTGTAACTTACTAGATTGGAAGGAAAAAAAATAAAAAAAAAAATCACAAAGCACTAATTTACTATCAGAAAAAATAGAGTTTATAGGTACTTGAATTCATTTCCTTCATATCCATTTACATTTTACTTCTCCCTTTTCCCTTGCGGGGAGGGGGAGGCACAGACACTCATTATTTAATGACACAGAAGAGCAAATAACAATAGCTCAATATCATGTTTTCTATGATTATCCAGAAAAAAAACAGGTTATTTCTCATCTAATATACAGCTGGTGAAACACTTCAAATGACTTCAACCTATACTAAAGTTTAATTCTTGCCTAGAGACCACAACATCATGTTCTTCAATAAAACATAACCCTTATTACAGAACTGCATGTATTCATAGTTTGTATATTTTCCTGCTTAAGTAGACACTGTAACGCATGTCCATTATATCTTTAACTTTTTTCATTTACATTCATTGAAATACTACTCAAAATGATTTTAGTTCGTTATTTTTGGTAACAATTTTAAAAGTTAGCTAGGCTATATTTTCCAGTTAAATAATACATAATGTGCTAGCAAAATTTGTCATCCAGCAGAATTCTCAAAAACCTTAGTCGCACTAGGAGTGCCCTGTATTCACCCTGAAGGGAAACACAGCGACCATTTCAAAGGAGACATGCTCCAGAATAGCTTGCCCAGCTAAAGTTACAGGGAGAGTGAATAAGCAAAACGCTGCTGGAATTGAAAATAAGCTAGAACACTGTTAGATCTTAGGCCTTTCAGAAGTCTAGAACCAGACCCTGAATGACAGATTGTCATTATTTTAACTGTGAAAGGTCACAGGCAAGATTTCCCAACAGGCAATTAAGCAAATTAACATAGTTCTAAGATGAAAGAAAAGCTCCTGATATTACAGCAAAGCTGTTTTTTTCATTCAAGGATCTCAAGGTAATTTGTCAGAAAGCTGGTTCTCTCCTCTAGATGCACAGTTACTCATTTTTTAAAGTACTGTGGATAACTGTAAGCAAATGTGAATTGGCCCACTTCTTGGGAAAGTCTTGTGTTTGAGTTGAAGTCTCAGGTTTTAAAAAGATTTGCTCGTTTATGCATAGTTGCTTAAAATTTGCAGCAAATTCTAAGGGGTTACTCAGAAT
Organism: Apteryx mantelli; assembly: GCF_036417845.1. Classification (NCBI taxonomy): domain Eukaryota; kingdom Metazoa; phylum Chordata; class Aves; order Apterygiformes; family Apterygidae; genus Apteryx; species Apteryx mantelli. The sequence continues at coordinate 12,308,217 of NC_089999.1, forward strand.
TTCTGAAACAATACAGTTTAACAATCTAAGAAGCTTGGTTTAGAACTTGATAAAATCATATCTAAGGAGCAGAAGAGAGAAAGTGCACACAGTCTGCACACAAGGAGACAAAAAAATCAATCGCTAAACAGGTCAAACTGTTTGAATAAAGTTTACATAAATTAGCAGAACAGGAACAAATTAAAAGCTAGTACCACTCAAAATAACAAATTCTGCTTTCTGCTTATTTTTATCAGAATGGAAAGGCACTCCTTTAAAAATATCATTAAAAACTGCAACTGCTAAAACTTAAAGTATATACTAGCAGGCTATTTATATGATTACACATTTTAGAAAATGTTTTAGAAAAAACATTTTTCTTCATAAATGAAATACAGAAAATCCCCCAAAGGACATCTGTCTTTTCTGACATATCTACTTGTTTGTTTTAAAAAAGTTAAGTTCCTCCTTGTACAGGCTACATTACTTGGATCTACTACTTTTTGCATTATTTCATTTGCATTGTTTCAGCTTCAGCTCCTGAATGGACATAACAAAATCATAATATCCTTCTCAACAGTTTAGGGTTTTGAAAAGTTAGAAAGGCACCACATTATGAGTATACAATGAACTATAACAGAATTTTTTAATTAATTTTAGTAATTTCTATATCTACTACTATCAGCCACTGCCTTGCTATACAGTGATTTTTATTAAGGATCATAATATTTATCTACAGGCTACCTCAGTATAATCATCACAAGAATCACAAGAACACAAAAACTACTGGGGTTAAAAAGAAAAAAAAGAAAAAGAAAAAAAACTCACCAGCTCTTTGCAAAAATTGCATTTAGTCTGCTAAATACAGGCGTGTAAAAATCACAACACAGCTCTCCTAAGAGAATGCAAGTCTTCTTTAGTGTCCTTGACCGAAATTTTTCCTTCCCTCTAGAGCTGCATAGCATTCCATTTGTTCTCTGTAAGCACGTTTGTCAGATATTTGTTTAATGCTTTGAGAGCTATAAAAATATCCTATAATTTAAGAGTCGCTTTTCTAATAAGAACGCAAATATACTCTTGCTACTATCTTGTCAGGGTAACACACCTTTAAAAATGAATTAAACAATGATACTGTGAAAGCCATAAATCAAGTTCCATTAATCACTATCTGTATGGGCAAATTCCCCTTCAGAACTGTGCTAGATGTGGTATGTCAAATGAAAAGGATAATTGGGGAATATAAGAGAAATAAAATAACTTAAGGAGCTCTTAGGGACCATCTGCATTAATGTTTTAGTTTGGATCAGGAGGGTACTTTTGAATTGAATTACCCAGTCATTCCCCCTTCCTGTGCTTTGGTCTGAATAGCACCATCTGCATAGTCTGTATAGGCTTGTATAGCCTATTTGGTCTGAACGGTCTTGAAGCACGCAAACTAGATTCCTTTGGATGAAATTAAACTGGAAGATGTACTCCAGAAGTGCACCTAACTTGCTCCAAATACTTGTGCCTTCACTCCATGAAACCAGAATATAGAGGTAGTCCAAAATAAAGCTGCCTGAAACGTGTATAGCAGTGACATCAAGTCCTCAGCACCACTTCACTCTACAAATGCACTACCACTGGGTCATGCTACTCGCTAAAGCAGACATAGATTTAGACTAGATGCAGTTAGAAAACCAAATCCTTCAGATATTTCAAGGCCTTATTTTAAAAAAAGAACACCACAGGTAAGAGTGGGCTCTATATCCTGTACCTATGGTGTCTTCAAACATTGCCATACACCAAGCATGCTCTGCATCATCTGTCTTCCCAGAAGAGGTGAAATAAATAGAAAAACAATAGGAGGAAAAGATGAAGTGTTCACTATATACACCCAAAAAAGTTTAAGAAACCTAAAAACATTTTTAATAAAACTTTTATTATGTCAGGAACAATGGATGGAATCACCTCTCAGTAGTATTTTATAGCTGTAAATATCAACAATAAACATTTCCAAAAAGAAGCGTTAACTGATTGCTGAGCATGGATATATCTACCTATCCTCTAAACTACAAAGGAAGCAGTATTAAAGCCACAAGCTTAAGATGAAAATGGAGAAAGCATTGGATTATGGAGTAGAGGAGAAAAGAAACAGGTAATACTTGTAAAAAGCTACTATGAAGGGGTAATTTAGTCAAGGTGACAGTTTACAATAAATGGAAAATCTACAAAACAGGTTGTAACAAAGATTCGGACAAATATCTGTAAAGAAAAAGTTGAGCATAAAACTTTGCACTATACAAATATATACTTACTGATTTGTGGAGCTGGTAAGATTCGTGCAGCTCGAACTGGACCATGGCGGACAGAAAAGAGCTCCTGAGCTTCACCACTGATCTGCACAACACACAGATTGTGAACAGACAACGTGAAAAAATAATAACAACAGCATGGAACATTATATCTCTTAAAAAAAAAAAAAAGTTCTGTGCCATAGTCAGCTCATTCAAAAACAAATTCCTGAACAGTCATCCTTTCTATAAAGTTCAAGCACTCAAATGCTCAGTACGCAAACATTGAGAAAAAGCAGACTTCTGGTTAGAAGAGGATGCGCAATAGTGTAGAATAATAAATTGGCTCCCCCACTAAAAGTTGCTTAGTCATAAAAAAAATCTGCAGTTTCATTATGTCACACAGCAGGCGAGACTCCTTACAGGGTAAGCACTGAATGTAACAGATATATACTGAGAACAGACCGATCCTCAAGCTTACGACTTTAGGCAGAAGTTTAGTTTAGAAAAATTCTGAAATTCCTTTTTTCTTAACAGGCAATACCTCAGATGGGAGGGATATGCTAACAATGACATTTTTACCCTACAAGCTTGACTATGCACTTTTTTTTTTTTAATTGACAAATCTAGTAAAGAAACAAATTCCAAAACTAATTTAATCACTGTAATGCATTAACAGGAATGTCACTATACACAAAGTGTTCCAGAGCAAATGTCTCTGATCTAGCACTAGTACAATGCAATCCACAGTAGCATATTGCACTAATTTATCCAATTTTCTTAACTTCCTTTTGATATGAAAACCCCTACTTGTTGGGTTTGTTTTAAATGAGCAGTAACTCCGGTGGCAACACGGAGCGTGTCAGAAATACAGTAGTGAGGAGTTAATATTCTCTCCACCCCCTTACTTAGTAATTCCCATTGGAGACCAGCCAACTTAAATCAAAATGTAACAGTATATGAAATGTTTCATCTGAAAACTAAAGCAAGCATGCTCAGGTAAGAAAGACATTGCCTTTCAAGCCAGCCATCTCCATTTTCCTCGAAATGCGGAGACATAAGTCTTGAATAACACAAGTTATAGTAAGAGAGATGATCTGCCTCTAGAAACACGTCTTAGACTTGGATGAATGAGATACTATAGTACTATGCACTATTAATAACTACACATTTTAAATGAAACAAGACTTGCAGCTGACTGCTGATTAAAATCTAACAAACATTCAAGGAACCTGGAACATAAACATTTGTACATATGTTTTGAGAAAAGTGCTGACTAACCAGTGATTAAGAGCAGCAAATATTGGCTTTAAAAAAAACAGATAATCTGATATATTAGTACACTACATATTTTCCAGGTGTGAAAGTTATGTTTCAAAGTGAGGGGGGTGGGGTCAAACTAATTAAGTTTGTCACTAATGAAAATCTTGAACAGACTAAGTCAAAAGTATTTAAGAAGAATTTCCAGACTTCCTGAGAACGGTCAGTCAGAACGCGTTTTCATAACTGCCTAGTAATGGATCTGATATGGAACGTCAAACTTCAGGAAAATGGCAAACATTATGAAGCCCATTTCCAAATAACCAACAACTTAAAACAGATGTAATGAGGCTACAAATGTAATCAGCATGTTGGCGTAAAGATTACAGTATCAGAAATGAACACGATTTGAAACAAGGTTCTTATGAATTCATAAATCAAAAATCTAAGTTGACTTTTTGAAATGTCATTTTATAGTTGTTCCCATTTCCTTCTGCACTTCCACTCACAGATTCGAAAAGTTAAAATACTACTACTGTTTGACCAACAAATCAGGAGTATGGTACTTCAGACTCTTAGCTTACTTCCAGTCTTAACTCTGAGCCTCATTATTTATTATCGCTGCTGTAGATAATGTGGGCAAAATAAAACTTATTCCATTAAAGCACAAGTCTAACAAGAATATTTTGAAAACACTGTATTTACTACAGAGCTAGTCCATCATTCTGTTAACAGTAAGCAAACACAGGATGTAGTGAAATGTTGCTTTTACTTATTGAGCCTGGAATAAAATTCAAGCTACACAAAGAAAATTTGTGGAAATACCATTCTGAGTCATTTTCCAGATTTGTGCAGACAGCTAGCAGTCCCACAGTGGTATTAATCAGCATTAATGTCAATGACGCTATCAGAATTATTCCTGATAGACACAACAGTTTTAAAACCGTAATCAATATGCGAACTGATCCTTTATTCTATCCTGTTCTTATTTTACTAGGCAGATGTTCCAGTCATCACAGATTCTACTCTTCCAGCTAGTAGCAGTCGCACTATCGAAACAACACAGTATTGTAGTATTCCAGCTTTTGTAAAACAAGCTTAATTCCTCCTCTGGGACAGCAATAGGCCTCTGCTCTGAAGAGCTTACTGACCAAATTTATACCAGACAAGAATGATGATCAGAAATCAACTTGGTAGAGGTTTGCTGATTATTAATAGGTCATGAGTTTGGGAGTGCAGTTTGGGGGGGAAAAGAGCACCTACATGAAAATATCTGCATTCAGAAAAAGAGAGCTTGGACAAAAGTAGAGTGTGGTTAAGCAGAAAATGATGAGTGAGAGGAGAAATTAAAGAGAGAGGAATAAAGAGATGAAAATAGATGTAGTCAGTGGCAGGTTTTCTGTCTATGGGAACACAGCAGCTCTATAAAAGGAGGAAAGAGGAAATGAAGAAAAAGGAAAATATAAGGCTTTGAAACTATTATTACTGGCAATTAAAGATTTCTTATTCCCCAAATCATGAAAACACTGTTTCACATATGTTTATGCACATCAATGGCTATGAATGAAAACAAAAGGAAAAAGAACTAGCATAACAAAAGTATGGAAGAAGTGATTCACATAAAATAATCCAACCCAATTCAGTCACCTCCTTCTACTTTTTGAGCATGCCAGCACATTGGCTCTAACTCCAATCTACTTCAAATAAAGTAAGAGTCCCAACAGTAAAATACACTAAGAAGGCCAAACCTACTTAACTGAGTTTCTGCTCTTAAATATACTGAACGTCAGACAGCCTATTTATTTAGCTTGGGATGCCAAGACCTGGTAAAGCTTAGGGCTGAAATTTTCAATGAAAGGCCCAAAAATGTCCAAAGACAAATGAAGTTTATTTGTACTTTAGCACCTAACATGAATCCTAGCCCAACTCTTTTCATAGATATAATGCTTTTATGTTTTACTAATTAATCCTCATCCCTTGAAAAGTAACCATTTTACCACTGGGGGAAGCCACAGCAAAAGAAAGGTTAAATGGATTAATCAAGGCCATAGGGTCAGACAGTGACAAAGCCAAGATTAGAAGTGGTTAGCTCCCCAGTCTGTTTCAAGATGTAATGTGTCCTTTTCCTCTTAGTTTAAATAGGATTTTTTTTCCAGGAAAGGAAACGGCAAACTGTGTAGAATTAAAAAGAAAGAAAGGGAAAAAAAAAAAAAAGCATGCAATTGTTCAGATAAGTTCAGACATCTGTACAGTTCAATATACTTAGCAGATTACATGTTGCTGAACTCATTTCATGGTATCCAGAAGAGGAGTAAGTTTTAAGACATATCCCCACTGCTGATTTTGTAATGAAAATACAAGATGCCGTCTAATTAGCCACTGAAGCCTCATTTTTAAAGAAAAAGCCAATTTCGGTAAAAAGCAAAACCCAAAAAGCTGAGAAAAAAAAATCTGACATGACACCACTAACTATGTGGATCAGATTACAATTCCAATACCTATGAGCATATCATAGCTAAATAAAATAACAGTTTTCATAAGGGATGGGTTTTTTTAAATCATCTATCCTTAACTGTTCTATAGAAAAAGGAAATAGTAGAAGGCACAAGATTTTGTTTCACGTCAAGAATCAGCAAGATCTTGGTTGCTTCCTTGGTTTCTGTGGCATTGAAAAATGTATCGGGGCTTCAGAGTTCAAGACTTCCCTTGACTTAGAATTAAATTTTTTAAACATTACCACCAGCAGAAACTTCTGCTATTTGCAGTCTTGTAAAATCCTGAATTAACTGTCCTTAACGCTAACGCCCTTCATCTGTCTATATAAAACACAAAACTTTATTAGCACTGCTGAGGCCATGCGCATCAATTTTGACCGAAAGCACCATCTTTGGGGAGAGAGGTTATAGTCTGATCTTCCTGCCAATTCAGGCCTTATCTGGTTGCGGAGACAGCCAACAAAGAGAGCCAATCTTTTCTGTGAATAGGACCGCTTATTCCGCTAGGAATTAAAGTTGGACAAATAACTACATTTAACAAAAGCCAAACCCCATCACTAAATGGCTAACGACTTTGTCACTGCCAGTTTGGGCGAGATGTGGCTGGCAAGTACACGGTGAAAGGCTCCACATCCCATTACCAGTCCCTTGAGCTATCCAGTCTCATAAGCAGAGACAAAACATAAATAGACTTCACAAACTGAAAACAGAGCTTTAAATTCTTCAGAAAGCACCTGTGAAGAAACTAGGCTGTGGCTGCCATTTTGGATTTGATCCAGCTAAGTAGCAAGTCCCTGTGGCAGCTTTCAAAGCTCTTAAAAGTTTTTCTTTCCCATTCCACAAGCCAAGAAAATTTCCAAACAGGTTTCAAAATTGAATATTAAGCTGTAAAAGCAGCTTCAGGTACTCATTCTGCGAGCAAGCGAATCCAAAACGACGGCTCCAAGCTGGCCGGACGGGAGCGGGCGGCATGCGCAGCGCAGGGCATCAAACCGCGAGCTGCGGACCACCACGGAGGGCGGCGAGCAGCGAGCGCGCCCGCCCCAGCGCCGGAGCCTGCCTCCCCCCTTCCACCAGGGGCAGCCTCAGAGAGGGAGAACTCGCTCCTCCACCTCGACGCTTTGGGCTGCTGCTTGAAGTGTGACAGACCAGAAAGCTGGAGCGCTATTTAATTTTTGATGACAGAGCTTTATTGTTAGGAGCATACCGCTTTGCACCCATAAAAAAAAGAGAACAAAGAAAGTTTTGTTCATGCTAAGGATAACTAATAGTTTCCAACCATAGAAAATGGTTTTCACATGGTGGAAAAAAAAAAAAAAGTCAAATGTACAAAGTTTCAAACTCAATGCTTAAACTACTATACCACTACATAAACACAAACTGTTGCTATTAAAAAAAAACTATCACAAAGCACAGTGGTGATATTAGATAAGGGTTTTTTTCAATTCTGAATATATATTTTAAAATGGTAATAGGATAATAAGCATCCCTCAAAAACTAAAATGCCAGATACCACCACAAAATATCGTTTGATATAATCCTGTTGGGTTAAAGGCTACTACCAGTCATCCCACTACTGGGAGAGTGAGAAGGGACCTTAGGCCAAAGGACAATTTTTAGGATTTTACTCTAGAAATTCAAGTAGTCATCTTTTTCATTCAAAAGAAATCTCCCTAATTATCTAAAAATTATAAGAATTTAAATTCTCAAAGAATGTCACAAAAGTCTACTCTGGTGACTGAATTAAGTATGATATTCTACCTACCACTGAAAACTACGACAACGCAAATTGAATTAAAAAAAAAAAAGCTTAGTAATGGTTTTGCTTAATTTCTTCAACATCATCATTTTATTTGTTAATATGTTTTGAAGATTTTTAACATGTCCAACCTGCAAGCTACCTATAAAATCCTAATTTGGGGACAGTTCTGCATTCTTTTTAATCATTACTATACAAAACCAAAAATGAAGCAGACAATATTGAAGCAGGCACAATATGGGTACAAACACCCCTCAACATTCTTCATTTTGGCTTTGTCCCCATCCAAGGGGAGCTACACAAAGTTCCTTTAGACTCTTCTGATACTTCTTACTACAGTCCGCCAAACATTCTGCATGTCGGTTTTTTCTTCTGGTACAGGATACAATATAAATTAAAACACCTTCAACAGATTTGCACAGTCACTTAATGAGTGTGAAAACAGAAAATTTCTTGCATACCTCCAGTCTCTGCAGTATAAAAAAAGAAATCTTCAGAAAGTTATTTGCATAGATGTTTTGTAAAGTCCTTGCACATTTTTCAGGGTTACAAGGTCAGGTCATTTTTACATTTTCCCAAGTAGCTAATACAAGCCTCAACAGTGGTATCCCATGTCAGAAGGGGGTCTGGACAGGGAAAGGATTACAGCTTCCTATCTGATAAATAACAAGTCCTCTTCCCAGCTCTAAAAAGGGAAAGAATCACAAAGGAACTAAGACTACATTGAAACCCCAGCAGACAGGGCTTTTGATGAACAGTAGAGAAGGCAAAATGGAACTGGCATTACTATTCCGACTTACTATTACATATCCATCTATACATCCACATACACACACCATCTGCTGTGCAAATGCAGTTCTACCAAATTAAAAATCATAGTGTTACTGACACCAGTATTTAAATAATTTCAAGTTCTGGCAGAGAAAGAACAGCAGGGTGGGATGCCATCCTTGTCCAACTATTCCCTCACATTCCAGAGGTCTCTCCACCACAAGTCACCTACCATACGGGCTGACATACCCCATCCGTCTGTGGAAGCACCATCAAACCACAGTCTTTAAGGATTTTTTCATTAAATATACAGCTGTGCTTGCTATTAAAAGTACCCTTTGCTAGTTCCTACTTTACTAAACCTCAAGCTTGATATTTCTTTTTTAATTGAAAAATGAACAATTAATGTAATTTTCTAATTCTGAAACTTCCAGCACACAAGGGAAAAAAAAAGTTATCAGCCACAAAACCAGCCAACATGCATTTCTGTGAACAGGAACATCTAGAACAGATACTTGGAAACCACATTAGGCAGAAACCAGTTCCAACTGTATTTGAAACATGAGACTAGGAGCAAGGGAAAAACAAATTCCAAATAAAACACAAAGCTACACTGCACAATTATCAAATAGGAACTTCTAGTCATACTTTTGTATATTCCCAGATTTCTCCCCACTTAGTGAGGCATATTTTAAGAACACTTAACCTTCCCACCCCTGTTTCAAAACACAGATCAAAGAAAAGTCGTTTGGATGGACACCTTCCGCTTCTTATGCAATACAGATTTAGACACCGCACTTCAAAACCCCAGCCGTTACTTCAGCACCCAGCAGTCCAAACATTATTTCAGTCCTTTGAAGCAGCTCTAATGGTATCTTCCATTTGCAAGTAACACTTCTGTAGTCAAAGATCTTACTCCAAGGAGATGTTAATGTGAAACCACTCAGACTGCAAAGAGACACACAGTCCTGGAGGCAGACTGCAAAGGTGTTTAGAAGTCAATGTAACACCATTACGGAGAGTGTCAGCTTAGAAGCTGTCATAAACACTTCATAATCACTCAGACACAAACTGGACTGCCTGCAACACATTATTTTATTAAGTGCTGAATAGAGGTTCAATTGTATGAATAAAAAGCACAATGCTACAGATAGCCTTACTGAGTAGATTTTCACATAAATGTCATATTGTTGCTTTTTCAGATTGAAAGGTTTCTAAACTAGAGATCTGTTTTCTTAATAACTGGAATAATGTTGCATAATTATAACCTAAACACTCAACAAGATCAAGAGGAAAGGATAGTTTTGTATAATACCAAAGAACACAAAAATAGTGTTGCCAAATAAATTCTAAATACTAAGTCAGTCACTAACTTGCCAGGTCTTATTTTACTCAGACTAAGTAAGCACAAAAATGAGATGGAGAAACAAAAAGGTGTGTGTGTGTGGGGGGGGGGGGGGGGGGGGAAGACAAGATATGTTACCTCCAAATTTGTTAAATATACAAATCTTCTTCTGAAAAGATATTTTAAAAAAAGAATCAGCATTAAAAACTATCAATCTGAGAAGCTATCTAAGATCACATTACTAACAAAGGTTACTAACAAGTCCTTCCAACACCGAAATTATGTTAACACGTACAAATTGCATTATTGCACAGTGTGAAGCTATGCCTTTTTGGATGTGGTCTTAGATTTCACAGGATATACAAATGAGGGGCTGACAAAGGGATGTAATATCTCTACAGTTGGCATTCTCAAGATGGGTGGTGCAATATTTCCACAGTTGGCATTTCCTTCCATTTTACTGGATATTTTTCCACATCAAAAATACCTTCACAGAACTGAACCACACTAAGAGCAACTCTCCTGTGGTTTCATTTTTCTTATTTTTACTAAAGTACTGAAATACTGTGAAAAACTAGGAATTATGAAATACTACTATACCCTGGAGAAAAATACAATCTGGCTGTACTGTCCTGCTGAAAGAAGAGATAACCTTAGGCACTCCATGGCCTAACTTGTGGCAATTCAGACACAAACAAAAACAAAGAACCCCTTTCTTTCTCACTGCGAAACATGGATAAGTTACCTCGTACTACCTGCATGACAATACTGGTGAACACACTTACTCTACATAACACAGGGTAAAGTAGTTTACTCATTTGTTGAGTGAGCTCGATCACATTATTTCACATTTAGTGCAGTGCACCATGGGGTAAGAACTTAAATACAGGCAGTTAATGCAGTACAGCTTACACTGTGGTAATCCATTCATGTACCAAAGAACTAAGATATTCTTCTTTCATTCTTGCTTTCCTTATATATGTAAGATCCCATCTCACAATAAATTTCTCAAGGGCATTGATACAGACAGCTCTTACAGAGACACTCATTCAGACACAGAAAGTCACTTAGAAGGGAGGCACAGAACTCTCACCTAACCACAAAGCAAGGACATGTTACATCCACACACATATGCACACACACAGTCACAAACCTCTTCTCATCACGGAGAGGCCAGGACAAGTCCCACATCAACACAAAGCACCTTGTACACTTTCCAGAAAAAACACTTTCAATTGGACAAAAACATTTCAACAGAATAAAACAAGTTGTTTTACAAAAATGCTTTAGCTTACATCTGTGCAACTGCTTCTAGTATCTTAACTGATCAACTTGTGCTTACCTAACTCCTGGCATTGCTGCAGATGTATTTCCTCGCTTAGCTCAATATCTTAGTGACACCTAATGTTTGTTTTCTGTAATACACTTTGAAGAACAAAGTGGAGCATTACTAAACGGTTAATATCAGTTTTCTATTCCTATAGAAAACATTGTTCATTTTTCAGAGTGGTGTGCAAAACTAACTTGATACTGTAAAATCATTCTTTGTATTCAAATTCATTCCAGCATAAGGAAGTTAAAATAAATAAATAAATATGTTTTGTACTATTAAAAATAAAGCCACAAAAATTAGAATCAGCCATAGTTTCTCAGGACATATAAGCAGATAAAAGTTCCTAAATTACACTGAAATTTAGTAAAGTACATTAGGTCTTATTCCATTTCTACAAACACTATTTCAAATGCAAAAGCTCAGCAGTTTATTTTTCCTCATTTTCAACTAACAATATGCACGTGAAGATGGGAAAGGCCAGTTCTCCCACACCCTAGTGAAACTCAGTTAGACAATGCTTAGCACAGCTCTCAGTATGGTGTGCAGAATGAGAAAATTTTCCATTATACTTTCTAAGCTACAGTCAGCTGCATAGGACATATCTTTATATTCCAATAAAGTAATACAAAAATACACATATTTCTAAAAAGCCCATGTATTTTATGAATAAAAAAACCTCCATCCTCACTACATTATTTCAAAGGACAAGGTGTTATGGGCACTATTTTTTTTTAGTTAAGAATTTTATGACCTACTGTATTAAACTTTATTCTGTAGTTCAAGAAATTTGGGGGAAATTCCCCAAATTAAGTCCATGTGCTCATAAACCATTCTGAAACACAAACTGCAGGGTGTGTATGACAGTACAAAATCAAATCCATATGCACACATAGACTTTAATAAAATTAAAATTGCAAATCATGTACATGACAAACACTGTGATTGTAAAATACTATTAATACTGTCATACTTACATTTCTAGGGCAAGCAGATTCTTTTCATACTTTCCTACCCTTATTCCTTTCTGTAGCTTAAAAAGATTTTTTCCTTTCTATGATGCTAACTGTTCTATAATGACACATGCTGCTCCCAATTAGACTGAACATTTACCTAATAGAAATCACTTGCAAAAAACCCCCTCAAGTCTGAAAGTATGTGAATTCAAGTGTATGATCTATGCTCAATATTAACCCTGTGATAAGCATATTACATATACACCAATGGACATGGACAATGAACGTTGGTTCTTTCTATTTTAATAGCAAAAACTAAGTAGTAACACAATATTACAATCAAAACAATATTGATGTGGTCTTAAAAAAAAAAAAAAAAAACAGCATTTGGGAAAGTGTCTTGCCTACAAGTTAACTCCGTACTTACAGGTATGCTCCAGACTTGCATTCCATCACTGTATCCGATCATGAGCAGTAATGGTGGCTCATTCCCAGTGCTATGTATTTCATGAAACTCCATATTCCTTGATGTGTCTACATTGGGTTTAAACATCAAAGCCACAGATTAACAGGTTAGGAACAATTATGGTTAGGGTCAGTTATACTAGAAACTGTTTTCTCAATTCATGTTTCTGTTGTTATAATTAAAGGCAAAGCACAGTGGTTTAAAATTTTATGCTGGAAAAGCAGTAGAACATACTCTTTTAGGCACACATAATAAATTCATTAGAGTTTCACAGAGAGGTTAGAAAGCATTAAAATGGAAAATGATGGAGAAAAAATATTCTTCATTATATTGTGGGCTATCATGAAATACCCCAAAAACTTTTGTAGTCTTATCTCCAGTGATTAATAAAACATGGCAAAATTTCAAAATAGAGAAAAATTCACAAAAGGACCAACAAAATAATTGTTAACAAATACTGCAATTAGAAACACACAGTATGATCAAAGCTCTTTATAAATACTATACAACTCATCTTTACATTAACTTTATGAAGAAGAAAAACCCCAGGAAGAAAAGTGCTACAGGACATAATTAAAATATTAAGCTTTCCTTGACTAAAGTCTTTTAATACTACATTTTAAACCATGTTATAATGAATAAAAACGTTCTGCAAGCATGTAAGAATCAAAGAAAGAGAGCAAATGTTTAGGATGGTGAAAGAGGATGTATTGAGGTTTCATTAGATCAGGCTGCACAAAAGCAAATTTAGACAGAATATGAAGGCTTAATTAACCCTTTTTTGTTGTGCTGTAGAAAAGAACCTCAAGAGGAACGGTCAAGAGTTTTAAAAAATAAACAGAAGAGGAAAACAAACCCACAAGGAAACAGACTTGAAGTAGCCTAAAGCTGGATATAATGCCATGTACAGGTTGATAGGGTTTTTCTATTTCTAACCACCATGAATTTATGAACTGCCAACCTCTGTGCCATTTCAACAGCTGGAAAATATATAATCTTCCCTATTAACCTCCAGGAAAGCTTGAAAGTTCCCCACCATAGCTCTGGCTATGGTTGTTATTATTTCATCTGAGACCAGAAAGAACCTTTACCATAGAGCTCTAGACAGGAAAATAAGTTAGTAGACAAGCAGCAGCAATTATCTGAAAGACTTAAGTCCAGTGTTCTCCAGGAGATTCGAAACAAAAAAGCAGGTCCCTTAGTTCCAGAGCTAGTACAAGCACATATACTGTACAAACAGCTATAAAATTTTTGATTAATTCCAGCAAGTAGTTACTTGACAGCAGCATTCAGCCCTCTCTCATTCAGTCCCTAGCCTTCCTCACTCAAAAAAGGTAACTGGGATAGACTAGGTAAAACAACTCAGATCTTAACTGCAGATCTACTTTACTCAACACTTTCAGCAAAAGCTTGTAACCATCATCATTTTCTCTTAATGACATTGAAGATCAGTTGCCTACACCGAGTCAGTAGTCTTTGCCAATGACTTAAAATACACTGGAAATGACAAGTTACTTTTTAAGAATATTTTGTGGCTTTGCTCTGTTATTGCCCAGAAAGATATTATGGAATCACCTGCTGCTTTCCCTCAACAGCTCTTCCTTTCTATGAATTGCTTTCAATGAATTCTATCACATCACTGAGAATGTATCTGGGACCTGGATGGGATTCACAGTTAGATAATCTGGGCTTAAAACCAACAGCAGATCAACTGCATTTAGTTCCATGCTTTGTTTTCAACTACCACAAGGAAAGAGAATGGATTTGGGGGGAGGGATTTGCCTTTCACTCTTTCTCTCTCCCTTCCTAAGCAAGGGTTAGTTTGCCTTCAGAGGAAGTTGCAAGGCCTATTTGTTCTATTTGCCAGGTACTGAAGAAAAGCCCAGTTATTGACTGAGAGTTTAGCATAACTAGAACAGGGAAATAAAATACTTAACTTTGAGCCCACAGTGTTCACTTATGAAAACTAATTGAAATTATTGCACATGGACTCAAAAATAACAAAAATAAGTGAGAGAAAACAAAGCCATACCATTTAAATCTGCATTTTCAAATCTGACCCAAATGATTTTTTCCTTTTCTTCTGCTGGTGGGGTACCACTGTAGGCCTGGATAAAAAGCAGAAAGATTGAAAGAAGAAAGTTTAACACCTATTTTTTCCAACTCTCTATAAACATAAAACAGAATGCAGGTTGGGGGTGGGGGGGGAACGTATCTTCTTGTCATCTCTCAGCCTGGGAGATTTTGTTTTAAAAACAGATGGTTCCATGACTAACATAAGTCCTACTAAATATAACTCAACAAGTGTAACATCACTTACTAAAGTAGAAATGACAAGACATATAACAATAAGTATGCTCAAACAGGTTAGAAACGTCACATGGCTTATACCAACCTAGTGAAGGTAAAATACAGTGGCTTCCACAATCTTTAACTTTAGCAGTTGTATACTACTTTTAAGAGCAGTGTTAGAGGTTCTCAAGTGAGGCATGTTTACTTTTAAAATTCTTTTTCTTTTTTTTTTAATTCACTTAAAAGCTTTGTAAGCAAAATTGAGGAGAGAAAGAGACCTTTACTAAATAGTTTATTTTACTGCCATGTTTTAGTTATATTTGTGGCATTTTAAAAGAGAGTAAACTGTAACGCAAGCAGAACAGATCCATGCTTCAGTTGTGTGTTCTACAGATTCCCATTAAAAGATGAGATACAAAAAGAAACTGTGAAGTAAACTTACAGTGTTTCCAAACTGCACATTTTACAGTTCACAGGAGGAACTGTGGTAGTAAGAGTGTGAGTTACAGTAGAAATACCATCACTTCCAAGTGAATTATAGCAAAGTACTGTGCAGCATTTTGGATTAAATATGAAAAGAGCTTGTATAATCACTTTATACATGCCAGGAAAGCAATAACATGAACCAAAAATACAAATTTAAAAAAATAAGTGTGGGTATTACTTTTCAAAACAAATCACATTCCATGCTTCCAAGGCAAACTGATTTGTAAAATAAAACACAGACTGTATCCTTTAGTTAAAGGGGGGACCCAACAATCTTTTAAATGAAAGTCTAACTATTTTTCATTTTAACCATGAATCCAGAAATGCATTTCACAAATTAATAATAGAGAGGGGAAAATCTTTTATCATCATCATTAAGGAAATTTTAGTTAAGCAAGATAATCTTTCAAATAACAACCAAGAAAGTTTCCTGAAGCTACAGGCAATTAACTGCAACGCTTCTCCACTACTGACTAGAGCTTTCCCAAACAATAACAAAACAAAATTACTTTCTATCTGCTATGGAAAGGCCCATGAGCAGCAGAGAAGCAACCATACTAGCTTCATGCTACTGCTACCTGGGAAAACTATGACCAGCAGCAGAGGTAAGCATCACACTCATTCTCCACAGAAGATGACTCCAGAAATTAAAAAAAGAGAAAGCAGAGCGACACACTCCTGCTTTATGAAACTCAAGAATGCTGGATGACAACAGGTGAGCAGAGCCCACAATCCCACATCAACCAGGGCTCTTTTGGGCAAGTCACGGAACAAAAAGATTGAAGGGGCTAGGGGGTGAAGGAGGAAAAGAAACTTTCTTCTTCTCAGTCAATGATAAAAGTTAAAGCAACAGAAGATGGATATCAAGCTCTTCTAACACCATCCAGCCAGAAAATGAGTTCATACATAGGTTTCCAAGAATGAGCCAGAGAAAAAGTGTTCGTAAGAGGCAGAATAATTATTAGGCCCAGTCTCTCCTCTTCACAACTATCATATTGCCAAAGCTATCATAGGAAAAGGCTTTAGTCATCTTCACAGTAAGAAGTTGAAAAATTACTATATATATAAATATATTCTAAGCTTCTGTGTAGCATGCTAACATTTACCTTTAAATAAATATCTATCAGAGGAAATTTGGAGGCCTACTTTTCAGGTGGTATGCAGCCAATGCTTTCTAAAAAATCAGGTCTCAAGAGAGTCCAAAGAAAAAAATTTGGCCCTTATCCTTATGATATTTTGGTCCACCTGAAACACACTTCAACTGTTTTGTGTATTGCTGGAACTTCTGTTGAAAAAACATCTTTTAAGAAAGAGGTACACATACCTGTGGCACAACATCTTGAAGAAATGTAACAACACTTTCCATATACGACTGTTCCCTTGAAAACAGAAAGAGAGTTTTTAATTACTACTCAAGTTCATAAACAGTCATGAATATATTCAGTTACTCATATCACTCCAGAAAACACACCTGATGTTCAACACAATCAAAAATATTAAGAAGTATACAATGTGGTTACTTAATATACTGCCAAATGCACTTTGATAATATGTATATGGCCCGAAAGCCTGTAAAAAGCTGATACCTATTTATGAAATAACTGCTCAGGAAAAAGTATACAAGGGAGCCTTCAACTCTCTTGAGTCTTCAAGAGAGAAACCATGTCCTCCACATTATTCTGGCAGAACATAGAGCAGAGCTTTGGAAATTATTTCTCAGTATTTTCCCCCCACACTTGATTTAAATATTGTACCATGAAGAAGAAAAAAATAAGGGCTGAAGCATTAGCTCTCCTTGTGGTGCAAGTAAACTGTAAGACCTCACGTATACTATGCACCACAATGAAGTCGAACAAGATGAAACATTTTACAGCAGATCCCTGGTAGGAAGGGGAAGGAAAAGGAAGACCCTAACTAAGAAGGGCAAGGAGGTATTTTCAGTTAAGTTTTTACAGCCTGGGAAGCTTATTCCTCCTTGGAAGTTCATTAACAGCAATAATTTAGAGTAGTATGTAGTGCAAGATACATTTGTTCTGGTATATTTAAACTAATGCTTTTATTAGCTTATCCTTACACGAGCAGCAATTCTCTTGTGTAATCCCTGAGCAGCATAATAATGTGGGTTGATTACATTAAACTGACAGTGTGGTAAGTTACAGAAAGCACAAACTTTTTGCATATGAGTAATGCTGAAACATGCTGGCAACAAGCACTACATTCATAAAGTCTGAAATGATTAAAAAAACCTTAACTTTATTTAGCTAACAGCTTTGGCAGTCCTCAGATTAATTTTTATTTTGGTGGGCATTTTTCCCATACTAACTGAAGATTTCTAACAGCAACAAGGGTAGATTGTACTAGTAGAATGAGGAAACCTAGATTCTTGATGTCCAAAGGTACATACCTTTTCTTCGTGCCTCCTGAAACAGTGCTATGTAAGTTTCTGATATCAGAAATTGCCATGTTTAGAAGTTAAGAATTAAGTACTTTCCATTATACACAGCAATAGAGAAGATACTTTAAGTCAAATGCTGCAACATTGTTCCCTGATTAGCCTATCTATATATAACTAGTTGAATCCTCTCTGAAAACAAAGATAAATCTAAGACCATAAATCATAAAAATTTTAAAAGCTTATTCCAATCCATGAATAACAAAACTAGGTTTTGGTCAGCAATCCAAGGATTACTGAATCAAATGAAGTTTGTCATACTGCTTAAAGCAGAGGCTTTATAAACACGAGCTGTGGTTTCTAGTGCTGATTCTTCTTTGATTTATGTAGGTCACCAAAACTGTCTTTGTACACCTTCAAAGCCCTTGGTTACATAGCAATAACATTTGTCTATCTTATGGGTATAGTATAAAATGCAGTGTCTGAAATTCTCATCTGAGTGTCTGTCAGCAAGAATAAAGTCTTCATTTTTCAGTTCATAAAACGAGTACTTATTTTTTTCAGTACATCTTGAATTGTAAACAAAGCAGATGTTTGGGAAATGTTTTATTCAGTGTATGTACTCCAAGTCTTTCCTGAAGTTGAAAAACTTCCATGAGGATTTCTTTAAAGCACTTAAAGAAAGAAACAAAACAAGAACACACACACATACAAAAAAAAAAAAAAAAAAAAAAAAAGGCAGAAGCCTTCTAACATTAAGGGACTGAAGATCAGTAGTGGAAGAACGTTCAAAGTCACTTTCTCTATTACTTATGTATCGCTCCTCTTTGTAGTCTATTACTGCCTTCTACTTACAAGACACTAGGAATTACAAGACACTAGAACATAAGCAGCAGAAAGTTGCAGGGTGTAACATGCTGCTCAGCACACACAAGTTCTGATAGAAAAGTTGATACTTTAGAGTTTTGAGGTGAAGAGATACACATCAAGAACAAACCACCACATTTAATAAAACAAAATGGCAGATAATCCTACTCTTACAACATTTTTTTTGTTACTATTTTTTCAGTGAACAAGCTTACTTTGAAGAGGACATCATTGCAACCAGACCTGCACCTGTTGAAGAAATTCTGCAACATACCAAATGCTTCTTCTATTATGTGGTTGCAAGACAAAAGTCTAACACAACTCTTGGTGTTACAACAACAGATTTGTTGTGCTTCCCAGTTTAAAAAAAAAAAGTGACTCTTGATATTTAAATATCTTGTTATCAGCAGTGCTGTTGTACTATCATTACCTCTTAAAGCAAACTAACAACACTGAAACAAATAGTACAAGTCAACATTTCAATACAGTGCAATTTTACAGCAACAATTGAGTAGCATAAACGTTCCCAGGAAAAAAAAAATCCCTAAAATTACTTTAACAGACAAAGATAAGAGATATATCTTCTAAACTGTCTTTCCAAGCTTTTTCGCCCATGAAAGTACTTTCACATGAACACAATGAAAATTAGGATGCCTGAGCAAGGAAGGATGGTCTCTTATTTGCTCTGACTGGAGACAGGTACCTTTGTTCCTGTTTTTGTTCTCTTGAGCAAAAAAATATTAGAATCCACAACTCCACTTACTGAAGCATTTTAATGACAGGCTTATATGTTCTAATCTATGTAATACGTTATCACAGGAATGGATATAACAGCAAGAAAGGAACATGCTACCCATATGTTGCTTCTAGCATAAGAACCAACTTTGCAATGGTTGATCTACAGCTAGTGCAGTGTTCAGCAAACAAAATTGTGTAAACAAACAAGAAAACATTGGAAGACAAAGCATTCATTTTTTAACTGTGCAACTTTGAAGGCTGGGCCAAGTTCTTGGCCTGTTAAGTTTAAAAGGATCCCATTCGGGGAGACAGTTTGACCTGCATAATCCTAGGAGACAGGAACAAAATATCTGTTTACTTTCCTTTATTGGAAAGTTCTCAGTGCAGCAGAACTGTACTGTCAACACAAGCCCTCATAGCTAGCTTTGAAAGAAGATTCGTGCTAGGTTCTTCTTGTACAAAAACATACAAAACACTTCAAATAAAGGCTATTTTTCAAAACATGCTTACGTGACAGCTTGTGGACGAACTACCACTCCTCCAGTACATCGACTCGGCCGGCGTGGAGATTCTGTTGCCATTGTTTCTTTGCAGATACCTATAAGCAACACACTTCTTTTTAAGAATAGTTTGTATTAAGTTATTTACATTAGTTCCTGATATATTCCTTAAGATGATGAAAACCTCTTCAAGAAGGAAACTTCACTTATACAAACCTGAAAGGCTCTGTGCCCCTTTACAGTGCTCTTAAAAAAAAAAAAAAAAAAGTAGAATTTTCTTTAACCACACACTTAAGATATTGGTAGGGGTACAGAGTTATTATCAGTATTAAATAAGACCATTATTTATTAATGAGCTGTTGTCTTAAAAAGCAATGGACATAAAAATCATGCACAATCACAGCTGCAATATGTTATACTCTTGAAAATCTATAATTGGTTAGATTGAAGCTAACACAAAAAATGTGATGGAACACATTCTACTTTATGTCAGCTCTTTGTGCCATCTTCAGATTTACTTCCACACTTCTGTTCTTTCACGTGAAAATTCAGAATACCTTTCATAAAGACAAAAAACACTAAAGTCCCCCATTCTGCCACTCCATTTCCCCCACCCCACCCCAAGTGAGAACTAACATGATAGAAAGAGCCAAATCCCCAACGTGGTATCAGTTATCATCACCATTTCATGGTTTCTACAGTGTGTGTAAAAGCCTTCTAATAATAGTATATATATATAAAAAAAGGCTAAAAACCTAGCCCCATAGAAAATAACACCAAATCGCTCAGCAATGTGAACAAAATTTGACATAGGTGCTGAGCAACACCAAAAGAAAAACAAGGGTATGGAGAATAAAATACCTCTTAATATTATGTCTTAATCCAGCAGTACACCTGGGCCAGGCAGTGCTCGCTGCCTGCCGTTAAGCCCTGCGTGCTGTCACCTGCAGCACAACTCTGAGCACCTGAGAAGTTACAGCAGCAGGGCTTTGCCATGACAAAACAGGAGCACAAGTCCCCCCCCACACACACACACACAAAAAAAAGCAGGCAACCGGGAAGCCCTGAGCACCCTCCAGCCACCCGGGATTAAGCAACGCCAGAACGAAACGCTCCAACCTGACCGGCCTCTCCCCAAATTGCCACCCAGCCGGCGCCGTGAATCAGGCCGCAGCCATCCGCCTTCCTCCCCCGGGGAGGCGCCGGGCTCCCTCCGGACGCCCCTCTCCGGGGCGGCCCCCTCCTCCGGCGGCCTCCACAGACGCGGGCACGGCCTCCTCCCCCCGCGGCCGGCACCCGCCAACGGCCAACTGCCAACGGCCACCCGCCACCCCTACCCGAGGCGGCCCCGCCGGCCCCCTCCCCCCGCGCGCCGGCCCCTGACAGCCTCCCATCCCCACCGCCCCCCCCTCAGAGCCAGAGCCCGGCCTCGGCCCTGCCGTGGCCCCGAGCCCTGGGCCGCAGCCCCGCCGCCCCTCGCCCTCACCTGCCGCCGCTCCCCTCCGCCCGGCTCCTCACTGACAGTGTTTGGGACCCCCTCGGGGAATGACACCTAGCGCACCGCACGCTGGTAGCCAATCAGACGGCCCCGGAGGCGGGCTGCTCCCTTCCGACAGCCAATCCCCACGCCGCTCCGCAGCAGGGGGTGGTGCGCCGAGGACGCGGAGGGCGTCTGAGCCCCAAGCTAGGTTGAGAGGCGAAACGCAGCCGGCGCTGCACCCCACCGCTACCCCCACCCTGCGCTTTGTTTACATCGGGATCTCGCGAGAGCCGCCGCGGGAGTCCCGCGCACGTGAGTGTGGGGCGGAGCCCCGGGCCCATCAGTCACGACCCGGGCGGCCAATCGGCGGCGAAGACCCGCCCACCAAGAGGCGCTCGGGCCCTGTTTACCTTCCGCGGAGCCGTGACGCAGAGCCGGAAGCGGGCGGCGCGGGGGGCGGCGCGGGAGGCGGCAGGGTCGCGGCGGGGGTTGAGCCCCTCAACGGGCAGCACAGGGCGTGAAAGCGAGCGCGCTGCGCCGGGGTGCCTGTGGGCGCCGGCCTGTGAGGCGGGGGGGCGGCTTCCCTCGCGGGCGTCCGTTCCGCGGCCTGGCTCCCACCCGGGGGCCGGGGCCTTCGCCTCGGGGTCCGGCACGACGGGCGGGGATGGGGCCCTGAAGACGACGCCGAACGATCGGTTCCCGCCTCCGGGTACGGTGCCCACGGGAGAACCGCCTTGGGGAAAAGGCGTCGAGGGAGTTTTTTTTGGAAAGCGCAGCGGGGAGGTGAAGCCACGCGGGCTTTTCAGCTCGTCGTTGTTGCGGAACCTTGTTCTCGCACGTATTCGAGCTTTATTTCACAATAAAAAGAAGTTGGTATGACTCAATTTGATTTTTTTGTGTCATGAAAAGGGGCTCTTAGCATGTTAGCTGTAAATTTTCACACTTTGCTCTCTCAGCTTTGGTAATTAATTTCAGATGCGTAGGTGGACAACCAATACACAAAAGTAAACTGCAGCCAGTTTATATCTACCGCAGGAGAGCTTTGAATGTTAACATTTAAAATTACTTGAGAGCTTTCCTGAGAAGAATTGTTTTGTTCTTCCTAGCTTATTAGAAGTGAAGAAAGCAACGTCTGCCCCTGGAGCTGGATAAATAGAAGTCTAGAACTGTTGTGAGGAAGCGTGGGAGAACAAGGCACATACATGAATATATCTGAGTTTCAGGAAAATTTAATATAAATTTTGCTTCTGTATAGAGCCAAAAAAGTGAAAAACTGCCAGCATACACAGAGCATCTTTTCTTCTTTCAAATTGTATTTACATTATAAGGAGAAATAGAGAAAGTCATGTAACTCACATGTTACATCTTTATTGGGACCAGTCATCTTTTTAAAAGGCTGGATGTCAAGGGGTAAAATTGAGGAGAACGAAAATGGACAATTACTGTCTTGGTTTGTTGCAAAGGTTGTTGCTAGATAAGCTACTGTTATTCCCATATACGATGCTAATTTCAACTTTACCGTTAACCATAGTTTGCATCCCATATACACAGAAATAAATTCTTGATCCAATTTGGACAGAACATTGCTTTCATCTTGAAAGATAGTGCTGCATTCACTGGATGAAAGAGAATTATACATTTTCAGAAAGCCTGTGATTCCCTTTAGGATTTCTGTAACCATGGTAACGTATAGATAGCAGGCCTATTTTCAACCCATGTTTTATTGTTCTAGCAGTAAAGGATTCGATTCTAAAAATACCACCCCGGCCTTTGGAATAAAAACATTGGCTATTTATTTCCACATTAAAAACAAGAAAAAAAGGGTATGTATTGCTACAGTTTGTCTAACAAACACATTCAGTATGAATTCCAAGATCTGTGCTGTAACAAAACTGTGTGGGATGTCCTGTTTCATAAAACATATAGCCACAGTGAAGGAAAGGAGATTATTAGACAAAATAAGTATGAACATGCTTAACAGAACCTAAGCTTGGAAAAAAAAAAAGGCACCCCCGTCAAGTTTTCATTTGTTTTATTTAGGTGAACATACACATGGTCCACATACTCAATGAAAACTGTCATAAAATAATTTAAGAACTTAGGTTGAAAGATATTAGCAGCACCATCAGTTATTAGAATAGCAGAAAAATCATGCCTCTGTAGGGCATACATTTATGCCTGGATAAAAATGCCATCATTTATAACATGGGATGGGAATGGCTTTATAGGATGCTTTCGGGAGTTGGATTTTTAAAACACACACTTTTTTGCTAAATACTTTGACGATTAAGGTTACAAAAAATACAACTAAATAAGATACTGCATAGTATTTTAATTAACAGAAAGAAATTGACAATGAGCTGTGTAAAGCAAGACTCAACATCTCAGCTTCCACGTTACATTTCATTTCTGAGTAGAGAAATCTAAAATTTAAAAACAAAATATAGACCTAGTGTATTCTCTAAAAGACACGCTTTAGGTGGAACGTATAGTACTACGAAAATACATATCTTCCATTCTGTTTAATAATTTACTTTAGTTAAAAAGTTGTGAAATTCTCATCACAAGAAGCTTATACAAATTCATGACTTTAGTAAATTAACAAAAAAGTTTTTTGTTTTTTTTAAAACAAGGTTTAGCCCTGCTGTAACAATTATACAAGGAAGAAAAGAGACTACATTTATACGAAGGAATACAAATTTACACACATTATACAGTGACTTATACCCTACACATCTACAAAATTCACAGTTATAATACAAGCAAGTACAAGGCTGGGATAAAGCTGTTTGATACCAAAAAAAGTTTCTACTTTAAAAAAAGATAAACAGGAAGAGTGTCAAACTTCTGCACCGACTTTAAAATCTAATCAGACCAAAATACGCTTCCTTACACAAATGCCCTTCAGCAAACACAGACTGCCTTCCTGGGCGGGTGGAAGAGTGAGTTGCTGAGCTTCTTCTGGCCACGAAGGCTGCGCCGCATGGTCAGCTTGTTTGAGTTTTTGCGCTGTGGAGTTGTGGACATGCCTTCTGGCTGGACACTAATGTTTCGACTCAGGCTACGTCTCGGCTTCTTCGTAGCTGGGCCAGAGTTGGATTCTTCTAATGTCCTTTTAAAGTTTGCTGTGGGTGTCCTCTCTGCATCTTGGGCTTTTGTTTGGCCATTAGGAGACACCTTGAAGCCTTTTTGGTCCGTGCCTGAATTTGCTGAGTTGGAAGGGGAGAGACTAACTGACAAACCATTAGTGTAAGATTCATGTAGCCTCAAAGCCAAGGCCTTGCTGCACTTCTCCTCCTGCGGGCCTGAATCCTTCAAGGTTGCTCCTCCTGAAGGTATATTGCTTTTGGCAATCTCGCTTGGCAGCTCTAAATATTTTTCTGAGATCATGTTACTATGCATGAGGGAAGGAACAGACTCAGAAGTGTTCAGTCGTGGCCATGGATCATCCTCTAAAAGCTGAGAGAAAAGAAAAAATATTTATGAATAAATATAGTTATTCCACCTCCACTACCCTCAACAAGTTCTGAAGTTTGAGGGTAGAGACAGCATGTGACAGAACACTACTAAACCTTATCAGAGACAGAAGAATTCTATCCCAGAACAGGTTTATCCTTTCCCCATGTTGAGAGGCAGAGATGGAGAGGTGGAAACAGATTCAGACCCTGGATCTGAACTTGGTACTTTATGTCCACCAACTTTATAAAAGCATTCATTTCCATTATTCGATTTGCAAGAGTCTCATAATGGCAGGCATAATTTTTCATTTGGAGGGCTGTTCAGACTTACTCAGCCTGTGCATCTTCCTTTTTGCTGGTATAAAATGGGTTAGTTGTTTAAGGGATCAACACACGCCTTCTGTTAATTTAGAAAGCCACGTAGAAAGCAGTCTGCAATCTCCGATTTCCATCAGTGGCATTTTTCAACATCTAGACATTACTTCTGTCCTTCAGACATATTGCGATGTTGTTTGCCACAGTGCTTCTGAAGGTTTTAAATGTCATTAGACAGCCAAGTACTATTAGGGCAAACAGCAGAAAAATAGTCTTCTGGCCTTTGTTACATTTAGCGTTCTTAGTTACTGCGTAACTAGACTATCAAGGACACGGACAAGCTCCTCATCGTAGGTGTCCTAAGCATATACAAAAACACAGGTTCATTGGACATAGCTATTCTAAAAATAGAATTACTGTTTGCTATTTCCAATTCCCCACAGCTAAGTAACACATTTTATTGCCTAGTTTTATGCTTTACAACTTGGAAAGAAGGCGACTCTACTCATCATAGTACATCTATTGGTTCTCTATAATGCACGGTAATTCTGTACTTTGAAGAGAGGCTGCTTAGTATGATGCCCTGGGAACCAAGGACTTTCTAAATTCTAATCCTACCTTCAAGCGTTCATCCTTTCTGTAGCCTTTGATAAGTGATTTGCCTCAATCTCAGTTTTACCAACTGAAAAATGGGGACAATACTTCCTTTCACTATCCACATGGGGATTGTGAATATTAATATTTATGCAGTGCCCTGAAGATATGAATTATGACCTTAATAAAGATTTAATTGTGAAGAAATCCCTAGTTATTCAGCGAGACCTTCAACAGTAAATTTCAAGGCCACATTACTCTATATATTGTCAATGTAAAGCAAATGACAATGACTGTTTCACTCAAGAAACTTATGGGCTGACAACTCGCGCACGAGCGGCGGAAACAGACCAAGTCAATGTAGCATCCGAGATCGCAAGAACTAAATGCTTTTGAAATCACAACCCAGAGCAACTTCAGTTCACCTCCAAGAAAAGAGGTCTGTGAACGCTCAGCACTTCTGAAAAATCCAACATTAAGGCTTAATAAAACACATTCCGAAAGAGAAGAATATCAGAATCATTGCCTTCGAGCATCTAGATTTAGTTTTTCCGTCCCTTTACTCCACCCCTTTGCTCCTCGTGTTTACATAAAACCATTTGGATAATATATTTTACTACGTCTAGCTACACAAAAGGGAGGACCTCTATGGGTGGTATCTTATGTGGTATCTCACGAATAACTGAGATCAGATAAGGCTTTGGGAAGCCAAATGCAGAAGCCAGAGGATGGACTACAGGATGTCTGCGAAGGAGTAACAAAATAAATAAAACACGAGTCATCAGCCTCATTTCTGAACAATCCAATCAAACGTTATCACTGACCTCAGGAATGCTTGAATTTATTTAGTATTAATAATTTCATATCCTTCTGGTAACAGTTAACACATACTTTTGTTTAATTGAGGAATTTCAATTTGGTCTCCATTTATCTCTGAATTAATTGCTCTGGAAGTGTAATTTCTGTAAACGCTCAGTCACTGCCAGTCTGGCCTAAGATATCAGACAACTCATTTTAACAGGTAGACTTATCTTTCTAATTGAACAATGTAACTATAAAATTTTGAAGGGCATATTACTCAGATCAAATCCACCCTCTTCCATAATGCAAGAAAACTTAGGCGCCTAAAGGTGAAATATTATACCTGAATGTATACATGAATTTACATAAGCATATATGATTATATTATATATGAAGGTAACTGTATTAGAACAATGCATTGTTTAATAGAATTGAAAAAGTACAATGCATTGTAAATTCTCTGAAGGAAGCAGGAAGCATTTCTCATCTCTCCTGCTCATATACAACACTTTACAAACGGGAGGCTCATATACAGCTGGAGGTTTCACTTCCGTGGGGTGGGGTGGGGTGCGGGAGGAAGAGAGGATCAACCCTTGCTGAGGGCAGACTTTGAGTAGGACTGTTTAACCACCAGGGAAAACTCTGAATTCAGTCTAGGCAATTTAAGTCAGAACTTCAAAACAAAGCTGCTGCCTTGTAATAAAGCTACCATTTAATGACTGAAGCAAGGCACAAGAAACTGTTCATATGACCATTTGGGGGGGGGGTCCCAGCTGCCTCAATTTTATGCTTCACATCATTTGCATTTTAAAGAAAATGTTGAGCCAACAGTGCTCCTGCATGCACTGAATTTTACCCAGAAGGTTCATATGAAATCAGTTTGCTGTATAAATGAAAATCCTACAGTCCAGACATTACATAAACCAAAATATGGAAATATGTTTTTCCTTCCAATGTGGTTTTTCATTTAAGCTTTTCCTACTGTGAAAAAGCTAATATTACTCAGGATAGTATAGTTAACTGAATATAGTTAACTGCACAAGGTGGTTCTTTTGCACGAACACATACATGGGGACACCACTGCAGAGACATTTCCTTTATTCTGATCTGCCTAGAGACATTTGTTTTTTCCTGAAACATTTCAAGATTATTCTGACAGTACAGCAGCCTTTTTTTCTCTCTGTTTTTTTCCACTTTCTTCTTGCACTTTTTCTTTTCCTCCCACACTTACAGGTATTCTGTGAGGGCAGATGGATACTTGTTATTAAAGCAGAAGCCTATATTACATTATGCATACTTTTAATTTCAAAAAGTAGAGAAGAAAGAGGATCTAATCAGTATTTTTTGAATTGGCACCACTAGTTTTAATTGAAGAGGGGAAAAATATTGCATTAAATAGATAGAACTTATTTATGCATATATTATCAATGCATATTCGTAGCCAGCCAAAGTCTTCCCTAGGGTTTTGCACTTTAAGAAAAAATAAGCAACTATAGCCTGTCTACATGGAAAACAACAAAACTGTCTACAGTTTTGATCTCTCTACTATGTGTTTCTGCTTGCTGCAATTTGTGGAGATTCACACATCACAGTGCACTGAATTTACTTACATGGCAGGGGGAAGTCTTAGGGGAAGAATATTTTCAGGAAGTCCTTATTTTGAAATGCTGCTTCCTTTTCAACCAACCTAGCCTAAAGTTTACTCAATGGGTATTGATAATAGATCACACACAAAACATAAGGTACAACCTAAAAGTTTAGGAGTATTTAGAATTCAAATATTTTTTCTCCATTCAGGATTTTGCTAGATTTTAAGCTCTTTTCATGCATTTTGCTACACAAATGGAAGGGTGGGAGAGAGAAAGGTTGAACTTTCCATTTTATTAGCTACCCGTCTCTACCAGGGAATGTTAAGGACTCTCTTCCTAATTTTTGTGTTCTTTTTACTTTATCTGAAGGACAGTTATCCAAAGATACTGGAGAACATCAAAGGACAGTTACTTAAATCAGGAGCAGCTGGTAATTACTTAAACAAACATCCACTCATAACTACACTCCCGTTTTTTGAGCAAAAAAGATTCCAAATGGCTCTGCTTTGTGTTAATGGGTAAAACTTCTAACCTGAAGAAAGATCTTGTAGTATAATGTCTTTTCCTCTAATAAAGAACATTACATTGACCAGAGGAAGGTAATAAAAATCTCCCAATCTGAACAGAAAACATTCTCCTCAACAACGTGTGCTTGCACACGTTAACCCATGGGTTGGTTGTGGGGGGAGGATTAAAAATATCTCCTCACACAGTCTGCAGTTCATCAGCTGTGTGAGTTATACAAGTATGTGGTAAGGTAAGAAAAAAAAACTTTAGCTCAACTTACTTTTTCTCCCCCCCCCCCCCCAATCCCCACAGTCTGATTTCTCTCTTTTGATAGCCTATTTCTGATTTTGCAGGATCTCAGAAATTTTATTTTCAGGAAACAGTGTATTTGAAGGGTATGAATTATATGCATGAAGTTACATTAGTTTTTTCTTTATGTGGAGGCAGGAATACAGATCAACAGGTACTATTAAGTGATCAGGATTAGAAGAGTTATGAAAACATTGTATCCTGAAATTCAGCAATTCTGAGAACCTCATTCTTTATACTCTGCCTGGGTGTTCCAAAGCCTTTTAAGAAATGTTGTTAAAAGCTCATATATTTCTCCCAAACTTTGTATATAAAGAGAAGCACTGAGAATACAGCCAGGTAGTTGCAGCCAAGTTACTGTCCTACAGCTGAAATATTATCTAACATAGGTAATGCCTAGGTCACTACAGTATAAAATCAGTAAAATTAAATGGTGGTGTAAGTTGACAGGCCAGTAGTTTCCAGAGGTATTACTTCAACCATTTGCAATGGTCCAGCTACACCATTGCCACAATCCTACATCAGACTGAGCCATATAAAAAGAAATTACTTCTAGGAGAAGGAACAGGAGATTGGTAAGTATTCCATGGGCTCCAGACTCAAAATGGAACATTAAAAAACGTTGGGGGAAAAAAAAAGATGTTACCTTGACAGGTGGGGTACAGCAGCGGGAGGGTGTCATCGTATTCGTATCAGGACTGCTATAGCAGGGACTCTCTGCCAAATTGAGATACAATTCCTCTTCATTCTCTAAGTTGCTTTTACTATCCTGCAGCGGCGAGATGCAGATTACGATGGCGCTAGTGTTATCTGCACGAAGCATGCGCTGCCTCCACCGGCCCAGCGCTCTGTTCACCAGCATTTTGGCACAAGACTGTCGGTGCTCTCCCTGGGTTAGAAGGGAGCAAGAGAGAAAGCGATCAGGTCCACTTAACTTTATAAATGTAAAATGGAGATTGTATACAGCACAGCCCGAGATTATCTACTCCTACATCAGGTAACAAAGTAACTTCATTCAGAAACACGAGAGGAAATATTCATTGAAATAAATCTTTCTTTTTGGAGAAATGTAGCTTTAAAATCAGTCTAAGGTAGAATCCACACATATATTAGTGCTTTAAGCTCTACAAGTGATGCAAATTATTTGTTTATATTGGCTGGTCATAACATGTCCTACATTCTTTCCAAAACTCTTAAAAGGGATTTATACACTTTTTTCCAACTAATGCTCTGATGCTCCACTCTACAAATTCTCAACTGTTTTGTATAATAAAGCAGAATAATTGAATTCAGATTTTATCACGTCACATAAAAATCAATAAACAGTTGTCTGCATTATAACATGCATCCTAATATGAAATAAATTTCATTTTCAGGCAATATATTGTGTAACTTCCTTAGAGAAGGAATATGTTGTCTTCTTAATTACTCACAGATGCCATCCTGGTAGTCAGATTTCCCAAAAATGACAACTAAATAATTTAATTCAGAAGGAAAATATAATACGAATAGCTGCATTTCACAAATAATGTTAATGTGCATTACATTTGACAATACATGCAATCACAGTAATATCGGCCACACTATAACAGCTTATCTGGTGTGGCAGAACTATTGAATAAAACTGGACAACAATGCCGTTATTAGGTACATTTCATACATGCCAGACTAAGCAATTTTTAGAGGAAAAAGGTGTCAAATTGCCACGGTGACCAATATCCACTGCTCTCACCATGAAGTATTTTTTCTCCTCGTGATCCTGGCACATAGAGATAGCATCTTGAGGTGGGATCATGTTCCACAGTCCATCGCTGCCAAGGATAATGTACTTGTGCTTCTGGGGATCGATTGTGTGCACACTAGTATCAGGTTCAGGAGACACGACAAATTCACCACTGTAAAAGTCGTAGCTCCACAGGTCACCTGGTGAGGAAGGAAATGTTTAAGGATTGTTGCATTATATCTGACTGTGATTCTTGGAAACAACAGAAAACTGTTCCCATGAAAGCGACTCTACCAGTCTCGAGCCATCACCAGTAATACAATGCAATTTCATTACAATTACTGTTTTGCTATTGTCACTTCCTGATCACATTTATTGATACGTAATCATTTAAACAAGAAATGCGGTCAAGCATAAACCCATATATTTATAAGAAGTCTTCTGCTCTTTTAACACATTTTCAGAAAGCAGAGGAAACTGAACAGACTAATACCTAAAACACAGTGAAGCCAGCAACATCCAGCCTATTTAAACAATTAAAATTATGCTGAAACAGAACTAAAGCCTTATTCTTAAGTCTTTGTTGAACCCAAACTGAATTTGGGCTCACCAGCAGACAAAAATACGCCTTTCCAGTTAGGGGTGCAGCATAAATACTGGACAAAACCTTCACCTCCCCCGAAGGGATCTGTTCGTGGTGTGACAGTTTACGACACTAGGTTCAGAGCGCGTGTGTGTGTGTGTGTGTGTGCAACCATGTAATATCCCTTCTCTCCGCAAGGTCACATAGAGCGTTAGACCCGGTTCTGCACCAGGATGATAACCTGCTCTGCACACCCTATCTGGACCTGTTCAGAGGAGAAAACAAAACAAGACACACTCTTCACACTCAGGGTACTAAACTGCTCTTTTTTTTTTTTTTTTTTAAATCTGTGAATCTGAGCTTCTCCTTCCTCAGCCATCCCACCCACACAGAAACACACAGGGAGATCTTGCTGCATGTGTGTATTTGCGCACGCAGGTGCCACGGAGAAGGAACGGAGGAAGAGGGCAAAGGAGGGAGGCTGAAGCCCTTCCTTCTGCCCTCATTCGCCCCATCGCCTCCTTCCCCCATTCCTCCTCCTTCCTTCCCCAGCGTTCGCTTCACCTCCAGAACCGCGCTGGGCCGTGCTCCAGCGTCTCTCCAGCTGAGCGCCGGGTGCCAGATTTTGGAGCTGGAAAGGAGCCACGAGAACACAAGCAGCGCCTGGGTCCCGGCGGGGAAGCCGCGGACGAGAGCTGGAGCCTCTCCCCGCAGGGCCCAGCGCAGCGAAGCTCTCCGTTTTCAAGTCTGCTTTGCTGTGGGACCGAGGCTGCGGTCACCTCCCCGACAACGGGGCCCGACCGGAATCTGAACAGGTCAAGTCATGTTTGAATCGAAACAACTCTTGCTTCAACTGCTCGCTCCACATTAGCCTCAAGTTAGAGCCTCCAAGCAGAAAAAACGCATTTTCCGTATTCATTTATTTTAATTTCATTTATCAGGTACCCACTAAAAAAAAAAAATTTTTTTTTCTAAGGTTTGGCCTTGAAATCAAGAGGAGTATTATGCTGTGCTAACACCTTCTCCTCCTTTTACAAAAGCATTTCTACATTCCAGATTTTTTGACATTATCTGTTTTTGGTAACATATTATATTGTACCAAACATAAAAGACTACTCCCCACTTGATGTTTATAAATAACCTCCTATAGCAATAAATAACAAAAGCCACAGTATTATTCGCAAGCACTGGCTGTTTTTCTGAGTAGAACACATGGCTTTAAAAGTAGAAATGAACTGAAATGTCAGAGTTGAAAAGCATACAGGAGATGAAGAACTCCTTCAGTTTAAGAGTCAGCTTTTGCCAGGTTGGTTTGTTTGCTTGCTTGCTTTTTGCAAAACTGCCTTCCTCCCTGCCCATCAGCACCCTTCTAAAGATAATAAATAAGCTTTTTGTCTCCCTGCTTTCTTCCGTTAGCTTTGCCTTAAGCTATCAGCCAGCTGAAAAGCCTTTTCAAGGATGAGGAAAGGGAACACTTCAAATCGGTCACCCCACTTCACCACAGCAAGCGCGGATGGGCCGCTCTCGCTCTCGTTGAAGCCCCAATTCACCTTCATTGCAGCAGCCCCAATTCACCCTCACGGCAGCAGCGGCGGCAGACGGAAACACGCGCTTCTGCTGCGGGCTAATGAGAAGGCAAGGCTGCCTGCGGAGAGGTGCGCTCCCCAGGCACCGGCTCGCGCGAAGCCAGCCGGCTGGCGACACCAGCAAAATAAATGCTGTAATAGAAGAGCTGAGCTTCGGCACAGCAATTACTGCACGTTAATTGCCACCAAAAGTCTTCGTACGCTGACTCCTTCCTAGCACATCTGTCAAGGACACAACAGGTAGGATGGGAGAGCTTGGGATCTGAGGACAACCAGATCTGGGAATCAGTGCCAGCATCAATTTCAAACATGCAAGTAGTATTTTTAGGCTTTTATTTGCTAGTTTGTTCATACTCATTTAGGAGAAGTCTCAAATGTTTTTAGATGAATCATTCCTTTAATAAAAAAAAATACTGTTCGTGGTAAGATAAAAATAACCTGGTATTACTTAATTTTGGCCCATCTACATACATGTCATTGTGCCCATCTGCTGCTTTTCCTGAGAAAACAGCTGAGTAATAAAGACACCGATTTCAGACAGTCTTCCTCCAAGAGTCAAGAGAGAGAGATAAGATGCTCCTCATGGGGATAATTTGGAATATCGCATCTCCCCATGGAGTATAAAGGACTCCAAGGATAAGGAAACCTGCTGAAGGGGGCAGAGATTCTGGGAAGACGTGCAAGGAATCCACATGGCACAAACCACAGTCCCTATCCCCAGCTGGGAGCCTAACCCTCCTAGTTTCCACTCAGAGCCTTCCAACAGCAGCAATATCTCCTCCAAAAAGCGTTGTCCTTCTGAAGGCCATGGTATAACTATACATTGACTTGTGGGCTTGATGCAGCAATTAAGAGCGGACAGTTTACGATCTGCATGAGAGACGCTGTCAGACTACATGACTATAACAGTCCCTACCGCTGGTACAAATCAATAACTAAGCCGTATCTGTCTAGTACTGTCATCATTCTTAAGTAGAAGGGGAGGGGGGAAAAAAGAAAAGAAAAAAACATTAGTCTTGTAGACACCGCAAGTGGAAAGTATGGAAAATAATTTTCCTGAAAGCAAATGGAGAACATTAGCTAGATCAGTTCAAGTATTCACAGCTTCTAAACTTATTAAACATGTGGGGGTTTTTGGCAAAACACAGTCTTTCAAATCATTTCCTGTGGCACTATCTTTGTCAAATAGCTTTCCAAGTTTGCTGTAAATGTACAGTGAGAACAATTGAATTTCCATTAATTTTAAATTCACTTGTACCCACCATCAACTGAAGCTCAGAAATCTCTAGGGGACACACAAGAACTTGCCTACAAAACCAGACAATGGAACAGCATTAAACCACAAGCAGGTATTAACTGACCAGCTCCAGACAAGTCCTGACAGACAAAGCGAAATGGAGCTCTGGATACTGCAAACTGAAAAACCAACACTTGTTCTGTGCCCCAGGAAAAACTCCACGAAGTACACTCCAGTCTGAGGCACAGAGAAACCCTGTGTCTTCCTTCCCCAGCCTAGAAAGGAACCACCAGTATTCCCGATTAAGACAGAAAGGAGCTAGCAGTTTTTACATAAAGCAGAAATTTGGCAAAAGGTGGAGGAGAAAGAAGAACAGCAGAACAAAACACTATGTAATATTTCCGTTTTTCATACAAACTCATTCTTGATACGGTTTTGTTCCTAATATCGTGACATGGCATGCAAGGAGCATTTTTTAAATCTTGGTGTGTACAAAGCTGCTTAGTACACCAGGCAAATTTGAGTGACAATATCAATTATACAAAGGTCAGAAGCACAGTGAGTATTATTAAATTGGCCTAAAACGAGGGAAAATTGCCTTCGGTGCTGACCTATCATCAATCCACTTCCCACAAACCTACCATTTGATCCCCAAGCTCATAAACTAATCAAGCAGGCGAAGGACCCTTGCTAGAGCAGTACTGCCATAAAGAGTGATTCTCACAGCTCCTTCAGCTCCAAGCTAGCAAAGGCCAATCCATGTCACAAGGGTGAAGCACCAAGGGTTTTCTGGTTTGTTTTCCTTTTTGAAAGGGCAGAGTGCCAGAGACTAAGTCAATGCTTTTTAGAGCTGGTACCTAGTTAGAATACTAATATCAGCTATATATCTTTCTCTGGCCAGCTGGAGAGCATAGCATCCACTGCGGCTGGGAAGTACGCAGCAAACCTGGAAGAAAGACTTTACATGGTAACTGCTCTGCTCCAATCCTGGGAAGCAAAGAGGGAAAGGAAGGTAAATCAGAGAGCAGAGTGCACTTTTCCCTAGGCATTTCAAAATGCTCTAAAATCTTTAAGTCTGTCCCAAAGCAAGCAGACAGATGAGTGACCCTTTAGCAGGCTAGAAATCCAAGAGAGGAAAATGATGGGATGTGTCGAAGGCTAGTGTTACAGAACTGAAACTCTAGGTTCTCAGGCTTCATCTCATAAGCCATACTATTTTTGTTCTGAATCAGAAAACAAACATTGCAAAACTTCAGCAGTCTTGTTCTCTAAAAGCTTACAGACCAGAAATACTTCTTTTGGTGTGAGGTTTGCACATACATTTTCCAAATCGAAAAATGAGATTAATATAGTTCCTTCCACATCTTCCAGAAAAATTGTATCTGTTTCTAGGTCATGATTACAGCCAGACTAAATTACAAATATCTACACAAAAATTACATCACATTTTGCAAAATGAAAAATAGGCATTTGAAAATAAACAGTAAAGGAGCAGGGAACTAACTGATCTCCCTATAAAAATATGAAAATATGTACTCTACCTTATCTGCTTACTATTACTTTTTAAAATACAGTGGGGGGTGCGGGAGACAAAAAAACCCAACTACCTGTAACTTAGCTGCTGCCAGGAAAGAAACTGAAGTTACAAACAAAAACACCCATCATGCAAGTAGACTGGATTAGATAAAGTCTAAAGCCTTCTTATAGCAAAAGTGTGTCCAAAAGTTATATAAATCAAGTCTTTCATTTACGTCTCTGGAACATGCTGTTTTGAATACAAAAATATCTTTTCGTTTTAACAGAAGAAAGAAAAGCGCTTTTTCAAGTCGCAGTCCAAGACAAAAATCCAATGTGATTAAT
Organism: Apteryx mantelli; assembly: GCF_036417845.1. Lineage (NCBI taxonomy): Eukaryota > Metazoa > Chordata > Aves > Apterygiformes > Apterygidae > Apteryx > Apteryx mantelli. Next base: position 12,344,168 of record NC_089999.1, read on the forward strand.
CCCAGATCTTTTTAAAATCAAAGTTTTAGATAAAGAGTCTGTTCCAACAAAGCAAAGACTTACAGAACTTCCTCCTCCCACTCTCAGAGAGGCAGCGATGCTGGGAAGCGAGACAAATCCCAGCAAGGATACGGACAGAAACCGCTTCAGACCATCCAGGCCGAGCTGGAGTGGAAAACGTTTTTCACCCAAACTCATGGCAACCCAGCCCTGCAGCCACAAGAGGGCATCTTCACAGCAGTCTTCAAAGAGGAGGGCAACACAGCGTCACGCTCGTACGAGCTGGCGACGGCTGAAGAACAGTCCAGACTGAGGGACGGGGTAAGACTGAAGGCAGCAGCAAGCTGAAAAGTTACACGGAGGCACTTGAGGCTTTAACACTTTTACTATTCCTTTGGGAGCACTATTGTAGGAGCAGCTTTACATGCTCGTTTGAAATAGCGCTACCCTCAACACTGTGTAGAAAGGGAAAGCACGGACAAGAGGACAGTATTTCAGGGGCAAGCGAAACAAACTGCACCTAAAACCAACAGCAAATTAAACGCTGCATACAACGCTGTGACGGTGAATTAAACGCTGCATGGCTCGTCTTTGCTTGTGTGTTAGCATAACCGCGGGCAACAGGCAGGAAAGGCGTCCCGAGTCTAGTGCTCTGCATCTTCAACTCCACCGCAGCCCTGGACGCTGCGTCTGAGACTCCAAGGAATCAAATCCAGAACATGCTGGATGAGAAGCGTAAGAGAAAAGACTGCAAGAACCAGGCTGTAAAAGTAGAGGCAATGGACAGTGAGAAGTTAACGTGGCATGCAGAAAGCTACCCCCCAATAACTGGCCTCAATTAAATCCTTAAAGTGAACACTTAGGTGGAATTTCAAGCTTCAAAAAAACATTCAATCCTAGACAGCATTTGCCGAGCTGAAGACAAAGGGTAAAACAGGAGAATGCACTGAACAAACCTGGCGGCAATTCTACCTTTCGGAGAGGTGTTTATTATTGCTTTTATACGTTGTCGAAGAGCAGCGCTAGAGAGTCGTGCACAGAGAGCTCCAGGCAGCCAAAAGGGAGAGAAGAAAGCCCCAGACATTCTCCTTTGAGCTAAATGGATCCACATGTGCCTTCACATGGTCTGAATAACTCTAACGCAGATCTGCACAGTAAAGTATGTACTCTGCAGTTTATACAGGCATATGTGTGTATTTTGTTGGCGGGGGGGGGGGGGGATTGTGCAAGCTACAGTTAGACATCCCTTGGACAAGAGTAGAATCCCAAATGCGCTTCAAGTTTGTCTGCTATGAAGAAACCTAAGATCTAAAATGTTAATGTGTTTTATACATTATATATTTTATACATTATATGTATAATGTAGTTTATATATGTTTTAATGTACATTAAAATACATATTATATAATGTGTGTCTATGTATATAGATATATTTATGTATACACACACATATCTATGTATATAAAGCTTTTAAAAATGACATCAAAAAACAGAAAAAATGCTGTGCAACGTATAAATATAATGTACAGCTTATGCAATTTAATATGATTGTTCTTCATGGTGGATTCTACAGACAAATGGGAAACAAGACCTGAAAAGCAAACACTGTCTAGCAGTTGTGCCCATTCTAGACTGTAACTGTTTCCCCTGCCCCCACAACAGTTAAATGCATATAAAATCTAAACCCTTATAAAAGAATCTACTTAGATCATTTGAGGTCAGCCATACCCTCCTCCCTAGGGTTTCATGGTATGCACATTCAGAGAGCTTCATAAAACAATTCTGGCATCCAGCAGGTTGCTCTGGAAAACAGCTTCCACATCACTGTCAGAGCCAACATTCTTGTAGCAGCTATATGTTGAGCATTCACTGTTCTGGTACATAAATTTCCTGCTGACCCCTAAAAAGAGTTATGTTCTCTTGAAAAGACAAGCCTATATTGCGAGGCCACTCCAGCAAAAATACCCGGGTGGGTCTGTCATGTATGTACACAAAAAACAGAGAGAAGATACTTCATGTTGCCACATGAATGAGTGTTTAACTAATGGGTTCTTGGTTCAGGTTTCATCGCTCATGAATTAAAAAAAGATTTAGCTACAACAGTGCAAGGCATTCCCCGACTGCATAACCCTACTGACAGCTGCAGCTCTTGGCTCTATACTAGTCCCCAAGAAAAGGGGGGGGAGAAAAAAGTCTATAGAAGATTTACCAGATTTAGACCTGAACTAATTCACCAACAAGAGACATCCCACATGATTTATAAAACAGTCTCAAGACCCATTTCTGCCATCACGCCATATGTTACCAGTCAACTCCATTAGGTTGAGGGACAGCTGGATATGAACTTAAATAGCAACTTAAGAAATCTGTAAAGAATTAAAGTTACACTTATAGTCAACCTACAAAGCTCAGCAGATTAATCACAGCATTTGTCTTTCTATTAGTTTCTATATTCAGTTCTTGTTTCAAGTTATACCCTAAGAGCTCGCACTGTAGTTTTTCCACACTTTTCCCACTTTATATACAGTCTTTGAAAGTTCCACACACATTAGGCCAGATTTTACATCAAAATTGTCTTCCAAACTCTTTGCTTCACTTTTCCACGATGAGTTCTGTACAGGGGAACAAGAGACATATCTTCTCGTACAGGCACAGTCCTGTGGTTATCATACTGCATCTTGTCTCGGAGGCAGGAGGCCTAAGTTAATGTATTTTGATCGACAGCATAGCTGAAATGTAACCTATCTGCTAGGGTTTATCTGCCTACTATGTTATACACACAGAGAGCAAGCTATTCCCCTCTCTGAGTTGTTTTCCTAAAACATGCATCTGTAAACATGCTCGCTGCAATGCCTTCCTGGATGCCTTCCTGGAAAATCCAGCTTGTAAATCCATGGCAGGGAGACAATAACTAACACACCATGCAATGATGCACGCAGGCTCTTTAGAACACGCAAGCAAATCTCACGACGGCTTGTTACCCGTGAGTATCTACTGCGTTAGGGCACCCAGCAACCTGCACGCTCACAGCCGCAGAGCTACCTCGCGCTCAAAGGGAAGGGCACGAAAGGAACAGTTACCATGGAACTGGGGACGCCAGGTAACTCGCTCGGATGCTGCCGCTCTTAGGGAACAAAAATCTCTTCTGATCAGTATGAGCAACAAGTCCCGAGGTGAACAATTCTTTGAGACTGCACGGGATTCATAAGCAGCTATCGCACAGCAAATCGGTATAAATAAAAACCTTGTTATTTCCCAGAAGAGGTAAGGAGAAGCAGCTATCCTTAAAGTGCAGTTTAACACATTTCATTAGAAGACTTAAAACCTGCATACAAGATACTTTACAGAGGCAATAGGAAACCTAAACATTTCTGACTTGCTTAGGGGCTATAAATAAATTACTTTATACATAACATAAATGCAGTCACTACTGTAGTGAGAAGCAATGATACTAAGTAGTACACATGGCAGTATTTTATGGCAGTAAGACACTGCAGACAAACAAAACAGTAAAGGGAATGTCAATAGCATTAATCTGGCTAGAAGGACTTCAACACGCCAGTCTCGTTTTTGCTTTCCAGAAGTTTGACTGACTCAGTGTTTTCCCACAAGTCTGCTATACTCCTTGCAACGAGTGCTAGAGTTAAGAGCTGAAGGGATCAATAAACTAGAAAAGATTAATAGGTCCACCAAAATCATTCTCTCACTTCGATATCAGGAAGGAAGGAGAGTAATAAGTTAGCACAGATGATAATTGATGAGAATACATCAACATACTGTAAAGCATTGTATGAGAAAAAGACAAACACACTTTGTTTAAATACCTATGTTCTAAATTTCAGTGTTTCAGCAGATATTCTACCCACTTTAAAATAAAGATAATAAATTCACAACTCTAGGTTTGTCTCTTAGTTGCAAGGCAGAGCATCGGGAGAGTCTTGCCCTCCTACTAAAAATTCTGGTCTAAATAATCAATTTGTGATCTGTATTTTGCAGTATGGGATTTCTATCAAGAGTAACAACCAAATTTGGACACAGCAAAAGGAATGACTGTGCTAGATCTTAACGGGACCAACTAAAACACTGGTAACCAGCGTATGTCAGCTTTGACAGTTACTACTCTGCTTGGAGAGGCTCCAACGCAGCAGTGTGGTGCCAACCAGGGTAGCAATCTGGGAGCCAGCCAAGAGGTTGAGCAGGCCTCAATAGCACGAATGCAAATGGTTTTAGTTGTGGTAGGTCTTTTGTAAGCAGTGTAAGGGGTATGCTGGCCTCAGAGAGAAGTTAAATCCTGTTTCCAAACTGTGAGCGTCTGTGCACCATCTGGGTCCTACAGAGAGAGGCAGCTGTGTTCCCTTCCTTTTCCAAGAGGTTCATCCTACCTCATCAGAAGGGGATGTGAAGAGACTATGGAGACTCCTTGAGCAGACAAACACCAAAACAGCCAGATTGTAAACCTGTTTCTCCTACATGATTTGAAGATGCCAACGACCTCTTTTAAGATCTCAGTTATGCTAACTTTTGAATCCAAGAATTGCTGAAAAAGATAGGTGTTCTCATTTCTTCGACCTGCAACTCTCCAGCAATCCCCCTTCATCCATGCAGGTGGAAAGAATGCAATGGGGGCTAACAGACGCATGCTTCCTTGAATTCCCACCTGCACACAAAACCCAGCCAAATCCTTTTGTTCAACTTGCTGAGAGGAATCAGACCAAAAGTCATTGAGCTATTAGACAAACAACAAACTCAAAATCATAGGAATTAAAAATTTATCCAAATGAAACATGCACCTTTTATAATCTATGAGGAACACATTCTCTTTTGCAGAAAAGGGGAACAGATAAATACGCTACTCAGTGGGTAAAGTACAAGACTTAATCCAGGTTCAGGAACTTTATTTGCTAGTCATCTATTAACGCATGACTCTGAAGAGTTTACTCAAGCTCTCAAGTCAGTTCTACCAACCGTAAAATAAGCATATGCATCACCTAAAAATATGAGACATGATAAAGATTTGTGAGATACTGAGAAAAGTGTCCATACAAATTTAAAAAAGTATTTTTATGAAGATATCACCATTCAACTACACATCCTCTTCCTTGAAGTGTAGCTCTCTTTTAAAACATTAGTTATCACTGCACAGTTCCTCTTAACATTGGACAAATTCATGTGAAACACAGATATCACTGCCTTTGAAATAAGACACAGTAGTGCTATGCAATTATCACCAGAAGACCACAGTCCCAGGAACAGACTGTGCCGGTGACATACTGCCAGCTGATCTAGGAACACTGACAACCCTATCACATAACTGCCTAGCTCGCCAAGGAGACATTAAGTCACAAGACAGTGCTCACAGGTAAAAATATGGTATCACGTTTCCATAAAACCAAGTCCAAACCTATACTGGCTATAGCTGGTTAGAGAATTCTTCACTGGAGCTGAGGAAGGGAGAAAAGGGAAAAAAACAGCACAAGGTTGGACTTGCGCATTGAAGTTTAAGGGAAGCAACTAACCAGAAAATTTTAACACACATTGTAGCTAAAAATCAAGTTACCAAGTACTTCCCAAAAAAATCATTCACAACAAAATTTACAAGATACTGTAATATGCTTTTCTGTCTTCTAAAAGCGTTCCTCAAAAAAATTTCCAATTACCAGTACTTTTGCAAAGGCAAGTTATAGATAAAACACACAGACTTGGCCTTCATCCTTTTGTTACTTCTACTTTAAGACTTGAAAGAAAACAGATTCACCATGAAAAACAACAAAAGCAATTCATACACTACACAGTAAAACTTATTTTTATCACTTAGTCAGTCAGAGTCCTGAGGCACATGCTGCTTTGTACAGTTTTCATTTGCATCGAAGCAGAAGTACCATCCTTGTAAGACTGATATTTAAAGCCCTGTAAGACTGCATATTATAGGGCTGGCTTTCACTCACCGATTACACCTTCTGCAACCCTATGTGAAAAATGAAAATAATCCTTAGTGCATTAAAAAAACTTTATAAAGGCCCAAACTTTTAGAAGGCCTTGTAATCCAGGCAAGAGACTAAAACCCTCTAACTTAAACATTTTGGCAAAACAGAGTACAGTACTTTTCTGGTGGCCTGTGTGTAGGGATGCCTCACTTTCCAAACGTGGGCCTCACTTACCCAGCGCTCTCGCAACTGCCAGGAATGGGATCTGGTCGATGATGGTGCTCCGGCGCACGGGGCCATTGTGGGTCAGACGAGGCCTCTTCCAAACGACTCGATTCACACCGGACTTGTTGATCACACTGGAACCATTAAAAAGGAGCAGGGGTTAAAAACAAATGGAAATGAAACCATGGAAGTTAGTTCCAGTGACACAGCTATACGAATATGGAGTCAATAATGCCAGCACCCTCAGTGTAGTCCACAGCATAATTAAGTACTTCAAAACACACAGTATCACTTGGATAGTTTCAGCCCAGATTAAGCCAAAAGAAGCGTGGGGGGAGTGGGGAATGAAAAGCTGTAAGATATTCTGGCTGGCTGCTGACAACCAGATGTAAGAATATCTTTTTCATCTGTCAGAAAAAAAGCAAAACCGAATTTGCTTTCCTCAGATGAGGACCATCAACATCAGCTCATTCAGGGACAGAAATATCATGTAGGTGCCTCCTTCAGTGTTCTCCATCTGCCAGAGTCTGGCAGGGAAGAGTGGCACAGTACAGTTCCAAAAACAAAGGAGAAAGACGCAGCCTTCAGTAGGGATTTCCTTACTGGTGCACCAGCGCGAGGCAGAAATAAAGGGGAATTGTTCATAGTTGTTATCTGCTGAAAGCAGGAGATAGGAAGAACCAGCTCTGCATTTCAATGTTAACACCTGCTCTAAGGCACTAACAGTTTCAGTTCTCACAGATGGCACTGGAAGGGTCAGAAGAGAAGCTAGAGAGCAAGTGAACCGGCTATTATCACAGAGCGGGCAAGGAGGAGGGAAAAAGGGAGAGTTTGAGCCATTTAACAAGAGCAGCTAATGGAGCAAGGAACTAGCAAAGCTTCATCCCAACAGTCAGAACCAGACATTTAAAAGCTAGCTTTTATCCAAGGAACAGCCGCTGGTTATTAGAAACTGAGAAGCTCTGGAACGGCCTGGAGATTCTCCATACTGAAGCTATTCAGGATGCACTTCCTGAGACTTCAAAGGCCTTAACGACAAGGGCATGCTCAGCTCCAGCCTCTCGCATGCAAGGCGCAGCAGCGGCACAAACACCGTATCCCCAAATCCATCTCATCCATGTGTATAACTAACGACCGCACCAAGCTAACTTTATCTGAAAAGAAGGCCTCATCTCACACTCAGAGGCTGTTAGTAGGAAAATATTGTTTCTAGCGAAAGGTTCAATTGTGTCCTCCCATTAACTTTTCTCAGCTTGCTCTCAGGAAAGAAGACATTAATTAGCATAGCTGCACAGTTCCACCTCACTCCTACCATTTGCCCCACAATAGCCTGGGAAAAGCAGGAGCACCCGTAGGAATACCTATTTTGAAAATATTTTTTAACCATTCCTACTGCTATGAAGTTCCACAGGATGCCTCTTTGAAGCTTCAGGGACTTTCAATCACCAGCTGGAACACAGGGTTCGGAAACCCATACATTTACAGGTACTAGCAAAACTGCAGGTTACCCTCTCTGTAAACCTACCACCACAAACACAGCTAACGGATCAGCTTCCACCTGCTAGAGCCACAGATACCCGAAGGTTAATGACAGGGCTCTTGTACGAATGATGTCAACAGGAAAACCTTCAGCGACCTCTGCCTCTGAGCTGCTGAGAGAAGGAAACTGTGCCCATCCATCTGGCGCGGCACTGCAGACCGAAAGCACAGAGAGCTCCTGTGAAGCTATGCCAAATCCGAGCGCCGAGGTTTGTCTCAAAGCATTAGTGCCATCTGACAGGGCTGCCTGCCCTCCTCCTCGCTCCCAGGGAGCACGTGTCAGCCGCAACTCGGAGATGCCCTAGCATCTGCCAGCTTCTGACACCGAAGAAAGTACTAATGTTAAGATATATGTTGAAACATGGTGTTTTAAACGTGTACTTTAATGCAGCAAAAACCATGTCTTGCTACTAATCTAAGATCTTCATGTTCCTTAAACAGAAGCTTCGAAGAGCCTCCTCCACAGCTGCCAGTGTCACCTCTGGATGAACGAGAAAAGATATTTTACAGAGTAGATGGAATCTTTTTAACTAGATACAGAAATGATGCATTAGCTCAGAGTCCATCCTTTGCCCATACTGAGACTAGAGTCTAAAACCAAACCAGTATTCATTTTCTCTTCAAACTGCTGTATTTCCACCATTTGACAAACCAGATACTCCACAGCTCATAATGATATCTATATGGAAAAGCAAAATAAAATTTCTTTTCAATTTTCCCAGAATTTAATGAGAAAGAAATCAGATCGGTATCTTCACTTACAAAGTTTTCAGTGAACTTTTAGAGTTGTAACCATACCTCAGCTACATGGGAATCCATCAGGAAACTAAAGCTGTGTTTATCCCATAAGCCACTAGAAAAAAGCACAACAGTATAACACTGGAACAGTGTCATTTATTACCCAACAAGCTGGGGGGGGGGGTGTCAAAAAAAAAATCAAAAAATCAAAGTATAGACAGAGAAGGAATATAAATGGACTAAGAGATCCACCAAATTGCTTACCCACCTAAATAAGCAAGCTTAAGCCTAGTTCAATTGGAAAGACATAGATGGTACCCAGAAGTCAAACCTGAAGTGAAAAGCAGAGAGACAGTTACCTGCCGCCAAGGCCTTCAATTCTCTCCCTTTCTTTGGGAAGTTCAGGCTTGTGGTCCTGTGTCACCTCCACAGCTCTCACAAAGTCATCCTTGGGGTCATCCTGGACTCCCAGCACCACTCCTGAATCGCCAACGTGAGCAACGTACATCTTTGACCCACGGATAATTACCACGCTGGCAGTAGTTCCTGATGTGCTTGGGAGGCCTGTCATGGTCTTCGGCCACTCTGCTGTAATGGGGGGGGAAAAAAAAAAACGTTTTCAAACCAGTAATACTTTGGAAGATCAAGATCAAGGGTGTGTCGCAGAGGCTTGCATAACGTCACAGAAAAGTGCATGCGTAACTGCAGTATGGCCAGGCAAACCAGTGCCCTCAGGTCCCCCACTTTCATAACAACACTCCTTAGCTATAACTTAAATGAAAACATATATAGAAAACCAATATCAAAGCACTGAGTTAGGATTCCAAAAACTGTCTCCTTGGGTTTAATTTTCCAAGTATTACTAGAAGAATAATATGTGGGAAGAGAAGTGTTACTTGAGTGTTGAGCTTATCTATCAAGCTTTGCATTAAGGTCTACTATTCACTTCCTTGTCTGAAGGGGTAAAAATGTCATAAATCAGATCATTTTGTCTGGATATTTGACTTGCAATCAGGTTGCCTGGACATTACTGATCTCCTCAAAAGGAAAGAAAATGCTATTTTACTTTTATATGCTGAACAACATTAAGTTGAATAATTTGTTGACAGTTTTATTCACGTTTCCTTTTGGGGGATGGAATAATACAGACTATTTAAGTATGCTATCCATAACCCAACATCTGATCTGCACAGAAGATATTCCTTGAATTCCAAATAAACATTAAAATACCTATACTACCATGAGCTACATATGGTTAGGGAAATGCTCCCTCTTTTTGACCGCTTTCCCCTCAAAATGCTTATTTTCTCGTACACTGTTCTCCCAATTCATGTCCAATTCAAATTTCTCTTACATGCTCCCTTTTTCTTTTGTCTTTTTTTTTTTTTTTTTGGTCTCTACACACCCGTGTTCACCTTCTTCCAAAATTCCACAAAATGACTGGGACAACCTCCTATTGAAGAAGGATCAGCCATACCAATGTGCCTCCCTACTTCAGCACTTTCAGATATCGGACTTCAGGGTCTCGGTTATCAGCCGACTGTGATGGCCACCAGCACCCTCACGTTTCTGCTCTGCTGCTCTCCGGGCTCCAGACGAGCTCGGCAGGGAGCCTCGTCCCCTCGGCACGTGCTAGCTTTTGCACTTTACAATTCACGCTTACACGGTGCAGCATAAAAACTCCACCGTGATTCCATCCACACAAGTACCCAAGGCAGCTTTCCACAGTACTACGTTATTTATTTTCCTATGGCCCAACAACACAAAAGAAAAACAAATCAATTAGGCCTTCCTCTCCGAGAAAATAGCTACGGCAAAAGTCATAGCAAAAGACGACCGAGGACTTAGTGCACTCCAGTGCCACCGAGCAATATGCAGATGCTTGAGGCGAGGAAGAGGGGAAGACACGGGGGACGCGCTGAAGGAGGACCAGGATTACGCAGACGGCGCGATGACAAATGCTGCGTTTCTTCAGGGTCAGCTACCGGGATATCGAGCGCAATTCAAACAACGAAGTCTCAGCGCAGGCTTCTAGCTTTGCGTTCTAAAGACTGAAACGTACTTTCTCCCCAGGAGCAGCATTATTTCAAGAACACAAACATTCAATCAGCTTATTGAAAGTACTTTGTCTAACAATTGTGACTGTGGATATTAAATCTAACGCATTCCAAATGGAAAGCAAATGAGGGGAGAAGCCAAGTGGTAATGAGGACTTCAGCCATGCACTTAACAGAAAACAAGCTGCAACTAATGAGTTTCTGTCAGTGTAACAACCCCTCAATAGCAATAAAATATATTGGAGAGTCAAATCAGTCTTTGTGGGAATTGAAGAGCACAGAAAGCGAAATCACCCGCTTATGAGGAAAAGAATGATACAGCAGCCGCAGATTTTAGGCTCCAATAGAACTAGAAATTAGATCTGCCTATCATTAAGGGGTTTTAATGCCTTGCTTTTGTTTAGAAATAAATATTACATGGAGCACAGCATATTCCTTTCTTTAGAGATTACGTCTCATCCGATATTAACAGAAGTGTCAAAACTCCTGAGTTTTCTTCTGAGCTCAAGTACTAAAATCAAAATCACTTAACCACCTTGAGTTTCCTCCTCCACATATCAGGGTCCTGATTTTTATCAAAGTCATGCACCAGTGCATCTTTCTAAAACATTTTTTTCTTCCACTTGAGGAACACTACCCTTCGCTCAGTTAATTCCAATTGGTTTTGTAGTTGGCACACCAGCTGGCAAACTGTTGTCACCCACTACCTAGCACGGGAAGCATAAAATGTTTTGCTTCATGAAATTTGGCTTGGTTGCATGTCGTCTTCTCCTTTATTTATTTGAAAAATTCGAAAATGTTTTAGTGAAAATTGCATGAACAAAAGATACGCAGTACCCTATCATCAAGAAAGTTTTCTTTCTTGCTGAATTCTTTACCTACATAATGCCACAACTCAGCAAAATCTATCAAATGATATCTTTAAATCTTATTCTTGTTCCCTTCTTCTTATCCTTAGATTTAGATGCAAGATATGGTATCAAACTTTGTTTTGACCAAAAAAAAAAAAAAGGCCATTTATTTCTTTTATAAGATACCCCAACAGTCCAAACTATCTGGTATGGTCAAAGGCACCTTCCCCTCTAACAAATCAACTGAGGATATATATTAACACTGTACAGAATGACAGTGCATTAGGCTCTTCCTTCGGTAGAAACATCTGTCCCAGTTGTTCTCTTAAATACACACACAGTTTTTCATCCCTGCCTGACCACTGAAGAGGCACCTGCTCCAGAAGAGAAACAAGCTTTTTCTTCGCACACAACCGACATCAGTAACATCCTTTTAAAATTAAAGTAACCGTCAGCAGTAAACCCACATACACTTTTCTTCTGACAGTTAACAGACTATTTCAAAACAATATTAAATGACATCCACTTTCAAGTTTAGAACTTTACTTCAGGATGTTCAGAGCAAATTATTGCTCATTTTTAGTACCACACCAAGTTGACAGATCAAAACAAATCCTGAAGTTACAAAAAAGCTCTCAAAACAAAATCCACACTTCAGCGTTATACCTGAAGCGTCTATGGATGACGTATCGCTTCTACACCTGCAGCAAGGGAGAAATATCTCCAGGTAGCCTTTTGAAATAACAAAGTCAGTCAAAGTTTCCTCGTGGGCCTATATCCCGAATTCTGCATTTATTTTCATGCAGTTATTAAGCCACGCGCTAGGAGCGCCGATACCTCCCAGGATGGACACAATTCCGCTGTGACCAGGGTCTCTACAGCCGAAAACCGCATCGCTTCCGAAACGGCGCAGGGCACGCGAGGACGCGAGGAGCCGGTGCCGCCGGGGAGCGGGAGGCGAACCCGCACGGGCGCCTGGCCGGGCACGCGCAGCACCCGCCGCAGAGGAGCACGCGCTCCCGCTCGGCGGATCGCCTCCCACGCTTCCTTGGAAGAGAGGATCCGAGCTACGTGCTCGCGCCTCGAGCTATGCGAAGCCATCAGATGCGTAGCCAAGTTTGTTCCTGACAGCAGCAGAGAGTTTCAAGAGACGATCCATGCAGTTTTCCAGGTCTGTAAATTGTATATACACTACTTTCAAATTCTTCTCCCTTTTTCCGCCCTCGCTCTGTTGAGGGGCTGGAGAGAGGGGTAGGAAGTCTGTTTAAAACAAACCATTCCTCCCAAACTGGGCATCTACCTCTCCGAAATGAGGATGCTACACCTGGAAGCCACATTCCTAACGGAACAAAATATTCTGTGGCTGACTAAAAAACAAATTCATTTACGATGGCTGGCTTATGATCTGAAGCACACAGGCCGCTCCAAAGCACGTTTGTGGAAGCTCTGCCTTCGTTTACTTTTGACAAAATCAACTCAAGGTTATTCTGAAAAAAACAAAAATTGCTACAGAATACATTTTACTTTAAGCATGTATACAAAGTCAAACTAAAATACCTCATTTCAACTTGGTGAGATTCTAATATCTTATTAAACTTCAAAAAAATAAATGCTATACGAACTTTTAACACAGTCACAGACCATAAAAATTTTATATTATCCTGAAAGTCTGCATTGCCTTAAATGGTCTACGTCCTTTTCAAATACAAATAGATATGTAAACTCTTAAAAAATTCTAAGAATAATTCTGGAATTATGACTTTGCAGTGAAAATTATTACAAAAATTTTATTACAGAAGAGATTAAAAATGTTATTTCACTTTTATTGCTTAAATTAATTTTAATGGGAAGAGTTATAACTAAAGTCGAAGTATACCACTCTATCTAACCCATAACTAATAGCACTAGAAAAAAATGTAGATAATAGTATCAAGCTAAACACAACATTTAAAAACAAGCTCTTGGTGACACGAATAGTGTATTACCACAGAAATATAAAACAATCCAATCCTCAGTAAAGTCATGTCAAAATCTGGGATCTCCTCGGTATGCTTCTTTTCAACACCTTTCTGACCACTGCTAGGTGTAGAAACGGGCTTCAAATATTAACTTTTACTTTGGAAGCTCTTTGGCAAAGATAGTTGGGAATTTTATTAATATATAATTAACACCCCAAAAAGCAGCAGCAACAACAGATGGCTATTTTGCTCTATTAACGTTTCTGCTACACTGATCATCAATAAGTTTCCTGAAAATCACAAGAGACAGCCACTGGGATGACCCAAAGCTTCCAAGAACCAACAGGGCAGTGAGCATGAGCGTCTCTTCCAGCGGACGTCAACTGGAGAAGATAAAGCTTCCAGCTTTCATCTCAGATAATCCAAACCCTTCTCCTGCCCATTTCAAGACACCAAAATACCCAGCCTCCCTTTCACGTTCACAGTCTTGTCAATGCACAGCTAAAGATCCGGTTTATGTAAAGTTATATGGAAAACTATTTACTAGAAGTAAAATTCACATTGGAAATCCGTAACACAGCATGAAAAGGTATAAACTAGATACGATTACTGCTTTATCCCTTAAATTGCTAGCTGTTAGGCACATGCAGCACAAATCAGTAAGGTCATACATGCTACATGGAAGAGAAGCTAGGAGTTTACCATACAACTTACCTAGAACGGCCATCAAACACTCGTAGCCCGAGCTACGCTGTTTCTGACAACACTTTAAATTGGTTCCACAACAAAAGGGCTATTTGCTAAACACCCAGTATTAAAATAGTATTTCCTGACACTTCACCTCTCCCCATTTTGCAACCACGCGTAGTTACAGCGACGAGTAATAGACCAAGGAGACTGCAACGAGACAACCCAACTCCTTATCCTTCTCCCGCACGCCGTCTCCCCGGGTGCAGGGCACCCCACTCGGCATCCGGCCGGGCGCAGCCCCGCGTCCAGGCTCGGGGCAACCCCCGGTGCTTCTGCAAGTCACTCCTTTCTCCTCCCGCCGATTCCAGCGTGCCCCCAACCATCGCCGTTGCTCTCCTAGGACTTTTCCACATACCTGACCCTTGCGCAACTCCTGCATTTTGTTGCTTGTTCAAAAGGAAAAAGAAAATGAAACTGTTTCAACAATCTGATTCTCCTCTCCGTGAGTCACTTTCTCCAGTCCCACCGTGCCGTAACTGCAGCCCCTGCTTTTCGCATTCGCCACCCAGGCCCAGCCGTCACTATTCCTGCCTGCAGCTTTTGATCTGATTTTACGGTGTGCTCCCCTCCTGCCTGTCTTCGCATACTCACTGTTCTTACGTTTTCTTGTTCTGGGGCCTTCCTATACCTTTATGCCCACGCAGTACATCACACGCTATACATACATTTAGGAAACAACCATGCCCGAACTCAGCCATAACCTTCACCCCACGGAGAAGAGCGGATCCCCTTCCAGAAGCGCCGCCGGGCCATCTCGCCCGCCGGGTCTCGGGTGGCTCCTGCCACCAGCCTCGTTGCTCTTCTCCCTCTGCCCTCGCCCGTTCGGGACCCCCGCTACTGTCCCAGGGCGGTAAGCAGACGGCCTACGTAACCTTGAGGATACGGGCCGTGCTTTCCGTTTTGGCAGGTGCTCCGCATCTTCCCCGACGCTCAAACAGTAAAATGAGCGAACAATAACCCTTTATGAAACAGCCATGTTTTGAATCCTTCCACCAACGCTCAACCGGCCACAGCGGGGGTCAAGGGACAGTTATGCAAAAACACCGCGCTGGCCCATGCAGGGTTGCTAAAACAACATTTTTTTTTCTTTTCATGTCACGACACTGGGCAAGGAAAATCTTGGGGGGGGGGGGTGCAATTCCCCAAGGCACCAAGATGGAGACCCCCCCCCCCCAAAAAAAATCTAATTTGCAGGTCCAACCGGCAAAATCTGCGAGGCAAAACAGCAGACCGACTGCTGCATCTCCAACCGCAGAAGGCAATTTCCCCACATTTTCTTCTCGCTCTGCGATTCCATTTTTTTCTCCCGCAGTTTACAAGGTTGGGTGGTGGGTTTTTTTTTTGGGGGGGGGGTGTTGTTTATTTATATTTTTTGAATCTAATTCCTCAACCCAACGCGAAAAACGCCTCCCCTCTCGCGCCCTCGCCGGGTGACAGCGGCGGGGGAGGCTGCGCCCCCGCGGCGCGGCGCGGAAGGGCGGCCGGAGCCGGACGTCCCACGCGCGGGACAAGCCCCGGCGGGGCCGGGAAGGCGGGGGGGGGGGGGAACGACCGGCGGCGCGGAACTTACGCAGCTTCTTCCACATGGCGCGATGGCAGGCGATGAAGCCCTTGCGCAGGGCGGCGCACACGTCGGCCGGCTCGGCCGAGCCGAAGCCCTTCTGCTTCTTGATGAAGCCCCAGAGGTTCTCGCGGGCGAACTGGGCCGCCTCCCGCCCGCCGTGCCCGTCGCACACGGCGAAGAAGGCCACGGAGCGGCGCGGGCGCCGGCCGGGCAGCGCGCTCTCCTCCGCCGCGCGCGGGCTGCCGCCGCGGGGCCGCGCGCGGGGCCCCCCCGCCGCCGCCGCCGCTGCTGCCGCCGCCGCGCCTTTGTGCGGGGCGCCGCGCTCCGCCTCGGCCGCCGGCTCGGGCTCCACCACGATCTGGGTCACGTCCTCCATGTATTTCCTGCCGCCCTGGTCGGAGAACACGCTCACCCCCAGCGCGTACGGCCCCGCCATGGGGAGGCGGGAGGCAGGGAGGCAGGCGCGGCGCGGCGGCGGCGGCGGCGCCCGCCGCTCCGCTCCGCTCCGCGCCCGCGATGGCGCCGCGCCGCCGCCGAGGGCTATTGTTGATGCCGGCGGCGCCGCTCGGGCATGTCCGCGCCGCCGCCGATCCCCGCTGGAACCGCGGGCGCGCCGCGCTCCGCTCCGCGCCGCAGCGCCCCCTGCCGCGCCGCCGCCGCGCCAGGCCCCGCGCTGCGCCGCGGCGGAAGGGAAGGGACGCGAAGGGAAGGGAAGGGAAGGGGCGGCCGGGCGCGCCGCGGCGCCCCCTGCCGCCCGCCGCCCGCGCAGCGCGCAGCTCGCCGCTCCCGCCCGGGCGGCGGGGGGAGCCAACGCGCCGCCGCCGGCGAACCCCCGGCGAGGGGCCGCCCGCCGCCCCCTGAAGCCCGGCTTTCCTCCCCTGGGCTGGCCCGTAAGGATTCCCCGCGGGGATTTCCCTGGAATTACAGGTCCCGCAGCACAGCCAGGCGGGCTGATGCGCTGTTTACGCTCGCGACCGTAAAACTCCGCGAAAGACGCGCCCTGGGCAGAGGAGGGCTCTGTGCGTTTCGCTTCTGTAAATTCTAGATATTGCTGTATTTGTTACTCAACTACCACTCACGCCCAGAGCCCTTTTCTGCTACAAGCTCTTAACAGCCAAAACAGTTACTGAATTTTGCAAAAATATTCCCACTGTCAGGAAAATGGAGATAATTGCCTGGCTTAAGTACTACAAGTACTTCGGGTTTCCTTCCATTAACCAAATTAAAGTCAATAGCATTTAAAAATAAGTAATATATCTACGGGGCTTTGGATTTCTAGAGCACGCAGTGATCTGAAGACCTGCTACAAACATTAATGAATTAATCCGCACTGATCCAACGAGATAACTATCCCTCCCTATTTTACAGGCAGAAATACACCATCAGATCAATTGCAAGATCAACAGCCAAATACATAATAGAGAAATGCTGCCTTCAAAATCTGTCCGTTAAGCTTCAGACAAGATTTTATAGGCACATTTGCCACATATACAATGAAATGTATACTTCATAAAGATGCATAAAGGACACAAAGACTGATTTGAGCTAATACAAATGAGCTAAGACTAATACAATCCAAAAAACCCACAACGTATCTCTATTTCCCTTCCAATTAAGGACACCTACAAAGCATGCCCTGTCCATCGCCAAGTCTGCAAGAGATCCACTGCTGATGACAGCAGAGTGCGGAGGGGAGAGTAGATTTTTTTTAATTTTTTTTTGTTACTACAATGTAGCCAGAAAACAATGTAACTGACTTGAAACAACTGACAAGAAAATGACAGAACAATATTGTCAGATCTATTTCCTCACAGGGACAACTGAAGTCTCGCTAGTACTTCTGAAAATTTCTATAGCCCTATTTCATAAGGGAATAAATTTAGGCAGACAGGTTATTATGTAAGGATTATCTTTCAATATAGGTAATACTTTCCTAAACAGTTTAGAGTGGAAAATCATAGACTACTCCAGGAACAGAATTAAAAACATCAGCTCCCACTCATGTGCTTTATGTAAACATATTCTAGATAGTTTAATATTTGTGAAGAAGTTAAAAATAAGGAAAAAAATCAAGGAGAAAAATGATTTGTTATCATAAAAACCACTGTTCAAATTCCAAGGTATTTCTTTTTCTCCTTTTTACATCCAAGTGTTGGGTTTGCATTTTTGAATGGAATAAAACACTTAATTTCTATCTGTTAATACTAACTTTTACAATCAAGACAATAGTACCATATATAAGCGACAGATACATTCATAGATTTAATCAAGTTACAATAGATTAAAGGTGTTTTCGCAAGCAACAGTTACATTTTCAAAAATACCCTGTTTTAAGATTTACTGGGCACACAACTGCAGCAGACCATCCAGCAAGCAGAACATTCTTACTGCTAATTTCCTCTTGAATTCCTTTAGCTCACAAGAAAATTGGATTCAACTAAACCAGACACTTGCAGAAACATGAACATGCACGCAAAAATTGTGAAGATGCAGGGAGAAAGACTTTTAATAAAGATGAAGAAGTTTGACAGAGAGTACCACAGCAGTTTCCACACTTCAAGACAGAAGTAATACGCAATAATTCAAAGGCAATTTAGCATTTTTCCATGCATCTCTCTCTAATACACAAATATGGGGAGTGTTTTCCTTATTTTTATATGTAAAGGAATCAAGTGCTCAGCAGAAACTCCCCCTGCTCCCCTCAGCTGTTTCACAGACACAAGATTCTGAAGTTAGGGTAAGTAGCTCATCAAAATTAAAAGCTTTTTTATATGAGAAGAGTTGCAATCGTTTAATGTAAAATGTTTCTGAACTAATATAATCGGATACTTACTTGACCTTGATGGTAGCTTATTCTCATTTTGGCTAACAGATTTAAGCAAAAACTGAAATAAATCATTGCAGAATGGCTGCATGGGGATTTTTATTGTTTGGCCTGGTTCAATTAATTCAAAAGTCATTTCTTAAAATTAAAGTAGCACAATTTCTTTTGTGGCTAAAACTTGACTTTTTTATTTTAGTGTAGTTTAAGTAATTCTGGAGTAGGCTTATGCTAACATAAACCAGCTCTATTTTGAAAAAAGAATTATCCCACCTTTAGCCAAAAGTTGTTAAAGTACTAAAATAAATTAGGCAGCTGTAGTTTTAACACAGATGAAGGGGTTGGGTTGGCTGGCATCAGAAGATAAGTGTCACAACTTCCATAAGTTACTTTTTGATGTTCACTAACACATTATGTAACCATCAGTGAACTCGTCAGGGTATCTTTGAGGATTACCCTTCCACAGGCTCAAAGACTGAAAAGCAAAAAGAAGAAAAGAAACGGGCGGAGGGGAACACAGTGCACAAGGTCACATACCCAGAGCTCAAATACTGGAGAAAAGAGAGGCACACTGTAGCTGAGGCAGAAGAACCAAGAGAAAACAGTGTGCACCAAAACACCATATTGCTCTTCAAATGACACTTCCTATGAAATTGCAATCAAACATTTTAAAGGTCTACACTCAGGCAGGACTGGCAGGGAAGAAGGCTCATACAAGTACTAGCATTTTTTACTGCAGTATTCCTTTCTCCCAGCTGCATCAGACAAAAAGAACTGACGCAGGTACATAGAAGTACATCGTAATTCTGCATCACAAGTCAGTGCTGGGTGGCCAGCATCCTGCCCTCTCTTTTCTAGTAGCATGTTTTACTTAAAGTTACACAACATTGTGGAAGCCACGATTACTTTGCCTGACAGATGAATAATACAAAATTATTAATAGCTTAGATACATAAAATGCTCATAACCTGGGCAAAAACTTATCACAGAACAGCAGAAAGCAACACTGCCCATCTGATTTTGGCAAAGCATATTCCTAAAGCCTCCCTCATCTGCAAAGCACCTCAGCTGGCTTTGGTGACTATCCTCCTGTCTTAATTGCTCACAGCCACTCCAGTCTTTCTCCTTCCTTCTGCCCCTAAGTAAGCTTCAACAAGCCAAGCTGATAGTGACCCAAGGTTATTATCCCTCTTATGGCTCTTGCATAACCTATGTGGAATGTGTCATCATCTTAGTATAATAGCCTCAGACAAAACATGAGAAACTCATGTAAAAAGAAGAAAATCAAACTGAACAGTATCTGCATTTTTAAGGTTTTTCCCTAGCCAATGAAGGAGTGCAGGGCCTGACCACACAAGGACTTAATACCCTCTGGAGTATTAAGTTGGAGCCCTTTGGAGCACAATCTCAGTTTTTTTCACATTCCCTAAGGTATGTCCATAGCAGTATTGCTTTAACATTTCTTCCAAAATGTTATCGCAGAACTGATGTAGATGAAGAATATAGAAATTAAGATGTATTTATCTGTGTTGCAGTAAATATGAAAGAAATATCAGCAATAAAAAAGTCTGACAAGTTCATGTGAATGCTCTCCATTTAGCTCTTGTTTTAGAGCAACAGTCTGTTATGTTGGCTTCTCTACAGTTTAATGATTTCCTGTTAGGAATTTAAAATTAGAAGCCTCCAACAACTTGCCCATAAACTATTTTCAAGGTTCCTTTAATATCCACATCAAGGAGATATAGAAGGTTCATATGTTATCCATGTCAGTTCACTTCCTTCCCACTTCGAAATAAGCATATTGCAGGGAAATTCAGCAGGGTTTTTTGTTGTGTTCTTAGAAACTTTTTTCACTAAAAGTGAAGGACTAAGTATGTCCAGTTATAGTAATTAAAAAATAGAGCCGTTCACAAAAATAAGAGCTCACATTTAAACCATGACAAAATGAGAACCACTGGTCTCATCTGAGAAGCCTAGGCTATGCTAGATTGTAGCCTAAAACTTCTAAGAAATTATTTTTCCATTGATGATTTAGTTTGAATCTCCAACTATATACATACTGAGATTCATCTGTGTGAACATATTAATTTCACAAACAAATTTTTGCTATTAGACAAAGTACCTTATCTTTAATGAAAACATGCAAACAACAATCTTGCATTGGAAGGATATAAAACAGATTTATCATTCATCCATGCTAGAATTATGTTCCCACAAAACAGACACAGTATTTAAATAGTACTTTTCACCTATTTTGCCTCTCAAACTATATTTCATGGCTTATCTTTTTGACTCAGAGACAATATAATAATTGCAGGAGTTATTCTAATTACAGCACATTTACAAAATGATTTGAGATAGTCATGTCAAAGGCAGAGCATCTGCAGACAGACATCACATCTCAGTTCCTCACTGGGTCAATAAAGCACCCACACTTATCACCACCTTTGTGACAAAAATCAGCATCTATATCTGTCTACCAATAATGCTTGTTATGTGAATGCTTTCTAATTAATTTCAGATAAAAATGAGTCAGATGAAACTAGGGTTGGTTTAGGCTAATCTAAAACTAACACTGGTTAAAAAAAAAAAAAAAGCAGCAGCGGCGGCAATTCTGCTGCTTCTTATGTAAACTCTAACAAGTTACAGCTCCTAATTTGGTTGAAACATAAGTCTGCACACACACAAAACCCCCCAAAGCAAGTTTTCAGTTTCCAGACTACCCACAGAATCAAAAATTGTTAGAGCCCGTGTGAAGCAAAAACAACACTGCTACTTCTTGTAGCAGCTTGCAGACAGAATGACTTTTTAGTCATGAAACCATGGTTTCAGATACAGGCTTGGAAATGTTCACATGAACAAGCTCCACTAGCAGAGGTGAATTTCAGCAATTCATTGTTATCCAGAACTACTAACTTGGTACCTATATCTGGTTGGGATTTTTCTTAAGGGTGCTGGGGAAGTTTTTGTAACGTGGTGCAGAAAAACATCAGGCTCCAGCGACATTCTATTGAAATTACACAACCATCTTTCTTTGAAGATGTAAAATCTATTCTATATGAACTTATTCAACAGAGGAAACTTTGACAATCAAGAGCTCGTTTGATCTCCAGGGACAGTTTTCATAATAGAAGACTATGATTAGATTTTCTTTATATATACATTTACCCATTATTAGGCTTGTCTGTATCCTTCATCCATTAAAATGATACACAGATGTACAGACCCCTTGCACTCCATACGCTTTACATGTGAGTTGTTCAGATACCCAGATGCATCTTCAAAAGCTAAGATTACAAAAGACAGACTGAATGCTTTTGCCTAAACAACATACATTACCATTTTGCTTTCAGACACAGACAGTATTTGTAAAAGTCCTTTAAATGTTTCCCTATATAAAAAAGGCAAAAGAAAAGAGAAAGATATCAACAAAGATAAAAATATCCATCAGAACCTCTGCCAACAAGTACTGGAGTCAGAAAAATTTTCTAACATCTGCAACTATTAATGAGCAATTGCATTAAAATAATTTATGGATGTGAAGGGGACATCATTGAATGGGGACATATTGCTAATAAGTTAGTAGTAGAGCATAAGGGAGTAAATCTCTAAAATGATATGAAGATACCTTATAAGTTTAAAAGTATTTGGAAAATTGACCAATGATTTAAGATAACAGACTTTTATAAGTAGTAGGCTACTAACTACATATTTCTTTAAATGGATATCTATTATTGCAACATTAAACACATACACTGAATTAAGGACTACACTAAGTCTCTAATAAGAATGCTTTTAAGAACAAAACATGCACTTACAATAGAAGGACACTGAGTTGCTCAATACATAAAGATATTAAAACACGCAGTACTAATAAATAACAAAAGCTGCCATATCTAAATTTTATCTCTACCTAGAGATTGAATCACTTTAGCCATAAAGATTATTCCTCAGGCTCTATCAGAATGAATCATGGACTGAATACGTAATAATATATTCCAGAGAGGGTTTCTACCATGTCCTTCTTTCACAGTGATGTTTATTACTTCCCCTTGAGAATTCACACTAGTCTTCTGTCTACCAAAAAATGACAAGACAGTAAAAGGTGCATTCTGGCTAGCTTTTCAAGACATAGTAACCTTACAAAAGGCTGAGGTCCATTGTCACAACATTGTCTTGAAAAACGTGTTTACCTTAAATATAGCTATTGCTCGTATTTTGAGAAATCTGATTAGATGTTTTATTTTAAAGCAAAATAAAGAACATCATAAGTTTCAAGAATTATCAGTTTCCTGGTACTATGTATATTTTTTTCCTTCATACACTGCAAAGCTGCCTTTATTTGTCCCCTCCTGATAGGCCTCCAACTCTAAGTTTTCCAAACCAGCTTTGTAGTAAATAACTGAGGTAAATAGCCTCTATCTCTTGGGGGGCTAATTGCCAACATAAACCAGCTGTCTTTCCTCAACTGAAAAATAAAAATAAAAAAACACCCACACACATACACTCAAACTTGGAAAATAAAAAATTGGAAGCCACTGATAGGCAAAAACAAAAGGAAGAAGAGGACAAAGCAACCTTCCACGGCTTCACATTCACTCCTTCCACCCCACAACATTTCCTTCTGCAAGTAAAGGACAAAGAATAACATCCTCTCACAAGATGGGGGGAGGGCAGCAGCCACAACACCTTTAGGGTTATTAAAAGCAGCCCCCAAAGTGAAATGGAGGGAAGCGCTGCCTCCCATAAATTCAAAAATAATTTGAAAAGAACAAACTGTAAGTCATAGTAGCAGTCCTGAATTAGCTAAGCAAGCCCAAGTAAAACTTGACAGAAGGAAAAATATCTCCTAGCATAGTTACAGGTCTAGAGGTGTGTGTGTGTGTCGTGTTTTTTTTTTTTTTTTAATAGATGGTTGTGACAACAAGCTTGATAAATGCGGAATATTTAACTCAGAACAGAAGTTTTCTTCAGGGCCATGTGTTAGAGCAGCCAAATGGGAGTCACATTAGCTCAGGGTGCTTCCAAACCTGCCCCAAGCAGCGTAGATCTCCGGCTAAATCACTGGCTCCGCGGCGCGAGTCTGAGACCAAACCGCCCTTATTTACCTCAGCTTAAAAACCTGCCGGCTGCGGCGGGGAAACGGCCCGAACAGTCCCCAGCGCTGTGTGCAAGCCCCACGCGGAGGGCAAATTAGGAAGAAAAACGCGCCTCGAAACAGCGTGATAACGCTAATGAGACACTGACAAAATACAGCGCCATTTCCGCGGGGCCGGAGGAGGGGGGTCGCGGGGTTAATTTACCTCAGGAAAGGGCGGTTATTTTTAAATATTAACGTCGGGGCTCCGCGCGTGACGGGGGCGCTTGGCGGCGCGGGGGGGGGCCGGGACCCCCCCACCTCCCTTCAGGGCAGCCGGGCACAAACAACCCCTCGCCGCGGCTGCAGCCTCCCCTGGAGGCCGGGAGACACCCGCGGAGCCGCCCTATCGCGATATCTCCCGCCCTATCGCCGCCACCTGAAATCACCTCCCTCCCTCCCCTCCCCCCGCCATTTCCTCTCACCCCTCCCGCGATATACCCCCATAATCCCTCATTCCCCGCGGTTCCCCTCCCGCCTCAGGCACACACGCATCCCTCCGCGGACCGAGCCCCTCCCCACAGCCGCGCTCCTCACGCCGGCCGCCGCCTCTCCGCGCGCGGGCAGCGCGGGCGCGCAGGGGGGAGGAGCGGGCGGGCGGGCGGGCGGGGGGGGGGGAGAGGGGGAAGGCGGCTCCGCACACCCAAGATGGCGGCGGTGGAGCTGGAGTGGGTGCCCGAGACGCTCTATAACACGGCGATCTCGGCCGTGGTGGATAGTTACGGGCGGGCGCGGCGCCGCGACATCCGCTCCCTGCCCGAGAATATCCAGTTCGACGTGTACTACAAGGTAGGGGGAGGCGGCGGCGCGGGGCCGGGCCGGACCGGGCCTGGGCAGCGGGGGAAGGCGAAGCGGGAGGGGAGCTCGGAGCCCGGCCGGCCCCAGGCCGCTCCTCGCGGCTGCCCTGCGGCGCGGGGCCCTGCGCGTCGGCCGCTGCCGAGGAGGCCCCGCGGCCCGGGCCGGGGGAACGAGGGCCTGCGCGGGGGCCGTCGCGGCTGTGGCTGAGGAGGCTCCGGAGCGGGGAGGCCGGGGCCGAGGCCCTGCGGTGGCTAGGGGGAAACGGCCGGGGGCTGCGAGGAGGGCGCCGTCCTGGGGGGCGGCGGGGGCGGCGGGCGAGGCGCCGGGGCGGGGGGCAGGCGCCTCCCCGCCTCGGGAGCGGGAGGAGGCGGCAGGACAGGCTGCGACCGAGCTGCTTGTGCTGGGGGGACGTTTTTCCTTTTTTTTCTTTTTTTTTTTCCTTTTTTTTCCTTTTGTGTGTGTGTGTGTGTCTGTGGAAAAGCTGGTGTCCATGGTAGAAGGCACCGAGTTTGCTGTGCCCTTGCACCTCCTTTAATGATCTGCTGGGGACCAGGTGAAAAGAGTTGAGACTCTTTAAATGATGTAGCTTGTTATGCTTAAGGCGTTCTTTCATGGAGAGGCTATTTTTCGTTCTGCTGCCCTCTTTAAAACATCCGGAGTTAAAGGGACACTACGACGGTCCATTAATTTCTATTGTCCACTGAATAGACCCTTCATCCATCTGATGAAAATGAGCGTTCATCGGGAGAGAAGCAATGTGGAAAAACTAAGATGGGGGATAGCCTTTCCTTTCCTCTGTCAGTAAATTCCTAAAAATTTAGGATGTGCTACATGAAGTAATTGTTCAGATGGATCTTTATGAACCAGAGGTAGTGGCCATCATGTATGCCTACAGTAATACAGGAATAGTATTTAGAGGGAAGGTTGATCTTCACTAGAGTCAGGGAAATTGCATCTACAAAGTTGAAACAGGCAAGTACATTTCCTGTATGCTAGATGTTGTCTGCCTTATGTGTTGGGAAACATGGAAAATCCTCTGTACTGCACATGAGCATGCTCACAGATAACACAGTTGGAATATGGCAATTTTCAAATAAATGCTAAAGATGCGACACTAACAATGCACATGAATATATTTTAACTGTTAATAGATATGACTATTGACAAGTAGACTTCTCTGGCTCTTTCTGTCTTGATGCTTATTCAGATGAAAGGATGGTACTCCAGGACTTCTTTAAAAGCATAGAAAGAAAACTCCTAATCACAGAAATGCCAAAATATGTATTATTTGCAAAGTGTTTAAAAACTCATCTGTAGATGAGCTTAAGAGATCATTGACTTATTATCCTTTCATTAATACCCTTCAGTGGTTGCATTGAATCAGATTCATTTCAAATTGTTCCATAAGGTGAAAAGGAACCACCAATATATCTGACTTCTAAAGAGATTTTTCTAATCTGTTTCTTCTGCTTGTGTGCAATGATATGTTGTTTTGTTTGGGTGATGGTAAGGAACATGCAAAGTACCTGTCTTCAAAAATAACGTTTCTGTTGTACTAATCATTAGCTGCTATAACTTTTGTTAATGACAGTAATTTGTATTGGCTTTCCTATTATTTCTGTGTTCTATAACAAAAATCAACTTTGAGAATCTGAAATGTGTAAGGTGCGTCTATCTTCCTCTTACAAAAGTACATCTATGAAATGCCCACAACCAGAATAAATAAAACTAGGTTACGCTGTGTAGTGAATGTTTTGCTATTGCTGTCAATGGTAAGGTAGTCTTCCATTTCTTCATTTTTTGTTTTTTTATATATGTATATATTTTTTTTCTATGTAGGGGAACCTGTCCTCTTTAATAGCCATATTCAAATTAGCTTACGTAGTGATATAACTCAGCCTTGGCCAGGATGCTGAAAGAAACTCTGCAGGCCTTACTGAATGGAGTACCATAGGCAGAGATGTCTGCCTGCAGTGAATACCTTGAAGAATCATACCCAGATTGCAAATCTTTTGGAACAGTGCTTGCATCTTTAATACACACCTATACAACACTCAGTAACTAGTTCTTGATTTCTATATCTGGATAGCTACAGCAATACAACTAACACAGTTGAATAACACTGTTGCTGCTGTGTTGAGAGGTTGTCAGTTAGCTGTTAGTGTCTTACAGAATAGTACTTACCACTGTTCCTCAGCCATATTTCAAGAGTATGTAATGGATTCATATGAATATACTTGCATTTGAATTTTGAAGAAAATGGAGATTTTCTTTCTGTGATTATTAAAAAGAATAAAAATATTGCCAGTCTCTTGCATCTAGCTTGCAAGTTATGCTTTGCTATCCAGGTGTTATTCACAGTCTGTGATACTGGAGAAATTAGCACACACATTGCAAAAAATGAAAGGCAGCATTGGTCAGATTTATTTTGATATACAGTATGAATGTTAATTGGTTGTGGTTATACAAAACTTTTTTTTAATATATTCATCAGTATGAGTACTTGACATTTTTCAGTCTAAGATTACACAGTTTACCAGCCTATTCACGCTGTTTGAGAAGACGTAGGTAGGATAAGGTACTATCCCAACAGTGGAAAGAGCCAGTTTCTCGTAACAGTAGCCCTTTGGTTAAAAGGGAGGAAAGTGCTAGCAGAATGTCTTGGCTCTTTTCCTCAGGGTGCCCTCTATTCCAGTGTTTGGCTCTATTGTCGTAATATATTGCCTTTATTTACCATTCCTTAATGAATCCAATCAATTTTAATTCTACAGATTCTAGATTTGTTAACTTTTAGGGCGTGTTTTATAAACCTGTGCATCCCCAGTCTTCAATGGGGAATCAAACCAGGAACTGCTAGTCACAGAGTGTTATTTATTGTGGATTTGGTAAGAAATGGGTTCTGCTGCAAAGTGACAGAGCAGACAAGAATATTTATCCTTCTATAGCATTCCTAAACAATAATTAAAGCTGAAAGAGGTAGTATCAAGTAATCATGACTGTGGTAAAACAATGAACCTGTCCAGAAATGTATTTTGTTCAAATGGCATTTGACTTTTCCTGGCAACCATTAGGAAAATAATAGAGATGGCACTGGTACCGATACCCTGGAAATTCCAAATTCTATGCTTGTGCTAAGAAATATGTACATGTCTATTAATCACATCTGTCTTTAAAAGAGCTTAATAACTAATATTGTTACAAGTAACACTTGTTTCTGGAAAAAAAAATATATATATAGATACACAAATGTATTTTGGTTTGTTTCCTTTGTGTCTTTGCCAGATTTATGTATATCCTGCTTGCATTGTTTTCTAGTAAAACTAGTTAAGTTCTTCTCACTGGGTCTGTTGAGGAAGAGAGAGACAGAGTCTATCTTTTTGTAGCCAAAGAAAGAAATATACTGGATCTCAGGAAACGGAGGGCATGGTTGGCAGGTGGGTGATATTTGCAAATGCCAATTTTTTTCTTTTTAAAAGTATGTGACAACTAGAAAAAAGTTTAAGTCCTCATAAAGCAATAAAATGAGGAGACTCTAATAAAGGACTTTATGCTGTGGTTTGTGGAGGGGAGGGTAGCCTTCTGAGGGAGGGAGTTCCTCTAAAGAATCTGGTTTCTGTTGGCAGAAATAAGATATTGAACTATATAATTCAATGACTGTCCAGTTAGGGTATCTTATATAGAAGCTTTAGTTTCTCCCTCTACCCCCCACCCCTCAGCTTTAAATTCTACTATGTGCGATTATCTCATGTCTTTGGTTTCTCTACTGCATTTGATAGGATGCTGCTTCATCACTTTTAATGTCCTCTTTCATAAGTTTTTGTTAGCTATATAGCAGGAGGCTAATGAGTGGAATCCTTGGATTTATACTGGATAACATGGAGTTTCAGCCAGTGTTTATTCTGCTCTTGGAATGTCTTTTCTGGATTGTGATTTTTTTTTTCTTTTCTTTTCTTACATTGATTTTTCTTTAAAATCATTTGGGTCTGCTGTTCTTTGAAGGGTTTCTGATGAGATCACTAAGCACAGGAACAACTGGAGATGACATTAACCTGTTTTGATCGGTCAGTGCTGGCCTGTAACCTTTAGTAATTGCACTATGCTAACTTGGGGGGGGGGGGGACATTTACAACTTTTAGGCAAAAGCAAAACTCATGATATAATCATGCTTTCTTTAGATAAAATGGTAGATTAAAACTTCCAGTGTGCTTCTGCCTTAATGTGAATCCAAATATCAGATTCTGAGTTTAGATTCCAACATTTATACAATGAGTGTAGCTGCAATATCGTGTCTCCTCACTGTATTCTGCTAATCCAAAAAAAGAATGAGCATGGCTAACTAAAGCTCTTGTATCACATCTAGTTATTCTATTAACAAAGCAAAATGAATGAACAGAAATTTGCTGACACTGTTCACAACAAGCAGTATGATGATCATTCTCTGCATTGCAGTAGAGATTGCTTTTACTAATCAAGAGTGATTAAAAGCATCTTTTCCATAAGATTAGAATAAATCTGTATTGTCTCAAGGCTTCTGACCCCTTGGTACTTGACGAGGGAGGAAAGGGTAAATTACCTATGATATGAATTGTAGCTGCTCTTCGGTTTTGAGGTTTTCTGGCCGGAGGAAAATGAATAAGGTCATAAGCAAGCAGCGTATCTTACAGTGTATCTTGCAGATATGTATCTGCAAAAAGCCAGAGTTAGTAGGTCATATTTTGTAGGACTTTTGCTGTGACTGATCAGCACAACTTTGCAAAAAACTTAATTAAATTCATGCTGCTGTATTTGTGGGCATCAGAAACTAATTGTATATGGGGGAAACAATCATGATTTCTGCACACATGTGCACACATACAACCGTTCTGATTGTCTGGTTAGACTTGTGGAATAGTGCATGCAGGAGGGCTTCCCTGAATCCTGTTTGAATTAAATCAAAACTTTATATGACCCCCTTTTAAATTAATGTCTTCCCATGGAGGAGAGTCATCACTTTGAGTTTTTTTCAGTGATTATTACTTTTGTATTAATGTGTGCCATATTTCTGTCTAAATTTGGTTAGAATCAAGCCATCTCACCTTGTTACTTCTTTGTCTGCTGGTGTGAAACTTCTTGCCTTATGCCTATGCTTACCTTTCTTTTTGATATATTAAGTAGTTCAAGTTTTTTTGAACCTATAACTATGAGGCATGTTTCTAAACATGACGTGCTCTGGCTTCTCTAGTTTTTCAGTATCCTTGTTGAATGTAAGACACTAAAATTTGAAGCATAATTCTCATAATGAGGTCATACCATCAATAGAGGTGTTGGAACACCTCTAAATAGGTGAGACACCTAACATGTCTAATAGGTAGAGAAAATCAGGTTTCCCTATTTGTTTCCAGGCTGCACAGGGGATCAGTTGTGTGTTTGACTTTTTCTTGTTTGGTTGGTTTTTTTCTGAGGTTCAGGCTCTTGCATCCTTTGTGCTGGATTCTGTGTAGGTGCAGAACAAAAAGACATTCCTACAGTTGCTGATGAGGTTGAGAAGGGGGAGTGAGTGGAGAGGTGTGGAGAAGTATGCTGCTATGTGTGTAAAGCAGTAGGCTCCAAAAGTTTTCTGTGGAATTAAGCTTATTCAGTAAGTATTTTTTTTTTTTGCTTGAGGCTCTTCTTGTTACTGGAAATATATTTTCAAGTAAGTTTAGCTACAGAATTGGCTTGTTTTATGCCCTAAACCATTCCTGATAGAACCTAACAGAAACTAGCACGTGTCCAGAAGCTTAGTAGATGGTTTTGAAATGGATTTAAGAAAAATGCTTATATATCTAGATTTCTAATTGAATTATTTTCTAAACCTGTTAAACTGCAGGGGAGAGGGATGGCATAGGTTTTTATTTGTTTTAATATTTTGATGCCACTCATTAATAGGGTGTCTCTCTCTCTCTTTAATGTGTCATTCATCAAGGGATTGATTCTGTGCACTGTTAACTCTTAAGAATTCTTTTCCTTCCCTGTTAAGTAGAGAAAGGAGATTGTGGTCACAGCCAGACTTTTTCCCAAATACTGCTTTTGTTGATGAAATATACAGGCCTTCCAAAATTGGACACAGTATTTCACTCATGCAGTGATCCAAGATACTACTAAGTATGCTGGGGAGCCCCTTGGAATTCCTTATATCTTTAATTCTTCCTGGAATGTCCAATTTATACTCTGATCTCCCCATTTATTTTTTTAATTGTCTTCCAAATGGGAGCAATACGAGCATATTTTCTTAATTGCATATGCTATGCTTTGTCTTCTAGAGGGTCCTTTAAAAACTGCTTAAAGTTAATCTCCATGTGAGGGTTTTTTAATTATGATTTTTTCTCATTAGGTTTAGAAAAAAGTCTTCTCTCTTGTGCTTGTGCACAATAAAACAGCCCAGAATGCTCGTGATACAAATATCATAAAGCTTTCCCTCTTGTGTTTTTTTCTTTGCTTTGCTTTTGCTGGCAGTTTAACATATCTTTGTCTTTATTTTCAGAGGCTTGCTAAGATGTAGGTCATGCTCAACTTAATCTATCCAGAGAGAAATGTGACAAGAACTTCAATAGAACTGAGTGCGATATATAATCATAGATAAGTTACAAGTTAATGTAATTAATTTGTTTAATTGGGAACACCACCATACACAGCTTTTGAATGTGTTATGAATTAAATGTTAAGCCTTAGACCCTGGAGGAGGTTTATAGTGATTTTCTTGTAGCTCTACGAAACAGTTTGACTGTGCACATGTGTAATAATAAGCTAATATATTAAATTTGTACCTTGATTCATGCCCTTAGTGCCAGAATTAATGTTTCAGTCTGATCTGATGAAGCTGGAAGTAATATCATAGGCTCTTACTCAGTTTTCTATAGTTTTAAAAATCTCTGTTGAGCTTCAAATAGTGTAAGTTTGTGTCTAAAAGGTATTCGTTTCTTCCTAAGAAGCGAATGTTATTTCAGAAGTCCAAACCTCTGCTATTCTTGTCAGGGGATGTTTTTCTTGAATCACTATTTTGCTTTGTTTTTCATGTTATGTAGCAATGCTTGTGGTCAGGAATTTTGTCTCTCTGGAGCTTTAACAAGAACCATTTCTTAAGTACTTGCAACTGCTTCTCAATGAACAAATGGATGTTACTGAATCTCCTGGAGTTGCTTCATGGTTTGACGTCTACTCACTATTTCCATGTCAGATTTTGTTTGAAAAGTCTTGCTGTAACAGCTACAGCAGTTTCAAGAGACTTCAGGCTGAGTTAGTTCCATAAAAATGTTTGCCAGGATGTGGAGGGAAGGGGTGAATAGTGTGGTAAATATCCAAAGGATTCTGTATTCCTGGTTATACCAGTGGGGGGGAAAAAGACTCTTTTTGGCATGCTAGAATGGTGCAAGTGTTTACCTCTGAAATGGAGAGAGAAATGTGCAGATCTCAGGCCAGGTCCTTGAGGCCTTAAGTCAAATTCTACATGGATCTTTAATTATTTCTATATTAAAATAGGTATGTGTATGTATTGTTTTCGGAGAGTGTTGTTTTGTTTCTGTGGGGTTTTTGTTGTTTTTTTCCTCCTTTTAACTAGTGCGTTTATAAGGATTCATTAGGAATTTAAAAATCACATGTAACAGTGGATATTTATAAAATGTGTTTATCTAACTTTGTAAATAATATTAATTCAAAAGGTCTTCTTACAGGTAGTATTTGGTAAACTAGTATCAGAGTAATATCTGCATTTTTAATTGTTATTTCTGCAAGATGATAAGGGAAAATACTAATTACTTGGTTGAAAGCTTAAATACTGGGTGTATGATAGTACTTTTGATTGTTTTAACTGCTGGTAAAATAGGTATATGTCTTAGTTTCTTTAACAGATGATGTCATCAGTTATCAGAAAGATGTCTTGGGCCTGGAATGCTAGTCAAAATTTAATTTTTTCTCCAGAAAATGTCTTGAGACTTTTTAAATTGTTACCTTTAGACAGCTATGTTGAGGAAAATAAGAGCACTTAGCATAACAATAGTTTTCTTTTTTAAAAAAAAGACAGTGGACTGGATGTTCTTTTGCTATCAGAGAGGATATAGCTTCAGAAGAAATTTTGATCTTTTTGAAGTACAGGGACAAGGCACCATTTTATCTGAAGAATAACTTTGTACGTAGACTTACACTGTGTTTTAAAAGGCTTCCTTTTCTCTGGTGAAGTAGGTGACTAAAAGCAGAGCATTCTTTTCTGGCAGTTGGCATTATTAGGTCAAAGTATTTTTGAAGGCTTTTTTGTAGGTTCTGTTGTTAAAATAACAAACTTGCTCTGCTGTAAAATCAGTGTCATGTGCTTTTATAAGAGTAGTTGACCAAAACTAAATTTCTGGATGGAAAGGAAGTTCTCACGTGCTTTGTTTTGAATCCAACTTGGTCTGCCTTCTGCGTGTGCAGTAAGGAAGCGAAACAGATGGAAGGCACGTGTTGCAGTTCTTAACAATAAAATTATTTTAGGAAATTATTGAGACAGAGAGGAATATTTTATTAAAGTTTTCGTTAAATGTGTCTTTTGTTCTTAAGCATTTCTAAATAACACGTTCTTCTCTTGGCCTTTATTTTTGCTTACATAAAAAAGGTAGTTGCACTCCTAATTTGAAAGTCGCTCCTAGCTGTAAAACCTGCTCAGATAGCACAGCATGTCTTACTGCTGATACGGATATGCTGGTCCTGATCACTGTATTTGAATGGCTTAAGGAACATATGCATTAAAAGTTAGGATTTTTTGATTAACAGCCTGCATTGAAAAATGCAGCACCTAGAGACAAGTACCTGTGAGAGGCATCACATCCTGGTTTCTCTGTTGTTCCCCAGGGAGCTACTGCCTCACAAAAGTTAAAAATGGCATCCACAGTGTCTGTCTTCCTTTAGAAATGATGTGTCTGTTCCATTGGAGTTTATAAAAGCATTCATATTTTGAGAAAGCAAAATACAATCTGGCAAAGCACTATTGACAAGTGGTTGTCTCTTTTAAACACCTAAAATAAACATCTAAAATAAAATGATTGTACTGAAACGGTCTCATGTTCCATGTAATCCAGCACTGTGACTCTGGCAGACTTCAAGATACTGCTCCAAGCTCAGGACTTGATATCCCACAATGGATTTTTCTGCCATATATTTGTATGGTCACTTTTGTGTCTGTGTAAACTCTTGGTATTTATACTATCGCGTGGCAGAAAGTTCTGCAGCTTAACTGTGCTTTGTATTAAGAACTGTCTCCACGTTTTGTTTTTGTGAACAAACCAAATGGTGTAATATATTTGTTTATCTGCAGAAACAAATCACTTTGGGCATAAAACTAGCCATTGCTTTTAATAAATGTACAGATTCACCTCAGTCTTCCCATTTGCTCAAGCAGCAATTACTCTTGTAAGCTCAAGTATTAATGGGGTCAGAGCTAATGTCTGTCTGTAACTGCGGTATTGGTGAGTTGCCAATTGCAGGACTTGTGTGCCTTTTGGTTTGTTTACTCGGGTTTTGTTACAGCCTTTGTTCTAGAGGCCTCCTGGAGCTTTCTAGGATCACAGCTTTTAATCTGTTGTTGTTTGAGTTTATGCTGGCTAGCTTTGGTCATATTTCCACCTATAAGTCTCCCAAAATTTATTTGCACTGTTGTGTGTTAGGTTCTGTGCCATCTTAAAAATGTGTTCAAAGCATCTGGTATCAAAGAAGCTATATACTATAGTATTTGCAAACATCAGGGGTTTTTGCTGGTTGTGGATTTTTTTGTTGTTGTTTTTGTTTTTTTGGGGTTTTTTTAAGCTTAGGTATTGTAGTGTTTTGATGATGCAGATAGATGTAGTAGATACTTGAAAATACATTGGTGGATAAACAACTTGCAACCACTAATTAATGGAACTCAGTGTGGGGGGGGGGTTCTGTTTTTTAATGCTAAAGTAGTGCTCTTGTGTGGAGATAGTGGAACTATTACTTTTTAATATTTAGTTTGGTGTAGTTCAATATTTTGAAGTCTAGATTTCATCATAAGTAATCTTTAGAATTAAGCTAAATCTTCTAGGAGAGCTTGCAGTCTTAAGTTTTTAAATATATTTATATTTTTCTTTCAGCTTTACCAACAGGGCCGCTTATGCCAGCTGGGTAGTGAATTTTGTGAACTAGAAGTTTTTGCAAAGGTGCTACGAGCTTTAGATAAAAGGTAAGTACTTTAATATATTGATGATTCTCATTTCAGCTCTTAGCCCTTGATCTGGGTTATGAGTTTGAAAAAGTCTCTAATTTTCTTGGTCTTCTAGCCTATATGATAAACATAGGAATATCTCTTCAGATTTTCAGAAGAGCTTTCAAGTTAGTCCCCCCTCCCCCCCAAAAATAAATGAATGAATGAATAAATTATTTAAAAAAATCAAAACTTATGGATAAATGTACCAAGGTATCTATGGTACTTAGTTCCCAAAGTGCTTTCTTTGGTAGTGCCGTTTGGTCTATGCTAGCCGGAATCCTATCCTTGGTAACCAATATTGAACAGTTGAGTAAAACTTATAGGTCTGTCACTGTCTGTTTCCTTATATTCTAGCTCGTACTAGTTGTATGGTTATAAGTTGGTAGGATCTCCCCGGTTTAAAGATTTTTTTTCCCTGTCTTTAAATATTCCATTGTGTGTTGCTATACCCATAACTGGCTTTTTTAGATCACATTCTTTCTAATCAGAATAAGCTTTAACATCCGTGATGTTAATGGGTAGCTCACTGCTCATTTATCTGCTGTTTCTTTGGGAGTTGTGAGGTAAGGGTAAACCTAAGACTTTACCCCTAAGTTTTAGCTGAAAATGTTGTTTTCCAGTTTTAATAATGTGTGGGTTGTTTACTTTTTGCTTACACTGGAGGATGTCTTTGTGAAGAGCTATGTGTACACTCATTGATTTGTTGGATGGTCCAACAACTGTAATCCATTAGCCTTGAGTTTGACAATTATGCTTGTATTCATCTGTTTTTGGTTTGAGAGAGGTTTGGAGTTCTTTCTCTGATTCACTACTTGCTTGAATTTATGGTACTCAAGAGTCAACTGATCGGAATGTTTTAAAAATGTTATATATAATCAAATTCTCTTATTTTATTTTTTTTCCAGACATCTGCTTCATCACTGTTTTCAGGCTTTGATGGACCATGGAGTAAAAGTTGCTTCTGTACTGGCCTATTCTTTCAGTAGACGGTGCTCCTACATAGCAGAATCTGATTCTGCTGTAAAAGAAAAAGCAATCCAGATTGGTTTTGTTTTAGGTAACTGGGGATGATGGGCTGTTAAGTATTATACTTTCTCTCATGCAATCTTCATTTAAGCTAATACTAATTTTTTCAGTGTTTATGACTGATTCCTCTTGAAGAACATGTGTGTGTTTAGAATATAATTTTTAGAAGACTACTTGGTATCTTAAGAAAAATATATTGCATTTTAATTTATAAGAACTTACAGGCTTATCTTTGCTATTATAAATGTATAAGATTTAAGAATTGTTTGCAGATGTGATGCTTAAACAATGTTAAGACTCTTTGTAATGTTAATATTGGTAAGTATTTCTTGATAGAGAACTTGTAGGAAAACTATCTAATACTGAAAAGTCATCCTCAGTTGAAGGAGAATTCTTCCACTCTCGTTTTTCATCGTTTCCAGTTCAGGACTGGAGGACTGGAACTCTTGACAGAGTTCCCATACATAGTATGTAGTTATATGACATTTTGTACAACTACTTTGTAAAAACAGAAGTGTGCTTCCTTTGCTCTTACTTTTTCTTTTTTTTCTCTCCAAGTTGTTTAGCAATGACTTTCTGTATTTGGGAAATAGTGAACTCATGTATTCCTGTTCTTTTGTCTTTATTTACAATGCAATGTCAAATAAGTGCTCTTTTCACAAGCTTTGAGCAAACCATTGTTCTCTTAAAATAGTGTATTGCTGCTCAAAATTCTGTTTGTTCTTGAATTTCCAGGGGGGTTCCTATCAGATGCAGGATGGTATAGTGATGCTGAGAAGGTATTTCTTTCCTGCCTTCAGTTGTGCACCCTTCATGATGAAATACTTCATTGGTTTCGCGCAGTAGAATGTTGCGTAAGGTGAGCTCACCTTTACTTCCCGTACATCTTGCTGTGAAGTAACCATTAAAAATGTTACTAACTGCCTTGGCATCATCAAGCTTCAGATACTCTCCTCTGTATTCTGGTGCACCAAAGAATTTTCCCGGCTAGTGCTGAAGATCAGAAGTGCTGCTTTTGTACAGATCCCTGGATTTTCTACTTGTAAACTGGCAGCACAGTGGAAAAACACCATTTTGCCTTCTCTACAATATTGTGTAGACAGCAGGTGCTAGACAGTGAGAGCGATCCAGTATCCCTGTTTTCTAGGCTTTTTGCATGTGAAGGGATGTCATGTGTTGATGTTTGCTGAAATTACATTTAATAAAAAAGTACTCACTAAATCCGAATACATTTGCAAATGATACAAATATGCAGAAATAAAAGGAAAGCATACTTTTCCTGATACCAGATCCAGAGAGTTCTCTTGCTCTGTGCTGTGTACTTAGGTAAATATTCAGATGTCCAATTCTTACGGACACCTTCATTCACAACTTGGAAAAGAACTTTTTCTTTTAGGACACGCGTTTGGTTTTTGTACCTGCTCTGTTTACAGAGCCTTCTGTTCAGATTCAGATTCTTCTTGGACAGCCCTGGAAGATTATCACTTGCTCCTTTTGAGAGGAAAGTTTTCCTAATATTGTCTTTGTGTTTGACAGAACTGTTACCAAATCATATTTTGATGTGAACTGTTCTTTTCCATCTAGTAAAATGGTGTCCAAACTTGAGACTTTTCTGTGAACTGAAGTTGTCTCCTTCACGTTCTGTGTAACACATGGACCTTATTATTGGCTCTTAGTTAAGCTCAGACAGAACATTAGTTGCTTATTGTGCTGTGAGAATAGGTTTAAGATGACAGTTAGCTCCCTCATCTATTAAGCGGTGTTGTAGCATTTCATGTTTAAAGTCTGGAGTTTTGTGTGATCAATGTGATCCTAATGATAGCTTAAATGACCTTCTGCTGCTGTATTCCATATTTGCTTTGGTAGCAACCAGTTGTCCTTGTGGTAGTATCCCTGTTGTATTCAAAACTGTAAGTACAATAACTGTATTTTTATGATCAATAGCTAACAATGAAACAGCACTTTTTAAAATCACCTGTCATATTAACTAGGTAAAGCTGAACTGATGCAGTATTTCATCAAGCTCTTTGAAAATGCTGAGGCCTTTTTGGTTTGTTTTTGTTCTATGAAAATTTGATCTTTAGAAGGTGGATGTATTTGGTCAGCAAAGCTGCTGGAAAGTTTGGGAAGCTCCGTCAATGGAACACAAGGAAACAGTACAAAAAAACAAACACATGCTTAGTGTAAGGTCTAAGGAATAAGTTTTTCCCAGATAAGGAGAGATTTGTCAGATCCAGCTTGTGCATGACTTCCTTACTGAACTATCAAAGCTATTAACGTTATGGTTGTGTATCTAGATGAGCTGATACAGTCTACAGCAGGTACCCAGGCAGACTGCGCTGGTAACACAGGGCCTGACCTCTGTGTGCTGCAAGTGTGAACTTGAGCACCCCAGTGTTATTAGGCATAGTTAAAATAGGATTTTTTTTTTTTAATCTGCTCTAATGAATGACAGAGTACATAAAGTATTTATCTGAATATAGAGCAAAACTTATTTTGGAAAACTGCTCCAAAACGCATCTTTTTATGGTTGGACAAATATGAAGAGCAACTGGGCTTTGCCAATAGCCACTTTCTTTATGTGCCAACCAGAGGGCCATGGCAACAGCTGCTGCTCTGCCCTGCCTGCCACCACTGGCTTTCCTTCCATAAATAAGATGCCAGGAGGAGGCTGGACCCATGTATATATCTTTCTAGGAGCGGGGAATGATGGCTGTAGTACCACTGTTTGTGTTTGGCCAGTACTGGGCAGCCACCCCTTGACACACAGGAATGTAACTAATATAGGAATTTTTTCCCAGCTTATTTCTGTCATGTTATG
Organism: Apteryx mantelli; assembly: GCF_036417845.1. NCBI lineage: Eukaryota > Metazoa > Chordata > Aves > Apterygiformes > Apterygidae > Apteryx > Apteryx mantelli. The sequence goes on from NC_089999.1 coordinate 12,382,587, forward strand.
TTCTCGTGCTTCATTTCCTCCCAGTTTAGTTCTCGGGCTGTTATGGTCCCTGGCACACTTGGTTTATCTCCTACCTCTTCTTGTGAATAAAGTTGCTGCTTCTTCAGCTTTTAGGGGGATTGGATTTAGGAATCACTATCACATTCCTCCCTGTACAAGAGGATGATCCAGATCTATCAGTGGATTATGGAGGCAAATAACATCATCTTTATTTAGCTAGACAATGTCCTCTGCCTTCTAATTGGTCTAAAGAAAACTTCCTTGTTGTATTAGGCTGTCTGGCAAGAAGAAATTACCTTAAAAGATAAACTCCCTCTCCTTCTCCAAATATAGGAAGAAGAAATTGCTTTAGCCCTAGGTAAATTTTTCTGTTGGGCAAGAATGTTACATACATTCCATCCATACAATTGTGGAAAGAATACTTCCATTTCATGCTAGGAAGAAAAAAAGTTAGAATGAACTTTTCTGAACTGTAGATGTTAATTCTGTTTGTGTAGAGACACCCATCGTTCTTGTAATGAAAGCTGATGGCCTGCACGTAACATTAAGTCCCTCTGGGCCGTAGTGTGAATGAGGAGACACTGCTTTATGTTCGGGCATCTCACAAACAATCAAATAACAGCATAGTTCAGTTGGAAATGTATCAAATGAAAAGAATGCAGAAATGCTTTCACAAGTGCTAAGTATGTAAATTCTAAAGGCCTTTTGTGGGGAGAGCAGTAATTATTCTCAGCTTCAAAATCACAAGGCAGTAAGATAAACTTTTTGTTTTGACCATCTAATCTCTACGGTAGAATACCCTGTTCTTACCACTGTGTTTGCATTGGAGAAATAAGTTAGATGGAATTTTAAGAGAACAAAATTTAAGTCCAGCTTTTGAAAATATGGCAGTCTAAAAATCACTGTTCTTAAAAACTAGAGAGTCTAATCTCTGGTTTCTTCTTTTTTGTAGTTGTTGTTGCTTTTTAAGGGTGAGTTTCTTTCACAGGCATCCACAGAACTATTAATACTTAACTTTTGAAAAGAATGTTATAGGATAAACAGTTTGTAAAACACGGGCTACACAAAGATGAATTGTTGATAAGCATGCAAGGATTCTTCAGGTTCTTTATTTATGTCTTGAGGAAACTTTTTTTTCAAATATACAGAAGTGTTAATAGGCAAATAAATACATAAAAATGCAGTCAAGCTGTAAGGAATAAACAATAAAAAGCCCCAGAACACAGAAACTAAAAGATTATTAGTACAGGTAACAAAAGGAAAAAAGTAATAATAAGAAATGTGGCAAGGCAATTGCACTTTGAGGGTCAAATTTCTATTTGTAGTGTGAGTGTACATGTCTTGCTGTCTTTCTGCCTTTAGCATCATATTAAATCGTGTCTTTCAGTATATGCTGCATCCTAAGCATCACTCTTGTGCACTGAAATCTGCTCCCTAGCTTTCTAGGTGTTTGTCTTATGGCCAGAGTAAGGCCATCTTGTTAATACAAGATGAATATTAGTGTCCTTAAGACTGGTGGTAAGGAGGAAAGGAAGTTTTTGTTTAGAAACAGGTATTAGTTGCAGTCATCATTTAACAGACTGACAAGTCTAATGAAGTTTGAGACTTAAAACTGTTCTTTTTAATTAAAAACAATCAACAACAACAACAACAGAAGTGACCTGAACATAGCATGCAGATTCTGACTGAAACTGAAAATTTAGTGTTTTCACAGGCGTTATTAATAGAATGCAGTTTAAAAATGTGAAGAAATACAGTTTCATGTTATTTAGGCATAAGTTGGATTTTCTTTGCTGCACTAGTGGTAGTAAATTATGGAGACACTCAAGAAAATGTGAAAATTTGAGATTTCTTTTCTACAAGCTTGTATACTATTTCTTGCTTGTGTATATGCTCCTTTTGGTTTGCTTGTTTTCATTATTATATGTTAAACAACAAAGCACAAATACAAGATCTGGTTCTTCCACTTCATTGTTTTGCATTTTGCTAATTCTTTTGATTTGTATAACTATCCTGTTTTTCAGGAGAGGGGTTTGGTGTTTTTAGGCTTCCTGAGATGATGTGCAAGTGTGTGGCTGGTATGTTTGTATGCTCTTAAAGAATAATTTTATTTTGCAAAAAAAAAAAAAAAAAGGCTACCCCTGAAAGGCTAGTATTGCAGACATCAAAGAAAATTCGTAGTTATTAGCGTAAATGTCCTAAGACCTTTATTTTAGCTCTTGACTTTATCTTCTAAAATTTCTTTGGGTTAATAATGTATTTGCTCAAAAAAAACCCTGGATCAAATAACAAAATTCAGCTTGTATAGAGGACTGTGTTAGGTTTAGCTTTGTTTTTAAACAAACATCTGAAGCAGATGTTGGATATTATCTTTCCCAAGTGCTTATCTAAATTGCAGTACTATTCCTACTAGTCTGTATCATTCCGTGTGACTTGGGCTGAGTATTTTTCATGTTGCATAGCAGCTCCCAACTGAATGCTGTAGTCAGAATACTGTTTCCCTCTCTTGGGAAGCTGTAACTGGTTACTTGGTCTCTGTAGTTTCTTTAAAATTCCTGTCTCTTATTACTTGAATGTTAGATGGTTTTCTGCCTATGACCAAGAACTCAATCTTTAGCATTTCTGCATCACATTTAGTTCTCAGACCTTTTCCAAGGAAAAACATGCTCATCATTTTTCTTTCTGTTCTTGAGTTTTGTTGCCGAGTATCTGGTTGTTGGAAAGCTGGTGTGTTTGTTTGTATGGCTTGTTTCTGGGTATTTTTGAAGGTCGTCTTGTTTGGTGTTCTCTTTGTAGGGCTAGTTTACATCTGCTATGTGCTTGGCTGCCGCTCCACTCTTGTGAAAGTGTGAGCTTGATTTCCTCTCTTGTAGTATTTGAGGTTTCACAATAGGAAAGTGTAGGAAGAAGCTACATTAGAGGCTGTATTTACAGCAAATTTAGCCATCTTATCTTGCTGTTGCAGGAGACATAGCTACAGTAACTTTTAAATCTTTGCTCAAATGATAATAGGAACTTTGGTTTAGAGAAGAGAATCATTCGATCAAAAAACCTCATTGTTCCTTTTGTTCACCCTTCCCAGTTTTTTGGAAGATCTTTCATAAAGTATCACAAAAGGTATAAAGTGGTGCTGCTATACATTAGATTACATTTTCAAAGGTTTAGCTCTTGTTTTCAACCCATCATTACTTCTGCCTCACTTCGTACATTTCTCTTCCTGTGCTATGTTGTCCTCCTGATTTGCAAAGGTTTTCCTCATGTTTCCTCATGGTCTATATTACTCATTGTCTAATAACAAATTTTCAGGAGGGACGAGAGAGGTGCATTTATCTAAATTTCATGTGTCTAAATGGCAGGGATTTGCAGTTGAGAAAGTATAGCTGTCTCTTTTCTTTAGCCTGCAATGGGTAAGAAAACAGTTTTGCCCTTTAGGTTTGGAATATTACACACATTTCTAATGCGTGTCTCTTAAAGTGAATAAGCATCAGCTTACATTTACAAAAAAAGTCTTTACTTCTGTTTTAAATAGATGCCAGAAGCCAGAATTGTTACTTGCCTAGAGAAAGAGTATGTTTCAGCACTGGTGTGTTTTGTCTGCATTTGGCTGTTCTGCTTCCTGAAGCTTCTGTTAATCCTTCAGATTGAAAGCAGCAGCGTTAGAATAGGAGATGCAGCAAGAGGAGGGAGAGAAAGACGAGGTTTTTGTTTAGTTATTGTAAACTGGGCCAGCAAAGTCTTTTCTGCTGGGGCGAAGTCAGTACTGGGTATCTAAGGGTCAAAGCCTTGTGGACAGCGCTGAAATTAGTTGGGTCTTGTAGCTACAAGTAAGTACTGTTGCTCCCTATTTAATCCAGAATTTCTCCAATAGCTTTGCCCACCTAGAAAGATTTAGGTGGGTATCACATTGCTTCCACCATTCAAAAGACGATGATCCAAGCAACTGTCATGACAGCTGAAGATAAGCTGTCCTTTCTCTCTTAAAGATGCTTGTTTCATTATCTCAGACTACAATCACTATTGCATAATACTGAATATGTTTTAAAACACAACTGTGTTTAGCCCCACTTTATTATTAATGCCAAACAACAATGTTGTCCCATCTTTCCTGACAGACCAGAAGATGGCATTCCTTATTTGCAAATGACATTTTTTCATGTAGAATGAATGTGGTTGAATCGCTTACAAAATAACTTGTGAAAAATTGTACTGCTTAAGGATTGAGGAAAAAGTGTAGAGATGCGTGAAAATTAGCTATGTCTGTACTCATTCCGTGTCCATTTCAGTTTACCAGATTTTGGAAAGGAGGCAAAAGAAGGGATTTAATGCAATGTATCACTGGTTTTCAAAATGGGATTCTATCAGTGTTGAGAAGAATGGATTTTATGAAAAATGTAACATAAGGCCACCGTACTAACGTGGTTCAAGCATTGGATATGTAAAACTACATCAATATGTAAAATCATTCGACATCTGCAGCAGTTAAAAAAATAAAAATAAAAAAAAATCTTGCCCTGCAAGATGCAAAGCATGGAGTACTGAAATAATACTCTCTAAGTAGCTTTTTGTGTTATGGGATTCAGGGAGCGCAGTTTTGTTGGGATGACAGCCCAGTTCTGTTGTGAGTATAATATCAAAGTATAGATCAATGGTACTACTGTATATTGAAACAGTTTATACAGAAACCATTTAGACGATCTCTTTATGTGTTCCTAAGGTTGCTGCATGTTCGAAATGGTAACTGTAAATATCACTTGGGAGAAGAAACATTCAAACTAGCTCAGTCTTACATGGACAAACTTGCAAAACATGGTCAGCAAGCAAACAAAGCAGCACTCTATGGGGAGCTGTGTGCGCTGCTTTTTGCCAAGAGTCACTATGATGAGGTGAGTAGGATTAGTGTGTTTTTGTTTTTCTTCAGGAAACTGGTGATGAAATCTGCTAGGAAGTTTCATGACTGGCTCATTATTCACTGTATCTTTCTAGATAATATTCCTGATTTTTTTTATTGGTACCTATGTAAAGCTACCAGAGGAATACTCGATTTACTGACTTGTTTCTATTTGCTGTTCTGAGTTATAACCTACAAACTCTTAACAGTACTTTTCACCATTTCTAAATGTTGTTCAATATAGATTGAAATGCTGAAATATAGATTGATAGAGTATTTTGATTATCCATATATGAAATATTACAAAAGATAGATATTTTATCTATTTTTTAATAGATAAAAATGAAAAGCAGAACAGGAATAGCATTTCTTTGTAGCTATTTTGTATAAACTGGGACTCTGGTGTAACTGCTGTATAAACTGTAGTTTTCTTTTAGTTCCTAAATATACTGTCCAGGAAGCTGTGTTCCACAATAGGAATTGTGAGGGTTACTTAAAGATTATAAAACTTTTTTTTCTGTGAAAGATGGTAATACATACATTGTAATAATATAGAATTTATGCTAGTATAAAACAGTTATTTACAAGTACACTAAGTTTGGAGAAAAGGGATTTTAAGTCCCTTTTAAGACTTAGCTGAACAAGTTTAGTTAAACATAAGCAATTTTATGGCATTTTTTAATTTTGTAATGTAAATACCAAGAGTATATTCTCAGAGCTGAATAATATTTTTTGTTAATGTTCCAACACAGTGAAGTTCAGACTTAATTATGTTGGTAACTTTGTTCAACAGGCTTATAAATGGTGTATAGAAGCTATGAAGGAGATCACAGTTGGCCTGCCTGTAAAAGTAGTAGTGGATGTTTTACGACAAGCTTCAAAGGTGAATTTAAAATCTTCTGTATTTCTTTTGCAACAAAATTACTATCAAGAATGGGTGAGGGTAGGTAGTGCCTCCAAAATACTTAGAAAACCAGGATTATTTCGTGAGCCTTATGGTTTCTTATTTGTCTGTTTGATCCACCTCCGTCTTGTGCCAGTGGGGTTTTTTCCTTCTCCCCAGAAGTGGTTACAGCTGCTCAAAGGAACATCATGACAAAGTTAACATCCCGTAAGGAGGTTGTCTGTTCCCCTGTTTGAGCTAGACTAGGTAAAGTACTACCCCTTTAGTTAATGTCATTTTTGTCAGAATAAAATATAAGTCACCTGTGAACTTTCTCTTGAATAACTGAAAAGTCCTTTAGTAACCATTACAATGTTTTGAAATGAAGAGTACTAGTTAGCAATTGGGCCAATATCTGGTGGAGACATGTTTTGAATATACACCTTTTCATATACTTTATTTCCTTGTTTAGGCTTGTGTTGTAAAACGTGAATTTAAAAAGGCTGAACAGCTGATAAAACATGCAGTATACCTTGCCCGGTAAGTAGCACCCCCAAAAATACCTCTTAAAGTTAAGCGTAACTTGCCTCAATTTGTAATGTAAGTACGTTTCTACAGGGAACACTTTGGAGCCAAGCATCCGAAATATTCTGATACGCTACTAGACTATGGATTTTACTTGCTCAACGTAGACAATATATGCCAATCTGTTGCGATCTACCAGGTATGCAGCAAGGCTAAATGTCTGTCCTTGATTTCTGATATTGTTAATCTCTCAAATGTTTCTATTGAACTCACAGCTAACTCATATAATTAACAGTTGATTTTTAATTACTGCAGAGCTTGTGGTTTAAAAAAAAATGTTTGGGGTTTGGTTTTCTTTTTCCCTGATTCTAAAGTGGCTTTTATGCATTTATGGCCTGTAAATATTCCGTAGATATGAACTAGCCAGTAGGGTGGGATTTGTTTGTATACATTTATAATACTGAGAGGGATTCAGAAGGGTTTTGGTGGGGTTTTTTGGTTTTGTTTTCTGTATTGATAAAATTGTTTGCTTGTAACACTTTCAGACAGCTCTTGATATCCGGCAGTCAGTATTTGGAGGTAAAAACATACATGTAGCCACAGCTCATGAAGACTTGGCTTACTCTTCTTATGTTCACCAGTACAGCTCTGGAAAATTTGACAATGCACTGTGAGTACAATTGTTTGAGGTATTGGCAGCCAATTTAGTTCTGTAAATAGGAAAAAATGTTCTTAAATGATGTCGATTTTCCAATTAGAATTTAAATGCATCTGTTTGTTGTACATCTCTGCTGGCTTACTGCTTCTGTTTCTAATATATTTACTGGTCAGCTGCTAACTTAAATCAACATGCATACACTTAAACTCTTTCAGATTTCATGCTGAACGTGCTATTGGCATTATAACTCACATTCTCCCAGAAGACCATCTTCTCTTGGCATCTTCCAAGAGAGTTAAAGGTAGTATCCTTTATTGCATTACTGAGACATTTTAATATTTTATCAGTGGAAATCAGTCATTCAGATATGCTGTCGTGTTCCCTAGCAGAGGTAATGTAACTTCGTTTTTTTCCCCTCTGCCAAACAGAGCTTGCTCTAGAATACACTGTAGCCCTTAAAGTTTTCTGTCAACACCACTTGTAAAATATAAAGAAAATTTTAAACTTTAAACTTAGCTGGAAAACTTTTTGAAAAAAGAGGTAAGAATATTGAATGTGAAAATGTTAGGAACTAGATATCTGGTCAGTCATACCTGTCTGAAAACAGTTTGAAATAAACAAAAAGCCTGATTAGATATCTCCCAAGATGTCTTGGGTAGATGGCTTTCTGCTGCCTACAGTTAACATCTCTCTGTTTAGAACACAGTAATGTTGTTTTTTCTCTCCTGTACCTCAGCACTTATCCTGGAGGAGATTGCAATAGACTGTCACAACAAGGAAACTGAGCAGAGATTACTTCAAGAAGCTCATGACTTGCATCTGTCCTCACTCCAGTTAGCTAAAAAGGCATTTGGGGAATTTAATGTACAAACAGCAAAACACTATGGCAACCTTGGAAGACTGTATCAGTCCATGAGAAAATTTAAGGTAGGATTATATGCTGTTAATGTAAATAAGAATTTGGAGAACTTGATTTGTTTTTGCTTTCTTACTACTATATTATGGTTTTATGCCTTTTATAAAATACTATGGACTACTTAGCTGCTACATAGTTACTTTTCATTAAATCTTAGTTTTCTAACTTTTTTCTTTTTATGGCATGATGAGTGGTGTCTATGACTGACCCATATGAATTTGATTCTAATAGGAAGCAGAGGAAATGCACATCAAAGCAATTCAGATTAAGGAGCAGCTTCTGGGTCAAGAAGATTATGAAGTTGCCCTGTCAGTGGGACATCTAGCTTCTCTATATAACTATGATATGAATCAATATGAAAATGCTGAAAAGCTTTATTTGAGATCCATAGCAATTGGTAGGTGGTACTTAAAACGTATGCTATATTGCCATTCTGACATTACGGGAAACTAAAGCCTTTTAATAAAGGACTTAATGAAATGCAACATATTTATTTGCGTGTGGGTTCAATCTAAACATAATTATTTTTCTTGAATGTTCTGCTAGGCTTTGAATTCTGGAACTGTGTTATTTTTAGTGCTCTGTCAGAACTCACTCACTCTGATTCTTGAAAACATTGAGGAAAAAATGACTAATTGAAAGCTTGGGTATTAGTGTTTGCACTACATTTTGGAGTTGTATCTAGAACTTAAGTTCAGAATGTAATTACATTTTGAAAGAAATGAAAAATAGTTGCGTCTGTCAGCCTTCCTGTATCGTGGGTAAAATTTTCTTTTTTTTTCTTGCCCATCTGTCGCTTGCAATGAGCTTATCACTGCAAATTAAATGCATCTCTGGGCAATGCTCTAGCTTAATTTTAAGGCAGTCTTAGTTTGTACAGTTAGCACGTACAGTTTGTTATGATAAAATATATAATTGGAAGGCAAAAAAATGAAAACCAACATCAGTGCTTAAAACTGAACTTGGACTGAAATTAGGACACAAAATAACTGCTTTGTTTATATGACTGGTAGATTCTATGTGAATCTACCAAGGAAAAGGATATAAATTCATGTCAACATCCAGCAAACTTGCATGTTGCTTCTGTTGTGTTTTTTTTTATTTGCCCTAACAAAAGGTGATGATTGTGCTATTCACATCATCGAGAAAATGATATGAGAAAAAGTACAATGTTATGAGTGGATTACCGTTTAATTTTGTTGTCTTTTGGATTTCTTCTAGGAAAGAAGCTTTTTGGTGAAGGATACAGTGGACTTGAATATGATTACAGAGGTCTCATTAAACTGTACAATTCCATTGGCAATTATGAGAAAGTTTTTGAGTACCACAATATTTTGGCCAATTGGAACCGGTTGCGGGATCGGCAGTTTTCAGTTACAGATGCTCTGGAGGACGTAAGCACCAGCCCTCAATCCACTGAAGAAGTGGTCCAGTCTTTTCTCATGTCTCAGAACGTTGATGGACAGAGTAGCTAAGGAACTTGGTCAATTAACCAGTTAAGGTTTTTTTTTTCCCCCAAATTACAGGGGAAAGTCATACTGTGAAATCTAAACCATGTAGTTCTCTGGGGGCTGGAATTTGCATTGAAACACTGGTCCAGTCTACTGAAGAGTGCCCATACGGATGAATGTGTGTTAAATTCTTATCGGCATGTGTATGGCATGTTTAGTTCGGCTCAGATTTTGAACTCGGTATTCCGGAAAACCCCTTCTTTCTCTCTTCTTTCAAAAGAAGCTACTTTGCAGAAAGTCTGCAAGAAAACATTAAATAAAACTGTTTGAGTCCAAAAGAGTTGCATTCTTATTATGAATGGAAGGTTTCATCAAGAGCTTTCTTCTGACAAATAGAAAGAATAAATGCTGTACTATAAGAAATTACACAAGAAAGGTCTTTCTACTGTGTGCATTGTAGCAAAGTTAATCACAAACATTAAGAAAAGGGAGAATGCCCTAGCCTTGGCTGCTGCCTTATGAAGAAAAGTGGCAAAGAACCACTCTGGAAAGCAACATACTCTTTGTGAACTACAATAGGTTGTTAAGCAAGTAATCACCGTATGTTGTTTTTAATCTCCTGAACTGGACCAGTGTTCATCTGTAAGTGATAGAAGATCCAGTAGACCAGCAATCTTAGTTTTCTTTGGTACCAACCAAGAGTGCTAATCTTCATTACAGGACCAGGAAAATCAAAAGTGGACCAGCCTGCTAGAAAAAGTTTTGGACCAGTGGCTTTAATTTAATATTTCTGCCCCTGCATTCACTTTTACGGTAGAATTATTTCATTTAGATGTATGATCAGTGCAAAATTATATTCATGTAATAGATACAAAACTAGGAAGTGAACGTTCTTTAGCAGTTGCGATGGCATGTCTTTAACTAGTAAGCTTATACAGATATTAATGTCAATGCCACAAGCAAAAACTAGAAATGCTTAAATATTTGCTGCAGCCATCTTATTTTCCTTTTTGAATGGGCTTAATCTAATAACTGAGGCAGTAACTTGTTTATACCAGCTAATAGTTTTGTATTACAATCCAGTTCAATTTTATGTTTCTGGAGAACACAACTTATTGTACAGTTTGCAGGGGTCAGTGGAAAATGCCAAAAAGCACAACAGGTCTTTTTTGTGATGCTTCGTTTCTACATTAAACAACAGTACAACCAGAAACTGATTCCTTTATATTAATTTAAAAAGCAGAAGTCAGCTATAAAGATCCTTTAATAATGCCTGTCTCACTAGCTTGTCTTAATTTTTCTTCTGTTTTGTAGGGGGCTGCTTTGTTGTGTGGTTTTTTGGTTTTGGATTTTTTTTTTTTTAATGTTGAGGTAATACTCAATTTGAAAGTCTGTGTAACATAGCAAACTAGAAACAACTCACTGCTGTTACCTCAGTTCTTATTATAGTGGCACAGACGGTGCTTCTATAGTTAGGATTCTGTCAGTTTTGGGTTTTTCCCTTCCTCCCCTATTTTCAGGGGTTTATAACTTGGCCGTGAAAGTTCAGTCCAAGTTGAGGCTCAGCAAGGAAGGTTCCTACAGGACTTGGACTGGATGTTTTGTTTGGGGTTTGTTTTTTATTTGTTCATAAAGTTTGGGGCAGGGAAAGCTGCCTGAAGGTCTTTGAGAGAGTGCAGAGAAAAAACAGAAGTTTCAGACACTACTTTGAGCTTACTGGCTCTTTTAAGAACTGAAATGTTGCGGGCAAATAGTTCATATACTAGTGCCTTCAAGTATCTTTTTGGGGGGAGAGGCTGAATAATACCAACTTTTAAAATGTAGTTATGTAATTAGTGAACGCAGCCTTAATGATTGCGTACTTAGAATATTTTAAATGAAGTGATAGGAAGTATTTGCATCAAGAAACTGTTATTAACACTTAGACTGCAGTATATCCTAAAAGGCTGTTCAATGAAAATCCACCTTAAAATTATGCATGGATTTAAATTCTAATTTCTTCATAGCAAGTTTTGTTGCTTATGTGAGTGCTTTAGATACTGCAAATGTATTTGGCTTACTACCATGCAAAATATATTTAGCCCTGAGTGTTCATGCAGCAGGGCACTGATGAATTACAAAATTTCTGAATTCTTAATTCCTGTTAAAACTATTTAAACTCAAATAGGTAATACTAGTATCAGAACTTGAGCAGGGGGGGCCTTAAGATTGTGCTAGAAAAGTTGTATAATTTCTGTACTGCAGAAGTGTTTAAAAGCCTCAAACTGGGTACAAGGATTTATGTTGTCTGGAGATACCACTTGCTCAGGGTTTCCAGTCTTGGGTCTCTGCTTCTAGTTTTTGGCAAAGGAACCTCCGAGTTCTCAAGGTTTCATTTGGAGCAGGGCACCTTATTCAAGCGATACTGGTGAAAGTGCTCTACATGAACCATTGCGGGGGGTTTTGCTTTTTTTTTTTTTTTTTCCCCCCCCCCCTCCTCCTTTAGCTCTCTGTGGTTTGTATCTGTGTTTCATCAGTTGCCTTCAGTTTATGGCCAACAGGAGAGCTTCCGACACGAGGCAGGTTAGGGAGGGGTTATGCTTCTGTCTGATAACCAACACATCAGTTCAGTTAATTTAATCAGTAGGGTTTTTCTGTTTTATCAAACCTGCTGGCTGGATGTACTTTTCTTTCTTGCTTGAAGCTGCTTCGTCAGCTTATTCTATACTTTGTATTTAGGGCTTGTCTGGAAGGAATTAAGGTCCTAAAAATCACTGAGAGTTCTCTTTGATAATGGGCTTTGGCCAAAAACCATGGCTTTGACAAGAGTATTTGCAGTGATCCTTGTGGGACTATTAGCATGCCTTTCACATGACTGAGTGAAATCCTGACATGACTGTTGGGTTGGACTTCTCATTGTAGCATCTTTGCAACTCCAGTCGTGCCACAGCATGTTAATTTTGGTGAAAGAGCACTGTGGCCGATTGCTAAAGTTCTCAAAGCACAGGAGGTTGCAGAACAACTTTGTAGCTGCCTACGAAATGCCCCGTTGCCTGCTCTGCATGCTGTAGTTTGAAACCTTGACTTAATGCTGTCCCTGCTGCAGATGCACTCTTCATGTAATAGTATTACAAAACTCTCATTTTCTTTGGTTTTCAAATCTGTATGTCTCAAATGGAGTTCTCAGAAGAAATTAGCCTTCTGTACTGGCATGTGGGCACTATTTGAAATGCTGTGTTTTCGGTCGTTACCCTACTCTGTTGTTGTCTCTGCTGGTACAGCTCGTTGTTTGATATCTTTGAGAAAGTAGGAGTCTAGTGCAGTTGGGTGACTTTGGAGTAAGGTAAACGTATCTTCGGGGCCATACCCCCAGAGTAAGGGATGTCCCTCCATAAAGATGTGGGCAACTCCCAGGTGATTGCAGTGAATTTGCAGGTGATTTGTAAAAATTACTTCAATATTATTTCATGACTTCCCTACCAGGCAGAGCTGAAGGAGCGGAGGGTCTATTCCCCCATGCCTTCCTCCTACTGGTAAATCTGCGCTGTGTGGCTCTTCAGTGCAGGACTTGCAGCACAGACCTTGCACCTTCCTCCTCCCAGGGTTAGAACTGAGGAATTTTCTTCCTGTCTGACCCCCAAAGCAAGTCTTTCGTGCATGTCTGAATGTAAGTATTGGGGAAGGGGCTATATGGACAGCTTGCGTGTTGGGAGAACTCGTGCCTCCTGTGACTCGAGTAGCCAACTATGAAACACTAAAGTTGATTAATTATTGGCATTTTGTTTATGCACAATGCACCTACCAGTATCTCAGAAGGTGCAATGTGGTGCTGGCATTAAAAGGGAGACCTGAGAGTTGGGACCCAGGGAAATGCCTCTTCAGAATTTTCTCTCTTGAAGGTAAGTAATTTGATCACACTACAGTCAATCTTCACGAGTGTTGAGGACAGGTGTCACCCTTGTGGAGAATATTTTAATTATTGTTTAAATCAAGCCCTTACTACTTTATTTTTAACATAAAGTTGTTTGAATCAGTTATTTTTATGTCCTGTTTTAATGCAAACACTTCAATTTTATAAAGAAAGGGGAGAAAGTGATGTCAGGATTTCTCCCCTGTTCTTAGGACTCAGGCTATTCTGTGTTTTTTATCTGGTTTTGTTTTGTTTTGTTTTTTCCTCCCAGCTAGAGTTTATGGAAAGGGAGAAGTACATGCAGTGTTTAAGAACTGACAAAAGAGGAAGGGGAAAGTTGCAGAAAGGTGTTTCAGAATAAGTATATCCCTCAGTTACTTGAAGTACAACAGCTAGTGACTATTTGGCTCCAAGCAGTTGTTTGGTCACTTTTATGGCATGATATTCATTACGACCATCGAGTGTCTGCCTCTGTTTCAGAGTCTGTATGTGCACTCTTTACTTTGTATAGATACCTATTGTTTAAGACTTTTTTTTGCACACAGGGTTTTTGTTAAATAATTTTGAAGGGGGGGGAGTTGTTGTTGAATTCTAACTTATTAGGAAAATTATGTTCTTAACTTTAAAAATGAAGTTTTTCTTTAAATGTGCTGCAGTCTAAAATTTGCTAAAGGTGCCATTGCGCTGCTTCTCATGGTACAGAAAAATGCACATTTAACTTAATTTCCTTTTTATAGTCATACAGATTGGTAGAGTACAAAAAAGGAAAATGCATCGTGCCTAAAACATGATTGAAGCTATTGACAAAAACTTTACTTGATCGATAAAAGGTCGGGTTTGACTTACGGGCTGGCAGCAGGTAGCGCGGGGGCCTTGCTCTCGGCAGTCTCCAGCAAAGATTCTTTCCTCTGTTGCCTGTGCAAAAACTTCCTTATCTAAAGCTCGCTGTTTCCCCCCTTCCCTCCCCACTATGTTTTTATAAGAAGAAAATTACTGGCCAAATGTTATTTGCAAATCTGAATATTCATTGTGAGTGTTTCATGTTTGACACAAACGGCCTGTTGCATGTTTTATTTCTTGGCCTTTTGAGGATTTCTGTGAGAAGCAGGGAAGAAATTTCCTTCACCTAGAAATAAACCATATATGGAAGAATTGACAGCACTAGTAACGCTTTTGTCTGTAAATCTCAGGAATGTTTTAGGCAGTGAAAAAGGTTTCCCTTCAGTGATATAAAGGTGCGTGCTCTAGGGTCTTGTTTAACAATATTTCATTGCAATCCTAGGTATCTATAGCATGAGTGGCCTTAGTGAGTTTGTTGAAGTGCACATTTTTTTTTTCTCAGAAGTAAATTTTAAGATGAAAAAGATATATACTATATAAATATATAGAGATATTTAGAAACTTGGTTTGTGGTGCACAAGTTCAGTGTTGGATCACTAAATAATTGTCGCAGGTACCATATGTGTAACTTTTCTTTTATGTATATTCCTTTATGGGAAGCAATGTTGCCATGGTAACTACAACTTTACAATTTCTTTACTACTTAATGATGTGAATGAACTCTACATTTTATTGAATATTACCAGGCTCAGTACTATTTTTATACTTTATTAAACTACAGGGGATTTTAATTTAATAGCATTCTAAAAAAGATGTTGCTTGAACTGTATAACTGTATAAATCAAACTACTTATACAAAAAACACCTCTAAACCAGAATCTCTGCCTGTAGTGCCACAGTCATTTATATGAAAGTATCTTGATCATTACTAGACTTTGAAGACCACCCTACTTGTCGTGTCAAGACTAACGTTTCGTATCCTACTTCTCACAGACTGCAGTGCCCGACATTATTTGTAACCATCAAACCATACTATGTTTGTAACCAGCATTGTGATATTCTGTAACTGTATTGCTAAAATGAAATATTGACCTAATAAATATAGTGTTCCTGCATTTTGAAGTATTTGCGTTGAATTCAGTTAAAGCTTCGCTTTTGAAAAATATCTGCCTTCTCACTTCCTCCCATCCCTGCTCTATCATAACCTGCATCGAACTGGTTTTAGATTTGGCTGTCGTGATATCTGCGTTGTTTTGAATGCAGCTTCTGTGATGCTGAAGCTGACGTGCAACGGGCTCGAGCGGCAGCGAGTCGGCAGCTCGCTGTTGCCTTAGAGCTTTTCTGCCGCCGTTACCTTTATTCTCACGAGTTCAGCTCGAGCACGCGCTCAGGCTCGCTGCGGCAGAGATCCTCGCTCGCTCCTCGGTGATGCCATAAAAAGCTTAAGCCGTTCCTGGATCTAGTTAGTCTGTCTCTGTCACCAGCAGCTCGTCACTACCCGTTGGAGCAGGAGCCTTCTGGACGGGAGGGCGGCTCGCACTGCGCTCGTTTGAGTTCGTTAACAGGATGGACAGCGGTTACGTGCTCGGTCTGCACACACGTGGTTTCGGTTTACCCCATTAACGTAGAAAGCATTGAACAAATCTACCTTTTGGGTTGCATCTGACTCGATCATTGCCATTACTGGGGGAAGAAGCTTGCAGAAGACTGGTTAATCCACCCTGAGCAAGATGATTTGGTTTGCATAAAACTCTGGTTATGCATCTTGGGGATTTCTTGTCTTAGCTGACCCCTTCATCTTTTTGCATTTTGATGCTCCATATTGAGTAGCGAATGCAATTGCTTTTTCACTTAGGATCTTCTGGTACTCCTAGCAGTTGAATTAAAAACCCGAAAAACTTAATGGAACTATTTATATGGGCTGTAAGCTTTGATGGTTTTAGTTTCTTGATTCTGCTTTTTTAATGGAGCTCTTTAGGCAATGCACTTTAAAAGTAGATTAAAAAAAGAGGTGGTATTTATAGTTGAGTAGTTCAGGCTATACTGCATTAGCATGGTAATGTCCGTGTGCCAGAATAACTTTAAGCTGTTGATGGCAGACTCTAATGAGGCTTAAAAAAACGCACCCAAGAGGAAGCTATCCTTCCCCTTCGGAGAGAGGAGGAGGTTGGGACCAGCAGCGCTGTGCCCCCGCTGCCGGTTTTGAGCCGAAATGTCTTCAGTTACAATTGCAGAGGAAAAATGCCTTAAAATACCCGCCTGGCTACTAGGTGACCGGGCGCTCCTCGAGTGTGTCGTAACGCCCTGAGGACCTCGTGTCACCTTCCCCTGGTGGTCAGGGCCCGCTCTTGGGAAAGCCGGAATGAATCCCGAGGCTGGGAAGCTTGAGCTGTCACCGCGGTTGTTGGGGCTCTGCCGCCGTGCAGCCGCGCGGATGAAATGGGTGAAAGCAGCGGGCCGGGGACGGCTCCCCCCGCACCTGCGGCTTTCTCAATTCCTTCCCTTCTCCCCAGGGAAACGCTGACATTTGGGGAGTGCCGGAGCCAAGCGACAAAGCCCAAACCGACAGCAGAAGACTAATAAAGAGGAGCCGCGGAGCTCGTGCTTGTGCGAAGGAAGGATTAACAAGCAAAGAGTCAACCCGCCCCGGTGAAGGCAACCGGCCGCAGATGGAGACGTGCGCTCCGAGCCCCTGGTGATTCTGGAGGAGCTGCCAAATCGAGCCGGGTAAAAGCTGATTCCCAGCAATGACTTTCTTCCCGGTTAGTGTGAACAAAGTCCAAAACCCTGACACCAGCAAGGGCTAACGAGCACGGCGCTGCTTGCGATGCCGACGAAACTTAACCCCGGTTCCCCTAGGACGGGCCGGGGGCAAACGTGCGAGGGACCCAGGGAAGAGCACGTGGCACCGCAGCGGAGGCCGCACGGTGCCTAGTGCGCCGAGGGGGCCCTGGTGCATTCAGCCCTGCGACCTTTTTCCTTTAAGGTTGGGGTTGGGTTTTCTTTTTCTTTTCTTTCTTTTCTTTTTTTCCCCCCTCCACTTAGACTCTGAAGCGCAGGGAGCTCTTCCTGCCTAGCAGAAAGGCTAGTGCATCCCTGCCGAGGCCGGAGACGGCTCGTGTGCCGGGAATGCAGATCCCGGAGGGGCTGGCTGCCACCAGACGTCCCTGCTGCAGGCAGCACAAGTATCTGTTTATTTCTGACATCTTTTGTTTCCTATTGAACAAAACTTCTGCTTTCTGCATTGCAAATTACGTGCTTTACTGTCCTGAACTTGTTTTAACTGTAAACAGTGGCCTTGTTGCAGCTCTTCAGGTTTGTGTTTTGTTGAGGGAATGTTTTTTTGCCGGGGGGGAAGCGGGTGGGTGGTGTTTTGGCTGGTTCTACATTATGCATTGGCATTTTACAAAATGCATGAAAACCTTGCTTTTCTTAAGAGCCAAAACCAAGCTTGCATAACGCTTCCATGAATTTGCCAATGCTACGTTTAAATGGAAATGAGAAAACAGCCCGCGTTAGGCAATGCGGGTTGGGCACTGGAACCCTTGCAGTTGTGCAAGGCTCCTTCGGTGGTTCCACTGCTCACCAGCCTTCAATGTTAAACAGCAGGAAAAAGCCATCGCTGTAATATGGCGTTAGGGTCACCGACACGTTCAATAGCTTATACAAAAGGTTTTCTCAGAATATATTGAGAGTAGGGAACCTCAAAGATGACATCTCTCCTTTTGCCTCTCTTTGCCCACATCACCCGGGACGTTGTTCCTGGCAGAGCTCCATGTTCCTTGGGAGCTTTCCTGTCACTTCTAAGACCCTCAAGTCCTACTGGATAAATTCAGGAATGATCCAGGATGTGAGCACGCTTTAAGCTTGCTCAACTTCGTTTTAAACAAGTGTGACATTTTGAGGGCATACAGCGTTTTTCTGACGCAGTTGCATGTGATGCTCTACTTGATCTATAGAGCGCGTGCTGTGGAGAAAGCTCCAAACCTTTAGTTGACAGAAATAGCCTACAGAATTATCGGAAGAAAATTCTTCCCGTTCTGCTGACCCAGGTCTGCACTGCACAAGCAGCTGTCTTCTCATTGCAGCCCCCCGATAAAACTGAACTGCTCCTGCTGCCTGCCTGCTTGTCCGATACCGCGTGCGAGGAGACCCCCAGAGAGACGCGGTGCCCGGCCGGCGAAGGCGCTGCGTGGCCGCGGTGCTCTGCCCCTTTGCGGAGGTGCCCGGCTGGAAGTGTGGCCCGGTGCCTTAGCCCCACGCCAAGGCCTGCGGACGTGATCCCAGAGGCCCCTGAGAAGCGAGTCTGTTTTTCTGAAGAATTCTGAAAATTTTGCTGGTATCGGCTGCTCTGCAAAGGGGTCTAGCAAGGAACGGCCTTGCCCGGCGCTTGCCTTGGCTCAGGTGTGGAGGCAATAACCGAAGCCGTTACCAATCCATCTGATTTTAGCACGAGGGCAGGATCTGCTCATTTTGTTCTCTTTACTTATCAGACTAAAGAGTTGCCATGCCATGCTATTGCCGTTTTTGATGTTTTCCTAAAACCTAGCTTCCACCTGTCAAATCTAGCCCACCCTGAAGCACAGGGCAGGCAGTTTTGTCGCTACTTTCTTTTCTAATTATTACTGTCCCTAAGCGTTAGTTCCCGGATGAGTCCCCTCCCCGAGCAGAGGGCTGCCGGCGCCTCGGTTTGGATCAATGGGCAGCAGCGACGGCGCTTGCCAGCAACGCTGACATTTCTGTTGGCTCGGGGCCATTATTTGCCCGGAACGGTTAGAAATAACAAGTGCGTGTGTAGATGGTATGAAACTTCTCTTGCTTTCACACCACAACACGCTCATTAAGAGGGTCTCTCCCTCTTTGACTCCCGTCTGCCCGGTCAGCGCGGCCGCCAACCGCATGGGCGTCCGTGTGTCCCTGCGCGCTGGAGTAGCGCTGGAAGGGGAAGGGACCCTGGTGGGAAAAGGGTCGCGTCCGTGGGAATGTACGTGCAGCCTGTTCAGGCACAAAACTGCTCCTGAGTTATGAGGCTTTATTCAGAAAGGGTGATGTGGCAGAGGTAGATGCAATAGCTAGACGTCCTCAAACAAGTCTCGATGCTGGCGCGCCGCTGTTAAACTCCAG
The DNA here is from genome assembly GCF_036417845.1 of Apteryx mantelli. Lineage (NCBI taxonomy): Eukaryota > Metazoa > Chordata > Aves > Apterygiformes > Apterygidae > Apteryx > Apteryx mantelli. Next base: position 12,401,761 of record NC_089999.1, read on the forward strand.
GGTAATTATAAATAGGATCACATGGCTTAAAATCGCACGCTTTCATTCTGCTTGGGTGAAGCTCGTTGCTATGACACCGCAAGCAAGTATTTCAGTGTTTTGCGGTTTGGGGAAATGGCGAGGACTGCTTTCTTACGTGTGTCGTGTCCGGGCTGCTGGGTGACGGTACTGCATCTATCGATTTCTGCCTCTCTGTTGACCTCTGAAGGTGTCTGTTAGAACCTTAAAAAAACAAAGGAAATGGCAGGAATAACTCCCCTGAGGCCCGAGCAGCAGGAGAGCTGAAGGAAGCTAACGCTGTTCTAGCCCTAGCTGTCCTTTGGGGCCTTTACCGGGTGGATGCTGCATATGGGTCAATTCCACAAATATCTTGTCATTAGAAATGTATGGGAACATCATATGGATCATGATGCCCAGGGATGCAGGCTCTCAAGCAAAGAGTAATCCCAAATCCTTGGTTTGCAGTCGTTACACTTCGATTACAGTGATCTTTAGTGTTTCGTGCACTTTGTGTCTTCAGTGCATTTACCCATATAAGAATCGAGTGTCACCTCTGCTGGCTTGGTTAGGTGGCATTTTCCCTATTTTTACCGGGAGCAGAAGCAGCAGAGGGTTGCCCGGAGTCACAGAGCCAGCAGGGGAAAACTCCGTACTGAGTTTTCTAGATCACGCTGTCTAGCTACTTCTTGTTTTTCAACTTTTAATTCATCAGTTTGGATTTTAAGTGCTGTAACATAATCAAATTAGACCTTTTCTGGAGGTAAACAGAGAACCTGGGGAGAAAAGAGAGGGAAGGCAAGCTGGTTTGTGAGAACTCCCACAGGACATATGATTGCATTTTAGCAGCTCGAAAATAGGCGTATGTGGGACAAGCCCGTCACAGGCAGGCTGGGGCACCTGCTGGCGGCAGAGCTGAGCTCTCCCGCCGCCACTCCTGGCGTCCCTTTTCCATCCCTCCTCCAGGGTGTGCGTATGCCGGAGTAAACAGGTTGCCGGTGACTCTTCTTAGCTAATCTGCCCGCTACAGGTCGGTCTGCATTTTTGCCGCAGAGCATCAGCGTGTGCGGCTTGCGCCGGGGTGGGCCCGCAAACCGCAAGTATGTTTTGAGCATCCAGACTGGTATGTAAAAACACGCTAATTAATGTCAACTGGCGGTGGGCGGGCGAAGGCATGCCTTTCCCGTCCTCCTCCCCGCCGCCTCCGAGGCCGTAGCCCTTCCTACGGCAGTTTTCCCTGTTTCTGTGCCTGCTCTCCGAGGCGGCGGTCCAACCTGCCCGACTTCTCCCGCTCTGCTGCTGTCCATCTCCACCTCCTGGTTATTTTGCAAAGACGCCAAGCGGCGATGGCTACGCTTGGCCGAGTAGGGAGGTTTGACGCCGGCCGTACCAGCACCCGCCAGCCACGCTACCTCTCACGCCTCGGTCCCGCCGCTGGGCGCCGCTTTGCGGGAGCCTTTGTGGCAGCCGTCTCCTCGAGCCGGGCGTCCCTGCGCGTCGTTCTCGCCCTCGCGCAGTCCCCACGCGTCGCAAAGCTTCCTCAGCTTTTCTTCGGATACCGGCGCCGAATCTGGGTTTTCTGGATGACAGTATAATCGCTTCAGGAAAAGAACAGATGACGCTTTTAAGGGCGTTCACGTGAGCAGAGGCCGTGCCCTGGCTCACGCTTGGGCAATGCCTCTTGCCCAAGCCTGGCCCCGTTGGGCAGCAACGGCATCGAGACGAGACGTTGCAACAGCGTCTTCCCGGGCGCTCGCCCCGTTCGGCCGGGGCCAGGCAGCATCCGCGCCCGCTCGCGCTCTCCCGCACCGTGCCGCGGCTCCCCGCGAGATCCCCGTCTTGCCCCAGCTCCACAGCCACCCGAAATCCGCAGGCTGCGGGTTAAACCCAGAACCCGTCCCGGCGCACCCGTTGCAGGGAGATATTGCCGTTTTTCAGGCGCTTTGGGGTCACTAGCGGATGGTGCCGTTTCGCTACGTGTTTTGAACTCGGGCCCACGCGCGCCCGCCGGGCACCGGAGTTTGGCCCCAACTCGTGGAGGCGAAGCCGGGCGCTCGGAGCCGGGCGCTCCCGGCCCGTGTGGCTGCCACTGGATGTCACTGTCGGTTTAGGCAGCGTCTGTGCTGGAGGCAGCAGCCGCTGCTGCCCAGCCGGAGCCGGGACGGAGCCGCAACGTCCCCACGACGGGACCTGCCGTGGGCAGAATTGCTCTGAACGCCTCGCGATGTTATCCGCGTCCCTCTCTAGAATCCCGTAGGAAAAAAAAGAAGATTTTCACGTTGCCAGCAGTCATGACGTTTGACGTTTCTTTAAAAATAAAAAAAACAAAGAGAAAAGAAAAGCAAAAACCTTTCTGGGATCGCAGGTGGTCTTAAAAAGCAAAGAAATATGTTTTCTGGGCTGAGACGTGGGGCTAATTTCTACTGCGAATGGGCTTTCTGCCTTGTCTGAAAGTAAGCAGAGCTCAAGGGAAAATGTTGCTGCCTTCCAGTTCTACCCCTAGAACTGGATCAGTCCTGATATTTTCAGTACCGAAGCCTAAAACCAGAGGACTGGGGCCAGCGTTTAAATTCAAATGCCTTTTTGAAACAAAAAGGCTGAAAAGCCCAAATGCAAGGCAAGGGAAGGCAGATTTTTGATCTTATGATGACTAATGAGTACCGCTAACTCACTGGCAATGCTGCAGGCATCTCTTGTATAAAAAAAAAAAAAAAAAAAAAAATCACGAAGTTATCAAATTAGCATACTGGCAACCTCAATTATGAGATACGCATTGATTCCGTATTTTTATGCTCACTTATCTAAATGACGAGGTGTTTCCAAACAGCCTATTTCTGTGTCGCGGAGAGCATGCCGGCACCGCTCCGATCCGCAGCCGGTTGTTTATGATTTAGCAGGGAGCCGACTGCTGTTCCCTTCCCACAAAGGGCAAAGATGCTTATTTTCTCCCACTTGTCTTGCATAACAAAAGGCATTTGTCAACCGTTATATAACGGGCTGATTTGTCGCTGCTCCTACCAGCCTTTTTGGAAGCAGACGAGCCTGCAAGCGCTACGCAGTGGGATCTGGCAGCCTTTTCTGTGCAGGCTCCTGTAGATGCTCATCGGCACGCGCTGATGCGCTCCGATAGTGCACGATGCAGCATGACTAATGCTTGTCACATACGATTCGGTTTTTTTCCTTTTCTCTCCATGGAGAGAGAGAAACGTGGTGCGGATTCTGTGTTTTGGTTGTGCGGTTTATTTTGGGGATGGGACGGTGTTTTTGTTCAAATTCTTCTTATAATACTTACTGTTCAGGGTGGTTATAGAGCGCTAACGCAAGAGAAATGGGCTCTGCGAGGTTCGTCCTTAGCCAAGGTTGTGTCCCAGCCCGGGCCGAGCCTCTGGGAATGGCCGTGCTGGAAACGGAGCTGACTTGGCTGGGTAGCGTTGAAGAGTTGGAGTTACGGGAGCGAGAACACCCGTTGCAGTCCCAGAGCCTCCAGGTGCTATTTTAATATCCCCAATTAATCTTGAGTGTCTCACACTAGCAATATGTTTTTTGGTTTTTGGGTTTTTTTTAAAACTATAGGTTTAATTTCCTCATTGTTGGAAATATCTTTCTGGTCTTAAAGGTAAATAAATGATTTTATTTCCCCATAAGCTGAAACCAAAAGCTGTATGGCTGGTTGCTCCCTTTCCCTCAAAACGGGAAAGAGACAGCTGTTTACCTGCAGCCTCAAACTTATTTATTGCCTGATCACTGCCAGATATCAGATGACCACAGTTCTCTCTTTAATGTGAAGCAAACAGTGCTACGGTAACTGAATGAGGCCTTGTTTGCTGCAGTCTTCTAACTTACTGGAAAGAGTTTCCTAGGTGGCTCTAAATTTTTTTTTTTTTTTTTTTCGATAAGGTATATGTTTCTTAAGGACCTTTGCACTTCCTGGAGTCCTCAGCCTTTGGTCAGGAGAGATATTTGTGATTGGTCATGAATGTGCTTAGCTGGATTAACTCTCTGGAGTTTGTGTTCTCAGGAAAGCGATCACTATAGTTTCCTTTTTTCTAGCTGGTGCCGAGGCATAGAGATGAGAGCTTTAGGAAGCACTGCTTTTTTCTGAATTAGCTGCTTGTTTCAAAATGTAACTCTTCCATTATCAAATAAAACTAAGGATAAAACTTGTTCTGTAATGCATGACTGGCCAGGGGTGCTGGCAGGAGCGCGGTGGCAGGGGCTCAGGTCAGCAAACTGTGCCCAAAACCATAAAACACCATGTGGCAGATGTCACCTCACATCACCAAGCCCCAGGCAGTCACCTCAGGACTTCTCAGGAGGAGTAAAGGTTTCTCCTTTAACACTATCCAGCCATGGTATAGGCATCCTTTTAAAGCAGGAAGACCTTGCTGGGTATTAACTTTCCCGATTGCTTACCAGAAATTTATGCATTTGGTTGTTCTTGGCGTATTTATACAGCCTGTGCAGCTGTCTCGCATCCATCTCCGAGAAGAGGGAGACGTATCTCCACAGCATCCTAGGGAAAGGATGACCCGTGCCCGTGAGTACAGACTTATTACATTCCCTTCCTAGTGCTTCTTGCCAGCCCCGGGTTGTCAAGGATGACCAGCACAACGGTTTTTCCAAACCTTATGAACTTGTGAAGAATTGCTCTTCCCTAAGCATGTGTAGGTTTACCCATTAACTAGGGTGGCCAAGCAGCAACTCTTGCACTTGCCAAGGGATGTTGCTCCTGGGTGGCTCATCGAAACCAGCCTTGTTTTGGATAGTACTAGGTGCCGCTCAGTCTCTGCTAAAATTACCTGCAGGGAAACGCCAGAGCTCAGTATCTCATCTCCAAGCATCCAGCGCTTGGAGCAAAAACTACTTGAGTCTCGAGCTTTCCAGGATCTGGAAACTGGGGGGGTGTCAAATTACGTGTCCAAGTGCCCAGGTGTGAGGGGCAGAGCCGGGAGCCCCTTGTGTGGGAATATCGCTGTTAGGGCACCATCGCTGTTGGGGAGGAGGGTGACCTTACTTCTTCCAGTGCCTGACTTCCGAAGGTTTGCAGTGCTGCTGAAGAAACATGTTGATGCGGTCCCCAAGTAAGGTCACGCTCTCCTTAGTGTACTTCAGCTTTTTCTCTCCGGCGACGTGTTGGGGCAAGTACAGTTTCCAAAGTGATTTTTTGAAGGGTCTCAAATACTCCTTGCACTGTGAAGGAAAACAGTTCAATGTGTTGAGATGGATGTGTTTAGCACTCAAAGTCCCGCTCAGACACTCTCCTTCAGTAAATAAACTGATTAAATAGCTGGCTGAAGAAACATCAAGGGAGCCATGTGTTTTAGTGAATGTCTTCTGGGTGGACATGGGTGAACTAAAATGGGTTTGGGCTGGGATCTTCTGCAGCCCGCTCTGCATGCGCAAGGGGATCAGGCCTGCAGGTTTCAGGTTCATTCCTGGCACGATGCCCAGAGTCAAGCATGTCAAATGTGAAAGCAAAAGGGAATTTACGGCTTTCCAAGACCCGGGATTCCCTTTTGACATCATAGGGCAAAACATAGAGATTTCAGGCTGCAAAAGAGCTATGGTTGTGCAGGGAGGGGGAAGGGAACCTCTGTTCACACAGTTCTGCTTCCTGTGGCTGTACCCTGGGATATGTTGTAAATGCTAGCACATGACAGGAACTCGGTGTGCAAAAGCAAACAACACCTTCTGGATGCCCTCTTTTTTCTTTCTTTTTCTTTCTTTCTTTTTTTTTTTCTTCTTTCTCCTCCTCCTGTTATATGCAATCAGCCAGGACTGGGCTTGCATGTGGTTATGCCATGATGTAACAGAAATGGAAATGAGGTGCCCCTCTATAGGGGCTCTGTAGGAACATTAGGAAATTCAGCTTTGTGATCGCAGCGTAAGCGATCCGGATCCACCAAACAACTGAAATCCCGGTGCATGTGGCATTACATGAAATAATAACGTAGCAGTACGTGTTTCAAAAACCTCAACAAGGAATGTGAAGAGGTTTTTTTGGTTATGCATTTTTGTTAATTTACTAAAAGTCAGTATGATGCCCAGTTGACTAGAAAACAATGAGGAGGTTAAAAACTTTCAGATGTGAAAGGAAGTAGCTACAGCATGAAGTGTTTTGTCATGCTTTTTTGCTCCATCTGCCAAACTTCTGAGTTTTATTTGCTCATTCTCTCAAGAGAACTTAATGCCACCCCCTTTTTTTTTTTTTCCTACTGCTAAAATCTATTTAGTATCTCACAATTTGAAAGGTGTCTTGATCAAGGTCGTCTGTGCAGCGGATGAGTGGAGTTCTGCCAGGTGGAGTGCTCAGACTGCCCTTTGAATAGGTTGTCTCACTTGCTGTGCCAAGCAGATCCTGCTTTGTGGTCTACAAATTGCCAAAACCATAGATTAGTCTTTCAGCATATGCAAATCTTTCATCCTCTGTTTAAAAAGGTGTCAAGGACAAACCACATCCTAAGGTTCAGAAGCACTTCTCTCTCTGTCTCTCTCTCTGTGTCAAAAGCATTTCAGATTGGGGTTTCAAAGGTGCTTAATGAAGCTAGGTATTCAATTATAATTAAAAGTCTATAAGAATTAGGCACTTACTTTAAGTCCCTTTTGGAAATCCTACTTCTAATAAATTACAAGATAAACAATGGCCACTCGTTCCTAATGGCATTAATCAAATAAGAGCTGGCATTTACTTGTTAAGTGCAAATGCGTTGCTACAATGGGCTAATTGTAACGCCTTGTGCTCCGTTCCCTGCAAAACGTTCACTGATGTCAAAGGGTGCCAGGACTGACCCATTACAAAGCCAGATTAAAAACAAACAGTAAAAACACTCAGCCATTGAACTTGGTCCTCCTTGGTCTGTGGGTAAAATTTTCCCTTTTTGCAAAGGGAATGGCTTTTTTCCCCAGTGTCAATGTTTGTGTAGGTAACTCCTCTTTTGGAAAGTCAAGATTATATAACTGACTCGAAAACAAGCTTATGTTGCCTTTTAAAACATGCTAAAATGTGTAGGAAGAGAAGTTTTCTTCTCTGACACGCTCTACTCCTCTGTAAGATTACTACTTCTTGCAAATTCGAGCCCAAACACCATTTCGGAGGTAAAACTGAAGCTGCGCTTCCCTCGGCTCCGTGCCGTTCTCCCTGCCCGCGCTCACCTGGCCAGACCCACTCCCAGCCCGGGGCTCTCCCATGTCTGCCGTAGCGTCGTCCTCCTCCTCTTCCAAGCTTGTCATCTCTTCCATGAGCCACGGGGCCCTCTCCCATCCTGGGAAGGGGCCACGGCTCCTGCGTTGGGGTGCTGCCGGGGCAACCCAGGGCTGGTTCTGAGTTCCACCGGCCACAGCGCCTGGGACCCCCCAACCCCACCGGCAGCATGGAAACGCGTTCCTGAGAAATAAGCGGAAAACTCGGGGTTTTCCCCGTGCTATCGGCAGTCAGGATGTTCAACGCTGTTGGCGGCTCCCGCAGACAGAGCGAGGGAGACGTTCCCTTCTTGGTTTCTGGAGGCTCCTGGCTGTAGATGCTCTCCGTGACCCAGAGATGGGAAACACGGATGGCAACACGTAAAGGGACCTAGGACTGTCCCAGCCTGCTTGGTCTGATACTTCCCCCTAAAACCAGTTTTTCCTTCTCATAACTCCCTGTTGCGGAGACTCCTTCTCCCCCTGGTTTCTGCTGTGCGTTCAGGGATTGGGCTGTTTCCCACGTTAGGAGCAAGGTAATTCGTGGCCCAGCTGTGGGATGCCACACGCATCTAGGTGTGACAGAAACCTCCTGGCTGGTATTTTTAAAGGAGCTTGGTGGAACTGAGATCTCAATTCCCATTACAATTTAATAAAAATTCAGGGATATCTCCTTCACGTGTGGTGAAAGCCAGCCTCGGTGAGATCAAACTTTTCTAGGTGACATCCAATAGCAAACTCTCCTTTTTAAAAAGAGTCAACTGCACTTGCCAGGAGGAAGTCTGGAAAGGCTTGGAGTAAAAGGGACTTTTTTTTTTTTTTTTTTTTTTAATCTTGGAGATTTACTTCAAGGATAAATGCTTTCACAAAGAAAAACGTGCCGAGCTCCTGTCATGCCCTGACCGGTTGGACAAGTGAGGTTGTTGTGTCCCTTGTACAATTGGGGCAATCGCTGCGGCTGTGACTCAGCCGTGCCAGGTTGCTCCTGGTGCGGAGAGTCATCTCCAGGCCTGTGCAAAGGCCTCTGCTCACCAGGACCCTCCTGAATGGGGTTGTGCTGAGGGAACTGGTGCCCTTTGTGGCAGAAGGAGGGACACTTTTGATCCACTCTCTCTGGGCAACTCATTTGCCTGCAGAGATGCTGAGCACCCTCAGGGTCCCATTGGGCTACACAGCTGTTGCAGGTAGTAACTTTGGAAAAGTACTCATGTATGGACCTTGGAACAGATTCAGGTTCTTGTTTTCAGGCCATTGTATGGAAGTTTGGCCTTTATCTGTGATTGAATCCAATAATGACAAAAATCCATTAAGCAAAGCCCCCCCCTTGGCACATCTGTGGATCTTTTCTCTCCCTGGCTGCGTTCTGCCTCCCCCATGCCTGCGGTTTCACTGCAAGCTCCATGCCGGAGGAGCCTTGCCCAGGCTGGTGCTGAGCAGAGGCAAAGACAAGCAGCCTTTTAATGCCTCACCGGAAGTTTGCTTTGGCCCTTTGAGGTATGTTACACCTTCTTAGTCTATAGTCAGATTTTAAGATATGCTGTATATTACTTAACACAAAGTAAGGTCTACGTAGCAGAGTGAAGGCGTGAAGATAGCCCAGGTAAGTGTTCCTATGACGGCTTCTGTTTGGTGTCTGTGGGGACTGTGCTGGAGGCTGTTTGGTGGAAGGAGATGTTGAAAGCACAGCTGATTTCTCAACATGTTGAACGCTGCCTGGAGCACACCCTGCCACTGGATCTTCTGCCTGTGATTGTGGCATCCATCCTTGGTGTGGCAGGCAGCTCCTTTTCTTTTCCCCTGCTAAGGTCTAAACCAAGAAGTTGCCATCTCATGTCCTCGCCTCCCAGGCCGGGTGATATCAAAGGACAGCGTGTCCCTGGCTAACAAAAGCAGTGAAGCTGCTGCAGCACGGGCTTTTGCACAGGTTGGCACGCAGATTAGAAGCTGTTCAGGAGCCCTAGGGACATACGCCAGTCGCTACCACAGGCATAACCCATATTTGCATGGCCATATCTGTGCACTTGTGAGATAACAGCTTCCACAAACACGTGATTACGGCATGGAAAGGCTCTTTTGTTTTATCATGTGTACACATCATTGTTTCAGAGGATGGAGAAGGCCTTGAGTTCCCCTTGAAAATCCCATTTTTGTTCTATGTTTTTGGTATATGCCACACACAGACAGCACAGCCAATGCAATAAATATACAACCAGGAGGTAGAGATGAACTTCCTTGGACGTTCTTCATCTGAGGATCTCACTGAACTTAAGAGTTGTCCATTAACCTGATTCACAACAGAGGCAGTGATCTTACTAATCTTCTCTGGAATTACTTGATATAGTAGCAGAGCAGGAAAGGACAAGAAGGGTGAGGTTGCAAAAGGCTCTTTTCTGCTTTTGAACTCTGTAATAATGTTCAAAGCTGTACTCTGACCACTGAAGCTGTAAGTTTTTCCTGTCTCTTGGCATTTTTTTGGTAGCACTGAGTCAGATTTCAGTTCATTTTGTTCATCGTAAGGTCTTGTGGATGAATCCACTCCTACAAGATCAGGCATGAAGAATGCCTTTGAGTCTGTAGATGTCTGGTTGTATCCCTGCCCTCGCTCCTCTAGAAGACGATATTAACTTCCACTTTGAAGCCCATCCTGTTTGGAGATGGTACAAACCCAGACCACATCTATGGAGTAAATCTATTGGATTATATTGCTTGCTTAAGGTCAGGAATGCTTTGAAAGTGCCCTAATTGGATGGGGGAAAGTCAGGAATACAAATAGATTGTACATCTTATATTTCTCCCAGTGAAGGAAAGGGAGCCTAAGTGCCAGTCAGACACACAGTACTGTAACAGTACACCTTAGGGAAAATTCTTCCTTTTCCCCTGACAGCTCTTTTGTGAATAGTAATTTCTACCATTTATTGAGTGTCTTAGTTTTCAATGAGCTGTGAAAATGCAAACATTGGCTAACTCTTCTGGTGGAGCAGCTCTTCCAGTGCAGGATTATGCATGTAGCCAAAAAGGAAATATTTGTAGATATTCTGTTTATGCTGCTGTTTGTTATTTGCTATTTTATGCAGATTTAGTATGGATACCATGTGTGATTTGATGAGTCAGGTTGCATATATTATACACAAGCATCTGATGCAATATTTATTTAGTGATAGGTCACAGGGTATGAGAGCTGACAAACGCATACAGATGTACAGGTATTTTTCATTATACTTGAAAATCAGCTTAATGTACATGTGGTTTAGTTAAATATAAAAACCAAATTGAGCATTGCCAGATGTATTTCAGTATAATACTGAAAAGCAATTGTAATGAGGAATGCTCTTTAGTAACCTGTTCCTACCAAGAGGGTGGTGAACACTTTATTTGATAGAATGATTAATGATACCCAGTGCAACTGCTCAGCGTATGAGGTGGAGGCTTCACTAACTGGAGCTGGAAATTCCTTTCATGGTGCTTCAGCATGATGCAAACTTTCACAGCCGGCTGGAGACCGGTCTTCTCCCTGTAGTCTGATGCCAGTAAATACAGCTCAAGTTAATAGATCTTGTATCAGTGGAAGAGATCCAAAAGAGAATTTGGGCCTAGCTATTGTTTCTATGTGGTGTTATTAAAGGCATCTTAAAACATCATAGGAACCCCTTTTTGCTGAGTGTTGGGAGTTGTTCATTTAATCACTTGTTTGAACAGATGTGGTAAAGAACCCAAATACTACTTGTGTCCAGTGCCATGTAGGTATTAAGCATGAAGCCATAAATACATTTGCATCCCTTTCACCATCTTCATCTTTTCTTGAAAAAACTGACCAGACATGTGCAAAATATTCTCCTACTGGAAGATGCAGCTAGCTAATCTTCCACAGTACCCAGCGCTACTAGTGACTGCTCTCATGTGCTGGATACCCCCTTGCCAATAGATGCATCTCTTCATGTTCCTACACTATTTTTGTCCTTCCAGCAGTTTTGTTGTTGAGCTCTTCTCTTTAGACTTCCAATCAGATGTTAGTGTGCTTATTAATGGTGTTTGCTAATCTCAGTTGTTTTAAGCTGCTTGGCCTTCTGAGGAACTGAAAGGGCTTTATCAGCTTCCTCCATACTTTGTGACTTGCAGCCTGTGAGAATAGTTAAAGGCCTTCCTTCGTAGTGTACTTGGGAATTTTTTGAGAGTTTTATGCAAATTGAATATGCAGAGTTAATGGCATGTTCATAAACCTGCCCCTTCACTGCTGTTCACAAAGTCAAGTCTATAACAAGTTGAGTATCTTTTAATATCAAAAATGACTTAACTTCTTCTGTTAATCTGTTGAATCACATCATATAAACTGTCGTAGGCAATAACTACCTTGCTCACTTTCCCCTCCCTCCAATAAACTTGAGAACCTGATAGAGCAATGCCCGTGGAGATGGACACCTTTCAGAAGGCTGTCCTCAACTCAGTTATGCCTGCCCAGGCTTTGGGGCATGTGGTAGGAGCCAGGGCTGCAGCGGTTGCAGAGCTCTGTCTGCCCATAGCAATCACGACTTGTCCTCATTCGGTGCCTGGTGCCCTTCTCCGCATCCCACCTGGCGCTTCCCAGTTTTCTCCTGGGGCCCCCACCTGAGCACACACCATGTTGCCCCATGCCTGACCCTCCCTTCAAGGGTGGGGGCTGCTGCCTGGGATATTTTAAACTTCTACTTAACACTTACTTCAGATCATGGATTTTCCAGGGGAAGTCAGGTTTGGGGTTTGGGGTGTTTTTTTTTTTTATTTTGGGTTTGATTTTTATGAAAAAGGAAATTCCCTTCTGGCCTACAGAATGCATCTAATTGAGAGAAGTGGCTTAACTTTTCCTTTTCTTAAATCTTTGCACGCCCTCTTAACGAGTAATGAAAAAAAGACCAGCCTTCTTTATGTGATGGGTTTCAGTCTCTTGTATTTATATTGCAGTGGGGTAGCTGTAGTGAAACGTAGGCTATGGTGAGAGAGGCAGAAGAAGAAAAAGCAGTGTGTGTCATTTAATTTCTGCAATGTTCTGATTCCCTCCTACCAGCCCGAAAATGCTAAACATGATCCTTTGTCTGGCATATGGGGATTTGGAGAGTTGTTGCTAATTACTGCAGTTGTGCTATCTAGCTTAACTGGCTTAAATAATATATTAAGTGTTTTTATGATCTTCTACAATACGCTGGAATGCAAAGAGGTGCACTTTGTTGTTTATATCTTATGGCAGGCATAACTTGTATAACATTTATCTGCAGGAAAAAAAAGGTTTTGATGATGTTTTACTTGTATAATTGCCAGCTAGGGCTCTAGATGATAAGATCTTGTTGTGCTAGGTGCTGTACAGACACAGGGCAATGAGTCTCTATCCTAGAGCCTGGAGTCTAATTACAGGACAAGGGCAATGAGTGGCTACAGGGGATGGTGGGAGTGAGCAACCCAGGATGCCAGGCGAGGACCTTGGGACATGACCGGTCAAAGTGCTGTTGAGCTTTTGCAGGTCTAATGGCAAAGGCAAAAAGTGTGAGATCTGGAGGAGTATCACAAGATGTCATGGTCTAACTTATTTAGGTAAAACTTCCATTATTTTAATTTAAAATTTAATATGGAATTAAGTACAGGCTAATAAACATCATATCTAGAAGTGGGAGCATTTCAGGATCTTGTATTGCTTATCCAAAAAAAAGAAAGGCATTATGCCCTGCTCAAGAATCTTTTTTCCTCCTTTTCTCCTGAAGCAATAATTCTTTAAGTCACCGATTCTCCCCCCCCCCCACAACAATTCCAATATCTCTTACTTGAAAATCAGAATTGTCTATTAACTGCTATTGTATCTAATGATTAAACAAAATGTGAGAAGAGCATGCTGTGAACACCTTTTTGCTGGATCTAGTGTGATGAATAATTATGAAGAGGCTGAGCAATGCTAGCCAGAGGCTAGCATTATTTATCGGGAAAAACTCATCTTAGGGGTGGGGGTGCCACTTTAGAATGCCATAATCCACAGAAGGAATTTGTGTCAATGATTAAAAAATAAAAAAAGCACATATTCTGACCCATAATCTGGTTTAGTTCAACACAGCTTCTTGTAAAATGTCAAGGACTATTAGAATATGCTAGTAATTAACAGTACTTCACCTATTGGAAAGTAAGGCATTGTGCAGACTTTGCAGATTAAACAAGGTTATGTAGGTTTGGGGCTCTTTTCTCTTGTTAGTAGCTTAAAAATAGGGAGGTGAGAGACTTGCATCAAACCTTCAAGTATAATTTTGCAATTAAAGACTGGGGAGAAAGTGTGATCTGAAGACCTTTGGTTTCCTAGCTGTGATATAAAATTAACAGCTCCCTTTATTCTTATTCTCTTTTAATCTTCCTGCAGAGGAGCAAGCAAAAAGGACTGACTTCAGTGAAATGGAGGAACAGTCAGACAATAACAGGGTATGGGCTGGGAGAGGAATGATTTTTCTGTTGGTATTAGCTGGGTAACATTTGCACAACACTTTGGATGCTATAAAGTGATATATATCTAGAGCTAAAAATTGAGAGATGCTGTCAGAGAGATAGGAGACACTGTTTAAAGCCATTTTCTGACTGGCTCCATGGAATATCTCAAGGTCATACGTGCAGCACCTTGCAAGGATGCACAGCTGGTACCTCATCTCTAAAAACAGCAGCATCAACCAGAAGGCTCTTAGGTAACTATGCAGGTAAAAATGGAAAGATAAATTGAAACTATCTGAAAGTGGAAGAAACAGCTGGGAAGTGATAAGAGAAATGACAGAAGAAACTCTTGCCCATCATCATCCCGTCCAAGTGCCTTATAACAATTTCAAATTGCTCCCTTCCTTGAATGTACCAATTTTCTCTTTCAAACTGCAACAATTTGGCAACCTCCAGCTCCTCTGAACTGGAGTTCTACTGCTAAGAATTGCAAGAATCTGCTCAATATGCCAGACCTGCTTTTTATAATAGTAGATCTAGTTGAAAGGAGCCAAAAGCTCTTGTATGAGTACCTGGGCTTCTAACCAAAGGGAGAGTGAGTGCCAAAGAGTTTTAGAGATCATTTAACTATATTTTTATATAACACATACAAATACTTAACATGGTGGGCAAACTGTTCAATTAACCCCTAATGTTTTACCTTGCTTCATGGGAACAATGAACCCACACACAAAAATGGGCAAGGCATAAAATGGAAGGAGCTATTTGTCCGGCAGTGATATGTTATGCTTCGTATTGAGAGTCCACCGTAACACATCAATGGCCACTGTGTGTTCAGCTGAAGTGACAGCTAAACAATCTGGACATCTACATCCTGTTGTGGCTGATGGCTGTATTTAGGGGATGAGGTGTGATGTAGTGGTTTGAGCAGATGGCAAGCAGTCAGACTTTGTTGTTGTGTTGTAGGCTTCATCAGCAGTTCTTCATTGGCTCTGCACAGATTACGGGCATCGTACTAGTTTAGATAGATAATGCCACTTTCTAAAGCACTTTAGAATCCTTAATTATTAGCATTAACAATGTGACACTATAAAATAGAGGTCTGTTATGTTAGTGTCCCTGTTTCTCTCCCTGCTGTCCCCCGCCTGTCTGTAGGATCTGTAGTGTCCTTAGCTCAAACAGGGAGGTGTAACTTTTGGATCATAATCGGTGGTATTGGGTGCATGCCAGCATAAAAATACTTGTGTGTCTGTGAGTAGGCACCGCGTACACATACGCATTTGCAGTTGTCCAGAGTTCTTTTTGCTATCTGTGGTGTGAAGTCATTGAACTGAGAAATCAGTCTGCTGGCAAGGTCATGACAGCTGACACGTTTCTCTGTTTGTGGGTGTCGTTTGCTTGTTCAGTGTTTATCATATGAGACCTTAATTAGTAAATAAGACACTTTGGCCTTTCATTCCAAGATATGAAATGGAATCAAGGAAAAGCAAGTATGTGCCGAATTATGTGAAGGCACTTGCTCCATGGCTTTTGTTTTCCTGTGCTGTCCTGCTGTTTTGAGATGTGCTTTCCATTGCATCAGCTGCTGGCAAAATGTTCATAAAGTTGTTACATGTTTTATGTTTTGATATTGCTTTTTTTGTATACAAAAATCAAACTGCTAAGATGATGTTGGAGACTGGTGTGCAGCAGCTGTTGATCTGAGAAGAAAGGAGCCCTCTCTTTGAAGGGGAAAGCTGCCCTGTTGTGCCACAGTGGTAAGCCGCTGCCTGCTGTGCACTGGGTTTGCCGTTGCGCTCTGGGGGCAATGCAAGCATCCTCTTTCTACAATGTAATTTGGACTTTTCTGAAACGGGGTCAACATTAGTCACTTCTTGCAAAGCCACTCCTTCCATTAGATCTTCTGTTATTAATTATTTGCTCTTCCTCTTGTCACGCCACTTCTTTTGCTGCTAGAAATGGTACTGTGGAGAAATCCCTTAGCTCCATTTCCAATGACACAGTGTTTTTCTGTTGATGAGAGAGTACAGAATTGCTTTTATCAAACATATTTCTTCTCCCATTGTTTCTTGATGACAGATACTACTCTTAATTTGCAGAGACACAACACTTTGAGATGGGGGATCTATGTTCCCATCAATTTTTTTGTGTTGATAAATCACAGCATGTTTCACTTTCTGAATGATGCGCTTCTGGATTTAGGTCTGCTTTTTTTCTTGTCACAGCTTTTCTTCAATGCTAGCAACAGCCTTTGCAAAGCTCATCTGTTCCTTTAGAGTTCACTTCAGCAGGCTGATTAATTCTATCACACTTTTCCCATATGCAGCATAATCAAACAGGTTGATAGAAAAACAGCAAGGACGTGATATTTAGGAAAAAAATTCTAATGCATTGCGCTTACTTGTGACTTTCATTAGTTGTGGCACCTTGGGTTGGAGGAAAGTCAACAAAGTCTGCCAGGAAAAAATGGTGTGTGGGTTTTTTGGTTTTTTGTTTGTTTGTTTTTTTGGGTTTTTTTTTTTTTTACACTGTTCTTTGTGGGCCTCAAGTGTGACTGTGTCACCCTTCCACACACAAGGCAGCTTTACTAAGGAGAACATCAGGAGTGGAGTGTGCCTTATGCTGTTTTTTTTATGTGTTGCAAAGGCAACTTCAGTGAAAGTGGGGGACCTCTTGCCCACAAATCTTAAAATAGCTAAGAATGCAGGTAATGTGCCTGACTTTGGTTACGTAGATAATGCTGTCAGTAACATGCGCTGAAATTATGTATCGAGTGGTAATATGAGCAGCAATTCTGAGTGGCTTTAAATCCGTCATGGACTGCCTAAACAGAGGTGTAGCCTAATCCAGAGGGAAGTGGCTGAGCAAAAATATTAATTAATCCTCTTCTTAAGGGCTGGCAAAACTAAACAGAGGTAGCCCACAGCCCAAATAAGGCTTGTGGGATGCTTCCATCTACCTTGCCATCCTTTCCTGGAGAAGCTCGGGAAGGGCTCTCCGGATGCCTCTTCCCATATCTGCTACAACCTGATGCACAGGTACGTAGGTCTTGTGCAGCTATTGCCCGCACAGCTGTAGCTGCTACCTTTGCGCTGTGTTGTCGCTAGATCTCAGCCGTCCGGGGCGGGGAGCTGCGCCTTTTCCTTTTTGGCCTCCCCACCCTGCTCGTGTGGTACCAACCCAGCAGGAAGGAGGAAGGTTTTGGGTGCCTGCCCCTGCCAGGAAATTGCAGGCGCTGACTGCCAGCACAGGGGCGAAGGACCTGGCCGTGTCCCTCCCAGAGGAGGCACAGCGTCGGGGTGGTGGAAGGGCAGCTGCTTGAACACAGTCGCGAGAGCGCTGGGAAGCAGCTGTTGACCCAGTGAACTGTAGGGCACGTGTAAAAAGAGAAGTGCTCTTGTACCACAAATAAGGGGGAAAAATCCAAATCGTGTTGCTCTTGGAGTCTCCTGGATGTGCCAAGGTGCAACCCTGGCAAGCACCGTGTTCGCTAACATGTCTCTTCACCAAGCAGGGTGGGAGGGGTAATTACTAAGTGTACAGAATTCAGATCTGAGTATTTGGGATTAAAAAAATAAATACAGAATTTGCTAAAAAATATTGTGGGGGTTCCTGAGAGAGAAAATAATACTAAGACTTCATTTTTCCTATCTGTTATTGTTAGTCACAGCGAGGCTATTAAAACTGAATTCTAGAAGTAATAAAGCTGTTTTCTTCTTTGCTTTTTGTTTTTTCATTCAGCTTTGACCATGAAAGCCATGTGTCCCTATCTGCCTTTTTGCCTACAATGTTCTGTTGCAGAGTTTGTGTTGGCAATGGCGTTGGAGTACAGCTCACATGATAACAATGTGGCATAGGAGGATCCTGGTAAGAACCCTTCCTTTCTTCCTGTCCCTACTTGCATGTAAATCTCTAGCAAATTTCAATCTCTAACTACTGTTCAAAACCATTTGCTTCCTGGAAAACGTGGGATGTGATGAAAGTTGCAGTTTGCATGTGTTGTTCTTTTGTCCTTTGAGGAAACCCTCCGTTTGTATCCCGCTGCCGCTGATAAGATCAGAATTAGATTGGCAGATAAAGACCTGAATATTTCTCTCATTCATCAGTTAAATACAACGCGGAAGATATGCAACTGTTCAGCTATGAACACTGCAGGCCACCCTATGATAAATGAATACTCAGCGTCTCTCCCACCTTTTGCTCTTTTCAAATATTTGAGATGTGCGCTGTTGCACTCCATCTCAAGACGACCTGTGAAGCAGCAAGGGGCAAAAGTTGTCTTATGCTTGTACAGTACCTAGTGCAAGATGTCTCAAACTTGCACTGGTGGCAATAAAAGCGAATTACAGACGAGACTCATCTCTCACAATTCTGTACCAAGTTTCCTTCCAGGCTGAGTGGTGAAGATAGTTCTGTTAGCTGTGCCTGTGTCAGAGTTTGGGGATCTACATTTCAAAAGCACTTAAATGTCTTAAAAAAAAAAAAATCCTAATGCAGTGAGTAGGACTTGTCTGATCAGAATCATTAAATGCAATTAAAAATTCTATTTTTAAGTTTCTGCTCTGAGACCATCTGAGAAAAGTAAGTGTACATGCTTTTTGCATGTACCCAAGTTAAACAGATAAATAAATAAAGGCTTTAAATGCCTGGGGTGGACTTCCCCTCCCTGCCTCCAGTTCTCTGAAGCAGATGAGAATAGATGAGGAAGGGTTTTTAAATACAAGACAAACTGAAACTCCGTCCCTTAGTCACTTAAACCCTAAATGATTGTTGTCACTTCCTACTGACAAATTTGATTTGGATGACTAGATGTTCACTTGCTGGAGTAGTTAAAACCCAGAAAATTCCTCTATTGGTGTCCTAATATGCAAATGCCTAATGATGACCTATCCCAAAGCAAGTTTTAGTAGAATTCTGCTTTATATAAAGCAATCTGTAGTAATAATGCTATACAAAAAAATAAAACTAAATAATGATTATGGGGAAATATTAATGAAATGTTGGGAGACAGATGTTTGGTGCTATGAACTGCTATTCTGTAGAAGCACAAAAATTGAGATCGCTTCTGCTTTCTTCGATCTAGGCCTTTGACATGGGTGGTCTCAGTGTTCTAGCAATTCCTCATTCCCCTCAGGATATCTTGTATTTTTTGTCTGTTGGGCCATCGCTTCCTATACGACATTTCTGGCAGTTCTAACTTTAATTTTAGCTCCCTTTGTTTACTTTTTTTTCATTTCTGTGCTGAAGAGTCCTACTTCCATCTATCTGGTAGTAAGTACAAACACAAAGGAATATCCTAATGTCCTAATGTTTTATCTCTTTTAGAACGTCCTCAACATAATGATTGCAATTATTCTAGAGAATGGAATGTGGCATTTATATAGAACAGTATTATACATTTAAAAGTTTTAAAGTAGTTTACAAAGATCAACTGAGGCTTAAAATTTTATTCCTGGGGGGAAGACATGTTGGGGAAAGTAAGGCATTGATTTAAAGGCAAGTGACAGAGCAGGGCCTGGAACTTATCTCTAGTTCTTGTTTTCAGTGAATTTTAAACCAAGAAATCTTAGGGACTATACCACTCTGCCCATAATTGTTTTTGATTCACTGCGGTAGTTTCCTAGACGTTTGACTCATCTCTTTTGAGCTCAGTTCTTATCAATGCAACCTCAGAGACATCTTCTCCTTAGCAGACGCCCTTGCCTGCCCCCCTTTGCTTTCTGCCCACTTCAGCCTTTGCCTGCAGTAGAAGTCTGCGAGATTTTGTTTTTGGTTTTTCCCTCCCCCCTCCTATTAGCCTGCGGACTACACAACACCTTCTCAGTGACTGACAGCTGCTCTGCCATGAGGGTAATGTTGCCGCACACCTCCTGCAGCATATTTGACACTCATGAAAAGCCATTTCTAAGAAAGATATTTGCTAAATGCTTGTGAATTAATTTGTGATTAGTGAATAATTAAATAAAGCAATCAAAAGAACATGTGGCCAGTTACAGCTGCTTATGTAGCACTCTTCCAACAAAACAGAGAGCTGAACTCATCTAATACAGGTCTAAATTTACTGTATCTTAATTTGATTTACCTTTGACATAACATTTAAATAGTAGCAACATCTATAATCTTGTGCTCCTCAATAAGGCTTCATTAAAAATTTACTGCCAGATCTAATCCATGGTTAGCATACAAAGTCTTATCTCTAGGTACCTGCTTGAATGCCTTTGAGAACATGCTTAATTTAATCTGAACAAAGACACTGCCATCATAAGCCTCCAGTTTGATTTTCCAATCTAAAACATCTTTGTTATTAAATTTGGTGCAAGCCATGGCGCATACAATGGATACTGTAAATTATTTTAAAGCACTTTTCAAGCAAAATTCTACTGCTTGTTAGACATTATTTATGGGGCATAAAAGAGATGTCACTCTAGTCTGGGGTTTATTAAATGTCATACAAAAATGAAGTATTAGTCTAAACTTAAGTTGTGAAAAGCAGCAAGCTTTAATGCAAATATATATCTATATATATATATAAACATTTGGGAAAGAAAGTTTTTTAAAAATCTGAGTTAACTATAATTCCCATCCACTCTCCTTCCTCCCTACTAGTCGGTTGTCTGTGGCTATACTTTAAGTTGGGGTAGAAACTTCAGACTGGAAAGCAAAAAGAAGTAGCTGAGATGGTAAAGCAGAATCTGATTTGCAATTATCATTTTAGAGGTTCATCATCTTATGATTTATCAAGTGAAACAGTTGCCACTAAAAATCTTATATTGTCTAATAATGTCTGCTGCCCGAGGGTTTGCGTATGCTACAAGCATAGGTTCTGTCAAGGCATAACAGACAAAAGGGGAATAATTTTGTGAAGTGTTGGTGAGGCCTCATCTGAAAAATGGAATAAAACTCCGATCTGAAACTCATATAGAGGTAGTCTGATTATAATTGGTGGAATGTGCACTTTTTTTTTGAGAGAGGGAGTGAGGCAACTAGAAGAGCTTAGCTTGCCTACTCTTCTGAAATGAAAGCTGAAAGGGGATAGATTGGTGTCTGTAAATATACAAGAAGGGCAAGCAACTACTTGAGGTAAAGTTTAATGCTGGCACAAACATAAGCTGTCAGTTAATAAATTTAGGCTGAAATTAATAAGAATGTTCCTAATCATTAGAGGAAACCAGGCCTGGAACAGCTTTCTAACGTGAGTTGTAGGAACAAAAAATGTAATGGCTCTTATGATGGAATTCAGTAAGTGTGTGAAAGGAGTCATAAACTGTGGCAGCTGCAATAGCATCAGACAGGAATCATTGTCCCAGCAGGTCTCTTCAGTTCTATATATCTAAATGAAACAGGCAAGGGTGAATATCGCATTGCCTGAGAGTGTTATGTCAGTTCTGTGGTATGCCTTGTTACTTACTTTCAGTAAGTTGAGTTCAAAAAGAACAAAAAAAAAAGGTAGGATAGTGAAGAAGGGAGGTTAGACAAGGATAAATTGTCAATAGTCATGGAGAAATCAGTGTGAAAACTGAAGAAATTAGTGTGAAAACAATAGACAGCTGCTTTATGACACCTCTGTGGTTGCTTCCTGTTCTAATTGCTTTCTGTAACTGCTCCACCAGTTTGGGTCTTGCTGTATCCCAGTGCAGCTTTTTGCTCCAAGCAAAATGGACGATGTATCATTATCTTTGTAATTCAGAGCAGCAACCAAAACATAAAGATTATTACTCGGCATAAGATGACGTGGGTACACCACAGCGGAGTCGGGAATTAAACCGTATCTCCTCAGTTGTGAGTCAATACTTTAAAAAAGTGATCCATCACAAATGAAGCATGGTACAATGAATGCCATTGTTAGAGGCTGTGGAATACTCATTTAATCACAAGATTAAAGAGAAAGGCTTCTCCAGCTGTTTCCAATGTTATTGCCAGCTTATGCTTATGAGCATTAAGTTGCCATGTTTGTTTAATTCATTCTCCCAAGTATTTTAAAAAGTCTATATTTAAACTGAAACTTGAGGGAAGGGACTTTAAGATGTATTGAAAAGAGATATGTAAAGGTAGCATAGGAATAAGAGGATATAAGGGAACTAAAAAGTCAGGTTTAAAAGACTACTGTGTTTCAAGCGGCTAGTGGATGAAGTTTGCTCCCAGAAATTTCACTTTTATTTTTAAAAAGCACCAATTCCTTCCCTGCCTCCCCCTCCCCCCCCCCCGATTCTCTGTTCCAGAGAGGCAAAAGTTTGTTTGTGGCAGATGTTATGCATGAGTGTAGCAATTATTTTTCTTTGTCACAAATCCAAAGTAAAAGACAACTCAGATGATGGCAGAAAAGCTACAAGGAGGATCTACAAAGCTAAATTCATCTCTAGTGTCTTCACACTTTAGTAGTGTTACATGGGGACAAATTTGGCTTTCAAGCCAACTTCTCTGTGAACAGCATTCCTGGCATTGCCTATCAGATATGAGTTTGGCTGGAATGTTTGCTGTCAAAATACCGATGCACGGACTTGCATCAATGAGGAATAACTTCTGCTTGACCCTTCTTTAGCTCTGGTGTGGTCAGATCATGCAGTAAGGAAACTTAAACTCCTCGGGAATGACTTGCAGCTAGTGTTTTCCCAGGCTTTGCTGTTGTACAGGAACTATCCTCGGAATGAGCTGCCCTTGGAAATTTATGTTTTCTTTCCCTCTCCTTACTTTCTGCTTGGGAGTGACCCAGGGTACATTACTTAGCCTTAACGTTGTAACAAAGTCATTTGGGAAATCTTCCCATTCAGTGTAAGCATTGGCCTGAATACAAAGAGCAAACATGCTACAGGACAGCAAACAATAGAGGTATTTTTGATTGTTTTACAATTCGCTCTGTGTTTCTGTTTCAGGCGCTGAAAGGACGTTTTCTTAATGGACCAGGCACTGCCAACTGTCACACCACGCTGGCACTACTTCTCCCTAGAGGACTCTAAGACCGAGACGCAGCAAGTCCCCAATTTCGAAGCGTGCGTATGTGCGGGTGGGGGCAGAGCTCTTCCTCACAGGCCCTTCCTCTCCGTAACGGACGCCGCTGGAGGCGGCGGGGCACGTTTGGGCTCCTGAGCCAGCGACCCTGAGGCGCTGGCCCTGCTGCATAAGCCCAGCTGTCTCTTTCTGGTGCCGCTCCAGCTCTTGCCCGCTGCTCCCGCCCTTCCTCCCGCGGGCTGGGCGGCGCTGACACCGCGCGCAGCCCTGTCAGCGCCAGCCGCCGCCGCCGCTCCTCCTCACGGCCGCCCCCTCCCCCAGCAACGGCTGAGGCGGGAGGAGCCGCGCGCCAGCGCCTCTGCCATTGGCGGCGGGCGAGCGGGAGGCGGGCCGGCCCCGCGTCACGTGACGCGGGCGGCTCGCGCGCTCTTGCTGGGTGGGCGGGGAGGCGCTGCCCCCTCGGCGGCTTCGGCGCGCGACGTCCGTTAGGAGGCGCCAAGGGAGGGAGGTGGGGGTGGGGGCGCGCGGGGGGAAGGGCGCGGGCGGCGGCGCCGGGCCGTAACAGTCCCCCCCCCCCCCGCGTCACGTGACGCGGCGGGGCGGGCGGGCTCCTCACGTGACCCGCCATGGAGGCGGTGGCGGGGAAGGCGAGCGGCCGCCTCCTCCCCCCGGCCCCCCGCCCCGCCCCGCCCCCCCCCGCCCGCGCCCTGCGCTCCGGAGTCGCCAGCGGCGCAGCCCGGGCTCCGCGGCGCCGAGCCGGCCGGCGGGGGGAGGCCATGGATTGAGGGGCACCATGGGCGCCAAGGAGTCCCGCATCGGCTTCCTCAGCTACGACGAGGCCCTGCGAAGGGGTGAGGGGGCGCGGCGGGGCCTGCGGGCGGGCGGGCCGGGCGGCGGCGGAGGGCGGGCCGCCCCCCCCCACCCCCCCTCCCGGTGCCGGGGCTGTCAGCGTGCGGCGGCGTGAGGCGGCTCGGCGGCGTGAGGCGGCTCGGCGCCGCTCGCACCACCATGGCAGACCGCGGGCGCGGAGGCACTTGCGCCGTTGCTCTCTGCCTTAGGCTCCTTCCCCGCCCCCTCCCTTTCCTCTCTCCCCCTCCCTTTGATATATACATACATATATATATATTTTATTTTAATAATGGGGCCTGCTGCGAGGATCCTCCCGCTCTAGCTGCCTCCCAGCCGCGGCAGCAGCCCCCATACCCCCCTTCCCCGCCCTGAGGCGGGCGGGGTGCGGAGGGCCGCGGCTGCCGGACCCTGCCGGTGCCTCGCAGGCCTTTGCCGGGCCCTTCCCGGCTCTGCGAGCGACGGTGGAAAAGGGGCGTTAGGAAGCGCTGCGGCCCCGGGGCCGGAGGACTCGCCTCGCTTCTCCCGCGGCAGCGCTGCCTGTCAGCTCGCAGCCTTCACGCACATTTTGGCTCCTCATGTTTACTTGCTGCTGGCCGTGATAGGGAGCGCAGGACGTGCATCTTTGGGTTGGAAGGTGGACGTAGCCTGTGTGGTTTACTGCACATGCTGTTGCTTTAATCTGCTTCTAGATTTCCTCCTGGAGGATTTTTAAGAGGGACTGGAGGAGGGAAGCATAAGCGTGTTAAATGCTGAATACTTGCAGCTGCAGGGTTCCAAGGCGACAGCGAGCTGCACCCTGTCACCTACCTCTCTCTAGAACTGATATCCAAGTCCAAGGACAAAGAGGGACGATAATTATTCAGTAGGAAATGGTTTGCAGGGAGGGTAAATCTTTTTTTACATGCATAATTGTTGGTCTGCTGTGTATTGTTGGGATGTAGTTCTAGCAGTTCACCTGTTTGATATTTACAACACTGATGAAATTCATCAGCTCAGACCAATACATGGCTGCCCCATTTTTTTCTGCTTATATCTGGGAGGCGTATAATGATTGATGGAGGAAAACTGGGAGGAAACGTTGAGCACTGATTGAAAGGGAAATGGAAATAAACATGGAATGGTATGTTTATTAAATATTTTTTCATTTTTTTTTCTTATGGTGGAACCACTTAGAGATGCAATGCCAAATGGGAAATGGAGCAGCATACTCTAAATACTGTCAAAAAGAAGAAACAAATATATGACTCAAACTCATTTTCATTATCGATTTTCAACATAGCCTTGAAACATTTCACTTCTAGTGAAAGTATATGAAGTCTTTAAAAATATGAATGTACATATTTTAAGAGGAACTGAAGTCATAAATGTAGTCTGGTGGTGTTGTGAAGTTGAATATAACAGGAAGTGTTTGAAATAAGTTCTTGGGGGGAAAATGCATTCATTTGGTCACATTGTGTCTTCCAAAGTTCATAAATAAGAAAACGTAAATGTTTTGAATTTTAAAGTTAGATTTTTACTCATGTACTGCTTTGAAATCTAGGAAGCTGATCCAGAAGTTTCATAAAGAAAAGCTTACTTAAAATAAAATAATTTTTTATAATTATTACTTAAAAGTATTTTACATAGCAGGTGTAATGTTTTTCTTCATTGTTATTCTATCTGTATGCGGCTTTTAATACTGTTTTTCTGTAGGAGAACAGAAAGGTTCTTTTAGACTAATATAAATTCATGTTTTGCTAAATAACTATGTTGTTTACTTAGCTAGTGAATCATTGTATGTAGAAAACAGGCTACTTATCAAAACATTATTTGTTAGGGTCATTCTCACTTGCACAAAACTACTGGTGCTTGTGGCATTTCTGTGGACACAAACAACAAACAGGGGTAATGGCTAAAAGTGCAAGTATATGTTTAAAAAAACCCTAAATACATTTACGTATAATTAGATGTACCTTCTTAACATTTTGTCCTTGTTATTTAATGGTAGGAAAGTTTTATATTAGGTAGTGTTATACAAATTCTTCAACTATGAGTTCTTCCTAGGTAATCAGTAGTGGTTAACTATATTTCCAGAATTAGTAATCATTCAGAATGCTCTGATCATATTTTTGAGACGCTAGTTTACATTTCAGTTTTTCAGAATATCTGGAAAAATACAATGCATGCTGCTGGTTCTGTAAACTTTACAAAATAAGGCTGATTTTTAAGTTGTGAGTGGCAGCAATTTTATTTATTTTTAATCTCATTTTGGGAGTAACCAAGAGAAGTGAAGGTGAGGAGAGTTTTTGTGGTTAAAGGCTGACAATATAAATAACTGTAGCTAAAATGTAACTTCTGTTCAAGGAGATGAAAATGTGATGGTGGTCTAGTGTTTTTTTTTTGAAAACACCCTGGAGCAGGAGACAGGGCTGTGATTTTTTTTTTCCTGGTGTTGGGCACAAACGGCCAGAGCTGACTGCACTGTGGATGAGGTGCCCATTTGCATGGTGAAATTGCATTGCGTTTCCCAGCACAGATTACACGGAGTCCTGTTAGTCTCCTTTTTTCCCTCCTGTCCTGTAAATCTGTGTCTGTTTGTGTTGCTTCGGAGTCAAAGTATGGGGTACTTTTGAGACATCTCATGTTATGAATGCTACTGAATTATGGTAGTCTTTATTTTCGATAGCCAGAGGCACTGCTCTGCCTGTTGCTGTGGAAAAGGTTATATGTTTTGACTGTGCAGTGATCACTGTGTGAGGCTCTCCCCGGCCCTGTAGAGCTCACTCTGAGGTTGATAGTCCTTTTTAAGGAGGTGAAGTCCATGTACAGTTTGTTATAGATGAAGTAAAAATAAATGCTTTATTCCAAACTGTGCATAAAGTTATTGGTTATTTCATGAATTTAAGTTTGTGATGATAAAAACTGTTAATATGGCTCTTGGGTTTGTTGCCTTTTTTTCTTAGCTCTAAGGTCCAACAGCCTTTTTTTGTTAGGGCAGTGCTGTAAGTCAGGCAGGCTTCCCCAGCTCAATCACTATCCCTTTTTGGTTTTGGTGCCTTTTCCAATGTACTTTTCTACTACCTTTCTCTTTGTCAGGCTGTCTGACTGTTCTCTCTTTTGAGAATTGCCCAGTGTTAGGTCTTGTCTTATGCTGAGGAGGTATCTGTCTAAAATCTGTCTTATCTTCCACTTGTTCTGCCAGCAGCCTCAACACCTGATTCCGTAAAGGCCTGTCTTTGGGTCCAGGTGACTTTGTAAAAGGAAGAGCTTTCTATTACAGTAATATTAGCTGTAGTGCAGCAGCTCCTGCTGTATGTTGTGTTGTATATAGAATACTTCAATAAGGATTCCCCAGGAAAGAGATGGGTACATGGCATTAATTGATGGCCAGTTTATTTCAGATCTTGAAGGAATTTATTTTCTAAAGACTGTTAATATATGCTGCTTAAGTAACTTTTCGAGCTTAATCACAGACTCAGAGTGTAAATTTATAAAGGTACTTGAAAATTATGAGATTATAAAAGTCAATGTTTCTGTGAATGCTGCTGAAAGAAAGCAGGTCGTGCTAACTCAGGCCATTTTCAGCTTATGTTTGCTAAATATTTACTCGGGTAGCCACTTTAACAAAAGTAATGTTGGTGTATGATCATGGATCAGTAAAACTTGTGCCGGGGGTGAAGGCTGGGTTTTCCTTAGCAAATCTGCTAAAAGCAAAGGAAAATTGTTCTTGTATGTATGCAGGGATGGAAGAAGGGGATACTGCAGTGACATCAGTGTGGTCAACAAGCATACTGTTCAGAGAAATGTCTGGCTGTTGATAGGTCTGTTTCATTGTGTTTGGAGTTTGTGCACAATGATTTCCAAGTAAGAAAGAGCAAATGTGCTGTCTTTGGAAAACATGCATGCAATTAAAACACCTGCTAATATAGAGGTAGAGCTTACAGAAGTATGAGTTTTACAGGATTTGCCTCTGAACAGGTAATGAAGTAGTATATTTAGAAGTCAGTTTTCTCCAGTTTGTGTATCTCAAAGATGCTATCAACTTGAGGACAACACCATGCCCTTCAGAACAGTGAAAGCCTGCTCTAATCCACAGAAATGTTACTTAAAACTCTTTCCTGTAATAGCTAATGTTTTATGATGAACAGAGGATAAATCTTGCTAATGATCTTTTGTGTCTTAATTTAATTAGAAAAATTGCTACATTTGTTTTATTTAAATCAAGGCATTTGTAGCTGGTGTCTGAATGTTAACATCTTCAGGCTTACAGATCTAATAAATTTTCTGACAAAAGGATGATGGAAAACTTATCATCTATTTGAGCTTGTCCTGATCTCAACCTGGTGATAAAGTCCATGGATTCAGCCATAGAGCCCTTATAGGAGACTGCTTTTTGTAACTCTTGACTATGAAACTAACTTTTAAAATCCTAGATGCATTTTTTAATAGAGAAAATGAATAGGGATGCATTTAAGTGATTTATTGTCTTTTGTTATATTCCGTGGATGCAATTGTTCTACATCCTTTTCTCTCATCTCTAAAAGGCAGTGCTCGAATAGCCTAAGTAGATGAACGTTCTCCTGCTATTCTTCAGGACACCTTATTTTCTAGGGGTATAAAGCTGTATCCTTACGTATAAGGAGATTTAAATGATATGATGAAAATGCCTAGGTCTCTCTGGGTTTGTTTTTGTTTGTTTGTCTTTTGCTATCATAATTAATAGAATCCACCACTGAGACGGTCTAGATTATTCAGGGAGATTTGTTACGTCAACCAGTATCTGATGGCTTTAGGGCTCTGGCATATGATTAAAGCAGGTATGAATGCATAGTTTCATACTTCCTGTTTATAAATCTGTAGAGCTGCAAGAGTCACTCAAATTCACAGAGCGGTAATTATTTCGCAACTTTGGCGTTCAATTCTGATGCTTGTTTTGGGAGGATACCTCAGTAGTCTTAGTTCAATATGTAATGGCCAAGTGGCTTGAGGAATTTTACTTAAACTGCCACAAACTGATGTAAGAGGCTATTATTAGAAGAGAGATTATTTGCCTGTAACTCTTCTGCAAAGTCACAGTGACCACTTTCTCTCCTTTTACTTAAGGTTACAAGCTTAGAAAAATGGACTAGGTTAGTGGTTTTCAATCTCTTCTTATTTGTAACTGTTCAAGTTATTTACTATTGGAAGTGAGGAACATTTGTATCCTGAATTTAGGCCAACTAATAGTAAGTTTCCTTTCCTGATATGAGTTTTGTGGACTTTAGAAGTTCTTTATGAAATATTGATTAAAAACTTCTAAATTAGAGACCGAAAGCATTGCCTTCGGCTCAGCCTTCTGAGAGTGCTGTGGTTCTGAAAGAATGATCGTGTACCTTTTGGTGGGTTTTCAGTGATTTTCAGGTGGTTCCCCGGTACAGCTGTATCAAGCATGGCAGTAACTTGGTGAGTAAGTTCTCAAATGTTGGTTGTACATGTAATGATGCAAGTTGGATAGAACAGGATTTCAGAATGCAGGCATTCCATAAGCACAATGTATTTGAAACCCTCAAAACATGGAAATTTGATTCAGTAAATGCTGGGGGTCCTCTGATTTCTCACTTGAACACATGAAATGTGTCCCTAAATAATAGTAGTCTCTTAATATTAGATGCATTTTTATCCTGTCAGCAGCTTACTAGCTGCCGAGCAAAGGTAAATAGATAATATCATTTCAGCTGTGGAGACTGGAAGTTAAAGGATAAGCTGAACAAATCCTCATTCTGAGTGTTAAATATCTTGGCGTAAGCTAAAAGTTACGCTATCAGACAATTATATACATAATATATTTTCTTATATTGATGTTGTAGAGTAAAATTGATTACTCAGAATGCTTTTTCATGTTATAGAATATATGCCTTTATCTTTCATAACTTACATAACTCTTGTTTGTTCTGCTTTATTTCTCATATTTTAATCAATGAAATCACGTTATGCATGGTCATTTCTTCCTGATCAGTTTTACTCTCTGGTTTTTACTCTCTTAACAGTAGTGTATATGTAGTGTGTATGCAATATGTATATATATTTAAATATACATCTCCAGAGAAATTGTGAAACTTCCATCATTAGAGATTTTCAAGATCCAACTGGACAAAGTCATAAGCAATCTGGTGTGAGTTCAGCCTTAAGCACAAAGTTGAAGTAGATGATCTCCTGAGATCCTTTCCAACCTGAGGGATTCTATGAAATGTTTCTATTCATCCTAAATTTTGTAAAGCCTCGTGTTTATGAAATATAACTTCAGGGGCCTGTATCTACCTGACAGTGTCCTAGAGAGATAACAAAATAGACAGAAATTGAGAAGCTTTTCAAAATGATATGTAGCATCACTAATGAAATTTAAAAGAAAAAAAAAAAGGGCTACGTGAGTCCTGTTACTCTTGACCTGTATCAGGCTCTCTGGCCTCTGGCACTATGGGAGAAATCAGTAAAACAATCCTCTTCCTGGTCTTCTGTTCAAAGGGAAGCCAGCCTACTGTCTCATTTCATAAAATAACTGAGGCATTCAGTTCTTTAGTACTCGAAAAGATGAGATGGTATTAAAAAAATGCACTTGTGAAGGGATGACAAGCTTTGTAAGAATAAAAAAAAGAAAATAGCATTAACAAGTTATGTGATTAGGTGAGACATGATATGTCTATTTAATTCTGTAAATTAAGAGTGTTGTGCAGCTGCTGCTTTGTGATAGGACGGATTTTTTTTAATATATATTTGAAAAAAATCAGACATTTCTAGTGTCTGTCACTTTTAAATGACAGGATATTCTCTGAGAATTGAGTATATATTTTTGATTAGTGAGTGAACTGACATTTTATTCTAAATAATTTGGTGTATGGGGAGTGTCAGATTAGTCGTCTTTTAAGTGTCATGAGTTTTACGTCCTTGAGGTTTTGTGGTGTCTGTGTGACTTAGCTGCTAATTGTACTTAAAATAATCCTGCTCTCTGGTCCAAGAAGTTCAAAATGCAGTGAGCTTGTAGAAAAGAAATGGAGGAGTCGTAGAACAAAAGTGTTGTACTTCCAAATACCTTAGTTGCTTCTGTACACTAAGTTATTTCAAGGACTGTTGAAAGCCAGAGCTATTCAGTGGGTTTCTATTAGGGCCTACTGGGTTATTTAACAGTAATCTATTAATTTTGGAAGATTTGCTCAGCGGGGAGCTGTGCATTCACTTGAGTCCCGATGGCCCAGGTGGATGCTATGTTCCTCTTTGGGAGCTGGCAGTATTGTTTTGTTGCTGCTGACTGAGGGACTGGGAGTGCCCTAAGAAAAGTGTGGTGTCTTGACATGGGACCTTACAGAGCAAGGTACTTGATCATGGACAGCTATGAAGTGGTGTTCTTAAGGAACGGAAGTGTGAGAGGTTTTTCTGCCTGTCCTTGACTGATACTTCTTTGCCTTAATTTTGTAGTGCGTGATGTGCTTGCCATTCATTTAGTTACTGCACCATAGGTAGCTAGGGGTGCTAAACTGCGTGCTGATAACTTACAGAATTATTTTGAGTAACGTGGGGTTCAGTGGAGGCTACTCTGCAGCACTTGGTTTGAACTGCTATGTCTCTCTTCAGGTGAGCTCCAGTTAAGTGTTCGCTGGTAGCTGGGTCATACAAGGAATGAATCAATGCAATGGAAAGTGTGCTGAAGGCATACGCAGCCCTTCAAAGTTTTACCTGTGTGTTTTTGGTATGGCATTATACAGTCTAGTCTTTGATATTTTTCATAGTAAAAACTGCAGATTTTTCTAGTTTAGGTTCCTGTATAAGCAAAAAAGTTTGGGAATTTAATTCTAAATAAGCTTTTAATTTTTTAAGTATTTTAAAACAAGTTGCTTCTTGATTTGTTATATTGCATGAAGCATTTGCTTTTTCTTTAAGGTGTACTTAGTCTAAATGACTGTGAATATCCATGTGATATTTGCAGTATTGAAGAACTACAAAAAGCATCTTTAACGTTTAATTTTCATATGAAAAGGTCATTTACATAATGAGACAATGAAGCCTTTGGGCAAAGATGAATGTAGAAGAAAAATCCATTAATGTAGATTCTGCCGAAGAGTTTGAAAGGGTCTAATTCACAAAACTTTGAATACTATATTATTGCTAGCACTTACTGGAATAAAAATATTCTGCTTGCCTAAAGAGTGGCAAAATCCTAATGCACATTTTCTTTTGTGATTTCTTCAGGGACATCTTGCTTTTGTTAGTGATGGCTGTTTCTGTATAACTTTAGTCTTTCAGCTTAGCTCTATAATAATACTTAGCATTTTTGTTCTACCTAATGAATCTTAACACCTCTGAGAAGTGTGTTTCTTACTAGCCTGTGTTTACAAGTAAGAAGGATTAGCTTAGTCCTCATAGGTAGGGACAAGTTTGGAAAGAGTGCATCTATAAACAGCAGTTTTGTTAAACTGGTATAAAATCTCTTCTGGATTTCTGATTCTTAATCAGGCTGTAAGCTTGGTCTCAGATCTTGATTTGAAACAGAATGAGTCTGCACATAATTTTTATAGTGATCTGACCAAATCTGTTTAAAATCTGAAGCAAGTTGTAATAAATCACAGCATTCTTCTATCTAGACCTTTAAGTCACTATAGTGAGAATAAAAGCAGACAATCCATTATTTTAGTGCAATCTTCACATGTAATTAGTGTTGAAAATGTGGCTGAGTTCTAGGAGATAGAGATGTATATTGATTTGATAAATCATCTAAAAAATATATGCTTTAAAAAATATATGCTAACATTTGCAACAGGGCCTTTATTTAATTTTAAGGCAAAATAGAATATGCCTGAGAGGCCTGGATGAATTGCAACCAAGGCAGTTTGTAGTGACCTGGATTTATTTGCCGTTGTATGCATTACTTAATATAAAAATGGCAAAAGCACTGAAACTGTTACCTCCACTGAATCATTACCTCTGCTAAAAGCATTAGCTATCATGGGTAAGGTGACTTGGCATCTCAAATGA
Source organism: Apteryx mantelli (assembly GCF_036417845.1). Taxonomy (NCBI): domain Eukaryota; kingdom Metazoa; phylum Chordata; class Aves; order Apterygiformes; family Apterygidae; genus Apteryx; species Apteryx mantelli. Next base: position 12,434,143 of record NC_089999.1, read on the forward strand.
CATGCAGTGATCTCCAGGGATTTAAAATTCTCCTTTCCCTTCCCCTTTTATCCTATCAGAGCACGTAACAAACCTTTACTACAACATGAAAATGTGCTGATGAGGCTAATAACTCATTGTGCCTGCCATGTAGCATATTTGTGGCAAAATAACAGTCTCTGCTGGAACGGTGTTCATAAGCTGCATGGGTTAATGCGTTCACCTGTGCATTAAGGTAGAATGCACTGCAAACCACTCAGGGTTGCTGGGAAGGGAGGTCATTGAATGGAAGAGGAAGCTAACAGGATAGCCGCTTGCTTGTAACGGATAACTTTAGGCAAACTGAGAAGACAGGCAGAAACATCATCTGGCCTTACACCTTGCCCAGATACTTTAATTTTGAACTTGTAGCATGATTTTAAACGATTAGTGATACCTTCTGTAACTTAGAAGGTGATTTGACTTCTCTTCTGGTCAGGTTCTCTGCAGTTCTGTGTGATGAACAGTAGAGAAGGGCAGTGTAGAAGTGATCTGGAGTGAGGCATCCAAGTCAGCAGAGTGCCATACCATGTTTCTAGCCGTCAACTACAAAGGAAGAATGAAACTATGCTTTCCAGGGTCTTATGTAACATTTTGATGATTTTTTTTTTTTATTATGTTCAAATGCTTTGAAGATGTTTCATTTAGTCCTGTAGGTTATAGCTGGCTTGAAGCTATGCAAGGGTGAAAAAGGTCTAACTTGTCTCCAAAGTGAATTCTAATATAAAATTTTTAACTTTCTGTTTTTGACTTTTCTTCTTCTTCTTTCTTTATCAAAAAAAGAAAAAAAAAACTTTAGTGGTCATGCAACATCAGATTTTAAGCTGTAGAAAAAGGAGAAAAATTAAATAAAACTTTATTCTGTGCTTACAAGTCCTAGAGAGAAATCATTTAAAAGCAAGACTTTGTCCTTGATACTTCAGGAATAATGTTACATTTGTATAGAGTCTGAATTGGACCTTGATTGGACCTAAAAGCTGTGAGGAGAAGTAATATCAGGCCAAAGAAAGAGGTAATTACATTTGGCATGAAAAAATATTCCTTGTCCTTTAAAGGAAACACTGGTTACATCTTTCAAATTCTTCCTCACCTGAGCTATGTCTTCTATCCACATTGCATAGCTCTTTTTGTTAGCTGATGGTTTTTCAGTTTGCACTCCCCTCCCATGCAATTTAATTTATATCAAGTATTCAGTACTTAAATGTGTCTTTACATTTGTTTGTATTTTGAATTGATATTTCCCGATCTTTGTTTTAAATGTTTTAAATGATCTATGTTATTACATTGGTTCTGAAAATTGTGCTTTTAAAATTCTGAAACTGTGAATGAAAAAACTTGGAAAAACCTCAGAAACTGAAGCAGAACAGGAAGCGCCAGATTTAGTAAGTCTGCGGACAAAGAGAAAATGAACATGAAAGTGTTGGGATAATGATTATGAGATCTTCAGTTTTGCAGATTAAGTTTATTCTATAAATAAACTTTAATATGCCACCATGAGTCTATTTTGGGCTGGAGAAGTACTTCCTTTTAATCCTTCTTTCTAGTAGTTAAGTGATGTCCGGAACAAAATCTTATTCTGTGCTGGAAATTTCCTAGTCTTGTAAAGAGTTTTGCCACATTTCACCTAGCAGTATGATGCAGTTAAATCCTGGTGGATTTGAGTTTAGAAATTAGGAAAGTGGTTTTGCCTTTCATATATCTGAAACAGCATTGCTTTAAGAAAAATAGTCATCAGCAGTTAGTGCAGTCAGTGTAGCCTGCTCTGTATTCTGTGATGATGTTAATGAAGGGTGTTATCAGTGGAAAAGTAATCTAGCAACTTTTTGGTGTCTCTGCCTTTCTTGCAGATAACGATGGGATTTTTCTTTTCCTGAAGAATTACAATCAATCTTTTTGCAATAACTAATTCCCCACCTTTTTGTGTTACCTGACACTCAGGTTTGTCTTCTCATCACCTTGCTTAAAGAGTGGCTGTGTAACACTGTCTTGTGTTAACTATTCTTATTGCCTAAATATTGAGTAAATTAAGAGTAGAGGTGGGTTAAAGGAGGAAGGAAGCATAATATATGCTAGTTCTAATATAGAACACTGCTGGCTAAATATCTACAAAAGCCATAGAGTATTATAAGAACAGAGGTTAAAAGCAGAATATAAAAATATTTGATAAATATATCTTTATATAAAATGTTCATAATTTATTATGTAAATGTACTGCTTTTAATGGAGACTGTGATGTCCCTGGGGGATGTCTTGTGGATCTCTTCAGTGGGAGACTCCAACTGCTTAAGCTATTCAGGGCATTGTCGCTCTTTAGGATTAAGTCATTCTAATATTTTTTTCTATTTCTATATTTCTCTTGTGAAATAGAGGACAGTGTATTTATATGGGGCTCTGAAATCTGAGTTATCACATCAATCTGAACTGGTCAGTGGTGGTAAAATTACTGGAAGATGGTTTGACAGAGAGCATGTTAGATGGTGTATGTAAATACATCTTTTTTTCCGTTTAGTTTAAAATTTGGAACAGTCAGTTGTTATCCACCTGGATGCCTAGAATATGTTGTGATGCTATAGAAATGCTTATAAAATCAAAAAGTACAATCCAAGCTGGTATCTCTTGGTTGTTAATTATGCAAAATAATGATTTTTCTGTAACTTTCCCTATTGATATGATGAATCCTTAAACGTCTAAAAAGTTATCAGTCATATTCCTTTATAATTCTTTGAAGTTCCTGTGTGAGAGTTGTAAATACCGGTGGGATATACAATGCAATTACTTGAGAGTCAGAAATTGGAGAGTCAGGTGGTCAGATAATGTTTATTACTAGATATAAAACAGAAAATAATTTTGTTTTAAGGTGTACTACCCTTTGACTTACTAAGATGGCAAGAGGCAGTAGTTGCCTCTGTTCCCAGACGTCGCACTGTTGCTGTGGGTTAGGGTGATTTCTTTCCTCTCAAGGACTGTAGCAGAGATGATTGTAAGTGCCACTTTGGCTTGAACCATATGTGGATGAGGTGAATGTGGAACCTTAAGAATAGTATACATTTAATCATGAATGTTTTTAAATTTTATAATAAAGTATAAGCATACTTAAAGCTAGTGTGGCATAATGCATGGTCTTTCAGGATAGTTCTTCAAAATGTTGGTCCTCAGATGTTTCTGGAGAATTCTCTTAGCAGTAGGTATAGCCATGGAAATGGAATTTGGAAATAGTGAAGCTACCTGTTTGCTATCATATGTTAAAAAACGTGTCTGATTCAATTCTTTGTGTTCTACCAAAGTCTTAATAGGGTCTCAGAACTAAACCACATGTTAGTTTTTTTATGTTTTATTTCTTGACTATGTAGGCTAGTTTCTCTATTTCTGATTCTCGTTGATTATTTTCAGCCTTTCACAGATTGCTCAACAAACTTGTTACTGTGTGTTTGTAACAGTGTAACAGAAGACATAATTTTATGATCTGATTCACTCTTCTTTGCATCTGTGTTTGAGATTATTTTTCAGATGGATTTATCCCCAAGAGCTGGGGAGGAAGGCTCAAAACAGAACCTTTTATCGTATATCAGTTGTATGTGTACATGTATGTATGTGATATGTTGTTCATGTCAAAACGTGACTTCCAAGTGAGTAACTATTTTTCTTTTAATTGCTTAGAAATTAAGATTTAGCTAGGTCTAAATAGTCTTTGAACGTATTGTCATTCTTCCTTTATTTGTCGTAGTACTTAAGTAGTATGCTGAACTAGAGTTCGCTTTTTTTAACTGCCAAAGACTAACCCTTGATTAAATACTTGATCAAAACTATACCAGCAATCATAAATTATTATTCCTTCCTTCTTTTCCTTGTTGCTTTAGTACACATTTATTTCGGTAAGTGCAATGAACAGAATATCAGCTTGTTCCAGATTTAAGACGAGTTCTTGCTGAAAGTCTGGAGAGCCGTTTGCCAGTAAAAGAGTTAGCAATTCAATGATTATAACTAGATGTCAAAGTTAATTCATTTGTAAGATGAAGGAAAAGATTCACACTTCTTTGAGAAGTGCTATGTCTGAAGGCTCAATAAACTAAGAGGGATTTATATGGTGAATATACATTACAGACAAAATGAAAAACTTGATTTAAAATGAATTTGCCAATTCCAGGTAATATAGAAAATAGATTATCATACCAGCTGTATAAGTAAAATCCTGGCCCAAGTAGTGTCTTAACACATTTTACATTAATGGTGAAACTTAGTCAACGTGAAAGAAACATCAAACAGATGGAAGACTCACTTTTCCCAAGTAGGAACCTAGACTGTCAGAAAAGAGTTTGAGCCCATCTTCTATCATAGATTTATCAGATCCGTAGTAGCTGACTAATCTTACTAAAACTGATAGTCTTCCAATTATTAGTCTACAAGGCTATAGAAAACAAGGCCTTACTGCAAGGCTATGGGAAACGCTGCTTTTGTACACAGAAGTCACTGATGATTCTTAATTTTCAGGCTTAGTCTAATTTTTTTATTAAAGAACAGTACCATTTTACAGTATAGATGCATTAAGAATCTGGACTATTGGAAGAGAGGATATGGAGTATTTGTTATATTAGGATTTATTTTGTAGCAAGCTCCTTAGGTGTAGTTTGCCTTTGTAGTAGTGCCTTAAACTTATTTCCAGAGTATTGCTTGTACCTGAAAAAGACTGAATTCTCTTAGGGACTATTGTTACCTTTGAGTTTGATTTTTAGTAGGTTATTTCTTTGATAAGAGTTATATAATTTTGTGTATCTTAACAAGCGTTAAGTGTCTAGATGATTTTCATGGTGGTAATAAAATTGGAAGGAGCTTTTCTGAGTCGTGACAGAAGCTGCTGTTCTCTATGACAATGCATAACTACAGTCTGTTTGCAAGCAAAACTGACAGAGTGCCAGCACAGAAGAGCAGAGTTTTGCTTGTAATCTAAATCAGACTAAATATCCATTCTAAATATTGAAAAGTTTGAGAAATAATCATCCTAGAAAATCATGTACAATTTATGTAAAATATGAAGAAGCATCAGAAGAATATGGTAGTAGAAATGGAAAGAAAAATAAGAGGAATGAAGAGGTTAGAAACTGAGCAATGAACAAAACTGAAGACTTTGCTCAGATGAGGGTAAGCATCCAAAACGTGGTTGCTTACTTTGTGGGCTTCCCTAACCCCGATTTGTTTTTCTCCATGCTTCTGTCTTCCCGTGGGAGGGAGGGTAGTTCAGGGCTCCTGTGAACGTGTTGCAGCAGGAACTGTGCTGTGCTGCAAGATGGCTTATGCTCTATGTTTAAAATTGCTTAAAACTTGTACCTCTGCCTCCTCTCCCTTTACTTTTCTGCACCATTTCCACACTTGGCTGTGCTGGTCAGGTTACTGAGTGCTATCTCTTTTCTAGGGACAGCAATAGTTTATTCAGAGCATCTAGAGCAATACCAGCACCTCATCTTGGAGGAAGCAATATGTGCTCTGACAAGGGCCTGTGGCCTGGAGAGGTGGCATCCTGTGATTCATCAGGGCTGGCAGTAACTGTGTTCCATCGCTGGGAAGGAGTTTACCAGTTCTTTAATTGATACAGTAATTGCTTTTGGCCTTAAGGTTGCAGCCTATTGCACTTAAATTTGCGGTATTGTGTGTGGCAAAATTTACTTTAATGATTTTCAGAGGCTTCTGAATTTTCAGGTTCTTTTAGCTTTCTTCTTGTCTTACAGGGTTGGACTGGTAAGCATATAAAACTAGGCTCATTTAATTCTTGAGGGTATAAAATATAGCCAGTAAGCTTTAACTTCTCAGATGGTGGGAGGATTATTTCACTGTTGGGGCTATTATGTAGCAATTCCCATCCACACTAGCATTAGGGGGAAGGTTGTCACAGAACCTGTACTGATTAGCTTTGCTTGAAGCAAATGTAATCCAAATAGCAATGTGACAGTGTGCGCCCTGACGGAGGTACTTTACAGATGGATAAAACAGGCTAATAATACTTAATAACATTCTTTTTGAGGATGGTAGCTGTGAGAAGTAAGCTCTTTGAAGATTAAAACTGTCACATAAATGCTAAGTATTCATGTTACAGAAAATTGGCAAATCCTATTGTAATAACTAAATCTTCTTCCACTGTCCTCACACAAGATGTTAAACCTTTGATATGCATTGTGGTTAGGTCTAATAGAACCGAGAAGAGCTTTAGCCTCAGCATGAGCCACTGCTACCAAAAAACAAAGAATAGATAGGAGGAAAAAAATAAAAATGGCTTCAATAATTTGAACTTTTCTTAAAATACCAAAACTGTGTTGCTGTTATCCTTGAATTCCTGTTGCACAGTGTTATTGGTAAATGTCGTGTTAAGACTGTTAAGTCTTTAGTGAGATGCGCTGTGTAGTTTGAATGGTGCCCTTTTTGATATTCTGGTCGTGAGAGATTCCTTAAAAGAGAATTAACTGTTTTGGTTTTGGAGGTGTGTGGGGGGGGGGGGGGGATTTTGTGTGTGTGTGTGTCCCCATATTATCAGGTGGGTTTGGGGGGAGGGAGAGGGGGAGCTTTTTTTTGTCATAGATGGTTCATTTATCTCAAATGCATTTTGAAGTTTTTCCTATTGGGAGTTATTCCTAAACATGCTTTACATTTACTTGCACCTTTTACCTCTTTGAAGCTTTTCAGTAATTGATTTGGTTCTTGACAACTTCGTAACCACAGCAATTGAGTCACAATAAAGACTAATGAAAAAAAGTAATAAAATTTTCATGTATAACTAGGATGAAGATTCCTGGGGGAATAGTGAGCAAGTGATTACAGGGAAGATAATTGTCTGGTTAGAGAATTATATGCCCTGTGAGTTTGATATTGAACCTGTAAAATTGTCACTTAAAAATCAAAATATTAGAATTATTAAAACCAGAGCTTGAAGTCAGGAACAGCCCAAGGTAGGTGAATTTTGTTTGCTTTCTGCAGGATGATCAAGATGTCTGTTTATACTAAAAATCCGTTTTGGCTATTTTTAGTAAAGAATGAATGCCATGTAATGCTGATGGTTGCAAATTATTGCTTGCCTGTATATTTGAAATCTTTTTACGGCATTGACATAGCAAGCTGTTTTTTTATCCAGTAGTGACATTAGGAATTCAGATTATTTTCTCCTTTTGTATAATATTGTGGACATTTTGAAGCTTACAATTATGGGGAAAAAGTACCAGCCCTACTAGATATGTTTTTAGATACTTTAGTCAAATGAGCTCAAAGTTTCTTGATGCCTCACCCTAACTGCACTTTTTATCCTCTCTGTTTTTTCCTCTGGCTTATGTAGTTATCTAGTTTCCTGTTTGATTTTTTCAGCACTGCTGATATGTTGTGGCCTGCTACCTAGATTTATTTTTTTTAATGGTCACCTGTAAACAAGAATAAATATTTAATTTGACAACATGAAAAGAAATTAAAGTATTGGAGGTTTTGATATATAAAGATTTTATCAGCCTTTTGGTGCTGTTACTGCTACTCATACTAACAAATGATGATTTGCCGGTCGTTTCTGTGATTCTGATGTAATCAGAGGTTACCAAGTCACTGATTTGTTTTCAGCAGTCTCTCCTTTCTTTTTATAAAACAAAGAAAAAAAAAAACAGATGTATTGTTTCTGTGTCCAGTTTATTATAGATTATGTTAATTGGCTGTAGGTTTATAGTAGCCATGGCAGGTTAACTCCATCTAGTCTCAGTTAAACTACTGGGATTGAGTCCTTTTCAGTAATTAAAGCAGCTCCTTAGTGATAGCTTATAGTACTTTTACAGAGTATTTCAGAGTATTTGGGAACTATATGAATCTTTATCAAACATCCATTTTATGTAGACTAGAATTTATATTCATTTTAGTGGAGAGACAGTTAAGACACGGAGAGGTTAAGTGTCTCTTGCCTGGGTGTCTCAGAAAGGTAATATTAGAGTAATGAGTTCAAATGCTGTGGTTTTATTCCTATCCCTTTCTTGAACAGACAACCTTATGCTTTTGAAGGCTGCATCAACTTTTGAATTTCACCCCACACCGTTTTAAACAATTTTGTTTGGATTTTGAGGGTAGAGGGAGAAGCGTTGTAAAGGAAGTTATTGGTGGTGGTTGGTCCTGACTTTCCTAATAAATATTAAATACAAATTTAAGATGTATTTATGGTGCTTACTCTCACTGCATATGTTATAGGCAAGGTGGAGAGTAATTATGCTATATAAGCGCTCACAAATCCTTTAAGCCTGACTAAAAATTTCTTTTAACCTTTAGAGAAGCCCCCCCTCCCTTAATATTAATTTCTTACGATTCTTACAATTCAGGTGTGAATTGTTGCACCTTAAGCAGCAATGGGTGCTCTTAAACTTTGGTGTCGCTCCTCTTAATGTGTCTGTAAACCTTTGAACTTCTTTGCAAGGGAACTGGAGAGCAGCCCTGTGCTGAAAGGTGGGCTCTTGGTTCTTGCTTTAGGTGCAGGCTAGGTGCTGGTGCCAAGCAGAAGCTGTGGTGCGTGGCAGTTCTTATATTCTTGACCTCAATATTTTTCCTACTGTTGCATCATTAATTTTTAAGGCAGATTTCAGCTACTTATAGTGTTAGAATGAAATATAGTATTGAGCTAATTTGTAGGTACATTAGGTTAGACTCATTAGTTCTCTACTTTAAGAAACTGTGATAGATTGTGCAATGTAGGTACTTCCAATAGTGAGGAATCAGCTTTGATATAACTAATATCTTCTAGCTCTGTTTCCAGGCAATGAACAAGCAAATATTATTAGGTGTATTTAGTTACATAGACATTTTTATGATGACTCCTAATAAAGAAGGTTTACTAACAGTCTTGTAACATCAGAGTAACTTTTGCTGAGATAGGTATTTGCTCCCCAGCTTGTTAAGTTTTGCACAGATGTTTGTTATGCAAAATTGGCCTGTGCTTTGTAGTATGCCCTTTCTCTTGAAGTGATAGAGGTTGTGCTGTATGTTTAACCACTTACTACTCACCATGCATTTTAAAACTTTCCAAGATAAAAGAAGGTGGGGGTGGGATTAGTGCTACAGGATGTGGAAAGAAAAAAGCTTCTAAGATTAATAGACAACACGTCTGCAAAACTTGCTAAAGCTCAGCTGTAAGGGTTGATTTCCTCTAGTTTAGTTAAACATAACTTAAGATGCTTCTAAAAATGTTACTTTAACATTGCACATTTTGCTTGCCCAATCTGTAGTATCTGTTGCCTGAAGACAAACATTTTGTGGTAGGTAAATTACTGTTTTATGTTTATGTTTTATTTGGGCTATGTTTTTTTTAATACTAAATAAACTTTAAAAATGAGAGTGAGCAAATGTAAATGTTGCAGAATTTGTCTTAGGCTCTTCACACTATTAACCTTCATTTTTATGCACTCCTGTTAAAACTTTAAGTAGGATGAGGAGGAGAGCAGTAACTTCAGCTGTGTTCTGTGCCTTCCTTTTTTGAACAGTATATTAAATATAATGTCCCGTACATGGGTATCTAACATTAGGCTTCTACATAAAAGCAGTGTATATTTTCAGAGGGAGTTTCCCTGCACCTCCCACTCCCATCAGTGACACTGCTAGATGGGATCTCCTCTGAATTTCAGGCCAATTCTATATAGGTGGCTGAATATGGATTTAAAAGTCTAGAGTTGGGCATCTGGGCTTGAATAGTTTGAGCTATAGTTTTATCCTAAAAGGAAAACTCCAGGATGGCTTGGTAATAAATATGTGGAGTGAAAGCAGGGGAAAGAGAGCGAGTACCAGCAGGGGATCGTTTTATTGCACAGTTGCTTTTGGGAGGTGTTACGCAAATCGTTAGCTGGACAGTTGTTTAAAAAAAAAAAAGAACTGTAAGTCTATATAAACAGCATTAGGTTTAAGTAACACCATTAGACTAAAATTATTCTCAGCAATTGGATGAACTGGAGGTTTGCTACAATTACTGTAGGTTGGAGTGAATATTTTAGCTGAGGTTGCATGGTTTCATTTAAACTTTATTAAACAAACTGGAGCTCAAGTATTCCCTGGAGAGTGGGATGCAGCACTAATCTTTTGTTAAACTGTCTTTCACACTTTTGGAAACCATCCAGCAAAAGTAGCATTAAGAAGGCTTCTATTAGTAAAGCTGCCTAGATAGAATGACATAGTCTGTGACTTTTCCTTTTGTGGAAAAGACCATTTGTTTCAATAATGTTATTTGGAAGCAGGCTTCCTTTTAATAAAATATTACTTTTGTATGCAGCTGACTGAGTCAGATATAATTTTAAGAAACAGAATACAGTATTTAACTGTTGAAACTTTTTATTATTTTGAATTAGAACTTCAAGAATATAGAAGCAAACTTCTTACTATGATGTGTCAGGAATTAGGTGTGCACTTCCAATCACTTAGCTACATTGCTTCCACTGCAATAATACTGAGGTTGTGCCATGTGTTTTTGGTAGGAACAATGTGGAGAAAGTTTCTGCTGTGTTGACTATCATAAGCTTATTTTGGAAAGTCTTACGTGTTCTGTTTTTTCCGCTGTCAGGTTATGAATGCAGCAACAGTATATCTGAAAGAGTAGTGTCTGTGTGTATGTATAATGAAAGTGGCTTGTGAACAGTCTTTTCTTATGTATTTATAGATGACTGTCTTCTAAAAGTATTTTGTTGGACTGTGCCTTTGGAAAATGTGAATGTAGTTCATGAAGGAATTTCAATGTTAGAAGTGGGATTGTTACTTTTAATCCTACCCTTAGGCATAAATGTAGTTATCTCCATGGTTTGATGTTTGCTGCTACTCAAACACCTATTTATATGTTGTTTATTATTGTTTTTAACAGATGCTGCTTTAATTCATTTGTAAAGTTGATTGACCGGGCAAGTGTCGGTCAATCACTGAGCAGGCGTTTAATGAGCCTCTTAAGTCTTTGGTTGAAAAAGGGGAGAAAATAGTCTTAAAATTCTTTCTTTACACTTCTCTTTATTTCCTGCTCCCTCTAAAAAGAGATAGTAATAAAGAAAGATATCACCAGTGAATACAACTAAGTGTGATTAAGGGTTGTTGTCTGGAAGCTGAGGGCCAAGGTTGACATCTGCCTGTTAATAGTGTAAAGTTTGCAACAAGTGACATCTTTGATCTTAGTTGGACTACCTATTCAACATAAGGATTTGTGGAATTGAGAGAGAAAAGGTAGCTTGTGGGTATGTTTCAGTTTTTTATTATTATTATATTAGTAAATTGCTTCTGGAAATATTACTTTCATAAGTTAAGACTTAGTTTTATTTGATCTCTGCAGGCCATCTTGTTCTACCACTATACCAAATAATTGGCACTTTGGTGTTGGAGTTTTGCATTCAAATATTTTATTTGTCTTCCAGACTTAGCAAACATCGATAACATCTTTGTTTTCCACTCTGCTTGTTTCAATAGTACTTGCATGTGTCTGGATCTAAACATATAAAGAACTGATTTTTATAGAGCTTTGCAGATGATTTCAAATGACCTACATTATTCATTTTAATGCGTCTCTGGGAAGGAATGGAAAAAATTATTTTGCTTGCAATTCTATGACCCGTTTTGTAGTTTCTGCATGAAAACAGTAATATTAAGTGATCTCTAGCACTAATAACTTGCTTTTAAAATTAAACATAGACTAGCAATATTAACTTACCATCTTTTACTAGGTGATATACTGGCAGTTCTTTTTGAAGGTGTTAGTAACACTGGTTGAGCAGTCCTCTTCCTTCCCATCTTCTCCCCCCCCAACCCCATCCTTCAGTAGGACTCCAGTATGGTCTTTATCATAAGCTAAAGAATGTTAAATAGAAATTTGGTTGTGGGAAATAGGATTTAGCCAATGTTGGGAAGGACCTTAACTCTTCCTAGCAGCATGGAAAGCCTGAGGCTTTGAGAGCAGTGGAAAAGTGGAGTCGGAAGTATGGAATGTTCTCCCTTTTTTATGAAAGAGAAAAATGATACCGAGGTGTGCTAGTTGGTTACCAGCTCATTTAGATGCTCGAACATCACATTGAAGGTCAATTTTAGTTTAGTTTAAATGAGTTGTAGGCATTTTGAGTAAGTGTTGTGCTGAGGTAGAGTACCTCATATTCTGTTAGTTGCTTAAATATGCGGCACAGTAAAACAAATATAGTGATACAGTGAGACCTGTTTGCTTAAAGGCTTTCTCTTTCTTGTGAAACAGCAAAACAACAAATCTACCAAGGTTAAATTAATTCACTGTTCTTTGTTACACCAAAGTTTAGCGCAGGAAACATTGCTCTAAGCAGTTTTGTCACCAGAGAGGTAGTTGCATTTCAGTGACTCCTAGAAACGTGTAACTTATTAAGCACTTAAGGATGTAAGGTGGTATATAAAAGACTTCTCGAGTACTAATATGGGCTACAGCTTAGGTTGCCAAATTACAAATTGCTTTAATTTCTACTAATACAGATAAATCTCATAAAGGAGTGATCAATAAATTTCATGAATATGAAAGTACTTGGCTGGCTAAAATCACCAATTCTAGCACATTGCATATAGTCAGTTCACGTTTATTGGATAAATAAAATTTTCCATTAGAAGAGTAACTGGAAGTTTTACGTGGCTGTGGGGCATTGTATTTTTAAACTAATCTGAGAAAGAAAATAGTGCACAAGTATAGCTCAGCAAGACTGTACCTGTGTTCCTATCGAGCAGTTCCCATTGCTGTTACGATAGCTGGGAGCACCCGTGAGAGCAGCTGGAAAGCAGCTAGGGCTGCACGGAAGGGCTCTGCGCAGCAGCGGCTGGCTTTGTCGGGGTGGCGACAGCAGGCCGCTGTGCGGGTGAGTGCCCCGGCTCCTGCACGCGGAGCCCCCTTCCCCGCTCCCTGCCGGAGTGCCGCGCTGCCCAGGAAGCGTGGGGAGCGGGAACGGGAGGCGCAGGGCGAGCAGTCAGAAATGAATGCTAGAGGTCGTTTTTTGGTTTTGTTTTTAATTATTATTTCTAATACACAGGTAATAAGATAAATGCTACTATTAGTTTTGTTTGCTAGTGGAAAGAAGCTGTGGTCCTAACTTGAAACATATTTTGATAGTGTTAGGACTGTTGTAAGGAGAGAGAGAGAGAAGAAAAAAAAAAAAACTTTTGTGCAGACAAAAGAAAGGAAATTAAATCTCTGAAAAAAATCCTGAGATTTTGTTCTTAATCAGAAGGCTCAATTATGTGGCTCTTATCAGAGCACACTCCTACAGTTAAATGTGCAGATGGAATCAGGCCTAAAATATGTAATTGTCCAGGTTTGACTACAGCTTGTTATATTACAAAAGATTTTAAAATTGTTCTGGATGTGTACTGAGATATCTTTGAGCTTTTTTTTTTTTTTTCTTTTCCTCTTTTATGACCAAAAAGCTTTTGGGAGGAGGAAAGATAACTGAGAAGTCAATGATGGAAAAGCCCCACAGAAAGTTTCTATACAACTTCAGCTTTAATTAAATTCTAATCTTTTACCAATAACTGTAGGTATACAAACTCTTCTGTTTAATAAAAACAACAGAAAAAAACCACTTGGTATTCAGATTTGCCAACATAATATGAATAAAGACTTTTATGAAAGGTCTTTGAATTTTTCCATGCAGTCAGGAAACTAAGCCTGAAATATTGTTCAACTTGTATAATTGAATTATATAAGAAAACTGATAATGGTATGATACTGTATGCAGTGGCTGTGTTGTGCATGTTTAAAATTTATGTTGCAGAAAGCAATAATTAGGTTACTTCAAAGTCCATTATAATGTGTAAAGCCTTAAGCATCTGGTTAGTTAAGACTTTGTTTGTGTATCAACATTTTTGCTGAATGACCGCAAAACAGTTTGGATTAATTGGTGAGGAGTTCAAAAAACATTAGCAGAATGGGAGAAAAAAGCAGAATCCTGAGTCTGTTTTTTATTGAAAATGGGTGTGTGTGCATATAATAAAAACATAAGAAATTTTAAAAAAAAAGCTTTCATCAAAGAACTGTTGTTTAGATTTTGTCTAGGACCTAGGTTGTGTGTTTTACCTGCCAAAATACCGAAGCCAGTAGCTTCCTTATTTTTGTCCCCTTAGAAATCTCAGGTTTTACGTCATTAAGCATTCTGTGGTGGTGTTCTGTCCCCTCTGACGGAAGGTTACTGCCGTGATGTTGGGTGTAAGGGCCGGGGAGAGCTCAGGTGAAGTGTCCCTCTGTGAGGTGAAGTACCTCTCTGGTAACGTCTTCCCCATGTCTGCGAGAACGGCTGAGCCTTGAGGGTCACTTACGTTGCAGCATCTTTATTTTGCTTCCCATTTCCTTCATGCAGAAGAGCTTGGGGGTGGGTGGGTGGAGAATGTCACTTAAAACTGTAAATATCATGTCTCAGAGTCTGTTTCCAATTAGCTAAGGAAATTCTCGGAAGAAAACTAATTGGTGTGCCTAACAAAGTGTTCTAGCTTTTGTTAAAGCATCACATTTAAAGGCAGGAAGAAAGGAAATGAGTCTATGTACAGAGGTTAATATGAAATGGTGACATTTAAACACCATCTATGCCAGGTAACTGTATTATACCAACATTCTTCTGCCATATAATTGAACTTTGTTTATTTTATCAAAACAAGATATTTGATGATAATAGCTTGGGTATGTCTTTTGCCAAATCCATACTTACTGACAGCACCAGTGCAATACAGGTCACGCTTTAGTTTTATTTCTTAGATCCATGAAATCTTTTTTTCTATAATAAAATTTGGGGAAGAAAAAACCCGCAGCCCAAGTCTGATTTTTACAGAGTGGTAAAGTTAAGTCACTAGTCTGTGTAAACATTGACTAGGATTAGAATTAGGAATGTTTCAACCTGATTTCTTTCTTAGGAACCATTTTCTCTTCTGATGAATGAATGAATTGACATGTAAAAGTCTGAGAGCGCTGCGTGACGTTCTGAGGTGTCCTGTTTTGGTGTGGCTGACAGACGGTTTGACACGCTTCTGGGCATGTCAGTGTTTTCTCTGTCTGGCTTCTTGTTTCAAGGGAAGGAGAATTGTCTTACTATAAATACAGTGAAATAACTCTCAAGTACTGCATAATTTCTTTAAGCATCTGGATGGTAAATAGCTCTTTTGACAATGTGATCCAGCACATAGTGTGTTATTCTCTGCAACTTGCTTTTCACAAAGCACTTGGATTTTGTTCGGTGGGATACTTGAATGTATACTTTATGCATGTGGGGATAATGCAGTTCCTTTCCTTGCTCCGAGCCTCTGGGGTACATTGTTAGAAAGTTTCTATATGCTTGTAAGATATGAGGTAGAGGTGGCTTTTCAAGAAGCTCAAGGGCAGGCATAAAGGAGATTTCTTCCAACTTTTCATGGACACATTTGTAAACAAGTTTGAAAAGGCTGTAGCTGGTAATCAGTTTTTGGCTGTGCAAGAAAGGTGAAGAATTACAT
Source organism: Apteryx mantelli (assembly GCF_036417845.1). Taxonomy (NCBI): domain Eukaryota; kingdom Metazoa; phylum Chordata; class Aves; order Apterygiformes; family Apterygidae; genus Apteryx; species Apteryx mantelli. The sequence continues at coordinate 12,449,602 of NC_089999.1, forward strand.
TTAGTCCAAAATTTAGCTATAGTATTCCTGTTAAATTCATGCTTCACTGTACTGTCTTGAGAACCTGTAAGTGGCGATTAAATATTTTTTTTCTACAACAAGATAGACTGCTTGCTGGAGAAAAGTGCTTGAAGCGTTCTGTTGGAGCTATTCTGAGTAAATGTTCACCACTGTTGGTTACAGATCATTTCTCTGGCCTACACGCAATGTAAAATTGAACATAAAACTAGCTTATTTTCCTTTTGCATGACAATAATGGTGTTTAATTTGGAACAGGCCTTATAATATTCTATTGTAGTCAGAGAAAACCTGAGCAGTGAACTGTTGTAATCCTTGATGCTAACTTGACTTCTCTTTTTTTTTTTTTTTTTTTTTTTTGGAAGACTAGATTATTAGATCTCATTTTCCAATAGTCAGATTTTTCCACTAGTTAAGTGAAATCAGGCATTTAATTTTTTCTAATCTTTTTATTGTGAAGTTAAAATAAGGTGTATAGGATTCAGGTATCCTTGAGCTATTATGTCTTTATTGAATAAACCTCTCTCTCTTCCTCCCCCCCCCCCCAACACAGTTACAGACATAGAGCTAAAGCGACTGAAAGATGCTTTCAAGAGAACTTGTGGACTCTCATATTATATGACCCAACAGTGCTTCATCAGAGAAGTCCTTGGTGATGGAGTTCCTCCAAAAGTTGCTGAGGTAACCTCTATGTACTTACTGATGTTTTTTTGTTTTTTTTCTGGGGATGTATATGCAGTTGATAAACTATGTCTACAAATGTGCACACAAAAACATGCCTATTCAGGTACACAGCTAATTTAATTTCTTTCCATTTTTCATGCAGTATCACAGTGTACATCCTCTGTCTGAGGATAATATGCCAGACGTGCATATGGGCTGTCGCTCATGTGCTTGACTAAGCTACTGGCTCAAACCCACGTAATAGGTGATAGATGACTCTGAAGTACACCTAAATATCCGGATGTAGATTTAGGGAAGTGAAAGGCTGGGAATGGTTAACACTATATATAGCCCTTATAATAGAGGACTTTATTTACTGTGCAGATATGCATGCTGATGTTTTTTCTGAGATTCTGTTGGCTTTTGCTTTGTTTTCTAAAGTACAGATTAATCTTTACAAGCTCTTAAAACTAATTTTATTTATAGTAAATGTATAAATGAACTGGAAAATATCCAGAAATGAAATATGTTATATGGATATAAATATTGTATATATAAAATATAGTAATACGATCCTGCACACATTCATGTTTAGAAAAATATTTTCTTTCATAAACTTGCCTCTGACTCGAGAAAGAATTTAAAATACTGTTGCTAGAGAAAGAATAAGACTAGCCAGACCTTTCAAATGATATTTTGCTCCATGTCACTTCTAATCGCAGCTTCTATTTCTGGTATCTTCAGTGTTACTGACCTCACAGGCAGCATACAAGCCTTCCAGTTTTATTTAGATAATGTGAGTAGTGAAGTATGCAATGCAAAAGGTTTAACAGTGTGAAATATATTCCAGTGATATTATTTCCTTGTGTAGTTTGAAGACTTACTATGGAGAATAGCTGTTTTGTCTGTGAATGTCGAAGGTTCCTTTTCTAAGCTGAATCTTTTCTCTGTTCTTTTTTCTCCCAAGTGTTAACAAAGATGACAATCTTACTTGCTTCTGTAATATAGTTGACAGTTTGATTTATGTGGCTATTCAAGCCCTTAACAGGAGATACTGCAATATATATTAGCACCTATCAAATTAAAAGAAAGTGTATGATTTGCCCATAGCTTAAAACATGACTTCAGTATTAATTTCTATATGTGTTATCTGGATGCTTTTACTGTTAGTAGCCGTTACGATAAAAGCAAAAATGTATCCTGCGCTACATATGATTGGTTTGAAATAATTTAAAATGTCTAGAATTTTACATTAAGTTCATTTGTACTTTTGTATCCCTTTTATTCCAGTGCTTAGAATTAACTTAATGCTTTGAATGATATAAACTTTGTGGTCAGGAATAGAAACTATGGGTTTTCAAATACTGTCTACCAGTTACCTTCTACTGTTTTAATAAATCTGTGCTTAAGGACACAGCTTTGGTGATGATTATCCCTTTTAACTCTCAGTTCTCAGTTTCCAGTTGGTGAAGTAAAATTAATGGAAGAATCACGGTTGTTTTCTGATATGATCTCGCCATTTGGGAACATTGGCATCTCAAAATTTTAGTACAAATTATGGTGAACTTCCAGTATTTGTATTTAGCCAGTATATTAGCTATATCTGTGAGCTTGAATATTGTAAATTTGGATAAAACACAAGATTTGCTTCTATTCTTCTTGTAAAAAGAAGTGAAGACGCTTAATTTTTGGTGGACAGAAGGTGGAGGGTGTAAAGAGGATGGGGCCAGACTCTTTTCAGCACTGCTAAGTGATAGGATGAGAGGCAACGGACACAATCTGAAACACAGGAAGTTCCATCTGAACATAAGGAAAAACTTTTTTCCTGTGAGGGTGACTGAGCACTGGAACAGGTTGCCCAGAGAGGTTGTGGAGTCCCCATCCTTGGAGATATTCAGAAGCTGTCTGGACAGGGTCCTGGGCAGTCTGCAGGGCAGGTGACCCTGCTTGAGCAGTGGGTTTGGACGAGATGATCTCCAGAGGTCCCTTCCAAGCTCAACCATTCTGTGATTCTGCGACAAGCTCTACCAAATCTTGTTATGGTGATTTGCTGCTCCTAGCTGTCTGTTTTTAATTTCACTGAAGGTTTTCATTTTTATTGGTAGTCAGCAGAATAGAAATTGTCTGTACTTAACTCATCCAGTACAGTCTGGCACCTTGTCTCAATTCCATCAATGGGTTAAGCTTAAATGCTAGGAGTTGTATTGAATTGCTGAGTATTGCTATACATTTGTTTTTACCAGTTCCGCTCTTGAGTTTATGGGGAAAAACAATCTTAGTCAAGAAGTCTGGAAGCCTGAAGAGACAGAGAATGCCATCTTCATTTACATTGCTGGAAATTAAGACTTATTTAAATCAACATAAATTATTCTAAAATTATACCAGTGCAGCTAATTAAAAACTGAGTCCTGTGACGACTTCTTTTTCCAAACTCTATGTACTATATAATTTTAGTCAAATCACCATTTTTTAAATATAAAAGAAAACATGTGGTTATACTCTTTAGTTATCCATGAAGGATAACATGTCAGAAAAGATCATCTTTTATTATAAGTTGTGATGAGGAAAACATGATTTCACTGCTTCATTCACCCATGTATCTTTTTTTGTCTTAGAAGTTACATTAATGTGAAATATAAGAATTCTATCCCATTTTGTGCTCCTAGTGTTTTTTAGCTCAAAAGTAGCTATATTAAGACTGAAACTGTAGTGTTCAGCTGGCCAGCTGAGCTAACTGTGTATTTTTAAAACAGTTATGATTCCAGTGTTTAAATTACTTATTTTCATGACTGAAGGAAAATCACTTACATACATAGTGTAGCCTTGAAGGCATCTTGTGAAATCAGAATGATTAGAAAGCGTGGAAATCAAATCTCTGCCATGACATTGTCTGTGAAGCATATACAATCACTGTGTCCAAACAGAGCACAAATTTAGTTCTACTAATTTAGCCCCTCCGCATTTGTAATGGATTAAACTGAAGTAATAGAAGAGGATGATCTGAACGTCCTGTGGGAAGTTAATCTATTTGGGTAGTGCTATGTCTTAAGTATAGTAGAATGAAATCGCAGGTTATACATAATGTCTTCCCTAGAATGAGATCCTTCTGTATTAGAAGCCTAATTTAAATTTATTTGCCTTCAGATATCCTGTAATAGTCTAAATGTATAGTAATGAAAGTGGTAGCTTGTTGGATAGACCAGGAGAGGACGGACCTAAGGTAACACAAAAAACTGTATCTAGGTAAGTGTTTCCAAGGAATCTGTCCGATTCAGTGTTATGTCCGGTAGTAATTGTGATGGTACTCAGGTGAGCAAGACTTTAGAATTCATTCCTGCCTTGTTGCCTGATGGGCACCTTTGAAGGTGATGTAGAACACATGCTGCAATGAATTCTGCTGCTCTGCTTCCTGTTGATGGAATGGCAACACTGGTAGATTTTCCACAGCTTGTTTATAAGCAAAGCATAAGGGGCAATTACAGTAGTTAATGTAGCTATTTTGTCTCAGGTGTTTCCTTTTCTTGATTTTGCCACTACAATACTATGTGGCTTAGCCAGATCTATCCATTGCGGTGCCCTTGACAGGCCCACAGTTGTCTTTGCTCACTCCCAGTCCTGTCTTGGTTTTTACTTGAGATGGAAATCTGCACCTGAGATAGTAAGAGCTAATGACTCAGTTGCATGACTGGTATTCAGCCATCTCTTCCACCCTTTCCTTACTTGTACTGTAAGACTGAGAATTCTGGTGGCAGCACTGACATTGCTGTTACCGGAGGGTGTAGGGAGAGGGGCCTTTTAGCCCCAGAATCTTTCTGCTTGTGTCACTTACCTTACTGACATCTCGTAAAAGCCCCGCTATGGTGTTATTGCACCTATTTACAGTGGTTCCCTTTAACTGCTGTCAGTATGGTCCCATCACGAACCAGAAGTTTCTGAAGTGTGTCAGGCTGTGATCACTTTGTGATTTACAATAATATTTCATAATAAAATATTTGTAAAAGATTAAATTACTCAGAAAGTGAAACTTTCTCTTATTAATAACAAATAGTGGTCAGAAGATGACCTCAGAAGTTGTTGTTTTTAATACTGCAGGAAGATTTCATTTCCTCTGAAGTTTCTTTCCAGTCTTCAGCTGTTTATTTTGAGAGAAATAAAATTTTTTGTAACAAATGTAGACTTAAATTTTGCTTTATCAGTGTAGAAGGCACAAATTCTGTTGAAGTACTTAACAGATTTCTTGGCTTACAGTTAGAGTAGCAAATATTGATGCCTGTCAGGTCTTTGGCAAACAGCCTGCTGGCATATAGACCTGTGTGAATGATGTGGTACTTTTGTCTGCCTTGGTTTGGGAGACATAGAACTTTAATTTTGCAAAGGGCTTTCAGCCTGTTGAGAATTGGTTTCCTTTGTACTACACTTCATTGTAATGTTCTGCTGTCTGACTCCTTTGAGAGGCCAAACTGATAAAAGATTGCCCTTGATTAAGCAAAATGTCCTACATCATTATGGTAGGATCTAAATGTTCTTTTGCAACTGAAATATCATTTATTTTGCATCAGTTATTTTGTACTAGTTGCACAGTTAGTTTAACCCGAGCTACTTATTTCCACCCTGAAGTCACCCACTTTGAGTGAACTGGGTTAGGGAAACCTGGTAACAGAAATGGTTAGTTTGAATCCAAGTTGGCTTCCTGATTTCATTCATAGTCCTGCTACATGAATACTGGTTTTCATACAGGAAAATAAGAATAGGAATAAAAAAAAGGAATGCTTGTTTTCATATGTGGTTTAAATTAGCAATGAATGGGGGGGAATAAGCTGGAAAGTACTGAAAACAAAACCAAACCAAAACTGCAGAATTGCTAATTTCCTTGTGTGTGTTAATCGCAGAAGTCTGCAAGTAAGCCCAAATGTAGGTGCTTCATGTTCTTCCAGTATGTGTCTGCAGTCTTTTCTCTTCTGAGGCATACAAAACTCTGTTATAAATATAGTTTTGATTGTTTTAATCTAGTTTTGAATTATTCCTGTGTTTTTTCAAAGGTAATTTAATGATTAAAGTGTTCAGTGGACATATCCAGTAGGTTTATGATCTTAATTCTGCTATTTATGAGGGAGTCTAATACATTGGTAGGTTTTGTGCTGTTAAAAAATAGACAATCAGAGCCCTTCTGTGATGTCTTGCTCTGAATGAAACAAGATCAACCTTTTGTTTTATTCTGCCTCCAAGTTAAGGCATCAGTCTCTTCATTGAACTATGTTGCATTGTTTTCTGTTTACTAACTGTGCCCAAGAGAAATATTTTAATTTTATTCTAAAACGGGGAATTCTTTGTGTATAATATTTCTTATCTTAGTGATTTATTTCGTGTTCTCTTGTGTGTGCATGTTTTCTGTCATGGATGCTTACATATCTGAAGGTACAAATATCAGGATTATAAGCAAGTAATGAAACTTGCTGGGGAAATGATGAAATGGGACCTGTGAATGAACAAGAAATTATCTTCATGGAGGATTTGTAAAAATTTCTTTTTCACTGCTATTTATGAAAAGTATCTGCCTCTTAACAAATAAGACTGAAATTTCTCTCCTGAATTTTAGTGTATCCTAAAAACTGGTTTAGGTTTATAGGTACTGGGAAAGTGAATGCAAGTGTAACACAGTTTAGTATTAAAAGCATGTTTAGTTGAATGTGAGACAATAAACCTAAAAAACAATTGTAAAATAAAACCCCAGTATAACTTGTTGCTTTCAGTGTTGTCATCTCTTCTCTCCGTGTCTGTTCCCAGTTAAAGACTTGCTAACTTTCCTGTTCTGTTCTCCTAGGTTATCTATTGTTCATTTGGGGGAATATCCAAAGGGCTGCACTTCAATAACTTGATAGTCGGATTAGTTCTACTTACAAGAGGCAGAGAGGAAGAGAAAGCAAAATGTAAGTAACTTAACTTACAAGCATAACAAGAGTCTAGAGTGTGTAAAATACATTTTCATGAAGCAAGCTTATATTGTGATATACTCAGTAACTGTTTTTGTATGTAACCAGAGCGTGCATGGTTGCCAATATAGTATCACTTTTGGGCATTGTTAGCTATATATCTTGAAATTCAATACATTGTAGATTCCTATACTCAAAGTGGAATATTTGATATTTCATCATGAACGTAAATGTTAAGATCCTACAGAAAGACTGTTGAGCATTGCATATGGGCAGAGAAAGGAGGACAGCACTGATCTTTTTCAAAATGAATGAAAGCATCTGCCTACTGACTTCTGTTGTTTTGTCATCTTGTTAATCTGAATTTACTTTCCTTTTGATTAGTGGGTAATGATAAAAGAAAAAAGAAATGTTTCTCAGCCTAAACTTTGACCTGTACTGGAGTTGAATGAATCTAAAGGTTTCTAGTGCTTTAGTCATTGCACAGTTTTTGGCCTTTTCAGCCAGTTTAAACTTAATGTCTGAAAAATGTAGCTACTGTAGTTGTTTAAACATTTCTCTTCTTCCTCAGACATTTTCAGTCTCTTTTCTAATGAATCTGGGAGTTATGTTGTCCGTGAAGAGATGGAGAAGATGCTGCATGTGGTTGATGGGAAAGTCCCAGAATCACTCAAGAAATGTTTCTCTGAGGTATTTCATAAAGGTTTTATTCTTCTGCATTTACAAAAATTGAAGATTACTATTACTTTGGGCAGTTTGTTTTCCTTTGTCCTATGCCTGCAAATTGGTCTTGTTCAAACAGAGTACAAGTTTAGAGTTTTTTATCTTATATCGCGTGTGATTTGCATTGATGTGTATAGCAACTTTGTATGTAAATGTAGGTGTTCTCCATACTGCTTTACTTAGTATGCTAGTTTGAAAGATATCATTTCCTAAGGTTAACCGTGTTATCATATTTAAAAATTAATATTGCTAATGGGATTTTATTGCTTATTGTGGACATTTTATTGCAATTAGGAAAGAAATCTTGAACACAGATCTGAGAGGGGAAAGAAAATCTGCTCACTGGCTATAAGAAAGCCTACCAGCAGTTGTTGTTCAAAAAATAAGAGTTTTGGAATACAGTTCTGAAATAAAAAGGTTGGAAATGACCTCTGGATGTCTCCCATCCAACCTCTTGCTAACAGCCGGGCCCATCTGCAGCAGAGTACTCAGGGCCTTGCCCAGTAAAATTTTGAATAACTCCAAGGATGGAGATTTCACAACCTCTCTGGGCAACCTCTTCAAATGTTTGACTACTGCCATTGTGAATATATTTTTTTTCCTCTCACGGTCTCTTAACCCATACCAAATGAATCTTAAGTTTCATGTGTAAAACTTTGTACTTTGTGTGTGAAAGCCATCTCTCTATAACTTTTAAATTCAAGCAGAACCTGCTAGTGATAAGTGTGATAGTCTTTAAATAGATGGTTGGGCCAAGTGTCTGAGTTTGAGAACACGTCGCTATTTCCAGTTACATCACTGATTTGTTGCATTCAACAGCGAAAGCTCTGTAACTTTTGTCTCGTTGTGCCTGACAGGAGCTACAATATTTATTTATGCTTTAGGTTGGTTGAGAGATGTAATCTTTGAAGCTCAGTGAAGTCCTCCCCTAAAATGGGCTGTGTTACATTTAAATATTCGCTGATGCTTCTTTGCCAATAGTGATCCTGATGAATTGTCAGGTTTGTTTGATTCAATTCCTGTCCTTTGTTGTCAGAGGGGTATAGACCAGCAAAATGTAGGCATTACACATTCCGCTGAAAAGCTGTTTGAGGAGAAGAAGCTTCAGTTGTGGGTTTCAGAGTACTTGATTACCTTAAATTTTACTGTATTGTGTTGAAGATAACTTTATGCTAGAAGACATGTAAAAAGCATTGGCTGAGGCAGACTCATTTATTCTGGTGCTGGTATTATGATGGCTTCATAGGCAATGATTACATTCTTCATTCTTGGCTGTGGCCTCAAATCGCATGTTTACAGCCGTCCAGTTTCTGAAGCTGACCCACTTCAGTGTTTCCTATTTATAATTTCCCATCAGTATGGCGTGATGAATTATGCACTAAAAGTTAATTGCATACTGTCCAAGAAATTTAAAAATACTTTATGAAGATGTTGCAGGAAGAGAAGTATCTATGTGACTTGATACTATTTTCTTTTTCAAGAAAATGCTCTATATCGATTTTCTTTCAAAATGAAAATAGTGTAATAACCCTCTCAGCAGAGTTTGCTGGCCTGTTAATCATACTAAGTCATTGCTGGATAGTGAGAAGGTTTTATGTTGCTGCTGTAGGAAGGCCTTCCTTCCTGCTATATGGCAGATGAGTTATGATTTCAAGGATGACGTTTATAGGGACTTTTATTCTTTCTTGCAGAATTATTGCATGTACTCAACTAGAAATACGAGCTTTAAAATATATCTGCCTTTGTTTCCCTCTTGTTTCTGAAACACAGGAAACAAATTCACTAGTGATATCTGTGTTGCTGTAGTTGCTTAAGTTCCATCGTGGCTTGATTGTAAACATTGCTTGCTCAAAATGTGTGGTTCTCCCCTCTGTCCAAAGCCTTCCTGTCTCTCATCTTCCTTCTTTCTCTAATCACTTGGAGCAGCAGAGAATCTTAGAGAAACACGGCACAATTCTTGCTCCATTTTCAAAAAAACAGTGGAAAAAAGTGGAGGAAAGATAGAATGCAACAGGTAGTAAAAAAATAATCTTCTGTCTGATCTAAATTGCTATAGAAATGAAAAATTACATTGTGGGCTACATTTAGCTTCTCTGTTCATTTGGTAGTGGTATTTCTGTAATTGGTTAAGTCCTGCAAATCCTGCAAAGTCCCAGTGTTGGCTTACCCTTTTCCTCACTGTCATTCATTTCTCTACCCTTGTGCTGGCTCAAGCATTCCTGTGACTCCTTGCTGAACTGGACTGGGAAGCTGATCTGGCTGAAAAGTAACCCATTTTGCTGCAACTCCTAAGCTTCTAGGTTGTTTTTCAGCCAGTTCTGTTTTGTCACATGGCTGCACTAATGTGACTGCTATCGCCAAAGAGAAGGGATCAGAGCAGTGCTGGGAGGAACAGGGTAGGACTGTTGCTCTCATGACTAGTGTGGATTTATACGGATTAAGCTGAAGGTGAAATACCAATGTAGACTCCACCCTGACTTCCTTGAATTATTAGCACGTGGAAGTCTGTGATTAGTAACTGTAAGTATTGGGGGATTTTTACCATTTTTTTGTCACATGCATCCAGTGGATTAGTCTGCCCTGTGTTCTGCTATAGAGTTCAATTTAATTAAAGGCAAATGAGCGAGTAGCACAACCCTCAGGTTTTACAACGGAGAGGCAAGTGAATCATGTTCTTAAGTTGTACCTTTCTTCTCTGTTTGGAAGGTTAGGGAGTCTTTCTCCTCTGTGGTTTATTGATGAAGGCTACCTCCTGGTAAAACTTGTCATTTTGATTGTTTTTGTTTTGATTCTGATTTATTTTGTTGATTTCCACCCCCCAACCCCCCAGCTAGGTTGAGTACTTATGTTTTATTCTAAATAAATAATTGAGTGAACTGAGGAAAATAAACTACTTTGTGCCAAAGCGTTAAAAACAAAATCCCTCTAGATATTAACTGATAATTCTACAGTTTGAGTATGTTAACAAATTTTGAAAGACAGTGATCTCATGTGAGGAAATTTTATAGCATATTACTGAATATACGTAGAGTGATTTCAAAACCAGAAGTATAACAAGTAACACAAAGATTTAGCTACAGATTGCAACTTCCACGTCTGGAGGCTTTACTGCTTGGAGCTATGCTGATTTCACCAGGTCTGTGAAAATTCCAGATCCTTCACAGCTTGGTGAGTTGTTTACCAAGGCATTACTAAGGCATTTTTAAGGCACCTTAATTTTTCTGAATCATGTGTGTAAATCTTACAATAGAGTAGAAATTAAAAAATGTGTTCTCATTTAATTTGTATGACTTTATCGAGTAATGGTGGGGACTGGCAAATTGCTTGCTTGCATGTACTTAAAGGAAAACAGATAAAGAGATGGTGAATTTTGCCAATTTGAATCTTGCTGATGAACCTTTGTAAAACATTTTATTACCTAAGACCCACAGAAAAGAAACACCAGACCTTTTATTTTTCCATTTCTTTCGCCCCATGTTTCTCTTCTGGTGTCATAATAAATGTGTAGCAGTGCAGATGGAGTTTTTTGCAACTGTTTGGGTATTCTGAAAGGATATTCCCTCCTGACATTTTTTTGGTCAATCTTCTATCATAGTTCTGTTTATTTCTGACATGCTTAGGTTAACTTTTGTACCTCAGTTGTAATACAGGAAGGTGTAGGGAATATTCCCCCCAAATGACACAGGGTTGCAAAACTAGCAACAAGCACAAAGAGTTTCCTCTGTTTATTATTAAGGGGAGGCTCAGAAAGTGACTTGATTACAGTAGCTGCATGTATTTATCAGAGAAAAATATAACACTAGAATACTCTAATCTTAGGGAAAAGCATAAAAAGAACTAGGATCTGGAACCTGAAACAATCCATTTTAATTGGAATATGAAGCAAAGTTTTTAACAGCAATGGTGATTAACCATTTGAGCAACCTGAAAAGGAAGTAGCAGATTTTCAGTTTTCTCCAATTGGCAGTTTCAGATAGGCTATAGGCAAAAGCAAATTACTGGATTTTGTAAAGGTGTAATTCAGTAAAGTTTAATAGTCTGTGATATTAGGGAGGTTTAACCAGTCAATGGCTTGAAATCTTTTATAGTTTACAACCCTTGCTTATTTCCCATGGATATTAGGACCCTTCTGTAATGAGTTTGTCTATTGACAATAGTCTTGGTTTATTTTAGTTAGTTTTGTGGATCCTGTAAAAATAAGTTTGTTGATCTCTATGGTTTCATGGCCATAGCTTGAGAAAAATTCAACTAAATGGTTTAAACAGCCTCTCCAGCATTTGAACTCTGAAATCTGAATTTTTATGTATTTCTGAACACACAGTTCCATGTGAGACAACCAGCAAGAGAGACTGAATTAGGAGATACTGTGAACGTCATGTTGACATATACTCTTCAAAATGTTTTATGGTTGATAGAGGGGAAGAGTTTTACATGCTGCTTCATTGAATAACTAACAGTATGATTAGTCACAAATCTGAATTTTTATATTAGGTGTTTGTACACTTGCGTAGATATAACAGAATGTTTATGATTTTATAGCACCGTTGGTTTGGGACATAAGACCATCAGTGATAATAAATTTAAATTCATAAAAAATAACCCCTGTTATTGTGAGTTGTAAGTGACCATTTTTCTCATAATCCCCTTAACCTGAGGTTCAGAGTAAATAACTTTCCAAAGGCCACACTGAGTAGGTGGTTGAAATGCAGAGAGACTCAGAGGAGTCTAATTTCCCTCCCTGTGCTATCGTTCAGGATAAAAAACAAGCATGGTCTCACAAAAATCATTTTAGTACTTATTTTTATAGGAGACTATCCCACCTCTTGTTCATACAGCTGTATGGTTCCTGTTTACTGATACTTAGAAAGGGGAGAAAACAGCTCACTTCTTGCTTTTCTCATAGGGTGAAAAGGTAAACTACGAGAAGTTCAGGATTTGGCTGTTACACAACAAAGATGCTTTCACGTTTTCTCGTTGGCTGCTGTCTGGAGGTGTGTATGTGACACTCACTGATGATAGTGATACCCCGACCTTCTATCAAACCCTTGCTGGAGTCACACACTGTAAGTAAATGATGGTTCTTTTTATGCATATTTTTTAAAACCATTTCAGAGTTCGCAAACTTAAACTGTTGCCTTGCAGTAGTTGTTCGTTAAATCTCACTACTCTGATTAGATACATACAGTTCTGCTCAGCAAGATAAATTTCTTTTCCATGCTAATTTGTTCTCTGCTTTTTGTGCTGTGACATGTAAAACATTGTTACGTACAAGGACATAGTGAGTCATTATTTATAAGAGATAACAGTAGTGAGATTACAATGCTTCTTATAGAAGCTGGCTACCAAGTAAATTAAAAAAAAAAAAGAAAACCTCTTTGATAAATACCTTCCTTTGAAGGAACTTAACATTAATACAGATTTTGTATTTGCTCTCTTAGATACAGTAGATCTCAAAACTGTTGGCGCAGTTTTGAACATAATGCTTCTCTCAAAAATAAGCATTACCTCTTAATTTGTTTTCTGTAGTGAAATAAGCAATATTCCTAGCATGTGATGTAGTCAGGCAACTAAATTAACTAAGCAGAAACCTGTTCAGAATTTGCATATAGAAATGATCTCAAAAGAACAAGTGTTTTCTTATGTCTATATTGATGTAAAAGAAGGAGCAGCTGTTTTTTAGGTTAAATGTAAGAATAAAGGGCTGATAAAATACACTTTCTATGCAAATACAATGTTGGTCATACATACAATGTCAGCTCCTGGGGGTTGTCATATCCTTAGGAGAGAAAGGGTGTTTGCTACTGAGATATCTGTGATTTGAGGAACCTGGTTCTGCTCCATGCACTGTCATAGACTTCTTTTGGTGAGAGCATGGCATATAATCTAATGGGTGGGGTTCTTGAATAAAGGTGGGGAGGGGGGCTTGTGTGTGTTTTTTTAATTGCTTTTTTGTTTTGTGTTTTTTAAGTTTTAAATACAAGCATTAAAATCATGTTGTGATTATTTGAAATGAAAATGCATAATAAAATTAGAAGTTTATAGACAGGTAATATATTTACATTGCGTGAGAGACTGCAGTAGACACTGAGGTTACAGAAAACAACTAAATACTATGAAGTCTAATAGACAAAGCAGAGAAAGGGCAATGGTAAAATAAAAAACCTCTCTTCGAATTCTACAGACATCAACCATGGTACAGATCTCTCAAGCTGCATCAGATTGAGCTGTGCTATGCTTCCAAACCTGTCAAATGTCCTTTGCCCTAGGTATTCAAGGAAAGGTTCACTCCAGGCTCTGGATGTTACCTCAGAGCTTACTTTGTTTTTTCTTCATGTTCTGAAATTGAAGTTTTTCTGAACATTTTTTGCTATGCTTTTTGCAAAAAGTTTATTTATACTGAAACTGAGATTTATAATAAAAAAATTAAAATTTTAAAGAGCTACTTTTTTAATGGATTTTATGCTTTGTATTTAATACCATTCTCACTTTTTCTCTTTTTGATATGCCTGTCACTGTTACCATCTGCAGCCAGGCCCAGCTATTTCCCTTGTGTGTTGCAGATGTGCAAATTAAATAATTCAGGGAAAAAACGGTCTTTAGACTAAAGAGGACAATATTCTTCTTTAGCCCACCCACACCTACTTTCTTGTGTCACGAAGAAAGCCTTTCTTCAGCTTACCAGGCTAAGGGTTTTTTTCACTTCTGAACCAAAAATTTGAGACATTGACTGAAGGGCTTTAATTAAAAACAAAATTAAGATGACTGAGTGGGTGAGAGAGAAGCCTGTTAAAATGAAAAGAATAAGACAGACAATCTATTTCGGTTCTTGGAAAAGTTTGTTTTAGTGGGTCCATCTTACATTTGTTTCTGCCGTGGTATAATTATTTGCTTTTTTCTTTTCATTTTGTAGAGTGTGTGTTTTCACTTTCTCCTCAAATTTTTCAGCCTTTGGCTTAACAGAATTCTAGTTACTTCAGCAGTCTCTGTCAAATCAAATTGCCTCAAGTCCCCCTGTTTACATTTGAGCCTCTTTGATTGCAGGGACCTATCAACAAGTCAAGGTGACATTATGTTAACGTTTCAGCCCTGTAATCCTTGCCGGAGAATGCCTCTGCAGGAACAGTAGTGTCCGTTTTCAATTTAACGGCGATTGTCCCCTTTAACTTACAGTTAGCTCTTTGAGATATTCAACTATACAGTCTCAAATCTTGCTTAATTGCTCTTGCATATACTGTCAACCTTACGAAGTAACTGTCTCGCTCTGTGTTTAAATTTTCGTGGTAGGCTCAGTGATCATACCTCAGCACGGTAATCATCTTTGTTGAAAACATTAACCTTGAAATCAGCTCACTCTGCCTCTTAGAAAGTTGTGTTTTCGTAATTCTTATATTTTAACATTTAGAAATACAAGTAAATTTCATGTATTTGGTTTTAGTCTCTCTGTGATCAAGTTGGTTTATAATAATTTCATAACACTTCTGTGCATTGCTGCATCTGATACTGTAAACTGTATTACAGGAGGAAATGTCTACTCTTCCTCCTTTTCTAGGAAACGTGCATGGCTGCTCTTTTACTTGTGTTTGTATAGTGGTTTGTATAGCTACACGTTCTGGTGGGGAAGTTGCAAGATTTTTAAAGCCTCATGAAATACATTTGTAGAATTTTGTATCTCTGAGTGTTTCAACACAAACTCTATGTCCCGAAAAAAAAAAAAAACATTTGTGTTGCTATGTAGTAGGTCAGAGCACTGATAAATTTGATGTTTTCTGGTGACTGGTAATACTCTGTTTCTTTACCTGCAACTTATTTTTATAAGTTATAGGCTGATTGACTTAATGAAGATAGAACTGAATGAAATATTAGTTTTCAATTGTTAGGATTAAAAGAAGCTAAAATTAAGTAAGATATTTGAGAGTCTTTGAAGTGATTATTGAGTCTTCAAGTGCATGTCAGATCTAAGGTCAAGCTGTTCATTATATTCAAGAGAATTGTATAGTTTACATGTCTTTTTGAACATGTAGAATGTTTTGAACTGTATAGTGTCCACAGGTTCCATATAATTAACTAAATTTGGAGCTTACGGTGTATGTTTGGACCTCAAGATAAAATTAAATTGTTATTTTCCAGTTAAAACTAGCAATGAGAGAAACAGAATGTGGTTTTACTGCCTATGTTATGATGTCTGCAATTCATTGTCTTTCAACTGACAAATATGGAAAAACTGGTCAGAATTTAAGAGTAAGATGAGTGCTGGTGAACTAACCTGCTTCCCACAAATCTTCACAAATACTTTTTTTATAAAGTGTCTGATCATCTACTATGTAATTTGAGGCTGTATAGGAATATCATACATCAGATGTGAAAGTAAAAAAAAATTAATAATGTATTTTTTATATATATATATATAAATATATATACATATAGGTGTGTCAATCTAAATAATAAAAAATTTTAGTATAGCAGTATTCTTACCACAGCTGATCATAGAAAGCCGTAAGGGCTGTTATGACAGTTCCTTTTCACTAAACGGAGGCTTGTTTGCGATGCTTCTAACTAGGATAATAGTTGTCTTCTGGGAGAACGAGTGAGTGCAGTAATGTTTAGTAAACCTACATGAACATTATTAGAGTATACTGAAAGACTGAAGGTTTTTAAATCTATTCTAGTGTGAAATGAAAATTAATTTGTAAGACTTCCTAATGCAGTTTGCAAATTTATCACCTGGATGCTGGAATTGGGCCGCTGCGCCCTCTCCTGGGACATCAGTTGGCTCAAGCGGCAAACCGTTCTGCTGGCCCTGCTGCCTCTTATCGTGTGCTTGCCATTAAATGTCCTGAACAATATGTCAGAGACTAGAAAAATTGCCGTGATAAAAATAGTGAAAGTTATTAACATTGGTTTAAAAACAGACAGCAAACACTTTATTGCAAAGCATCAGTGACTCCATTTAAATTTGCCTAATGAGGCGAGATATCAGGAAAACAAAGGAATTCTAATTTTTCACTTGTAAATAACATTTGTTTCAGAATGCAGATGACTTTAATTATGTTTCTCAACACATAATTAGAAATTAAATTTTGAAGTTACAGGAAGTTGCTCATACTTGCTGCTTTTAATCAAATTTTTTTCCATTTCACTTAAATCATGAATATGAATCATTTCATTTGAAAGCTAGCAAAATAACTTAAGTTTTTCTTGGACCTTTGGTATATTTCCCCCAAAACAGTTTGAGGGATATGAGTCTCTTCCTCCACCTGCGTAATGACCCAGTAGCACTAGCTTGGATTTTCTCAGTTTTGTAGTATGACTGGGTGTTCTTGGTTTTATTTCTTTTATTGTCACCTTGAATAGAAATGTAGTGAAACATTTAAATCAAAGGTAAGTCCTGTCAGAGATTGACTAACACTAAAATTCTTGGTAGGACAATATTCCCCCAAATCAGTACATATCCTTAATAATTACAAACTAAACATCTAATCTCCTGTGGTACCCAAGTCCAAGCGTAGTACTTCAGTAATACAACAATTCTTGGCCGCTGGGGGATGTCGTTTTGTTGCATGCCGTGGCTGCTTAGGACTCTTTTAATTACAGGAATAGAACTGAGGTCATTCTGCCCGCAGAGTACGGCTTTCTGCTGCTTAATTTAGCAGACAGACACATAGGAACAGGAGAGAGACATGGAGGTCTCCTGCCTCCCTGAGTGCAGACCCAGTGAGCAACTAGTATTCCTTCCATACGATACGAGGCTTATTTTTTTTCCAGTTGATATTACTGGGAAGCTATTCCAGTAAATCTTCTACATGTATCTGTGGGCAGTGTATATCTTTCTTTTCTGTCAATATTTTCCTTGATCTCAGAGAGTCCCTGTTCTCCTTCCCTTTTACCCTTCAGTGTAAAGGCAGAAGACTGTTATATTTCTTCTTGGCCTTTTTGTTAAAGTAAAATGAGCCCAGTTCAAGGCTTTGTTTCAGACGGGGTGCTTCATCTCCCTTTATTATTCATCAGAGTCGTTTTCTGTGTCCTCCAGTTTCTGCTCTGTGAGGCAGTAAGTTGCTGCTGTTTTCCAGGTGAGACCTCACTGGTTTCCTTCACTTGGAAATATTTCTTCTGATGCAATGTAGGTGGTGTTTGCTTTTTTTATGGCCGGGTCATTTTGGTGTTTCTCAGTATTTCACATGATGGGCTTTTATATTCAGGTTCTTCTCAGTCATTTTCAACAGGGAAAGGTTCCCATTTATTATAGAAGTTATTGGTTTCAAACTGACAGGCTGTGTAATTTGTACTTCTGTGCTGTTACTCCAGTTCTTGTGTCACTGAGTTCTTGTTAAGCAGCATCCAAATTCCCCTTTGAATTAAAAAGAACCTCTCTTCTGTCATCAGAAAAATTAATCAACATGCCCTTGCTTTTTCTAATGGCTCTTACTTATTGAGATCCAGTAAGACAGTGTATAATGGGTATAATGACTGTATTTTAGAACATATGGTTATTGCTAATTTAACATAATAAATGAGGGGAGGTCTGGATAACCAGAAGACATGGCTGAAATGCAAGAGTGAGTTTTTGAAACAATAATATATGAAATTGAAACTCAGTGTTGTGCAAGTAACCTCTCCTGTCAAAGATGGGTTTATAAACCTGTAGAGTTTTATCTCAATATCAAGCTGTGAGTCTGTGAAAGGTAAGCAAAATGAGGTGATCACTTAACGTTGCTCATATTAAAAGTCTGTCTAGATGCAGATTCCTGTTCTGTAGCTTGCATGCTTATGTTTTGATACCCGCACTTGAAACACTATCTCTTAATGATGTATGTAAGGCTACTAAAAGATACTTCTGGTATCTATACTGTAAGATCTATTTTTGGGGGGGGTTGTTTGTTTTTTTACAGAGGTGACTTTAACTTATTTAGTTGTGTGCTATTTTTTTTTCCAAGTGTGTGAACACTTGTGCTTTGAGGTGCATCTTAGTGTTTCATATCTTTTCCTTATGTGTTCCCATCTTATTAAGGCACTGAGACGCATGTACTGTCTTTTCCTAGGCACACAGCCAGATGGTAGTGGCTGGCAGGCCCCACAGTCTTGGTAGAAGTTGTAATAGTCACTTCTGTGTGTGCCCTGTTCTGTTTTAAAAGAAAAAAAAAAATAGTATTACAGCAGGCTAGGCCAATAAGAAAATGCCCTAGTGTGGCTTAATCTGCATCTTGCCACTTTGTTATCCTCTTAGTTCCCAGGTTATTTGATGTCTTGTAAAGCAGCCCTCTATGGCTGAGGTCCCAGAATCTTCTCCGAGTTAGTTTGAAAGCAACTAACAACGGTGTGTGTTCAGAAATACTGTTGTTCAGTCGTTGGGTCTTCTGGTTCTGAGTCAGCCGTTTGGTGATGAAGAGCCCTTTGTGTGATTGGGACCTGGATTTGCTTGGAGAATATCATGGGGAACAGAAAAACAAACCGAGCTTCAGTTAAAATGTTGGGAATATGGTATGCTTCTACTGTTGTGAGCCAGAGAGAATTGTGCCATTAGGTGGGTAAATGTTAAATTGTTAAAATATGTTGAAGTCTTCAGTTAATTCTGATGTTATACAGAATTGTAATAAATATTGCCTGAAAAAGACCCTATTTTTACGATTTTTTTCTAAGAAAGAAGAATATTCATGGCTTGCTACCTATGTAACATTTAAGAAGGAAGTACATATCATGAAAATGGCATTAAATTGAAGGGTGTTTGTTTTAGTGTTTATCATGTGCAGTTGATCAGTGTAGAAGCTGGTTTTAAACTAAACTTATTTTTAGGAGATTTACAGTTTCTCAGGTGCATATTCATGCTGAAAATGTTCTGTTTACTGTTCTTCCTTTACTATATGAAGACTGTAACTTGAGGTGTACTTGACATTATTATTCATCTGATTAAACTTCTCTAACTGCTATTCTTAGAGAACTTGAACTATAAAATATTATTCTTTAAAATTTTACAGATCTGAAAATTTTTCATGTTTTTAATGGACAAATGGTGAGAGGAGTGAAAGAAGAGCATAGGATAGTAAACTATTAGTATATGCTCTAAACTTACACAAAAATAAATATTAATCATGACTTAAGTTTCACAGATGGATAATATCTTAGTGTGATCTCAGAGGATCATATCACATACAATTGATGAAAATAAATGCTTACTTGGCCTAGAAAACCAGTTTATTTCAATGCTTTGGAGTATATTGTATTTATAAAATACATTTTTTTTAATCATAAGTTATTCAGAATTTGCACTACTGAATAAAAGGCCACGCTTCCTGATGTGACTTGAACAGGTATTAGGAAAATAAAAATTTTATGCTTTGAAGAGGTAAAATACTTTATCTAGATAAACCTCTTTATAAAAAGATGGCTTTTTTCATACACATTAGTATGTTTGGATAAGTACGGTCTGCTTTTATCATGCTTCATTTAAGCTTCAATAACAAATATGGTTATATGTGTATATATCATAAATTACAGAAGACTACTGAAAATGTGCTGTCAGTCGAACCATTATGGAATATGGATTATGAATACTGTGCACTGTTTTTAGAAATTCAGGGTGATTTTTTTTTCTTTTGATGCTCCAGTTTGTATGTGCCAATTGTAAGGAAATTGTGTGCAGTGCATATTTTGAATCGCTGACATCCTCAGTGGGTCCTAAGCTGAGTGTCTGAAATGGAATATGTAGGCCATAAATTACTTGATTCCATTTCGTTTAAATGTAATGAGGAATATCTGATGCACTACATATACTGAAATTGATTTGCAAGATTATATGCAAAAAATCACTCTGGAGAAACAGAATTGCCTAGCAGCTGGCTCTTCAGCTTCAGAGTTAAACATTCACATGTACTATAGTGCAGTAAATCTTTGTGTATTTTATGTAAATGAAACTGTTATAATGGACTACAATTCATGTTACCGTGAATGAAAAGTATTCTTCTGTCACAGTGTTACTTTTAAAATGTGTTCAGTTTAAGTTGCTCGAGTCTAATTAATACAGAAAGTGTTCTTTACTGCTTTGTCAGTCTACTTTCTAAAATGTTTGACTTTTCCTTGTGAGAGCGTAATCGGTACACTAGACCTGCCCTGGCTACGTTATCAATGTAGCACTTCTTATGTTCGTATTTAGCAGCTATTCTTTTGAATGTGATGATTTGGAAAAGCTTTGTTTTTTAATGACCATGTAGTTTCAGTCACTGCTCGACAGGAATGCGGATAAGATGCCTTCTGATAACCTGTCTTTTCTGAGGTTAAATTGATAGAGCAATAAAGATAGTTCTGTAGATACTAGCTGTCAAATACAATTAGTAAGTGGGGTAGAACTAGCTTATACTATAGATATTTGAGAATATTTTATCTTGCGAGACAATTCACCTTTCAGTTCTTAATTGTTAAAGATAAAGCACCTGCTAGAGGAAGCAAGTGTCTGCTCCTAAGGTTTACTCTTCAGTAAAGACAGTATGAACTTCCTCGTCTTTTCTGAATATTCTTATAGTATTGAATCATTTCAAGAATGAAGCAGCAGCCCTGTTAACTCTTTTACTTCCTGATTTTAACTATGTGTAGTCACACAGGTAGCTTAAAAGCAAACAAACTGATTTACATGCTCATCTTCAAGAGTGTTAGCATAATGTATTTGTATTTGCTAATGAAAGCAATAACATGTGCATGCAAATTTTCTTTAAAAATAAGAGTATAAACTTGCCCTTTATAAGCAATTGTTTAGATACTGTAATGGTTTTACAGATCTCTTCATGTACTTAGGACTCTGTCTCACAAAGTAGTACCTTTGATTTGTTGTTGTTTTTGATTATTTCTGGTCTTGAAACTCTGAATGTTTTTTTTTTTTGCATCTCTTGCAGAATGCTGGAAGTCTAGTCCTAATGTGATATCTTGAGAGCTCTTTGTTATCAGTGCTGTAGCACCCTGATATCTGTAGACAAAACAAGATTGAGGGAAAGTGTATTTTATCTGGCAGTTTTTCTCATCTGTTGATATTCTTGCCACTGTGGGACGTGTGTGTCATTAAGTTGTCATGACATGCCCATATGTCTGAGAACACACCAGATACAGTACTCTCTTCGGTCTCCCTTGACCATTCTACTTAGGCTCATGAAACCGCTTGCATCTGCGGCACAGTCTTTGGCATCTATGGTACTGCTGCGCGCTGATCTTCAAAGGAATATATATTCTGTTTCTCCTTCTTGATTCCTAGTGGAATAACCTTCTTTTATATGTTTAGATTATTGCTTTCATATGTATTACTACAAAATCAAGAGCTAGGAGATGTAAGCCAGATAGGGGAATTATCCAGCTTGAAAGTACTTTTTCAGGAGGGGGAGAGAAGAAAGGAAATCCGGCTCATTTTTCGGCTGGATCAGCTCCCTGTCTAATTTACCACCTCATCCCAGTAGCTGATATTAGTGCAAGGGAGCATGCTGCCGCTTACGCCTGGAGTTAAGGGAAGGGTAGGCGTCCGGAGCAGCCTGAACTTAGACTGGATTAACATGTCCCTAAAAGCGTGGCGTTGGTGGGGTGTTCTACATGTTGGTATATGGTCTGTCAAGTGATTGTGCCAAATGCACAGAGGAAAAGGACATTTCCACTGGTGTTAATTTTCTCTTCAGACCATCTGAAAAGTACTTTACAGGGAGATGCAAACCCTGCATACTCTTCCACCCCCATTTCAGATTTTAACATTTTGTTATAATTTTTCCAGACTTTGCGCTGATGTGGGCAAGGCATAGTGTAGTTTGCAGTGCATTATATTGCATGCCTGCTGAGGTGTTACAGCCAGGTCGTGCTAATTGTAAGTTACCTAAGTTATTACTCTGATTTTAATTACTACTGTCAATGAGAAAAATAGGAAAAAAAATCAATAAAATTTCATTTTCCATGTGGTCTTTTTATCTCCTCTGTTCTTAAGCTTTACAGGATTATTATTGTTTCTGTAGACTAAACCAGGCCAAATAGCTCAAGT
Organism: Apteryx mantelli; assembly: GCF_036417845.1. NCBI lineage: Eukaryota > Metazoa > Chordata > Aves > Apterygiformes > Apterygidae > Apteryx > Apteryx mantelli. The sequence continues at coordinate 12,471,931 of NC_089999.1, forward strand.
TAAACCTATTAGAAAGCTGGCATGGATTTAAAGGCTCAGAACCATCTGGGAATGGGATCACACATAGTGGTTCTTAATATAGACAGCTCTGTCATTACATATCTATTGGAGAACCAATTAACTTGCACTATCCTAAAGCAGTGTTGTGACATACTTGCATATGGAAAAGGTTAAAAATACTGTTGAGTAGAAATAATATTTTTTCCATTTTTTGTTTTAATTTCAAGGATAGAAATATAAGACTCCTTAAAAAAAAATTTTTTTTAATGGTATTTGTATATGGTGGTTTGAAAGAAAACTCAAATTCTTGTGGCTATTTCTTCTACCTTTGCCTAGCACCTTGTTTTACTCGTTGCTTTCTTTTTCTTTCATTAAACTAGATTATAAGTTTCTCAGCATAAAGTGCCTTCTAGGTTGGTACAATCACTCCTCAAAGTTGACTGTGAGTCTCTTGGTGCATCTGTAGTATAAATAATAAAGTGAAATTAAATATTTTATGTATGGAAATAACTAATGCTGAGATACTGTGTCTAAATATCATGTTAAAATTTAGCCTTATTACTATGTATGTAGGCTAAAAATTTCAAAGATGAATTTTTCAAGTGAAGTCAAGTTCTAAGTTGTTCTTTTTCCACAAAAGTTTGGGGATTTTTTTTAAAAGCTACTTTGCGTCCTTTCTAGAAAATTTAAATACTGAATATCTTATGAAAATATGATATTGCACATATAATCTGCCTGTTCAATTTATCAGGAAGAAATAAGCTTCTTGGAAGAGACAGCTGGAGCCTTTAGCAGTGAGCAAAGTTCATTTGTGTGGTACTTCTAGACACTTATGCTTACATACTATTGATTTTATGCTCCTAGATATCGAACAGTTGAGATGATTCTGTGGGTAAAGAAAGTAAAATTATAACTTTATTTCTCCCCAGTTCTCTCTCTCTCTCTCTCTCTCTCTCTTTTTTTTTCCTTAATTTGTACGTGCAGGAATCAAACATAAAATTTTACCACCATTCCCCTTTGTGAAGAAATAATGCTGCATTTTTATTTAGTGCTGAGCTCTGACATGGTCTAGATATTACCAAATTCTTTTATTTCTGTTGATTATGCAGTGGAAGAATCCGACATCATTGATCTTGAAAAACGATATTGGCTGCTAAAAGCTCAATCAAGAACTGGACGTTTTGATTTAGAAACATTTGCCCCCTTAGTTTCCCCTCCTATTCATCCATCTCTGAGTGAAGGTATGGAACTTTGATAAGATGTTTGATAAAGTGATGTTGGTGTGGGCTTAAATACCTGATGTTTCCCAAATTATTAACTTTAGAGTTTTAAAACTGGGCTTGTTTCTTTTAAAATTTATTTTAAGCTTAAATTAAGATTAATTTCTCTGAGTTTTAAATGTTTGAAAATGCAGAAGGTGTCTGAGAATCTGTATTTGCTGGGAATGGCAAAGGAAGCGATCCTTCTGCCTGTTGCATTCTTCCAGTTTGGCAGGAAATAGGGCAAATATTTTGTATAACTTTGCCCTGTAGTTTCTTGACATTTTTCATTGGATTCCTTAAGATTTTGTAATATGACAAAATAACCTGCTGTGCCTCTGAATGTGGTAAAGTAGAAGCACATTTTTTTTAAGTGACAAATGCCAGTTTCATCTGTGAAATGACAGTTTATTTTGTGAGAAGCTGTATCATACAGTCAATGAAACAGTCTTCTTTAATAGTACAAAATAAGGAAGATCTGTTCAGAAGGATTACTGTATTGCAGTGTAGAGGCATTAATAACCAAGTTGGTCTTTCCAGTTGAAGCCAGGCTGTTAATAACTGGAGGTTGTAATTGTCTAATCGTCACTTACTGCACAATTTAGAGACTTAACATTCCACTTCCGTAGTGTATCTGCAGTCCTAAAGTGACAATTTTTTTCACCAAATTATCAACTTTATTGACAAGTGTCAACCATAAGTAGAAACTGGGTAGTTCATCTGCAGCAGATGCAAACTGTTAGAAAAACAGAATTTATACCTAAGTTCAATTTGGGATATATCCCCATAAGTGTGCTCATAAGTGTGTTGTATCTACTTAGTAATACAAATTTATGCAACTGCTGTGGGGAAACTTGAATGGTTTATGCTCATGGTCTGTGTCTCCTATGGATAGAGCAACTGGGTTATTGATGCTAAAAAATACCTCATGCTATAGAAAGTGTTATATGTGCTGAATGAATAAAACTCTTATGCCAGTGTGACTGAAACTTCTAACTCCCTTAGGGCCAAATTTGCAAAGGTACTCAATGATTTTCCTAGGAGTCTGTATCAAGGCACTTTGGAAAAGCCATCTTGGCATCTGAGTACCTTTACTCTTCTGGTCCTTTAGCTCTTAGGAAAATGCTTGTCCTAACCATGCTGGTTTAGATGCACATTACTATGAATCAGTCAATACAAGGAAGGCATGAGAATGGGGCTGTTGTTCAGAATTCTTGCATTTTTTTTCTATAAAATGCTCTTATTAGTGCTTCGTTATCTTTATTACACTTATCAGGGATTAGTTATAATCATGAGTTTGTACCTGTCCTTGAAAAAGTAAACCAACACTTCATATAAATGTTAAGTATTATTGTCAACTATTTGGCCAGGCTTCGTAACAGGAGATGCTTGTGGTTTGCAGGTTTGTTTAATGCCTTTGATGAAAATCGGGACAATCACATAGATTTTAAAGAAATTTCGTGTGGGCTCTCAGCATGTTGCAGGGGACCCTTGGCAGAAAGGCAAAAATGTAAGTGTGCAAAATATTAACTATTAGTTTTAAAAAACTTCTTCAGTTTGAGCAATTAAGTTTAGTTGTTTCCACATTTTAGAAATCTCTGCCACAGAATAAGTGTGTATCTGGGAGATGACAGACCTAAGAAGTTGAAGCTAGTTGAAATATGAAGGTTTTCTTTTATAAAACATGATTAAGCCTAATTCAGTATATTTTTATCCATGACTTTATGTAAATAATAAAGTTTTGGAAAAAGCTTATTATTTCAGAAGTTTTCTTGCAGTTTTAACTCATCATGATGCAGAGGTGTGTATGTCAATACACAAAGTGGAAGGTGCAAACATTTGTCTGTTCATTATGTATAATACAAAGCAAATCTACTTGACTGTCTTGCGGTAAATAGTGCGTTCTGTCTTGTTTACTGCCCATTTTTCAGCTGGTTCCCTGCAAGGTTCCTGCGTTTTGAAATACCTTCGTTCTGTGCTCTTCCAGCTATGTATTACTGCAACTTAAATGCTACCATTCGCTGGAAATTTCTGGATGCACATATGTTCCTTGCTAGGTCACATCAGAAAACACAGCACAAAATTGCAGGAATATAGATTTCAGTTTATTAAACACAGCTGCTCCATTTCCTCACTACCATACATGCATCCGGCCTCATCAAAACTGTCAGCACTAAATCATGTTCTTGTGACTCTGTAGACTGACTTTCTGCAAGAAAAAATTAAAAAATAGTCATTGAGTAGTACTAACGTACAAAAGCAATATTCTTTTTTCTCAGTTTGCTTCAAGGTTTTTGACATTGACCGGGATGGTGTGTTGTCTCGCACTGAACTTAAAGAAATGGTGGTTGCACTTTTAGAAGTCTGGAAAGATAACCGTACTGATAAAATACCTGTAAGTCATATCTGGCTTTTTAGTCATTTGCTCTTGTTTCCTAAAGTCATCCTTTGAAATGATGAAATTAGAAATTGACTTTTTTTTGTTTCAGATGTGAAGGTTGCTTGAAGGTGGTTTCAGTGAAATACACACTTCTTTGAGCTATCATAACTGAGTAGTTTTAACTGGGTGTAATGTGACTGACCTTTCATAACTTAGCACTACCATTAATCAAAGTAGAATTATTTGGCTATAATGTTTGCTGTTCTGTGTGATATAAAGAAACCTTGAGTACAAAAATATAACTGCCCAGAAGCACTCAGTTGCGAATTTTATAGTGTATAGTGCTGTAGTGTGTCGTCAACATTTCTTGCAGTTTATTTTTTTTTATTCTGAACGCATATAGCTCTGGAGTGTGCCTTAAGCATTTAATTCTGTTTCCTGATCCTTGTGTTTGTCAAGGAATTGGACATGGATTTGTCCGAAATTGTAGAAGATATTTTGAATATGCACGATACCACAAAGGTAAGAATTCACTGTTCTTTTCTTGTCGTTTTTATGTCTTAGTATATTTAGTTTAATTCAAGAAAGAGGTAAAAGCTTGCCATTTCCTTAGAGTAGAGATGTGTCAATAAAAGAATCTCTTTCAATTAACGTCAGTTTTTCATTAAAATTTTCCACATTGTTCTTTTAGAAAAAGAATGTGTTTGAATTTTATAAGCCATTTTTATATATGAAACTAAACCAAAAATATATAACCAGATGAAATAGATTTGAACCATATGCTGTTTACTAGGCCTTACTATGCATAATTAATACCACTTTTTAGTCTGATGCTTGACTTTTTCTGAAGAAACTTTTTTTATTTCATGTTAAAAATAATCTTAAAAAAGGGATATTGTGCTAGTGTATCTTATTTTATGCTATATAAGAATACATATTATCTTCCTATCTTAGAACAGGACTGTATTAATTCAGTAGTAACTTACACATTATCATTATCAAGCTATGTTGTTTGCGGATAATTTTATGTACACACAGTGAACTATATACCACAGTATGGTCTTAGTGCTAAGCATCTGTGAAAGTATGGAGCAATCCATCTTGACTGTCCTGACAGACATACAAAGTAACACATCTTGATAGTTTATATTGTGCTTTATAGTTAGTTTTGTATAAATCTATAATTATGTTCTTATTTTTTTGAGATAGGCACCACCATCTGCACATAATATATGGGAAGTTGTTTCCGTTATTTAATCCATTGCTTCACAAATTATAAGAGGAAGAGTGTCTGGAAACTATAAATTATTTAAGAAAAACTGTAAAGAATGGCTAGAAGTGCTTAATTACTCCTTTGAATAGTCGCCTTGCCTGCTTGTATTCCAGCAAAGTGGCAGGCAAATATTTTATTAGAGCTCTTTCATTACCAAAGCAATAGAAAATACGGTTTTAGTAAGCTCTTTCTTCATCCTTCAAGGTTTTTCCTGTTTGTTAGTTTAATAAGAGTAGTGTATAAGTAAGCATATAGCAGTCTCATTTCCACAAGGAGTTAAAACAGAAGAGACCAGAGTTTGCAGAATATCTTTCTCAGTGAGTCCTGAATGTAGTGCTCGAAAGAGCTATTGATGCAGTTATTACGTGAGTTACTAAACCTCTATTTCCATGTTAGCTCATTTGACCTGTGAACTCTGGAGAAAACAGCCTGTGAGAAGGGGCAGAGTAACCACTACTGCTGTAAAAATGGTTATGGATTATATTATGTTATCACAATATTAAATTGATCATATTACTGCATTTTTGGAAGTCAGCAGGTATTCTGACAGTGGTCAGTTATGCTACCATAACTTTGCAATGACCAGAATTCATAACACTTGTGTTGTAAGTTAAGACCATAAGGAGCTGATGCCTTGGGATTTGTTGATTTCCCAACACACAGGGATGATGGTGGGTTTCTGTAGGGGTACAAGTATCTGTATGTTCAGAGCTTATTTGGAAGAACAAAGTTTTAGAGTAGTTTTGTTTCCTACAAAATGATTGCCCTGAGCAATCAGTCGCATGCTGCTTCTGCAGGTTTCGTAGTCTGAGAAAGTATGACAGCAATTGAGCGTGAGTAACTAAATCTGAATGATGTAGACTAGGAGCGAAGATTATGTGCTGTGCATAGTTTGTCCTGTGTACTCTCAAAGATTTTTGGTTCTTTAGGTTGCGTGTGTTATGCTAAAACTAGCATATCTGGATTTTTCTTCTTTCATTGGATCAAGCTTTGTTATAAGTGTGGTAGATGTTAATTTTTTGACACATTTAAATAGCTTTTTAATAGAAATAGGATAACGGTTTGATGCTTTTTTTTCTTTTCCCTTTCTTGCCCACCCTTTAAGATTGGACATCTAACTCTGGAAGACTACCAGATATGGAGTGTGAAGAGTGCTCTTGCCAATGAATTTTTAAATCTACTTTTTCAGGTATATTTAGAGAAAATTTAAACTTGAAAATTATGGTAATTAACTCATCTGGCCTTGAAGTACAGCATCAGTATTTGTGCCAACATGGTTAGTTTTGTCTGTTGCAATAAACTATGTGTTTTTGCGAGTGTGCATTACCTTGACTAAATGATTCTCTGTTTGATTGTTATTCTTTTCAGTGTATGGAGATGCCTAAAGCATAATCTGTTAAAATGAATGTAGTGTAATGTTTATAAAATGAAAGAAAATTTCAAGTGTATCAGCAGTTATATTTTCCATTAGAAAAAGACTGTGTTCCTTAAAAGGTTGTTCTTCCAAATCTGTGCAAAGAAAGTGACACAGGAATAAGGAAAGGTATTGCTAACACTTTACCGCTTTCCCTTTATGTTTTCTGTAAAGGCTGTCTAAGGAGCCTTTCATTGCTTTCTTATTGGAGCAATTCTTGAAAGCTATGATATCATTTCACTATCATGTTGCAGAAACTGGGGACTAGTGTGCGCTGGATTTTTTTTCTTTTTTAATTGAGCTCGAATTGGATTTTTAAAAATCCTTAAAACAGTCTTTTTAGTGCTTTGCTCACTTTGTGTAGAAAGTAAACCTCTAAGAGTATTTTGATTCATTGTAATTTTTTCCTTACCAGTTTTCCATAGAACTTGGTACCTTCAGTATAAATAGTAATAATCCTAATGGAGTCTTGAAGACTTGGTCTAATTTAGTATTCACCTCCAGCCCTCTGTGACAGTCTCAGTTTTTCAGTGAGGGTGGGGAAGAACCAGTGGGCTCCGCTCTCATCTTATCAGTGAAGCTTAATCAGTTACAGAGGCAGGTTTTAGCAGGAAAATATTTCTTCTGAAAGAGGCTGTGTGGTATTTCAAGAAACAGTAAATGATTATTGCCAGAGCCTACCTGAATAGTATACTACTCATTCTCCTGGTAATAATTCTAGACTACTTTTCAGACTGTATTTCTGAACTATACTTTTCCTAAAACTTCAGGTAGACTGAGCGAGAGTATTCTAAGGCGATCAGCTATACTACCGTTGAAGAGAATAAAATCAGAAAGTTCTATAATTTTTATCACTAATTGCATCAGTTTTTGCTCATCTTTTGTAACCTTCTTAAGAAAGGCTGTCTTTATCATTGCACTGTCTATTGTCAAACATCCTATCATAACTTAATGTTGATTAACTAACAAATATCTATGCATGTTGGGGGTAGAACAAATGAACATTTGATAAATTTGCCTTAATGATGATTAGTTGCAGTTGTTCCACATTGCTTGTTGGAGGTCTCCTCTGCAATATTTTTTCTCCTGACAGAGTTGATGCATTTTCATTTTAGATTTTTGTTTTTAATTTCCTTCGGTATCTTTACCTTATGAGGCACCCTTGTCTCATGCTGCAGACTCAGCAGCATACTGGCACAGGACAAAGTCTGCCATTGATTTGTCTGGGAATTTATTTGAACTGTCATGAGATTCTCTGTCTCTTCTGCAGACAGAAAGGCTAAGTAGTGTTAGTAAAGCACATTGGAAAGCTTTTCAACAAATTGGTTTGGTTGCAGCCGGGGCAGTTTATCTGAAGAAGCTAATACCAGTACAAGGTAACATCAGTCTAAAAAGAAACATCACAGCCAGCTGTGTTGTGTGTGCTGGAAAATTTGTTGCTTCCAGCAGCTAACGGCCTTTGTTTTATTCAGATTGTGGAATGGTCTCACACTGTAATATAAATTTAAATAAGATATCTCACCAGTCATTAGAAATCTCCAGCTGAGATGCAAATTGATAGCCTCAAAAAAAACATAAGGAAAAGACTATAAATCATGTTATGGGGAGCAACCAATCTGAAAACTGTCTTGGAGCTGAGACAGCTGACCCTCCTCCCTACACGGAAAACAAAGACACCCGTAGGGTCTGCTTCCCTCCGCTCATCGCTCCGTACCGCGTGCCGGGTGCCTGCGGCATGTGCTGAGAGAACCTCGCTAGAGACTCGACTGCAGCCAAGCGCATGACAGTTTTCTCTAGATAGAAAGGAGTGAAATAAGAGCCCTCTGGGACTGGCGCCCTGTGCTCAGAACAGAGCCCCACCCAGCTTGGGCAGCTGTCTAGGAGACGGTGCCTTTTTCTTCTGCATTGAGAAGAAGAAAAAAAAAAGTCGAGGGACCTTTTGACTTTCAAAAAGCTTTCTATGGTTTTGAGAGCAGTTTCCCTGGTGACTGGTTGGTTGGACTCATTTAAACTTCCCCTTCAGTCTCTCCACATGCTGTTTCCCTTTTCAGGCCTTTATACAACCACTTCTCTTCAGTGTTCTTGATTTCCCCGTTTTTCCCCTTCCCTCCCTTCTTTCTTTTAACATTTAGCTTATCCTCTTCCAGCGGCTTGCATTCTCCACGTTCTGCCTTTCCTCTCCCCCAAGTACATATAGTTGTCTTGCCTTTTGCACATCAAATCTGTTTCAGTTATTGTGGTCTTTCATACTGTGTGCTTTTCTTAAGACGTGAAAGTAATGAAAATTCATTTTGTATTCGCTGTGATTTGTCTTGGGCCATTTGGCATTCTTGGTATCTTTGTCTAAACAGTGGGAGCAGGTTGTGAATCTGGTAGCTTTAAAATATTTCTTGTTTAGTGCTTTGTTTGATTTAGTAATCTTGCTACATAGTTAAAAAGAATTTTCTGAAAAGTGCCATTAAAACTGATTTTTTCCTCTTGTTTGCCTAATGCTTGTTTTCATAGTGGCAACATTTATAATAAGAATTACCTTTCTTTTTCCAGGTGTGTCATATAGTTCTGGGGCTACGACCTGCCACTCCAGAAGAGGAAGGACAGATTATTAGGTGTGTGTTTTGCTCTGTAACTTATATGGGTTTCAAAAGCGCCTTCCATTATTTTCAAAAGAGGGATTTGTAGTTTGCATGATACAACTAACACTTAAATCATGGTGTTCATTCTCTGTGTAGAGGCTGGTTAGAAAGGGAAAGCAGATATGGCCTTCAGCCAGGGCACAACTGGTTTCTTATTGCAATGCCATGGTGGCACCAGTGGAAGGAATACGTCAAATATGTAAGTATAATGGTAATGTATACTGAATAAGTGATTTTTTTGTATTTGGGAATGTGTTCATGGAAAAAGAGTGGAGAGCAAATGACTGCTTAACCAGTAATGCTTGAAATTAAGTATCTTCTGTCTCTTAGTGAAAAATAATTGTTTTGTTGAATCATTGTCACACAGAGAGCTTTTCACTATAATTTCATTAAGCTGTCACCTTTTCATCAGTTTCTTTTTCTCAGCCTCTTCTGATATTAAATTGTTTCTGTGGCTGATGAAAACAAAGTTAGGGAAGACTAAAATGTTGCAGATTTGAGGGAAGAATGGTTTCTGTTATTGCACATGCTATTCTCGTTTAACCATGTGGAATTCAAGGACAATTCTTCAAATGTTTCAAGTCTGCAATTATAGCTGTTTAAAATGGTTGCCTTTTTTAGGTATCTAGACAGAGCAAAAATTCTGGTATTTCACAATTTTTATATTGTGTGTAAGAGTTTATTCCACGGGTTTAAGAATCTTGGCTGATTTGTTTCTGCAGATTCTTAATAAGTAGATGTGGAAAATATATTTTTCTACAAATCACATTGTGATATGTGAAAGTGGCAACATAGCTGTGAATTCTGGTGATTGGTTTGGCTGATGTTAAATATGTTTGATTTATAACTAATTTATAACTATACCAATTTTAGGATGCAAACCCTGTTGTGATAGAGCCTTCATCTGTCTTGAGTGGAGGTAAGAATTCACTCATAGCTGCTGCAGCCAGTACTTCAGAACAGGGAGAAGACAAAATGGGAGGTCTTAATTACTGCAGTGCCACAGAAGAAAAGTTTTCAGATAATATTTCTACTGCATCAGAAGCCTCAGAGACTACTAGCAGCAGTAAGCATAAAATCTTATTTCCTTGGAGGTTTAATGTGGAACAGATTTGAGAAAACAAGATACTGCATGAATTCCTCCAGACTAAAGATAATGAAGTTTAAGTTGCAGAAGTGGCCTACATATGGATTTTTGTCACTTAGGCTGTGGTGGATAAACCAGAAGGGTCTCATTTAAACAAACTAGTTCACCTTTTATGCTATGATTTGTTTCCGGGATTGTTTCAAGATAGCTTTTATCATTGTTTTCTGAGTGGGTTTTTTTTTTCCCTTCTCACTACATTCTTCCTAGCTCATTGTTAGTTGGTATTGTACTATGTCCTCAATGAGCTGATCTCAGATACTGCAGAAAGGAAAGAAGCAGAAAAAGATTTAGGAGAAACATATGTTCAGTTTTACAATGTGTGTGATGCAAGTGAGCTTGTGCAGATTCTAGGAGCCATCTTTGTGAAAGGACAAGAGATTTTAGGGTTGATTTTTAGTCAGTTCTTGTGAGAATTTGAGTTTGGGGTTTTCTTTTTTCCCTTGTAAGACAGCTGAGTATTAAGTCTGGTATTTTAAAATCTGTATGTTACAATTGTATCCTTGTTTTTAGAACAGATAAATTACGATGATCCTTTTTGGGGGTGGGGTGGAAGGTTAGGGGAAGGGCCAGAAGGGAAGCAAGTTTTAGATTACAGATTTTTTTAAACCTGAGATTTGAATCTAGTGTTCTGTTTAACCAAATGAGGTTCTATATGAACAGAAATATTTTGCCTTTTCAAGGAGGACAAAGTACAAATAAGGCATTATTGCATATATTTTTGTGTTTGTGTATAAAATTTTCAAGGATTTGATTTGGTAATATTCAGACACCCAGACAAGTGTATGCCAAACATATTTGCATATACAAGCCTAGTTATGCTGTGTTCAAACCAGTATTTGTGTAAGCATCTGCTTTAGTATATAGGTCTCTCATATCCACTTCTTCATTTTTTCTGAGAATGCAAATATATGTGTTACTCTGTAATTTGGAATAGTTGCATGTTTTACTGATGCATTAAGGATTGGAAACATCTTCAATGATCTTAAACTGTTTTAGCCTTTTCTTTTCTTTTTTTTCTTTTTTTGACTGATTCACTAATATTTTATGGACTCAAAATAAAACAGAATTTTTTCTGTTGTTTTGTTCCAGATACTCTTTACTCTGGCACACCAGGGACTGATGCATGTTTTGCTAGGCAGCATAATAGTTCGGACAATAATAACCAGTGTTTGCTTGGAAACAATGGGAATAGTTTCCTACAACTTAATCCTCAGAAACCAGGAGCTATTGATAATCAACCCCTGGTAACACAAGAACCAGTGAAGGTAAATGTAACTGACTCATGTGAATACAGGAAAAGTATGTTTTAACCATTCTTTTATCATAATTTTTTACTTGCTGTTGGTTTCAGCTAGTGGCTGAAGTCTAGATTAACATTGCTTTGACATATATCAAAGTTCAGATTTTACTCTTATTTTAAGAAAGAAAAAATTATGTTCTACTAATGGGGCTATTCTTGAGTATTTGGTAAGAAGAGGAACATTCAGAGTGTTCTTAAATAGCTTCACAAAACTTACAAAAGGGAAAATGCTTCTGTGGAAACACAACTTCCAATATTACTTATAAAATATTTTTATAATTAATTTCTTTAGCATGTTTTCAATCTAAATATAATAGCATACTGCTATTGCATGAAAAACAGAAAGCTGGCTACATAATAACACCAAACTGATAGTTTCTCCAGTATTCCTGTGAAACAAAACATAAAACACAGACCAGTACCATCAATGATGAGCAGGGTTTTTCTGTGCAGTATCCAAAATTGTCAGAGTAGGTGACACAGAAGAAACATAATAGGAATTTTGTATTTGACAACCTTTCAGAGAAATAGTAAATAGTAAAACTCAAGCATTAATCATTGTTACATTTAAATACCATCTTTCACTATGAAAAGCAGTTTCTAATTGCCACTTAGAAGTATTTTAATAATCAAAACATGTTTTGTATTCATGAACTAAAATTGTTGCAGCTGGATACTATTTTCTGCATTTGAGATTTAACAAAATCCCTTTTTGTTTAAAGGCTGCATCATTAACAATGGAGGGTGGAAGATTAAAGCGGTCTCCACAGCTGATTGAAGGAAAGGACTACATAATGGTACCAGAACCAGTTTGGAGAGCACTTTATCATTGGTATGGAGCAAATCTGTCCTTGCCTAGGCCGGTAAGTTGTGAATATAGACACTATTCACTTGGCATAACTGCTGAAATAATGTATACAAGCTATTGTGTCTGAGTTTTTTCCAGTTGCAGAAGTTAATCTTCTAAGGTCACCTCCCACTTCATCCCAAATGCCTAGACTGAATGAAAAATCTAAAGAGCAAACTGGGAAGAAACAGTCTCAGAAATGGACATGGACATAATGTTGTGGACATTTATCAGGAGATTTGCAGGTTTATGCTGCAGGAAATACATTGCAAAGGGCAGAAGTGCGGATCAACTGGCTATGACTGCTAACACAGACAAAAATAAATTTGAAAGCAGTTTAAACAAGTGGCATCAAAACATTCATCTTTAAATTTTTAACTGTTCTGCAAGGAAAACAGAAAGAAGCAGTAAAATCAAAATTGGAACACTTGCAACTTTGAACGTCCATTTCTTATCTCTTGCAACTTTATGAAATGGCGGGGGGGAACTAACAATGGCTGTGCTTCAGGTTCAGCATCATAGAAAACACAATGCCCCAGACTGACTGAAAATCTAAAAATGGATAGCTCTAGGTGATCGCAATAAAAAAAAAAAAAAAAAAAACAGGCAAAGAGTATTCTTTATCAGAACTGTTGCTCAGAAACACTCCAGACCTGTAGCAACAAGCTTCAGGAGAAGGTATTCCTACAGAGTTTTAGGATGGGCACATCAACTTTTGTGTGTTGCACAGACTGATTTAAATTGTTCGGCTTCCAGTCAAATATTTTTCAAGAAAGCATTTATCATAGGCAATTCCTCAAGAAATAGATGCTGAAACTGAGTAGCCATATACTATCAAAGGCTGCGTCAGAACAATTCTGGTTAACCACAGTCATTGCTAAAAGCAAGACCAGTAATCTTCACTGATATGCTCATCCAGTCAGGCTTTTCTTCGTATATTAATTCTTCAATTTTGACTTTTGTTGTTAGTCTACTTATCCATAATATTAGTGTGAAAATATCAATGTCGATTTTATTTCACTCACTCACTCATTCTCATTTCTTTCCAGAGCCCTTATGTATTAAGGCAGTAGGAATACCATTTGTTATTTTGAACAGATAATATATTTAAAATGAGCTGTTCTTTTGTGTCATGTTTTTTCTAGTGTTGCAAAAATCACAATTTTTTTTTTTTTTAAATTTAAAAGTACCTAAAAATCCTGTTGATGAGGCAGGTGATGATCATTCTCATTCTTGAGCACAAACTCAGTAACACTTGTTCAAACTTACGGAAGCAAAGAATTAATATTTAATGGGTTGTGGTGAATTTTCACACTTCTTAGTTTTACAATAAGCAGAAAAACCAGTGAATCACAGTAAAACTGTGAAATAGATTTACAAACAATTAACCTAAGTATATTCATTCTATAATAAAGTGCATTTATGAATCAGTAATTTATATCAACAGAATTTATATCAACTATTTTTTATTACTTATAATAACTTACTATCTTGCAATAACATTGACTAATTAGCATGAGCCTGTTAAAAGATAAGGTAGCATTTTTACTTGTTTGTATACAAGGGTTTTTTTGCTCCTTTTTTAAGGAGGGGGAACTGAAGTTGACTTTTTGTAAATAACAGTGGTATTATATTATATATTATATATATTAATTAAAGCTGAAATATCTTTAAAATGTGCTTTTGGGCACAATACAAAATATAATTTTCAAATGTGTGTAAGTGGTACGTATTAAATGGAATTGACTGAGTGGACTAACGATGAATTTGTAGTGTTATCCCAGTGAGATGTTTTTCAGGCGTAGTTAAAACAGCAAGAATATTCTAAAAGAGAAGCAATAATTATTTAGCAATAGTCATTGTTAAGTTATATAATTTACTTACAATTTATTGAGCTATCTTTCTGTTGCTCTATATAATATTGCAAAATGATTACCAGGTGATAAGCATTTAGAACTAAAGCTTGCATGCTTTGAATTATTAATCTTGAATTTATCAAAAATTAGGCTGGAGTTAAGAAAAACGGAAGTAATTTATTCACTCACTGGACTATTCTGTTCACAGTATTGGAAACTTTATTTAATTTCTGTTGAATAGGAATTTATTCCATACAGTGGTTTCTTGTTCGTCGTACAGTGTCTTAGGTAAGAGCTACACTTCAATATCTGAAAAGGGAATGGGTTTTTTGGTGGTAGCTGTAGAGATTAGGTGGTCACTTCTTCTTGAAAGGCAGGATTTTAGTGACCGGTCTTTGTTTTTGTTTTGGAAGATCTGCTTTCTTTGCAGACCATGAATTAATGACGTTTGGAGGAAATATAAAAGCAATGTTCTTGTAAAAGGCTATTGTATGAAAAAGAAACTTTAATAAGATGTAAAGCTGGATTTTGTGGCCAAGTATTTGAAAGTTTCCTGGCCCTTTTGTATCACTTAAGGTGCTGGCTAGATACAAGCACTGTGTGTGGATCTGTACGTAAAACATTTTCTTTTCCCTTCTCTTCCTCCCCTCCCCTCCCCCCCCCCGGCATCATTCCTTGGATACCACCTCTTCTTCAAGTGATCATCCATATCTATATGTTCTTTCTCTGATAAGCCTGACACTGTTGAAGGAGCTTTCAGCCAGTGACATTTCTTGGCGTTGTACTTGCATTTCCTACATCTCCAAAGGCAAAACTAGCCTGCATCTCTGAATAGTATGTGACGGTGCCAGATAAATCCTGGCTGAACAAGCAGCCCTGAAATTGAAATAACATGACTGAAGATACAGGGAATTTTTCTTTTGAGAGGGATTGCATTGCTCAGACAAAAGATACCTTCAGCAGAATAACCTGAGTAGTTCTTGCAGAATTTTTGCTTTGATTCCTGATGCTTTGCCTAAGTTGACCAAGAATTCTCTGAGACTTGGCCAGATACTGTCCAGACTTGAGTGTTACTTAAGAAACCTCCATTATTCTTGCCGGACGTTTCTGGAGATTCTGTATCGCTTTTGATAGCCTGAACATTTTCCGGTACCATTAGGATTCTCTGGTCATAATGGTACTAAGAAGTCACTTACCAAATCCTGCTCACTTCCCTTCAGCTTCACATTCTTCAATAGAATTCACCTTGTGGTCAGCTGGAATCTTATAGTTCCAGCATTGGATATATAGAGTAGATTCTTAGTAAATTGTAAAGCATTTTGGATCCTGTTAGATGAAAATGTTTATGTAAGACAGGTTTCATTTTTTAAAATGTTTTGATTCCAAACAGATTCTAAGCTGCTGCCTTTTTCGATGTTTTTATAGTATTCAGTGTAACAAATGAGAAGGAATTAGCTATAGAATTTTCAACAATTTGGTCTGTTAGCCATAATACTGGCAATTATTTTACAGTGAAAAATCACTGGCTTCTGTTATCCTCCTCTAAAACATTCTCCATGGAAACAAACACCTTTCATGATCCAGAAAAGGCCACATCACTTTATACATAACACAAACTAATATGCTTGAGATTTTCACTATAGCCTTATTAAAAAGGAGACTTCTATTCAGAATGGTTCTTGTCAAGAGGCTCCAGGAAGAAAATGATCTCTGAATGAGAGAATTTGAGTTTGGGGGTTTATTCCAGTCTGTAAAAAATATAGAAAATATATATTAAATTTGTCTTTTCAGTCCATAATTAAAGAATATTCTGACATTTAGTTATGTGAACACTTGAATTCTTGATGATGAAGATGATTTGGTTACTTGTAACCATATATATAGGCAACACTTAAAATCCCAGTCTCTCACCCTGCAGTAGGGGAATATTATGTGTTATTTCTTTCCAGAAAATGTCAGTGCTCAGTTGTTTTTCTTGTAACTGAAGTTTGATACCATACACTTTAATTCCAATAGTGCAGTATATTGCTTCTCACAACTTAAGGTGAGTGTTTTCTTCTGGTTCACATGTTCGCAAAAATAGTCTTCCTGCCTTTTATATACCTCTGCAACTGGGCAGATTTTGGATAGAAAAATCTTTGTAGGAATGGTGACTAGAGTAGCTGTAGTAATGTCTTGGGGGAAATTTCAGGTTTTTCTGTCAATATATCAAAATGTGACAAAAGTAAGTTTTAATATATACTTATAATAGTAAACTTTATCAAGGTTTGAATTGGATCCTGTCATCCAAAAAGATCAGAAAAAACATATTCAGAATGTGAGGGTTTATTTTAACATTTGTGAACCTTTTTATTGAAGAATACACTGAGTAGAATTAATGAGGTTCATTGTAAGTTCATGGATATTTTGGGGAATTATAAATATGTTCTTTTCCTAGTATTGTACAGGAAGCTATGCTTTCACTAAATGAAGTGTTTGCTTTTGACAATCTGAAACTAATAAGCTTCAAAAAGTACTTCAGAATCAGTAAATTAGTGTTATCCCTGAGGATATTTGCCGAAGACCCCATACGAAGTTCAGAGGATTTCTTGTCTCCTAGTAAAACGTAACTTTTTTTTTTTTCTTTCTAGACCTCTGCTTTAATCATTACGTCCTGTTCCTGTTAGGATTTCCTACACATTTGGAACAGCAGTCTCTAAAATGCGTTTTAAATGTCTTTACTAGGTGATCAAAAACAGCAAAACAAATGTGCCTGAACTAGAGTTATTTCCTCGCTATCTGCTCTTTCTGAGACAGCAGCCTGCCACTCGAACACAGCAGTCAAACATCTGGGTGAATATGGGTATGATGAGCCTGAGAATGTTTCCTCAACATTTACCTAGAGGTAACTTAAGAATGCAGCAAGAATACAAAGTGCGCAGTTTCTAAGAAAGCGAGATCCACAACTGTAGAAGCTTGCTGCCACTGTGCTTATGCACCGGCTAATCAACTGTAAGGCACAATCAACATTTTGTAAAAATTTAAAGGCTTTCTTCCTATCTCCTTTCGGAAGGAGGAGGTATGAGGGAGCATTATCAGTAAAGTCAGTTAAGTTGCATGGTTACTGCAAACAGATTGGTTAATTGAAAGTGAGAAATGTGCATGCATAAAAGAATCGGCTAAAAAGGGCAAAACTTATCATTCCTATTGGTAGTTAATTATGTAGCCATAGAATACATGAATCTGTATATTGGTGTGTGTGTGTGTATATATATATATATTTATATACGTATCTATATAACTTTCTCTGATAATATAGTGCTCTAATAAACAAAACTGTTATTTAGCCCTCAGCTGGTTCTTAGTTACTTGGGCAGCTAGACTTTTGATGCCCAAAGTTATTTAATGCTCTTTAGAAAAAGATTGAATTAGTGGAATATGAAGACTATTACTTGATGCTGTTTGCAAAGATAAACATAATAGAGTGAGGAGACCGAGGTGGAGGGGGTTCAGTGGAAAGTATAAACATCCAGCTAAAACATATGTGCCATAATTACAGTGTACATAATTACAGTACTCACCAAAAGATTGTAAAAGTCATGGGTTATAGAATAATCTTTAGCTTGTAGCTTTTCACACTTTCAGCTGAAAAAGTGTTGCAGGGACTTGTTTTCACTTACCAGTTTGTATGCACAACTGCATACTTGGCTTGTACAAGGGGTCTAAGGAAATACCTGATTTTCATATGCATGTGTGTTTGCATACATGCAGATTAGACAACCACAGTAGCATATGTCCAGAAACAGGTTCACTTGCCTACTGCAGATTAAATTCTAGAGACATATTAGTGTTAGTGTGTGTTTAAAATCTCATGCAGATGCTTGGTTTTTCACTGCTTTGATAGAATCTCATACTTAATGTGCAGATAGTGGCTGCCTGCTTGATCAAGTTCCGCTACAGAAACTGCTACCCAAATTCATTTTTCCTACTTCGCCAAGTACAATGGAAACTGCTTTGTTTGGACATCCTAAAATGCCCAAATTCAAATAAAGAGGGTCTTCTGACACACCAAATTTGATCTTGATTTGGAATTATTTTGCTCTGCACTAATTCATTTGTCCAATCAATTATTAATCTTTTTGAGGTTTTTCAAATGTGCTTTCTTGCTGTAATCTTACAACTAATCCTCTGATCCTTAATCTTAGAAAAAGCTTTTTGATGTTCTTTAAAAAAATTAGTCCTTTGCCTGGTATACTGAAGCAAAACTGATGCTTTGCTTACTTCTAAGATGATTACAGTCGAGTTTTGCTCTTCTGTCAGATCGCATGTAATATTGTGTCTTTTCTTATGATACTGTTTGATTTATTTTAAACTTTTGATGACAAATCTAGAATGATACTGCTTCTGTGGTTACTTACAGTAATGCAATTGCCCTATCAGACTTCTCTGTATAATGGAAGCTTTTCCATAAACATATTACAGACTTGTCTCTGGGAGGTGGGAACTTTCTAAGTTTAAACTGAAGAAGCTCAAAAAAGTAAAAGATGTAAAGTTGGTCTCATCTGTTTCAAACTGAGCATTTGCAAATTTTTTGTTTAAAGATGAGCGAATATTATAGAAAACGGCAACAATCTTGATCAATGGAATTACTCTGAATTGCAAACATAAGATTGTTGTGAAATTCTGGTCAAAATCCTCACAGAATATGTTTTCAGAACATGAGTTTTAAAGAGTGTTTCTGTTGTGAAATGTGAAATCATATTAAAAATTATGATTATGGGAAATTATATTGAAAATTATGATTGTCTCTGATACTCTATCTTTAAGAGAAAGAAAAGCTTGTTAATCAGATAATTCTGTTAAAATATCCTGTAAATGACTTCCCATGATAATCTTAATAGATCAATTTTCTGTTATTTCTGGTTAGAAGGGAAATAAATTTATCTGCTTTGTGATAATTTTGGATAGTAGATAGCAAGTTTGCTTTGTGTTGATGTGAGACATCCCAAAGGGTTAGTAACAACTTGATTTCAATCCAACCCATTATTTTGTCCATAAATAAAAGTAGAACTGCATATAGTTCCTTTTCACAGAAAGTACTTAGCACAGTAGGCGTAGTAAGTTACTGGTGATCAGTTTTTTACTTCACTTTGCATATGGGTGTGCACGTTATGAACATCTTTTGCTTTTTTTCTTATGATTGTGAACCCAGGGAATGTACCTTCACCTAATGCTCCTTTAAAAAGAGTGTTGGCTTATACTGGCTGCTTTAGTCGAATGCAAACTATTAAAGAGATACATGAATATCTCTCTCAGAGGCTACGTATAAAAGAAGAGGATATGCGCCTCTGGTTATACAACAGTGAGGTAATGTCAATATGTCTTTTATTAAAAAAAAAAAAACCACACTGATACTCTTACATGTGAAGAAGTTTATTAATACTATTTTAATTTTGTTGCTTTGAGATTAAATTATCGTCAGAGAATTTCAAATCTAAAAATAATATTTATATGAAGTATCTTTTATCCTGCAGAACTACCTTACTTTGCTGGATGATGAAGATCACAGATTGGAGTATCTTAAAATCCAGGATGAGCAGCATTTGGTAATAGAAGGTATGAAAGAGGCCTATAGGGTAGTCTATGCACTAAGAGCAAGTACAGTTTTATATGAGTATATATGTGCTTAACAAATTATGCATATGTACTACAAACACACTTTTGCCTAAATATTAAATCTTTGAAAATGTTTTGGGGAAGAAGTGTGTGTAAATATACATCTGTCTATATATACTGAAAGCAATACAGGGGAAAATTCCAAAACTTCAAATAATCCACTGCTGCTACAGTAATACCTAAAACACCAGAGACAGAATGAAAGCTCTGTGAAGCATTTGAGACCCCCTCCCCCCCCCCCCCCCCCCCAGCCACTAATCTTACAAGAATATGGGGTACAATATTTGCAGGAACACTTTGTTAAATACGAAGCAGAAGGTGAAGAAAACTGCTTGTTTCAGTCCAACCAGGTTCATTTTTAAGATTTTCATTACCAACTGCTTTTTTTCGCATTTAGAAAGAATCTAACACATTTGGACTTGACTGCTTGACTGACTGTCCTCATGGTGAAAAATTTTTTCCTTATATCCAGTCCTTATCTCTCTCCTTTCAACTTAGGTCCGTTGTCTCTCGTTCTCCCACCGTGCACTGTTATGCTAGGCAGTCCTGTCCTACTAGTCGCAGATGAAATAGGCCTTTGTCAAAGGTAGAAGGGTGCACAGATCAGCTGACTTCTCAGCTAGTTTGACCTGACTTTTATCTAATCACTTAAATTTGGAAGCACATACATACATACAATTGTACATACTTAATCCTTCTACTCTTGGCCTTATATTGCAGAGGCTATGCTCGTTTTAAAAATGGGAAAAATAAATATTTAGAGGAAATACACAAAAGTGGTTTTTGCATTGTTTCTGTACAAGCCTCACTCAGTTTGCTTTTATGTCATACCTCAAGTTGGTGTGCTGAATGGCATGGCCCTTTTTGCTACTTGCCTGAGTTCTTATTTAATCAATTTACAATTGGCTCAGTGGCTGATCCAACTTACTGTGTACCTGCATTAATCCTAGAGCAGACACAAGGGCAGAAATGGGAACTGATGGGTGGAGAGATGGACTGTACCTTTCAGTATCAGGTGAAACAAAATCCTGTTTGATGAACAAACTGCCTGAAGTCAACACCGCCACTGAAGGAAGCGGTCTGCCCTCCCTCCGTTATGCCACTTTCCTTACCTGTGGACAACTACTTGTCACCTACCTATGAACTGACTCGGAGAGGAGATCTAGTGAAAAACAACTCCCTCTCCCTCTTTTCAGCTAGGTCAGTTCCCTAAGCCAGGTTGCTGCGTGGCCGTACAAACGCTTTGTATCAGTGCAAGGGAGAAGAATCCATGACTGCGGAGCTGGTGGTAAAGCCAGTGCAGGAAAGCTTGAATTTTTTCCCCAACTTTATCATGAAATGTGTGAAATCTGTCACTGTTTTAAAGAACACTTGACTCTGTTGTTGCTTTGTAACAACAACAAAAAATATTAGCAATCACTCGTGAACTGAACAGATTCATTCAAGTTTGGTGGGGTGCCTTTTTAAATATTACAGTAATACCTAAAAAGATTTGTTATGCAACAGGGAAGAAATCTCAAGACTGCGTCCTATACAAGTTACTGGGGTAATTAATGATTGGAAACAATTGAAAAGAAAACTAACAAAAATAATAACCAGCTAAAAAGAAGCAAGTTTCTAATCTCAATTTAAATAGTTGAAAATTTAATGAAATCTCTTTAGCCGTATAAGCTCTCTGGAGTAGATTAAAAAAAATCCTTGTAACCCTTATACCATATTTCTTTCTAGTTCGAAACAAAGACATGAGCTGGCCAGAGGAGATGTCTTTTATAGCAAACAGCAGTAAAATAGACAGACATAAAGGTAAGTGTTTCAGCACAGTAATTGAATTATAATGAGAAGAAAAATTCAAGAGGGTATATTATGTTGAAATAATTATTTTTAATATAAGTGCTCTAAACATTGAAAGAGGTCTTTTATGCTTTTGCTACTTTGCTTGTTCTTTCTGTGTTATTAACTTAGATGCTGGAAATGTGTGAGGGTTGCATAGGTGCAGCAGTAGCAAATGGAACTTAACAAATTCTAGATTTTGTGTTTATTATTTTGTGGGTTTTCTTTTTCTCAGGTGAAGAATAGTTAAGTTTTTTCCAAATGAAACCAGAACTTGCAGTACCATAGTTATTTACCTGAAAATAGTTCATATGGCTTGTACAGATGGCCATGTTAGATCAGGCTTGACAAAATGTGGCTGACCTCACCTTTTGTTGACTTAAGTAAAATTAAGAGAGCGGATATTTTGAACAGACTTGTCCTCTGTTGCCTCTGTGCTAACTGCAGTCTTGTAATTGGGAGCAGATTAAATTGAATAAGATGCAATTAAAAGGTCATAAACTTAACTTTATTAATATACCATTGTGGATTAATTTTTCACATCTGCACAGTTGTCATAATTATGTTTTCTTTCTCTCAGTTCCTACTGAAAAGGGTGCTACTGGATTAAGCAATCTGGGTAACACATGTTTCATGAACTCTAGTATCCAGTGTGTCAGTAATACACAACCTCTAACACGATATTTCATCTCAGGAAGACATCTTTATGAACTTAACAGGTAATCTTCTATTTGAGCCCATTAGCATTTTAGTTGTGTTAACTTTTTTTTAAATTAGTTTCAGCCTTCAAAAGTAGAAGCATGAATAAATCCTATTAAGTTTAGCATTACCAGCCATCAGCTATGCAACTGGTACCAGATTAGATGTACCAAAATATACCTTCTTTTGTTTCTGGGAGAGTTAAAACAGTTCGGCAAGAAGCCTTTGAGCTTCCTCATTTATCCCCATTCTTGGACTTTGTTTAAATTTTGGTATGACATTAATGACTTCATGAATTCTAGGACAAATCCAATAGGAATGAAAGGACACATGGCCAAATGCTATGGGGATTTGGTTCAGGAGTTGTGGAGTGGAACTCAGAAGAATGTAGCACCGTTAAAGCTGCGGGTAAGTCTGTAATATATTTTATTTTTTATTTTTTTAGTACCAAAAATTTTTAAAAGCACTCTTCTCTTTTCTGGTGTTATCTGTATTGTAATAGTTCTGGGAAAGCCTCCTCAGTGCTACCTAATTATCATATTTGCTTTGATCATGTGTATAAAAGTTAGATTTTTCTTAACTTTTTTGTTATAGCTAAAAGAAAAAAAATTGGAAATACCAGCGGAAATGTTCTTGCTGTTCTTATTTCAATAAGTGTTCTTATTTTAAGAGTTTGATAATTAAAAAAGGATTCATATTAAACTTACACATCTTTTTGAACTATGCAACCTACAAGTATGTGCTGAAGGCAACCATATCACTGATATTACTTTATTATAGTGCTGCTAGTAAAGTTAGACAACATATTTAGGATGTCAGTTATCATTCATGGAGGCTGTTATTTGTGATTATCATTCAGCTTATTTAAATATGGAAATCTGTGCTACGTAAGGAAGAAAAGCGCAAGTTTCTGTCATTAGTTTGCGTAATTAATACTGTAGTATTCTTTTTCAGTCTTAATGCAATTAGTCTTTGTAAATCTTCTCTCAGTTCTCCTGCCTTCCACTCACAATAACATTGAACTCTGTGGCTGTTTTCAGCCATGTTTTAGAGATGTGGAAGACTTAAAGGTAATTACATCCCTACAGCTTTGTTAGAGTTAGCATGTAGGTACTGGGCAGAGACTCAAATAAATATCCCCACTAGAGAAAGGGAAGGGGACTTGCGTATATATTCCATGTGTTAGAAGCTGGCTGTGAGATCTGCGAGCGTATCCTGGGCAATGAGTTGTCATGTACGTTACTCCAAACTGGTCACAGATTTGCCATTTCTTGTCTGTAAGGAGTGTAGTGGAGGTGTTGAGCAAAGAGCTGCGGGGGAAGAAGATGCACATCTGTAGCCAACCAGGAGGCCTTAGCCCTGGTCCTCAGGGAGCAGCTGTCTGTGGAATATAATCGTGGTTCAGTGCTGAGGCTGTAAGTTCAGAGGAGTTACCTCATATGAATTGGAGGTTGTGGTTTAAGATGTGGGTTTTCGTAGCCATTGTTAGGGACAGAAGATCATGCATAGCCTGTAAATGGTCTTTTGTTGTGAAAGCGTAGAGAGATTCCTTTAACTCTGAGAATTGCATTTATTGTGCTGGTTGACAGCATGCATTTTTTCTACAATATTTTGATTATTGTTACAACTTTTGTCACATAATGTTAAAAAACTTTTTGGCTTTTTTTTATAGTGGACAATAGCAAAATATGCTCCAAGATTTAATGGTTTTCAACAACAAGACTCACAGGAGCTCCTGGCGTTTCTTTTGGATGGTCTTCACGAGGATTTGAATAGAGTTCATGATAAGCCATATGTTGAACTGAAAGATAGTGATGGTCGACCAGACTGGGAAGTAGCAGCAGAGGTATGGGTTAAGGTGTTTTCTCTTAGCACTAAGCTACTAGGAACTACTTTATTTCTTAGGAAAGCTAAAGGTGTTGATGAGAGAGGCCCTCTGGTAATACTATTTCTATACTGTCTTTTGAAACTTGTTAGATCTGTGATTTAAGGAACCTGTTTCACTTTTGAACTGAAAATGAATTTGATTTAAGTATAATAATATACAGGTATAAAGGCAGTACTTCATAGTCGTTTTGAATGACTCTTCTGAATGTGGAATACCAAAACTTTTCAGAATACCTGATGGTCTTTTCAGAAGCTTTTTAAATGATCTCATACCTTGGTTATTGTCTTAATAGAATGAGCTTTTCTTTACTAATGTTGAAACTAAATATTACCTATTTATTATAAATTAGTAAACAACTTCTGCAGGAACGTATTTCAGTTCTGTAGGCTGATGAAGCTTTGGAGATATTCCAGCATATTCTCCCTCTGCAGTTCTAGCAAGTAGTCTTCAGTTTCTAACTTTATTTTTCTACACTTTATCTTAGGCCTGGGAAAACCATCTGAGAAGAAACAGATCCATTGTCGTAGATTTATTTCATGGGCAGCTTAAGTCACAAGTAAAATGTAAAACTTGTGGACATATAAGTGTTAGATTTGACCCTTTTAATTTTTTATCCTTGCCTTTACCAATGGATAGCTACATGCATCTAGAAATTACAGGTGGGTAGTGGTTTAACACTGTATAAACTTGTCTTTCTTGAAACAAAAATTATAAATACGAAACAGATTTTCATGGAACAGTCACAAAACAAATTTTATTTGTTTTAGCACTTACTAGCAATGCAGCTAAATTTTAAAAAATAGTATAACTATTTAGTATGATAGATGAGACTATAAGAATTTTCATTGGAATACAGTTAAAGTAAAATCTTCTTAAACGGCATAGATGGTCCATTTTCAATTTTGACTAAAGTACTTAATACATAAAATCTCAAAATCTCAATTTTGCACATTTTCCTTCTGGTCACTGAAAATTTGTACTGTATAGGTTGTCTTAAATCTGCCTAGGGCAAAAAAAGGGAGGGTGGGAGGGAAGAATAGGCAAACAAAAATTACTGTGTGGGTTATGAATTATACTATGAAGAACCCATACATTGTGGGTGAAGAGGCAAAAGCAATGGTGATAAAAGAAGAAAATTTGAAACTATTTTCTATGGCCTAAGCAGTTAGGGGTTTTCTGGCATTTGTCTTTGCAGACCTTGAAAATTGTCTGATAATGAAAAAATAATCAGATTTAAAAATGGAAGAAAAGTGCTGTCTAATAAATAAGTAGATGTAATGTATTATTCTATTAAATTTTACCTGGTTTGCTGACTAAGGTGTTTCTTTTCCCCTTTAAAGTAATTAAATTAGATGGTACTACTCCTGTTCGATATGGCCTGAGGTTGAACATGGATGAAAAGTATACAGGTTTGAAAAAACAGTTAAGTGAACTCTGTGGGCTAAAACCAGAACAGATTCTACTCGCAGAAGTGCATAGCTCCAATATAAAGGTAAAAAGAAAAAAAAAAATCATTGCTGCAACCTACTTTTGGTATTTCTGATTATTTGTGTACATCAGCATCCTATGTCTTTTTGACACTAAGCTTTGCCTACAGGAGCTCTGAAACAACTAAAAGTGTGGTAATAAATTCAGCTTAGTTAAGTATGAACTTTTTTGTCATTTTAAAACCTCAGTTTGGCTTGCTTTAAACAGATTTAAAATTAAAGGCAACTGAACCATAATAAACCACTTGTAACCAAAATGAAAATTGACATAGAAACTTGCAAAACTTTAATTGAATTGATTACTAATGATATGTTTAGAAAAAAAATGATAAAATCTTCTCGACATAATAAGACTCAAGTTAGAGTGCTGTGATGAATTTAAACACTATCAAGAGGCTGGAAGTATAAGAAATGACTGGCTTAGATTTTATGTAGTGTGTGACTTTTTTTTGCTGTCATTGAACAGAATTAAAACTACTTTCAGCGGGTAGAAATTGGGTGCTTTCAGTCTGTTCAGAGAACCAATAATAGCGCTCTCAGGTCTTGCTGCAGAGATCTGCAAAGTCATCTGGCTTTTGGCTCTCCTTTTTCCCCGTAGGTATAAGAAAGCAGATGGGAGGGGGGAGATGAGCTGATAGTTGTACTGTTTGCAAAAGAATGAAACATGTTCTGGGTCACAGTTAAAAGTACATACGTGTCTCATTGACTTTCCCTTTTTTCCTGAAGAACTTTCCTCAAGACAACCAGAAAGTCCGGTTATCAGTGAGTGGGTTTTTGTGTGCATTTGAAATACCGGTTCCAGGATCCCCTACATCAGCATCAAGTCCTGTGCAGACAGGTAAAATAAAACATACTTATTTTCCTGTTCGTTTAAAATGCACAGTGCTTAGATACTGGAGAAATTCAGGAGAAAGACCTTCCTTAGTAATTTGGGAACAGTGAGAATTAAAGAGACAGGTAAGTCTCAGCTCTGATCCAGAGAAAAACTGAGCCATCTCAATATCCACTGGTGATCTGTGATCCTTTCTAGGGTCATGCCCAGGATAGGAGTCTGAAGATCACTATATACTTATTTTAATGAAAATATTTTGCAAGTAATAAAGAAACAAGAAACATGCAGATTGGCTATAAGGCAGGACATACTTAAAAAAAAAAAAGTAAGCATGTTGTTCAGCTTTGGTTTCTGTTTCGTTGTTTGTGGTTTCATATATAGATTGTAAACAATTCTGTTATTTCTTGTTACTGCATGCTCTGATTTTGCAAAGTTGTAGGCAAAAGATTACATATTGGTCTGAAGGAGAATGGAAGGTATTTCATGAAATACATTGGGCAGAATGGAAGGCAAAAAAATCTTGTTGTTTGTTACCAGTTCTGGTTGCTGTAGATTGAGAGTAATTGTCCATCTACAGATCTCTCAACTGGGTCGACAGCTAATGGAGCACTCAACATAATGATGAATGGGGACCTTCCCAAACCAACCCTAATTCCAAATGGAATG
The DNA here is from genome assembly GCF_036417845.1 of Apteryx mantelli. NCBI lineage: Eukaryota > Metazoa > Chordata > Aves > Apterygiformes > Apterygidae > Apteryx > Apteryx mantelli. The sequence goes on from NC_089999.1 coordinate 12,499,097, forward strand.
CCAAATACTGTAGTGCCATGTGGAACAGAACGTAATAACCTTGCCAACTGGACTCTCAACGGTCATGTGCCCTTGCTTTCTGATAGTCCATGTACAGGGTATATAATTGCAGTCCACAGAAAAATGGTGAGTAGATTTTGTGCTTGTTACAAATTGTGCGTAACATACTTTCTCAAAGTCAGCGCAGTTTTCTTTTGAAGTCCATATGATTAGTTAATCTGTATTCTAAAAAGAGGGAACATGAATACACATTTCCCTGTTAGGCTTACACACAGTTCTCCTTCACAGATTTAATTTGCAATGTCTAATGTTGGTGTATTTTTCTTTCCTCAGTATTGGCAGGCTTCCCAGTTCTTTAATGCTGTGATGCATGTTTGGGTGTTCACTGACTCCCTGATAAAATGTTCTAGGAGTCTCTGAGCAGAAAAAAAAAAACAATTAGAGAAGCAACATGAAATTTGTTTCTTTCCCATTATGTGGAACAGCCTTATTACTTCTTGTACAGAAATAGTGTAAAGATATATAGTGCATTCGTGGGTTATTCTGATAGCATGAATTACTCTTTTTCGAAGCATTTGCAGTCAAATTGAACTCTAAATGTGAAAGCTGGATGACTGAACACCTCAAATAACCTTGCTTTCTGTGTACGTTCTGTCTCTAGGCTTTAGAAGCTGTTGACAGAGCCTAGTGGTTGTGGACTCTCCCTCTTTACAGTGGGTTTGTGCGGGGCTTTTTTTTCTTTAGTTTCTCAAGTAGTGGCTAATAACCACTGTTACCACCACAATCTTGATTCAAGATTTGGCAGAATCTGTTAGGGGGATTAGTATAATGCTTTTGAGCAGTTACAGGCTGTTAGTTATACATCTCACAGAGCATTAAAGTTGCCTGTGGAAGCTATGCCAGGAATCCGTGCTTGTCATTGCCAAAAATTTTATCAATGGAGTGGGTCCGTTGCATAACACTTGTGCAAGGCTCAGTAGCAGTTTACTGTACCTCCGTATCATTAAGTCAGTGTGCTAAATCTTTCTTACAGCTGGAAAGCGTGAAGCACAAAGATTGGTTGATCTGCTTGGAATGACCTGTGTACGAGTCTGTAGTGCCCAAATTACCTTCCCATTACATTCTGTAGACATAAAAGTTTTCTTTCTCTAGAAGACATAAATTTGCCTAGTGTAGAGGTCATTTTGGGACAGATATTACCATCTGTCTGCTTTGTAAAGTTACCATGTGGTGGTCAAAGTAAGAAAATATGCATCATTTGAAATTAAAAAAAACATACGTGGTTGAAACCTAGGTTTATGTTAAGTGTTGACATGGTCTAATGCCACAATATCATAAAATACAATTAAATTTTCAGGCAGTTTGAAGTCAGTGATCAAAATTCAGTTTTTTAATATTGAAAAAATTACTGAAATTGAGTACTTTTTCTTGAATTAATCATTTGTTTAATTGCCAGAGACTGAAATGAGTAATAGGTCAGCATTGTAATAATTGTGGTAATGTGAGTTAATGCATACTTACATATGACTCATTCTCCTGTTTCACATACGCAGATGCGGACAGAGTTATATTTTCTTTCATCTCAGAAGAACCGTCCTAGCCTCTTTGGAATGCCACTAATTGTTCCTTGTACTGTTCATACACGGAAAAAAGACCTGTATGATGCAGTGTGGATTCAGGTTTCCAGGCTTGCCAGCCCTCTCCCTCCTCAGGAAGCTAGTAATCATGCGCAAGACTGGTGAGTGTGGCGTGCCAACCTTTGACTGGAATTACCCAATCCAGTGGTTTAGATTCCTTTAGAAGATTTAAAAAATGCTCATTCTTCATCTTTATCCATTTTAAGGGCTGAAAATACCTCCATGGAATGAATGTATGGTTTTTAATGTATAATTAAGATTTAAATGTCAACAATTTTAGGAACAGTTGTGTGCGCTTTTACCTCAGATGTTTTCTGCCTGCAGATTCCATCTAGTGGGTTATTTTTGTAGGAAGTCATTTAAAAGTCCTGTGATTTAATAATGACAATGAAAGGCAATATAGTAGCTTTGTGAAAATAAGATATTTTCAGATAGCTTTTTAAATGAGACTGTATTTAATAAAGTGTCTTCTGTATATTTAATTCTCTTGTAAAACTGCTTAAACTGTTTGGGCTTTTTTGGTGGGGGGGAAGGCTTTCTGTCATTTGAATTCTGCTTTGCGGCTGATAATTTTGATGCTAAGTCTGATTCTCTTTAGAGAATTGGTCGTCCCGGTCCCTGTCCCCCCAAAAGAAAAAAGGAAAAAAAAAAAAGCACAATATCTGGAATCTGTAGGCTGATTGGGCCAGAATGAATGGTAGACCTGGTCTTTTAAGTTGTGGTGTCTGCTTCCATCTGCACACCTGCTCATGGTTGTATCCACTAAGGCTTAGTACTGAACAACATGTAAATCCTCTGCGGAAACACTTCAGATGTTCTTGCTCAGTTAAATATCTGTCATTGTCAGACCCAATCAAAGTTAATGCAATGTGGGCTTAAATGACAGATTCTTAATGATTTAATTAAATAGACTGAAAACGTCACCTTTATTTGGGGATGTGTCAGTTTGTATGCATGAGACCTGCCCTTTAACAGATTTTTCTCATTGTGCTACTTAAGAGTTTTATCACAAACTCTTTTCTATTTTCTTGCAGTGTTATCTCTACTAAATAACTCATATCTTTAATATATAGTGATTTAATGCCTTAATTTCTTTCACTACGTAAAGCAATTTGAGTGACCATTTTCTGGTTGGATGTACTGCTGTGAAACCATGATAGTCTTGGCTATTGCTTAATTGATTTGCGTGATTTGTGTTAATTGATTTGTGCATCCACCAGCGTGTGTCAAGAAAACTTTGCTACTGTTGATGCTTATGTGAGTTCTGTTACCTCCGCAAGATCTTTAAAAATATTCTTGAATTCTCCTTCTTTCTAGTTGTGTTACTGTATTTATAAATAGTGAAGAAGTATTGATAGTAGTATGAATGTGATTGATGTATATTTTAATTGTGCCTCTCTTTTTTTAAATAGTTGCTGTTTAATGACTATCCTGCTGAGTAGACTTAAAACTAATGCTATAATATGCATGTTTGGGTTTTAGACAACATAAAGGCAGATCTTGTTTTATTATATTATGTTTAATATTTCTAACCATTCAGATTTCTTTGTTTTTGTGGGGGGGGAGGATTGTGTTTTAGTAAACAGCAAGGGTAATGAAGTAAGGTCAAAAGTAATTGGCAGTCTGAATCAGTGCTTGTGTTTCATGTTGCAATCTCTTCTGTTTCAGTGATGATAGCATGGGATATCAGTATCCGTTCACCCTGAGGGTAGTTCAGAAGGATGGAAACTCCTGCGCTTGGTGTCCGTGGTACAGGTAAATTGTCCTTTTTAGATTTAAGCAGGAGAGTCACTTCAGCAGAAATGTAATTTATGATAATAGATTTTTGATACGTTTCAGACTTCAGAGGTAATATCAAACAATGAGAGTCTAGAATCTAATTCAACTAGAACCCCCACATGGCAGACTTTCACTGCAGAATTGCTTTTATGACTTGAAGAGCTGAAAATTCTGCTGACATAGAAACTTTAAATTAGGAGATAGGCATCAGATTATCAAAAACCTCTTAACCCCTTCCAGTCTTCCCTGTTCAAGTGTGTAAATATACAGGGGCACGTTTGTACGTATTTAGATGATTTATGATGGTTTCATGTGACAGCAGACTACTGTGGATGTAAATCATTTACCATTAGCCATTTCTGTGCCATTTGAAAAGTAAAAACTAAAATAGACAATAGGTATTTGCCCTGGGAACACTCTTGGAATTTTTCCTAAACAAGGGACATGCTAATGAAAATCCCAGACTGTTGCTGGACAGTATTCAGACCACAGACTCGTTCCAAAAAGGTGTCTCCTACAGCTAGATAAATAATGTACATTAGCTATCATATTGCAGAATACCCGTGGAGACAAAGAACTGTAGTTTTGGTGTGGTAGTTAGGTTTGCTCAGCACTCTGTGCAGACAGGTGATTGAGCTCACCCAAATGCTTCAGTGTTTCATCTCCATTAGAGTTTTGTGGCAAAATAGAGAATTGGCATTGGTTATCTTTTTAAAAAAATGCCTCTCTTACACTGAAGGCAAAGCCTGTAACTGTGGAGGTGTATCTAATACAAAATAAGGAGCAGAATTGGGATGTGAATTAATGTAGATCTGTGATTGCACAGTTTATCACATCTAACTTTTTGTTTTAGATTTTGTCGTGGCTGTAAAATTGAGTGCACAGAAGATAGAGCTTGTGTTGGGAATGCTTACATTGCTGTAGACTGGGATCCAACAGCACTCCACCTACGCTACCAGACATCACAGGAACGGGTAAAATTACAGCATAAAGCCTGCAGTATTTGTTTGAATGTTAATAGCTCTAAAACACATCCCACTTTACCAAGACCAAGTTTGGAAGATATTCTCTTTTTGTTTAGCGATTCTTGTTTTGTCTATTTATTATTAAACTAAAGGCAGTAGTCATTGAAGAGTATATTCTGGATAAATCTGTCTTAATTTTAGACCTCCTACATGTCTATAACGTGAAAGTGAATCTTTTAAGAAACCACAGATGTGTATTTTCTGGCTGTTCTGAGTTGCTTTTGGTCTACTCTTCACAATATAGTAGAGAGTATGTTAATTTGGTACACTTTCTAAGGACACCATTGCTACAAATAGTTGTGTGTAAGTAAACATAGCTGCTTCACTGCGTCTACAAAACAAATAAAGGTAAGCACACAACTGAGTTAATCTAGAAGAACTATTCTGATTTGTGAGTTGAATCCGTAAACTAGTGCCTTGTGGATATGCAAAAATTAAGAATAAGGACAGCACATTATCTGTATGTCTGCCTTTTCATAGTTGAAATAAAATACCTGCTCAAATTAGTGCAGCTATTCTTGGATTTTTAATCCTAAATAACTATATGATATGTTTCTTCTATGGTACTTTAAATACAGCCTTCCTCTGAGCAGTTTGTATACGTTTCCAAGTCAGATTCAGTTTAATCTCACCTCTTTAGATTGTAGAAGAACACGAAAGTGTTGAGCAAAGCCGACGAGCTCAAGCAGAGCCCATCAATCTGGACAGCTGTCTTAGAGCCTTCACCAGCGAGGAGGAATTGGGAGAAGATGAGATGTACTACTGTTCCAAATGCAAGACCCATTGTTTGGCCACCAAAAAACTGGATCTTTGGAGGCTTCCCCCTATTTTGGTATGATCTTGTATAATTTTCCTCTACAACAACAGAAACAAAGTACATTCCTCACAAATTTTGAATTGCTAGGTATGTCTCTTTTTTCTTTCTAAATAAGAAGGTTTATATTTACTTCTGTTCACTGTGTCAGCAGGGGCACTAACTTTGTTTGCATCATGCATTTCCGTAATGCAGGCAGATAACTTAAAACAAACCTAAAATCCCTGTGCATCTTTTTAGCTGATACATTGCAGCAAATGGTTGCATTTTGCATTCACTTTGATTTGCTCTGACAAAGAAGTCACACTTAGGCAGTCTTTCTTGGTAACACAGTCTTGATCTTTGGTCTAGTTATGTAACACCTGTGTCTGTTGCCTTTCAAATTTGGTAGGTTATACACAGCGCTGGTGACTGAAATGAAGCAACCTTTTCTATCACTTTCCCCTGAAAATATTAGTTCCATATTTTATCAGCTTGTACCCAGAATCCAAATGCTCAGATACAGTGTTATTACTTTTTATTAATATATGATAAAATATATATGTTTCAGAAACAAAAATGTCTTTTAACAGTGAAATTAGATCATTGTGGTGTAATTGTCCTCCTTTGACTTTCTCTAACATGTTTCTCCTTAGATCATTCACCTGAAAAGATTTCAGTTTGTAAATGGCCGCTGGATAAAATCTCAGAAAATTGTTAAATTTCCCCGAGAAAATTTTGACCCAAGTGCCTTTTTGGTACAAAGGGATCCAAGTCATTTTCAAAGAAAACAGCTAACTCCCCATGTTGATGACCTTCCTGATGCACGGACTCTCCAAGGGGAGTCTAGAAAAATAGATCTGCAGATCACTTACACAGCAGGCGAAGGGGATGTACTGAACAGAAGTCCATCTTCCCTTAACACTACTAATGTCTTGAATAATATCAAAGGTAAGTAATATTTAGGGAAAATAGCACATTCCAGTAAATGCTGGTATTTGGGAAGGTATTTGGTATTTCAGTTTATAAGTGCGCATGTTTGTGTGCATGCACAGACAGTCCTATTTTTATATACTACTCATACATTGCAATGGAACAGTGGATTTTTAATGCTTGGTTATTAAAAGAAATCTTTTATTAAAAAATCTAGACTATGTATTTACTTATCTTTCAAGTTCGTATTTGTTTTCTGTTCTAGCATCTCCATCTTTGGGAAGGAAAAGTGGAACCAGCTGTCCTTCAAGTAAAAACAGTAGCCCAAATAGTAGCCCAAGGACTTTAGGAAGAGGTAAAGGGCGCCTGCGGCTACCACAGCTAGGTAAAAACAAACTGTCAAATAGCAAAGAAAATCTGGATGCAAGTAAAGAGAATGGTACTGACCAGGAGCAGAAATATACTTCTGACCAAGGCGATGCTCTTACTAGAGGGCAGATTTTGGGTGGTAGCCAGAGTGAACTATACACTGCTCAGGACACTGAGATGACTTTAGCCAACGGATACATTTGTGAGCAGAATGCATATAGTAATGGAAGTATCAATGGTCAAATTGATAACCACAGCGAGGAGGATATTACAGATGACCAAAGAGAAGAAGTTTGTGTTGACCCTATTTACAATCTATATGCAATTTCGGTAAGTTGACGTTTTATGCCCTTACAATGGCATTGTTTTGACTAAATGTGTTTACTGTTTTCATTACAAAAAGTAGAGATTTCTTGTTGAGGAGAGCAAAGTAGAGTCATTGTGAGCAAAATAAAATTGCCATAAAACTGAATATAACTGAAAAGTATATCTTCGCATAATTGTTTTTTCTGCTTGAATATATAAGTTTAGTCAGCCTCAGACATTTAAAAAAAAAAAGCTGTGAAGCACAGCACAGTCAATTAGAATACACTTTTCAGGTTGTCTGTCTCTGCTGCCTTTATCAAGCAAGACCTTTCTGTGCACCAACACTTGGATTATTTTTAGGTTTTTTTGAGATGGGGAAAAGGGAAAACAAAAAGGAAACAAAATTTGGTAGTAAAGGAAAATGATAAAGGCATAAAGATGTGTGAGAGGGGCACTGGCCTTGGACTGGCTGTGTTGAACTGCTGGGGCCAGCATGCATAAAATATTTTTGTCATATACAATATGCTGCACTACTACTTCAGAGAGAAGAGGTTTGTTTTAAGAGAGCCTGTAACATTTAGGCATCCTTGGCAAGTACAGATTGTCGCAAGCTGTTGTCGCTCGTGGAAAGAACATGAATTTGTTACGTTATTCTGTGAATTCTGTGTTTTTGATGTTTGATCCAAAATTTTTTTCTTTTTCATTTTCTTCAGTGCCATTCAGGAATTATGGGAGGGGGTCATTATGTTACTTATGCCAAAAACCCAAACAACAAGTGGTACTGCTACAATGACAGTAGCTGTAAGGTAAATGTTTTATTTTTGTAAGAAATAATTTTTTACTTGGGTGTCTAGAAACAAAGAAATACATGTTTTTTGAGAACTGTTCTTTGAAACCATGGTTATCTCAAAATTTGCTTCAGATGAATATTAAAATCGTGAACTGAAGTCGTACATTTTTTTTCATGTTAGTATGTGTTCATCAGCTGCTAACATGGGTAGATGCTTATTTTGTACAAAGATGGAAAAGTTACTAAAAATGGAAGTCCAAGAATATTTTTTCATTATGCTAGCTGTTTTGTATTCAATTACTGAATAATTAAGTTCCAATATTTCTATTGCATTTGTCACTCAAAATTTGCTATGCTTTTCAAGTAAATAATGGAGCCTGATAACTATGATAAGGGAGACTGAGAAAATGTGATTCTCCTTGCTGTAAGCTGCCATTTAAAAAAGACTGTTTCTAGGGCCAAAGCGTGTGTTGCCGTTCAGCGACAGTAACGCAGTCGCACCGTTGCGCGTTTCAGGAAGTGTTTTTGTTCCGCAGGAGTTGCACCCTGACGAAATCGACACCGACTCTGCCTACATTCTCTTCTACGAGCAGCAGGGCGTAGACTATGCACAATTTCTGCCAAAGATAGATGGCAAAAAGATGGCAGACACGAGCAGCATGGATGAAGACTTTGAGTCAGATTATAAGAAGTACTGTGTTTTACAGTAAGCAGGTGATCTTCCATGGACTGTTTTGAGAGTGTGAGGGATAACACGCTGAAGCTTGCATTTGGCGAAAATGTTATTGAAACAGATAAGCTAAGTGTAGTTATTGTACCTGGGATGTGAAAGCACAAAAAGAAAACCCTAATTAAATAGCAGTTAATATAAAGATAGTATTGTTTTGTTCTGTTATCTCACTACATGCTCTAAACATTTCTGATGTTAGACATCAGGCTGAAACTGCCATTGGCCTTTAAATAAAATGGTTTGAGAAAAGCCGACTAGGACCAAATAAGAGCTAAATTAAATAATCCAAATAAGAGCTAAACAAAGTAGTGTAGAGTTTACCAGTTATTCTAACAAAATCCTAAGGCTGTCCTTAGATTTAAGATAATGGGGAAAAAAAAAGTAGTGTTGTCTTTGGACAACATGATATTGCTACCTCCTTTTTCCTGCAGTTTTATTGCATTTTATTGGCAAAACACGGAAAGCAAGAGAATGAAAAGTGCACGAATTTAAAGACTAAACATCAAGAGTTGGAAATGTTTCCAGTTTTGCCATCACTAATGTGTGTCAATTGCTTTCTTTCTGTATGTTGGGAGCACAACCTAATCATAATTTGAGAAGAGATTAATTTCTATACTTGAATGGTTTTATTAAAATTGTGTTTTCTCCACATGGTGGCTGTGCAAATCAACATGTTTCAGGAATGGCTTTTCAGCCTGAAGAGTGCTATCTTAGACTTTTGAGATGCCTCAAAAAAGAAACTTCAGGTTGAAAAGAGTAGTTGTGGTTATACATATGGTGTCTTAAAACGTGCACATTGCACGAAGTGTTCCCAGCTTTTGGAAGGAAAGATGCTTGAGCTTGTGTTTCATGACTGGTGTTGCTTTTAAATTTGCACTTTTAAAAATTCATATAATTAAATTCAAAAACATAGTTTGTTTTTGTTGTTGTAAGGGCTCTGGAGTGAATGGCTGTGAATTATCCACTGTGTATTTCAAACAGATAAGAAGCTGTGGCTGTCAGGTAGCTATCGTAGCATTCATGGATGGTTTTTTTAATTGATTTCATAATTTAATAGGGCTTTTTTTTTTTTCTTCAAAATTTGGTTTGCCTTTTTCAAATTCTTTCTCGCAACAGGTGATGCATATACTTGCAATTAAAACAGAATTGTTTTCCATGTCCTTGCAAGATGCTCTTCTAAGTCAGCAGGCTTATTGTATGAAGGAAAGCATGACCGAGTCTTAGCAGAGACTGAGGAAAAAAAGATGGTTATTTTTGAGTAGGCATTTCTTTAAACATTTTCAGTGTTAAATTTTTTGCATATCTGAATCAAGATAAATGATTCGCTCTTTCAGCCTTTTGTTCTTCAGCTGAGTCTTAGAAGCTTACTAATTTTATCAAGACATCTTTCAAATTCTTTAGATTTTGTATCTTCACTAACAAAATTTATAACTTAGACTGTTGATCCCTGAAGTTAATGTTTGGCTTCCTTTTAATGTGCTTTACAACGATGCCAAGCCTACCGGTAAGTGTATAATTTCCAGAAAGATCTGGGTTTTATCCATTTAAGAAATTGTATCAGCTGGTCTTGCTGTCTTTCCTCAGGCAAAAACCTCATCGTCTTTGTTGGAAGTTGTGCCTCTGTAAGGACAGCAGATCAGCTCCAAAATAAGTATTGTCTTATTTGTAAAGTGTTGCTCCCTATGCTATATGTTCTTTTATCTTTCAAGCGGTCTAAACTTTGAGTCTGAAGAAAAGCAAACATGAAATGTAAATTTCTAGGTTAGAAGCTTTTTCGGTACCTATTTCTCTATTCCTCCCTACTCAAACTCCATGAAAAGTGAAAGATTTTCAAATGATTTACTTTAAAATGTTTTATTTAAGCAGGTAGCACAATCTACTAATGTTATTTGATCTTCTGTGTTTGTTACATTGGTTGTAATTAATTTTTTAATTAAATTAATTCATGAATTAGTAGTAAATTTATTAAGTTAACTATTAACTACATTCACTTTGTAAATTATTGTATAAAACTTATTGACAATGCACTGACTTTAGAAAGATGTTATGTACATAAATACCTTGTAAATAAAATAGTGTTGATGTACTGGAATATGAGCTGTATAAAAAAAAAAAAAAAGATATCGGTAATTGTATATGGAGTGAATCTGTTTATCTGTAACTATATTATTCAAACAAATTAAATACTGTGGATGCAGATGAAGTGTCACTTTTTGTCAGCTAATTTTTAATAGCTGTTTTTCTGCTTTGAAGTTTCTGTACTGTTTTCATTAACTTTAAATGTATTTTTAGATTCAAAGATTCAAACATGTGAGTAAGCATATCAGTTCTCTCCTGTTTGTCCAGTGTGTCTCTTAGAAAAGCTGAAATATTATCTTGGTACTTATAAATTGTGATTTTGAGTTATTTCTGTTTTCCATTTAGGTATGTTCTGTTTGGTTTTAGAATTAGTCCATTTAACCCTATTTAAAGCGTGTGCCCATTTATGAGAGAGAGGGAGATGTTTCCTTCTTATAGCGAAGTCTGAAGAACTAGTGCACTGAACCACATTAATTCAGTGGTTCTCACATTTTTCTGTGGCGCAATTGTGGTAGATGCAAAATGAGATCAGTGATGGTTTAGAAGCAGTGGCTGCACATGGATTTCCCGGCTACCTGCCCTTGAGAATCCTTCTGCAGGTTATCAGAACAAACTGAACAATCAAACACCTATTTTAATATTTAGTTGCTTTGTTTTTGTATGTGTACTTGGACAATTAAAATCCAGCCTGTAATAATTTTATTCCCAGATTCTCACAGTGATAAACAAGGCTCCTTTTGAGTTTAACAAAGTAGGGAAAGGTTTTGCTTAAAAACGTTCTAGAAATAATGGACATACAATAAAATCATGCAAAGATTTCTATTATTTGAAGGTTTGAGAGGAAGTTTTGAGAAAAATCCTGTAATGGACTATATGCTTAACCTTTCCTTTAAATTGGAACTGTGTCGGTGTCTGGTGCTCGCAACCACAGGATGGCAGCGTTGTCTGCCGCCTTTGAGGAGCTGAAGGCAGAAGCCTTGCGAGCGTGAACCCTAAATTCTAACCATAATTCAGGTTTCATAACATGCCCTCACAAAAAAAGGAAAAACTTATTTTGAGCCTGTTTCAGAGAGATAATAAAACAATGTTTGTCTGCGACAGGCACATTCTGCATATTGTTTATTAATGCAGGGTTTTGCCTCACCAGGAGGAACGATTCCTGAAATTAAAATTTTTCATATTATGAAGTAAATAACGCTTAGTAATTTTGTGCTTAAGCATTTGTTTTGTTGTTTTGATATAGTTAATAACTTATGCATTTTAAATCAAGTGGATTATCTGTTTTCATCAGGTGGAAACAGCTTTCAAGATACGATTCATACAAAAAGCACAAGGGAGCAAAAGAAAAGATACAGGTGAAAAAATAAATATAATTCATAATAGCAGGTGAAAAATAATGCATCTTTACTGCTTCTGCATAGATATTTATTCTTCTCCAGTTATTGGTTTGTGTAAGTAGAGAATTAAACTGCTACATTAGCCAGCAAAGGAAATTCTTTCCTCTGCCTAAAGGAAGAGTCACACGTTGGTAGTACGAGAGGTCATAGTTTCCTCTGATTCTGTTTTGTAACCTGTTAAGTCTCTAAAACCATAGAATAATTTGGGGAGGACAAGAGGACGTCCAGTCCATCTAAATGTTAAAAGTACGCCTCATCTCAGGTATTATAATTGTTTCCTGTATTGTGCATGTCGTAAATACAGAGGGTGGCTTTTTTTTTTTCTTTTTTTAACAAATCTTAAGAAATGTGTTTGCCATTTCCTCAGCCATCGCTATTTCAGTAGGCTGCTTTGGTTTCTGAGCAGTTCTTTTTCTGAAGGGAAAAAACTTGAAGCCATTCTGAAACCCACTTTCTAGTACCACCTGGGAAAATAAGATGGAGATACAGTATAAACAGAGATTAAGAACTCCCTGCATGTTTCCGTAACACACAGATTAAAAAAGGGAAGAGGAGGAAATAGAAAATACTCTATTTGAGAACATATTTCTCTTTATATGGAGTTGAATATAAGGTTTCCTTTAGGATCTTTCCAATTCATGATGAACCTGTCTACTCATACAATTTAATGCATGCCAGTGTATTTTAGATGTATCCTACTGCTAGGTTTTAGTTGATGAGAGACTTGAGATTAGCAAAGTGGAAAGTCAAAGGCAAAATTATTTATCTTTTGCTTAGTCACTGGAGGGGGAACAACTGAGACAGAGATATGGGAATAAGAGGTCAAAATTGAATTTGCCTTTGCTTGGAGATGAGAACTTGCAGACAGATTGCAATTGGGAAGTAAAACAAAACTTCAGCAGAGTGTATCCTATTGTTTGTTCATGGCACTTTTTTTATCTGAAACTATCTACTGCTTACAAAAGGTAGGCTTATATCTTTTGGTTGAATCGTATGTTTAGTGCTGTTGTTAATAGCAATTTGTAGTATTTATTCTAAGAAAACAGCCCATTTCAAAAGCAAGTGAAATGATGCCTTACTTGCATGAAGGTTTTGCTCTTGGAAACAGTGCCTGTGAAATAAGGATCTTAAGGTACCTAATGTACAGTCTTGGCATACTGGCATGTTCCTGCTGCTGTTCCTACTTCTATGAGCACTTGCTCACGTATTTGCTTCTTGATTGTACATAGTGTTGAGACATTTCCTCTGAGCTGGGATTGACTATATGAGACTTACTAGAATTATAATCACTTTTTTTTTTTCCCAAAAGGAAGTAAATCTGGTTGTTCTGGCAACTGGACCAAAGTCCACAGTGAGCTGTCACATTATCACCTGGTATTGTTTGTTTTTTGAATGTTTCCAAAAACGGGGTGGTTATGTTTAGCTGGAAATGAACTATTGTTCTTATTTTATGGCCCTTGAAGATGCTAAATGGATACTCGGCCAAGGATTAGCATGCGTCAGTGTCACCACGGCGCTTCCGCAGCTGGTGCCAGGCCCTGCTGGCTCCAGGGAAGTGTGGCAGGCGCTTGCTCCATCAGTTGCAGTTGGAGCATTTGTGGAGGATTAAAAGATGACACTTGCTCAACGTAGTCATCTTTACGGCCTAGTAATTGATTGCAGAACGTTCAGAACATTCGTTCTTTGCAAGTGTGATAATTCCATTAGTGACACTTTAGATGAGTCACTTGTTCATTTTCAGTATTGAAAATTTAATTTAAATCAAAGAGTATGATACAGCTGCTCTGTCTTGAATTTTCCCTCTTAAGGCTTTTAGGTATTGAAATTAAGAAAGTAAAAATTAAACTTCCAGTTACCAAAGGTATTTGTATGTGCTGTTTTCAGTACTAAGGCCTTATATGATTCTGAAGAATACCAAGGGCCTTTAAATATATGAAGGGGTTATATCACTGCCAAGGAAACGTGGCATTTCTTGCTGTTGAGCGTCTTTTACTTTCTGAATCAAAACTGTACACGTTTCAGACAAGGACTGTCTGAAATGAACGTAGCTTAATTAACCATAATACAGTTTTGTAACATCTGTAAGTTGTGAAATGAGATGTGCTGGAATTGTGTGTGGATACTTCCCTATATGTCTGCAGGTACTAAAACACACGGGCTGCACTTGAAGGTAGTTAGGTAGCCTTCCTGTAAACCTTTAGCAGATAAAGTGCATGAGCTAAATGGCTCTTGGTCTTTCTGCTGTTGGGGGGAAGAGGTGGGAAGGAAAATACCTTCTCACAACTTACGTGAAGAACAGTATTTCCCTCAGAGCAACAGGAATCTGGGTGTACTAACCTGCGAACGTGCCCTGCTTCCACGAGGAGTTGACCATTGCCGCTTCCTCTTAAAAGCCCAACTCCAAAAGCATTTCTGATCTGTATTCTATTGCTTGTACCTGTTCTGGAGTTGCTGGGTATGGCAAGAGCATATCCTCGTGCTCCCTACACTGCCCTTGGTTGGCGCGGGAGATGGTGTCGGTTTTTGTGTCTATGTAGTAGACTTCTCTACTATCTGCAGATCTGTGCCGTTAAGTGTCCTGAGAAAGCACACAAACTGCAGGCACAGCTGCCTCGGACTGGCTGAATGCCCATAGGATCGATGTGTGTATTAATTTCAGCTTTTGTTATCCTTTTTTTCCCCTTAGGTCCAGTAAATACAAGCAAGAAGTTAGTAAAATGCAGTCATCCATGCTTGCTGATTTATCGTTTCAGGAAAATAAAAACCTAACAGAATCTTGGAAGATTATTCCTTTTGTTTGGGACAAGCCTCCAACTTCCTTGTTCATGTGTAAAAGATTTCCTGTTCTTGAAAATTAAAGGCAATGTTTGATAAGGGCTATTTAGCAAAAACAGCCACAAACTGGAAATAATGTTAAGAATGTTTCTGGATTTAATGTAAATCAATATTTTTTTAACATATTTATAGAATCTAGAAGTTCTGCACCATCTAATAGTTGCCCTCCCTATGAGTCTCAGTATCTGGCAAAATAAGTAACTAAAACAGATGGTAAGATCCTGTCTTTTGATTTATTTATTTATTATTTATTTATTTTTGTACATGCAAGCTCCCTCAAGGTTCTTGGGTTTGGTTTTTTTTTTTTTTTTGATAGTGTTTATCACTAAGACAGACTTTATTATCAGTTTTCCTGGGTTTTGCAATTGAGTCCTTTTGTCTGTGCACACAAATCCAGTAGGCTCTGAGAGAAAGATAACTGAACAGGTCATCAGGATGCCCGTAGGATAGTGCCATATTCTCGTATAATTGTTGTTCTAAAGGCCCGGTTGAAAGGAGATACGGTAAAATCAAGCTTAGGTCTTTATCTTGATTTTTATGAAAAGTGACCTCCTTAAAACTGAAGAGCATTAGGAAAACTTGTATTAATTTATTAAGCTTCAGTTAATAGTTATGCTTTAATGCAATCAATTGTTGGCAGCATTTGCGTCTCACATTGCAGTGGTTGTGTTGATGCTGAAGAAACGGGTATTGATGATAAAACCAAAATAAACGGCCTTCCTATATTTATTCAAGCCTGTGAGAAGTGCAGAGGTAACAAAAGAATGCACAGACACTCATTTTAAGGCTAAAAAAGATATATTAAAAAAAAAAACAAGGATGAAAAGTATACCTGTTTGTAAGCTTTACTAAGGCTGTTGCAAAAATAAGTGGGAAATGGTGGAAAGATACCTCTCCCAGGAATGCCTAAATACAGGAAGCTTGTGGTAGTTGTTAACAGGGTCTAGAAAACCTGGCTGGGAGCAGTCCCTCTTAGCAGGCACTCTGCGCTAATTCTGTGAGTGGGGAAAGCAAATGAGGAAAAATAAATTGTTAAATACCACTCTCATTTTCATTTAAGATCATTACAGACAGACCTCTAACAGTTAAATGCTTCCTTTCAATGTATTGAAATGTATATCCTACCACTTATTTTCTGTCTTTCTAATTAATATTGTGTAGCCTTTCATCTAAGTTATTACTTACTTTCCTGCCAGCTTTTATGGCCAAATGAATGGGATCACATGGTTTAGAGGAACTGAGTGTGCTTTACACACAGCAGTTATTAACAGGAAAAAATACGTAACAGCAGTTCTTGAAAATTGTCAGATTCTGATGTTGTTCTTAAATTTTAGATTTAATGACACAGTGATGACTCCAGCTATTCATATCTGTTGTCAATATAAAATCGTAAAAACACAGCACAGTGGACTCTGTGTCACGTTACCTAATTTAGTGAGCCCTACATTCTGTCTTTTAACACTTTATTTAAAAATTATGACTGCCAAGCAAAATGTCCTTAGGTGAGTCCCATGCTGCTTTTGTTTATCAGAGTTCATTTAGTTCATCCCTTGTTAAAAATACATAGCAACAGATGCTTCACAGTCTTTGTTAAAGTATTTGCCTGACCTCTGAAAATGTAGGAATCCTTGTACTAGGTTAAGCAATATCATTCATCTTAGTACTGTTGAAATTATTTTTTCAGTGTTATATTTTTTTATTGAGTGCAAAGTACAAGTGAGATAGTTTATGGAGTTCATGTGTGAGACAACTGTGCATTCCAGTTTTTAAAAACAGTATGTCTGAACATTATGACTTTGAACATTTTTCAGTAAGTTGTTTCTTAATTCTGTGCAACATGCTGGAATAACCTGCTTTTCTCTTTTCCATCAGTCTTTCCGTGGACAACAATGTGTAACATAGACTTAATACAAATGAAATAGTAGCTTGATGTATTATTTTGTATAGAATTATTGAATCATAAAATAATTGAGGTTGGAAGAAACTTCAGGAAGTCATCTAGTCCAGCCTTCTGCTCAAAGCAGTGTCGTTTAATTCAGACATGCTCTAATACTTGCAGATATAGTTGATTTAAAAAAAAAAAAAAGTTAAATGAAAATATTTTCTTTTCTGAAATACTTTATTTATTCTTTGGTTTGTCAGCATTCTGTCACATCAAGAGCTATCTAAAGTAGACTTTCAGATTTTGTCTGCAAATCCGTATCTTCTTCTGACTGACTTGTCTATAGCTTTTTATTTCTTCTGAATATCTTGCAAGTTATATTATCTTTCTGCAGTCCCTCTGAGGTTTTTTGATCAAACTAAGGTAGAAGCAATGAACTAAACTGGCAAGAAATAAATTGGAAGGGTGGTGGATTACCTGTTGGCTATTTTTGAAACCATAAAAACAGTTTGAGGAAACAGGCTTTGCTTCAGTCTTACAGCACCACATCAGAGAGAAGTTTGGCCAGGTATTTCGATAGCTCTGTGCTGTCCTTGAGGACACAGGTAGTCTCACCTGTTTAAAGCTTGCTGAGATATGATATAGAAAGGACTGTGTTCTTCTAAATCCTGTTTACGTTTAGTGTACAATGGCTGAGATGGTTTGCAGATTAAAAATTGTCCCCTCACTTAATGCAGCATTTTGATGGAGAAAATATTTATATGTGTTATAAATAAACTTTGGCTTCCCAATGAGGAACTGCAGGAAAACTGAAGAGTGCATGTTAAGAACTGGATAACAACAAAGGAAAGCTGCTGCTTCAGAGACAGAAACAGGATCCAACACCACCAGCGGCAAATTAAGAAAGCATTACAAATAAATCAGAAGGATTATGTTTGGAGTAATGAGACAATGCGAGGAACAATGTGATTACAAAGATCTGGCCCTTGCATTGTTAGGCAGATCCCTCCTCCAAACCACTCCGCTGACATTTGCAGTTGCCCCAGCGTACTGTTCTCTGTACCAATGCCATGCAGGAATACTCTGAGAAGAACAAAGAACGCTAAGTTTGTTCCCAGGTCTCGCCTGAGTTAGCGGAGAAGCTGTCTGCAGTGAGCAGGGTTTAGCAACGGGTAGTCAATGACCATGGAGCAATGCGATGCAGCAAGCTGAAGACGAGGGCAGCAAGCTCAGCCCGCGCCAGCAGTGTGCCCGGGCAGCAAGGAGGGCTCAGAGCATCCCGGGCAGCGTTACCGGGAGCAGAGCCAGTCGACTGAGGGCAGTGATTATCCCCCTTTTCTCAGCACTCACCCGACTGCACCTAGAAGACAGTGTCCAGTTTTGCCCCTTCCCTCCCCCCCAGTACAGGAAAGATGAGATGATTGGAAAGCTGGAGCCCTTCACATCGTGAAGGGTGAGAGACAGCAGACAAGTTTAAATAAGAGCAGTTCTGACTTAATATAAGGAAAAACTTTTTCTCCAGAGAGCAGTCCAGCACGGGGACGGGCAGCCCGCAGCAGCTGTGGGATCTCTGTCCCTGGAGGTTTTCAAGACCCACCTGGATAAATCCCTCTGCAACTGAGTCTGACCTCATAGCTGGCCCTGCTTTGAGCAGAGACCTCATGAGGTCTCTTCCAACCTGAATTTTTCTATGGATTGAAGTCGTTTCCAAGGTCACAAGGGCAGGGCTGCCTGGGATCTGAACTTTCAGGCTCTGATGTTCAGATGTTCATGCAGCAATCTAAATCATGCTTCAATACTTCATCTAGATCCTGGAGGATTTCTTTTGTGTTGAGATCTACCAGCAAACAGAAAAGAAAGATGAATTTTTGTTGGATGATGTTTTCCTTTCAATATTAGGAAAAAACAAAACAAAAACCTTGCTAGAGACTTTTAAATCAAAACCACTCACATTACATCAGCAAGCTTTTTTAAGGAGCAGGAGAGGATTCCATACAGGAAGATCTGATGGAGACATATTGGCCATTAGCGCACGCTCATGTTTATGACCCTTGTTCAGGAGCAAGGGAGTTGGAAATGTTTGCTTGCCATGTGGTCTTGCCTTTTTGTGTTCAGTTTTGATTATAAAAATGTTCCTGTTTAAAAGACATTAGCAAGGGAATAAATCTTTGAGCACGCAACCTCTTTGAGCGTAGACAGCCCCAGTATTTAACTTGTAACAAAGAGAATTTTAGTGGAAGCTTTTTGATAAAATGCTGGCAGTGTATCAGAGGAGCAATTTGACCGTTTGAGATGTGAACGAGGATGTCACACTGGGTGTTTAAACTTCTTACCTTTCCCCTTAATTATATTTCTTTAAATGATTATGAGTCAAACATGACCAATATGCCTTTAGAGTATATAACATTTCCAAATAGTGACTTAATTAGAGAAGTCATTAAAATTTGCTTTTAGCATAATCCAGAGATTTGACAGCTCAGCAAGACATGAGACAAACTAGCAGTGGTGTAATGTGGTAAGAATTAAAAGTGACCAGAATTATTAATTTTTGGCACAAAATCTGTAGGAATAAAAGCTCGGGTTGTTGTTTAACTGATTTTGTTTTAACTGAGATAAAAATTCTAGCTATACTTTAAAGTTGCATTCTCTTTCATGCAAGTGACAGGCAGTTTAATACAAGAAAAGACAGGTTTAGTGTCAAGAGGGGTAGGGGTCAAATAATAATAATAAAAAAAAGAATTCATTAAAGGAAAGTAAGGGATAGAACACAGATGTGAATATCCCTTGGTAAAATATTTCATTTAGCCGCTTTTGGTCTTGCTTCCTTTAACTGCTGGACTTTGTCTCAGCATGGAAAGCAGACCCTTACTTTACCTACGCTTTTGTGTTCGAGGCAGCATTCTCCCTTTGTTTAACGAATGCTCAGGGAGGTTATAAATCTGTAACATTGCACTTCACCTTTTGTCTCTTGCTTAATGACCTTTTAAAAATAAATGCAGAATAGCAGAAGGAAACAGTATCAGCAATGGAAAAGCTGACACATGCGCAACCTGAGCTCTGATTTTTCAGATCGCTCCAGTCTGTTAAACAAAACTTCTTTTTCTTTGCTTTGTGGTTTAAAAAAGGGGGGGGAAAGGTGGGGAGGGGAGTGTTTTTCTTAGCTGGATTCTTTATCTCATAATAAACTGCAGAGTGTTCACTAGAAAAATGCCACACGGAGTTACTGACCTACCAAAAGGCAGCCAGTCATTCAAATATAAAAACAGATTTTTTGCATAGATACCTGCAGTTTTGTTTTCATGTGTCTGTGGAAAACTGTCCCTTTAAGGGGCTCTGGCAAGAGCAATTGGAACTGGCCTTGTTTGTTTCTCTTGCATAAAAATGATGATTTAAGCTTCTCATCATTTTATAGTTTCCCACAGTACAAAATTTAATCTACCTAGCCTTTACAACCCTTGCTGTGATAAAATGATGTATGGTACCTTCTATGTGAATCCATGAAAGTGTATATATCACAAAGGAATGCTTTTCTATAAAATGTTAGTTCTCCATCTGAATGAAAGGAAAACTGAAGTTTCCCAGCACTTCAAATCAGTACAATAATTTGGGGGAGGGGGCAGGGGTGATGATTATAATGGTGTTTTTGGATTCATGGGTATAATAGTGAAATGCTAACATTATTTTCTATTGTTTATGTATTTTGTTTAACACACAAGATCACTCCAAAGGAAGGTATTTGAGGAAGAATACTGGCAGAGGGAAGCCAGATTCATTTCGGATAGCTGCTCTGCTCTATCAGCTAGAGAACAGGCTCCATAATTTTCAAAGAGCTTCAGACTGCTTTCAGGTGCCTTCACCACAACTGCTTTTATTGCAGAATAACCACGCTAGCTGAGCTGGCTTTCGCCGACAGTCGTTTGTAAGCTGTGCCAAATATTTTTCAGTTGTTTTACTGCTTAAATCCCCAAGGGTCCCAAAATAATTGGGATACCAAAAGCAAAAACAGTGCGCTATGGGCAGGTCACTTGAGCTATCTGTAGTTTGTCCACGTCCGCAGTTGTGCTCCCTGGCTCCGAATGAATAGATTGAGAGTGAAGCGGTTTTCAAGTGTCCTCGCTGCCTTTTTTCTCTTCCAGTTTGGTGTTATCTGTTCTCGCAGTTTAACTGCAAGCCTGGTGACTTGTGTGGGTGTTTTCCTCAAAGCCACAGCACTCCGATAAATGTTATTAGGTCAGTTGGAAAAAGGTACTGGATATTTAAACTTGTCATGTCACATTATGCAGTTGTGAGCAAGGGGACTGTAAAGCTGGGCTCTCCTCGCTTGTTAAGCTCCGGTTTAGTTTGAGACCGTTCATCCCTTTATATGCCACAAGCCTCCATTAACTTCTGGGTGAAATACTGTGCCCTATATGGGACTTCTTATTTTATTTCCGTTGTTAGGCCCTTACTGAACCTTTATTTCAGAATACTAGTTCTTTAGTCTCATTTTTGCAGTTATCTGCTGGAAGGACCCTCAGGTGGCAGTTTATTCCCTGGCAGCGCACTTTGGTCTTTTGGCTTTGGACCCTTGACCTTTAGGTGGATGATCCTGCCGGGGTTAAGATTCATGCTGTAAATCACTCTGATCTCAGATGTAAAGAACATCCTACTTTAACAGAAAGTGCTCTAGATTGGTTTGATTTAAAGTAGTGCCGATGCCTTGGGCCCACATGGCTGACTCCAGGAACATGAATAGTGAAAAAGAGATTGTTTGAAAAGCAGTAGTGCCGCTTCGAAATCTTCCAGCCTGCCTGCTCCGTGCGGGTCGCAGAGCTGTCTCCTGAAGCCCCCGCTTTTCGGGCGGTCTCTGGTAGCGGCGCTAGGAATCCACCTCCGGGAATCCAATACGCGTTACTGCATCTAGTAAAAAAGTCCAACTGCCATCAGAGGAACGAATCTCACAAGCTGTTAGTGTTCCCATTCCCTGCCTTCTGCCAAGATGAAGATTGAAACTTTAATATGAACTTCAAATCGTCTCTGATGGAAACTGTTACAGGCCAGTAAAAAATATTTGCTATTGTAGTAGCTCATGTAGAGGACAATTTCTTCCAGGCTGCCTCACTATTTGTCTTTATCTTTTTAAACAAAAATTTTTCGCCTTCTTTCTGCAATTCACAGTTGAGTAAACTTTCTTTGTAACGTGGATGAGGTGAATGAAGGGTTCCTATTGATACCAAGCATAACCTTTGAATTTTGTCATTTAATTTATTTGTTTAAGCATGCAAATTCATTTTCTGATTCTACTTCCCAGGCTATCTTTGATCTTTACCACAGACTTTGGGAAAATGTTTCAAAAAGTAAGTTTATTGAAATAAAAATGGTGTTTTGCTTCTGTAACAAAAGAGAAATAGGGACTTGAATCAATTTTCTCCCACTTGTTTCCCTGGCCCCCAGCATATCACTGACAGCATAATTCTGAGAATCAAGGGTTGCCTTATACAGTTGGATTACTCATAATAACGGCTGATAACGCTGCATTTTGCTGTATGCCATTTATAATACTGGGATGCTTTAAAAGAAAGGGGAAAAAGGAGTGAGAGATGGTGGGGAGAAGAAACTACTATTCTTCCAGTTAGGATTAGAATTATTTTTACTGATTGAACAGTCTTATAAATCATCAGTGGCAATCCAAATTCCTCATAATACGAATAAATGGCAATGTTTGCTTAGAAGGTGCTGCAAGGAGCTTCTTTGAAAAATTACTTAACACAAATACTAAAGTAGGAGTGTTTTGAATATTGGTGCAAGAGGACTGTCTTTTCTCAAAGTTCCCTTTCAGGTAACTTTGAAATGAGAAAGAAAAACAAGGCAACCCAGGATGAGGAGCGGAAAAGCAGAACACGGCTGGCCGATCGTGTGCAGCGTGGGGGACATTGAACTGAAAACGATCCGTTTGCCACGGAGTATCCTGGGGTAATTGAATGCTCCGTAATGAGGGCGCAGGATGTGTTAATCATTCCATTTCAGCCTTCTTGGCAGGAACTTGGCAGTTAGTTACAGCGAAGCAGGCACTGATACTGAACTTTTATTACCGCTGTCCATGCGACCGGCAGATTTTATTATTGTACTGTTCTTCCTGATCTTCTGAATGGAGAAGTAGATTATACTACTACTTCTATGGGATCTGATGCGAGCAATTTTTATAACTTTTGCAATATAAACTTCTACTCTCTTTTTTTTTAACCCTTTTCTCATTCTTCTTTATTCTTCTTTATTTATTTTTTTTAAGCCCCTGTTTAGTCTGTTCAGCCACAACAGACATAAACCCTAAGCAGCTCTATCTTCTGGAGAAGTTAAGGCTTACTTAGCCATGTATGTCTTAGTCAAAGGGGAGAAGTGAGCTACTGGAAGAGTTAATTCCATCTTATATAGCTTACTGTGGGTGCTCTTTTTCTTTTGTAAGTGAATTTTAACTGGCAAAGTGGTTTGTATGTCTGCTTCTGTTATACAGTCCTTTTTAAAACCTCCCATGTGCATTGTCTAGTGTTACTAAAACAAACCACTAGGTTTCACCAAACTGACTTCTATATCTGGGAGCTGAATCTGTTACTAAGGTCATTTGATACTTGCTGAGAAACTGTCAAGCATAATTTTTCCTTTTAATAAGCTTTGTGCAAGGCATTTGTAAATCATGAACTGCAGATTACCTGTTCTCCTACCAACTCTTCTCTGTTACACTCTGAAAATATTCCCATGGTGGCAGTAGAAGTTGTGTTGACTTTTTAAATGTATTTCCATGTAACCTGAATGTTTGCATTTTATCAGTTTTAGTAGGTGATTTTAAAATAATCAGTTTTGTTACATAACATGTGCAGTCATATCTGTGCGATCAGAAACCCTAACTTCCCGTTTATGCGCTGGCACTATGATAATAACAATCAGGACAATAGAAACCCGTTTCAGTCTTTTCATATGAGTGACACTAAAGTCCTGTTTGCAGCACTTGATAAGAGACCACGTTCTCTGCCGTGCAGATTGCTCTAACTCTGTTGAA
Source organism: Apteryx mantelli (assembly GCF_036417845.1). Classification (NCBI taxonomy): domain Eukaryota; kingdom Metazoa; phylum Chordata; class Aves; order Apterygiformes; family Apterygidae; genus Apteryx; species Apteryx mantelli. Next base: position 12,522,685 of record NC_089999.1, read on the forward strand.
GTCGATGGAGCTTTGGCAATTTCTGTGCTTACGAATTGCTTCGTGGTCTTCATCCGAGTTATTCAGGCAAAGGGTACACTCACTGCACCAGGACTGGTCTCATACCCTGTTCCAAGTATTTTCAGTTGTATCACTGATTCTTCCAGGGTGTGGAAATTAATGGTGAATCCTCCTTTTTTGCTTATATGTGTTTGAATGAGGTGCTGCACAGAAACCAGAGCTGTCATCAGCCGCACTCGATTTCAGCTGAACAGGATCGATACAGAGCGCAGCACTGCAGTGGTGACTTCATGTCTTCATCCCGCTCTTTTAAGCAGCGACTTTCCTCTACCTTAGGGAAGTTTTTTCTCTTGGGATTGTTCACAGATTCAGCAGTGACTGTTGGGTTCCAGACCATAAAACATAGTGTTATACTGAATGTAAGAAAGAATTTTTGGGTAACTCTGTTTCATGTATAGGAAATCTGAATGATTCTAGGTTTTCAAAGATATAACGTTCTTGATAGAAAATGCCTATGATTTATTTAGGGCTTAATCTTAACATCAGCACAGTCAGCAGAAGGTAAGACTTCTACCTTCCTTTCTTCCTCATAAGTTTTTCATAACCACACATATCTGTAAACTGATCAATCAAGATATTTCTCCTACGTGCTGGGAACAACGAGGTCTTAGCAACATGGAAAGTGTTTGGGTATTGTCATGATGAAGGTAATTTCAGTAGATGGAAACTAATATATTTTTGTGAGGTTTTCTTAATGAAATAAAAATAAATGGAGTGGAAAAGTTTAGCTAACTGGAGATGGATTATAAGGAAACAAAAACCATTGGTAAGAAAATAGTGTCAGCTTTTTTTTTTGTTATCAGAACTGTATTTGAGTACTGGATGTCTAAATCATTACAGAAGGTATTAATAGGTAAAAGATAATAAAATAACATGAATTTATTATGATCTCTGAAAATATTATACCTTTTATATTATAACTTTAAATGCAAATTGCATTCAACTGCAAGAAGGGAAATAATGTCCCAAAGGCATTTCAATTAATTGTTGTGGTTAATTACACTCGTAATTTTACTTGTGCGACTAATTATAATCAGGTTTTATGGTATATATGGACTTATTTATAGCACTAAAAGCCCCAAACTGTGGTTCAAAAAAAAAGAAAAAAATAGAGGTGGTGAGGGTTTGGTTTTAGGAAATACATTTAAACTCCATAATGAAAACTTCATGTTCCCCCTCCAGGCAGCTGGCTGAGGTGAGATGTATCTGTGCTCAGAAGGAGTTTGGAGGGCATAAACAAGACAAACACTTTTTGGGGACAGTTTCTTTCTCTATCTGCCTTTTGAGCGGTGAGGCCACCGCGGAGCTGCCAGGAAGGCAGTGGCGAACGGGGTGCTCCCGCTGGCTCATAAATGGCAAAGCAGTGAGTCACTCCCGCATGGAATTACTCTGGATTACAGACCGGGAAATAGGGCTGAGATAAAGCAAGCAGGCTGCCCGGCTGGATGCCGCCCGGCACACGGGGCGGGAGCCCTGTTCCCACGTTGTCCGTGACAGCCCGGCGACCTCGCAGCTCCCCTGAGCGCGTGTGCTCCCTGCTGCCCGGAGATAACGGTTGTCACCCCCTTTGTAAAGCGCTGGAGGGTTGACAGGTGAAAAACACAAAAGAACTCGGTATTTCTGGGTCCTTCTTGTACTGTTTCTGTGTTTGACGCTAGCCCGCCGTGCCTTGGCCAAACTGCTCTCTGGGCCCGTGACGTGAAGCTCCTGAAGCACCAGCCAAAGCGGTTGCTGGCGGCAAGGGTGCGAGTCAATGTCCTGACGTGTACAAAGGTCTTTAGAAGCCTCAGGTTAAGGTTCCAGAGGAGCACATATATATCTTTAATGTGTCGCAACCAGAGTTTTCTTGACTTTTCCAGAAATATATAATTTATTAGCAAACCCTGCATTTCCTTTTTTTATATTTTTTTCCTACCTGAAACATTTTCCATAGTCTACTCGGGCTACACAGAGCTATCACAGCATTTGTTTCTCTATTGTTGAAATTTCTCTAAAGCCCATGTAAAATGTAGTTTTAAATGTTTTTTAGAAAACAATCACTATATGCCTAACTGTATTGTAAAGAACCTTCTCTCTCTAAATGTGATACATTCAGAAGTGGAGTGGTACCTCCTGTGCAAAGTGTGATGGTAGAAAATGGTCCTCCCCGTTTCTCCGTCAGAGATGATTTAGACTAGACCTGCTACTAATATATTTATGAAACTTCAGAACCAGCCGGTGAGGTTAGTTAAGTTTCTTTGTATCCATTTTTGGAAATTTGGAAGTGCACGTTTTTGACTATGGATAAATGGAGGCATATTTTACATGGATCTGCTATACGACATCTGCTTAACAGCAAAACTGCTAGCTATGTTGTCTTCCTTGTGCAGCCCACATCTGGATGGGAGAGAAAGGAAAGAAAACAGAAAAAAGCTTTTCCATTTTTTCCAAGCAGTCATGGAAAACGAATTCAGTTCTCAAAGTGCATTTTGAGCTTGTGTTCGTCTACAGGGAGGAGGTGAGCGCAGGACAGAGCTGACAAGTTTGTGAAAATTTGTTGTGGAGAATGAAAATGTTTCTTGTGAATAATGCCTGCGTTTCCGTATCTCTCTCTGCTTCCTGAACGAATGCTTTGCTGAAAATCTGCTGCGTTAAGAGTGTGTGTGTGTGTGTGTGTGTGTCCTGCAGATTTTCAGATAATTGCAGTAGGAGTTAAGCTGGGCCTATTTTATTATGGCAGATCTGCTAGTTCAGATCTCCAAGTTCTTGCCCTCAGATCGAGGTCTGATCCAAAACTGGAAAATGTGTGCTTTCTAGCTGCAGTATATAACACGTGGTATAACCTCGATTTGCTATATTTTTATAAATGGGGAGGATCCCCTTGAGTCCAGGGAGCCGCTTGCTGTTGTTTAACAGTGATGAGCGGCCACGACCCCGCTGGCCCTCACGGACAAATCCTGCACGCTGCCACGGAGGACAGGGCTCCCGTAAGCGATGCAGCTTCTACTCTTGTGATAATCAGCCAGAAGGTTTAGCAAGTGCACTTTGCACTTCTGGGCACAGGCAGTTCTTGGTTCTGGCTTTCTGAACTCGACTCAGTCTGACAAAGCCCATGCTTGATGATGACTCCTTTTTTTTTTTTTTTTTTTTTTACTTTTTTTTAACCTAAAATATACTTCTCCAGTGAATTATAGCTTCCAGTGCTGTTTAGTTTTCTATTGTGTTCCAGTTTTCAGGCACGAAAGCTACGTGGTCTTCAACTGTTTCCAACATATGTGAAATGTATTAGCAAAATTCTGTGATAATTGTTCTTTAAGTGGGAAAAAATTGTTCTTTCTGGATCTTTCTAAATACCTCTTTTTCCTTCCCCGGCCCTTTCCTGTACTATCGCAGCTTGCCTGTTAGTCGTGTAGGAGTTACTATAGATTCCTATTGTCTCTGCAGTGTAAGAAGCTTCATGCTCAATGTTGTGGAGATACAATTCTTGGAAATCTGTGCCTGGAGCTAACTGTAGAATAGCAAATTACTTTTCCATAACTATCCTCACAAAGGAAAACCAGGTGTCCTACTTCAAGCCTTCCTGTCTTTAACTGTTTTTTTATTTGAACAGCTTTTGCTGTAGATTTCTATTGATTTACTGCCCAGATACTAGTCCTGTAATTGGTATGTTCAGCACCAGAACAGGCTGTGGGTGGCTGCAAAGAGACGCAGAAAAACGTGGGCGAGAGCTTCAGGTGGCACCGATCATCCCAGCTCCCCTGGGCCGTGGCTCCGTGCCACGTGTCCTACCAACCCCAGTCTGGGGTCAGATGAAATTCACAGATTGCCTTTAACCTCCAAAGCCTCGTGTGCTTTCGGTGTCCTAAGGACCTCTGTCATCATGAGCTGCAGTAATAGCGGAGATGAGTTAGCGTTAATGTCTGAAATGCCTGGATGTGGGGCTGTCAGCGAGTCCTCAGTCAAAGGGGCCTGATACAGTGTTGTAAAAATGGGAACGAATAGAGTGACAGTGCTCCAATTTCTATGAAACAAGAATCTCATAGACTACAACTACGTGGCTCACACTGAAAATGTGGGGAGGAAAAAACACAAACAAAAAAACCCAACGCTTTGTCCAGCAGAGAAGAGGCCATTGCTGAGTTTGCTCTCAGTAAATAAATGCTGAATCTGCCCGTTGCTTGAGACCTGGTGCTGCACACTGATTGAGCCATATTCTTTGCATATGCCAAACTGAAGATACTTAGGTTAAATTTTTCTTAGAGCACAGGATGAGCAAGATCTTTTTGCATCACAGAAGTCTCAGATTAGAGCTCCTTTCTTTTTCTTTTTTTCTGTGAAAGACACTGTAAACATTGAATCACCTTATCAGCTATTTAATCTTCTAAATTAAATAAATTGTATTGTGTTATTACTATTCTTCTTCCTATTTCAGAAGCAGAATGATCCTGCAGAGGGAACTGGTTGTTCCTTGCTTCATTACTTGAGTAAAAATTAATAACGAGATTCAGTCAGAAGACTGATTTTGGAGATACAGGAGCCCAGAAGAACTGAGGATGAATTTCAGCACTGTTTTAGGTTGGGAGAGCTTAAGCAAATATTTTCTTTGGTGGTAATTCTGTAGAAATGGTCTTTCAAGAGGAATTCTACAGTGTTTTCATGTTCCATAGCTGCAAAGAACTGCTGCAGGTACCTATAGGTTGTTTTTTTTTGTTTTTTGTTTTTAATTCTTTGGAGAAAGAATTGCAGTTAGATCATTAAAAAAACAAAACAACTGCATTTCACTTTTCTCATAAAATTGGCATAAAATTCAGCCTCACTCAGGCAAAATTAGCCATACTTATCTATTTAGAGCTTATTCATGCTGAGGTATATGCAGCAGAGTGCTTAGAACTATACGAATCATGTTTTCAGCAGATTTTTTTCCCCCCCCTTAGCTATATTTTTAAATTTTTCAGAGGGAATAAGATCCTCCCCATAGTAATTAATTTCTGTAAATGCTTCTTCTATCCACAGTGTAACTGAGGCCCAGCATAGCGAAAAGTTGCCCAGGAAGTGACTAGCAATAAAGGGCAGCTGACCCCGATTTTTTGTTCTTTATTCGCTCTGTTCACCCTTAAGAGAGCTGCTGATGAAATGAGAATGATTTCATGAATTCGGTAAATAATCTGAGTGAAGAGGGATGGCTAGCTCTGACGCGTGCTCTCCGAAGGTGCCAGGGTCTTGGTTAATGAACCAGGCTGTGTCCTCGCTGGCGGCATCTGGAGGAGCACTCACGCTGCCACGCTCAGAAATGGGAGCTCCCGGTTCTGTGCGACTTCTGTATGCGATTGGGCCGTTTATGATGTTGCTCGTAAATCTTGAAAGAGCAGTAAAATGTGAGCCTGTCGGAATACACCCGTTTATCACATCTTGTAAAACAGCCTTAAAACAAAGCCTCTTTCTTCTTAATTTCTCAATGCTTTCTCTGCCTGTGGTATATTAAGGGAGGTGAAGGAAATATGGAAACAGGTAATGGAAAAAGATGGTATAGAGATGCTCTGCAGAGGGATGAATAAGTACCTATCCCGCCTAGCTAAACAGCTGAGCGTTTGTGCTGAGATAAAGCTATCCTGGGTAAGTCAATGGTACTATTTTCCCCGTGGTAAGAAATAGCGCTGTATCAAGCAGTTCTGTGTGTGCAGATCGCACTGTGGCAACCCCCATGAAGAAAAAGATCCAGAAGCCTGTCGATATCAGTAATGTCCAAATGTAGTGTAACTCCCTCCAGAGCCTCCACCCACCCCGAGGAAAAGCAAACCCAATGAGAAACTTTGTGAAGAAACTGGAAAAAATGTCACTTTCCTTTTCTTAATGCTTGTTGTATGGATCTTCCTCAGGAAGAACAAGAGAAATAAAAACTCAAGGCAATGAAGATATAGTAGGTCTCATTCAGCTTTAATCTTTCATTTATGTTTGCTTCTCAAAAGTTTTTTAATTATCTAAAAGTACAGTTAAAGTCCTAACTATTCCTCTAAATGTAAGAAGGTGAATTTGCTTTCACACGTGGTTTTAAAGCTTATATTATTGATTGCTATATATGAAAATAATTTTTCATCCTGCTTTTTCTCCTTTGGTGAGCTGTGTTTAGTAAGTCTTGTGTGATTTTCCTGAAAATGACCATGTAGCTGTCACGTAGAGCTATCGCTGCAAATGTTGTCCTAAGGAAAAAAATATAATTTTGCTAGTAGAAAATTCTATTTTTTGGCATGGCCATAATCTAAAATTCTTAATGAAGCAGCAGCAAGTTATATGGCATTAGCTGAAGGAAACAGCCAGCTATGTTCATCTTCAGAGGGAGAACTGGAATACTATCCGGAAATCCCATTTCTCAATATATTGAGCTTTCCTATAAGTAATTGGATAAGGTCTGAAGAAATCAGTTCAAATTACAATCTTCTTGGAAAAAATATAGATCTTAACCATATGTGTATATTTTACAGGCATGTTATTATTAAAAAAAAACAACAGATGGAAACGTTCACATATTTCTAAACTGAAATTTAAAAGCTTCTAAGATGTGATACTGGGAAGAGCCATTTCTTGAGCTGTCCCATTTTATTATGCAAATCAAAACTATATAGGATCATCAAAGTCTCATGCTTCAAAGGCAATCCTCCAAAGAGAGGGAATTTCCACAGATGTGCAATTAGTACATGTGGTTGAGCTTCCCTTTTTCTCTCTAGCACATTGTGTCAGCTGTGGACATCCGAGAGTAGGAAGCTGTATTAGGCTGAATAAATAGTCTCAGTTGTGAAACCTATTGACCTGAAATCCAGAATTAGTAGATTACCTGTAAAGAATCCAATATCCTTATCTACAAATTAATTTAGATATACTGAAGGAGGAGGGAAAAAAATTGTATGAGTACAGATGAAATTTGTCATGTATCCTTCACTGGATAGGAAGACGCAGATGTTGCTCATTTGTGTGTGAGCATTTGTTTGCTCTGTATTGTATCTTCGTGCTGGCAAATGTAGGGGTGATGTGAATTATTCCAGACAGTTCAGTGTTCCTGATTTGCAGTGCTGAATGTAAACTTCTAATAAACAAGACCCTTCTTAGGCACTCAAGAACAAATTCCTCCTAAAGGTCCTCTGCATAGTTTGTTAAGTGTTCTTCCAAGGTTGTGTTAAAACTACAGGATTCCAGATAATCCATCTTAATGTTTCTGTAAGTATTTTTTAAATTAAAATCTTCATACCTTTATCTTACAGTTCCTTATGATTCTTGTAATTTAGTGCAATGGGTTTCATTTTACATAAGAGCAGCAACAGAAGTCCTTTAAAAATTTTTAGGTGGTTAGTGTCTGGAGGAGAAAAAGGTTAAATTCTGTATTCAGATATAATTCATGAGTTGGCGGAGAGAATACTTGATACAAAAAACAACCAAAACAAACAAACCAAAAAAAAAATAACTCTTAAAAACCCTAGAACCTTGAATGAGGTGAGAAATCTTCATTGAAAGAGAGAACTCAGGACATACGTCAGGATTGGGACCAACATTAAAACCTTAGCAGGAGGCAGCAGGGGGCTGGTACCGGACCAAAACACACTTCGGGCATTCAGAAGCTGAACAGGCCGAAAATTTTCAACCATGTTTGTTGAGTTCTTGTCACCAAAGTGAACCATTGAGAACTGAGAAACCTGTGGACATTTAGAAAATAGCGTTACATTCTTTTTCCGTGAAACATTGGAAATTGTGATATTTTTAAACTGCCATGCCTCGCTCTGTGACATTGTTGTGTGTTAAACATTGCAGGAAACTTTGTGATGGAGGCTACTGCCAGAGGTCAACAACAGATACCTTCCTTTAGCTTCAGAAGTCGTCTAGACTTCCTTTCTGTGTGAGTCACAGGCTTTTGTCCTACTCAAGGACCTGGTTAGACCAGTAGTCTTAATGCATTTAGTCTTGTCCTTGTATGTCACATCAGAGTGACCCAAAGCCAGGGGCTAGGATTATGTGCCTCTTCTCTTTCCTAGCTCCAGATTTCTGACTTCTTGCAGCAAGAAGCTGGCCCAGAGCAGGCAGCAGCTCACTGCCTTGTGTGCTCTGCTAAGCTCAATGGTACGTGGCTGAGCACTGCCCTGTGGCTAAATTGATTATGAGTGTATTGCAGATAAGGAACAAAAATACAGATGCTGACTCTCGCCCAGACTGTGCTAGTGGGTGGTATTACCAAGACTCCACTCCAGAACATCTCAGTTCTTTATCATGTGCTCTCTCTGTAGAACGTTCTCCCTTTTATAGGCAGTCATGTCTCAGTGTCCTGGTTGTCTTTGTAGGACAAAAATGGGTTGCCTAAAGCTGATAGACCCAACTTTCGATTTTAAAGTATTCCGTTCTAGTACCAGAGCAGGAGAAAAGCAGTGGAATTTGGGGACAAGCAGATGGCTATAGCAAAGTGCTGTGGATGGATGAAACACTGAACTACGCATATACCTGTGGTTTGGTTTGGCTTTCTTTCCACCATGTCATTCCTCCTTCCTTCCCTTTTCCTGATGTTTTTTGAGAGAAGATGTAATAGGGCTATAAAGTGATGTTGTCAAAACTGGCACTTGTGACTACACGTAGGCTTAGACTGAAGTCAGGCACACATTGGGAAATGTACATTTGTCCAAGCAGTGTCAGTCTGAATTTTTTTGTGATTAGGCTGAATGCAACGGAGCAGTGGAGAAGCAAATGATTCTGTATTAAATCATGAGGGTGAACAGGAAGTCAGAGGGGCAAGATAACCATAAGCCAACCTTTCGGGATATCCCTCTGCAAGGTACCTGAGCAAGGCTGAGCTCCACCGGCTTCTCAAACACCGTCCAGATGACATCCTCGTGGCAGTCAGGGGTGGTGAGGGACCCCGTATACCGATAGTATTTTGCCAGATCATCTTCACGTGGGATAAGAGAGTCCAGTGGCAAAGGGTCCATTTGTCTCATTTTCCCTGTGCAAACAGCGCAGAAACACAGTTTTTAACAGGATTGTTCACGCTTGTCTTCACATGCAGCTGCTGCTAAAGGCTACCTAAAGTCTCAGCCCCAGGCATGCTTCCCTGGGCTGCAGCAGCCATGGTGTATTGCCTGAGAAATCACTGACTGCCAGTTTGAGGAGCTCACAGAGCACAGATTATGCACACCTCTTGTGTTAAAAACCTGCATTTTTTTTCTTGCTTTGCTTCCTCCTGCAGAAGCAGAAATACTCATTTTGGTGCTTAGGGCTTTCTTTATTGGCAAATTTGGAAAACTAGATTTTCTCCTGCCTGTGATGCTCTGAGTACCTGAACTAATCTTTATCCTTGGGCTCTGAGTCTCAAGTAACAATCTTAACTAAAATTGAACTACCTTGCAGCATATGTGCTCAAAATAAATATATGTTGCTCTTTGAGCAATCCAAATGTCTTACCTTTGAATTTAACATTGTCTAATTCATTTATTAGAGTTGCATAATTTTTATTTTCGTCTCCAACCTGAAATGGAAATATTTTGATTCCAAAACATGCATTTCCAAAAAACTGGTTACTTTAAATTAATAGTGAATAAAACAGAAGCAAACCACAAAGCTAATAGAAAACAGCAAGCAGAATATAGAAAAGTGTTAAGTAGCTAAGTGCTGGGACTGCACACTTGTAGAAATCAGGGAAGTTTAAGTCTTGGACTACTGTAACACAGACAGTCCAATCCTGAGACAAATTGCTGGTAGATGCAGGTTTGAGACAGCAATTAAAAATTTGGCTACCTACCTCTATAAAGAATGCTAACACAGCCACACCGTCCTCATTTTTCTTTGCTTCTGTTATATCTGAAAGATCTTCTCTTATGTGGACAATATGAAGCTGTAACACAACAGTTCAAGGCCAATTATTTGTTCCTTTTCTGTACAGTTAGCTGATATAAATATAGCCTGGCTGCTGCTCTGTGACTATGCTGGGGTGGAACCAGGGCTGCTTTTTTGCTCCCAGGCCAGGGAAAAACAGCTTCCATGGGGCACATGACTGCAACAAGAACTGTGAAATAAATGGACTATAATTTGAAGCTTCCTTCAACAAGAGCAGCCTCATTTCATACATCTTCCCATCACGTAAGTAAAATTGAAGTGCTCTGTGTATTGCTGCTACCCTCAATTTTCAGCCTCTACAATGCAACAGCTTTTTACTTCATGGCTTGGAAGGAGGGATGGTCACCAACCCATGTGCATCAGCACCAGTGACTTGCCTTGCCTTGAAGAGACCTTTTTTTCTCCCCCCCCCGCCCCCCATTTGCATACTCACTTTATGGTTGCAATCCCAGAAGTGTTTGAATAAGCAGTGTGAGAGGGTAATCACAGTGTATAGACTTTGAAATATTTCTCCACCCAAAAGGCTAAACAAGCCCAGATTTGTTGCATCTCTTGTGCCTTTGCTATGCAAAACTCATAGGATTTTTTCCATGTGATCTGATTAGCAAGCAATGCATCCGCAGCTCCTTATTTCCACTACTGCAGTTTCACAGGGGAACTGGCCAGTTGGTTTTCATGCAGTAGTATCACAAAAAGCCAGCATTGCTCGCTGCCGGCTGTACCCCATAGGTACCACCTATCCACCTACCTCCATAGCTGCTTTTTCGCCATTTATGCTGTGCTCTGACCCAGGCAGGTAGTGGATGTCTTGGACTCCCCAGTGGAAATGAAGTTCAATGGCCTTGTATTTTCTTCTCAGACCTCCGCCTCCAATTTTAGGGGATGTGCTAAGTGTTGCTTTAACTGGAGAAAACAAATAAGTAGTTAAAAATATATATTTAAGTTGTATATTAATATTATTGGAGACTAGAGAGATGCATGTTCTTTAGATTCAAATTTATTCCAAAGCTGTGGCTCAGTTTTTCATGCCAAGTGTTCCAGCAGTTCAGCACTGCAGAAGCTGAACTCTCACAAAATGCTTGTTGAGATTAATTTGAGATGAGAAATCCGCTGGCCCACTTTGCAGCAATATGCATCCTTTGCCTAGGGCAGGGCACTGGGAGCATCCAGCCGTTCCTATTTGCACCCTGGATTTGCTCGGCAAGCTCGAGTGACTCATGGCCTCACTTGCTTGACCTCGGCTGGAGCTGTAAAGTGCATTTGATGATATTTGTTTCCTTCTGTAAAACGGTGGAAAAGGGCAGAGTACTTGTATGGCTTGTTCTAGGGGGGAAAGTGTTTAAATAGCCTTTTATGATCCCCCCTCTATTTATCTTCTGTGGCATCATCAGCTACATTGAAGGGGTTAATAGGTGGTCTTTCCTTGACTGTGCTGAGAATGGTCGGGAGCGTTCGTTGCCTTTACAGCCCCCGGAGTCAGAGCTGCTTCACCAGGTGGAAGATCTGATATTCCTGCATCTTTCCTCTAGGAGAACACCCGCTACCAAAGCACATGAATGTTGTCTTGAAAGTAAACTTGATCACAGGTTATTTGGTTTTAAGGATCATTTTTATCTCCTATTGTGTGCACTGTAATAGTTATTTATTTTGTGCAGGGTTTAAAGACGCTATTATTTAGCTCAAATGGTGAATCTGATTGTTTTAATTGAGAGTAGTGCTGCTACTTAAGGCTAAGGGTTTAAGTCATTATATCTATTTAATGTGATGCTTGCTCGATTGTTAACAGCAAAACAGAATCTTAAAGAAGATATTTTTCTAGTTATAACTTATGTTCACTTCCTGTGTTTGAGGCATTTGGGATATATTTAAAAAATTTAATAATTAAGATCTCTACATTAAGCACAATATTTTTTTTTAATCAAAAAGGTTGTTTTAAGCCCTGGATTGAAGCCCCAGAGATTTCATTTTAGTTCCAAATTCCAGATGAATGTGGAGCTTGTGAGAGTCATTTAATTACTTTGCTTTTTTATGCTTTTTTTAATCTGAAAAATGGATTAGTAATGTATCTTTGTTGGCTTTATGTATTTAGATTGTGAGACCTTTGGGACACTGACCTTTACTGTGTGCACATCACCTAATACAATGACATTCTAATCTCCTGGAGAGCTTCTTATTGCTGCTGTAATATAACAATAACAGTTCCAGGGTGGTTCTCGTTGTACCACAGGAACTGGTTGCCCTCAGAAGAAAGACGTTTAAAAAGCCCAGACAAAAACCCTAATCTTTTCACATGTCTGGGGAAGATGAGTGATCTGACCAATCTTCATGAATATTAATTTTCACATAAAAGATATTTCTGTGTGCAGCAACTGTAATATGGAGCTTCTAGAATATCCTTCTGTAACCAGAAAGTCATTAACCTGCATATTAGTGAAAAATCAAAATATGTACATAATACTGATGTTTTAAACTAGAACTGCATTATTCTCTCCAGCTGTAAAAATCTACCTATTTCTCTACCTACCTATGTTTACATTTTAATTTAGGAAAATATTTGACCCTTGCAACTTCCCATTTTAGGGATCTGGCAGTCACAACAGCACATCTAACATTTTTAGAATACTAATAGTTAGTTAAAAAAAAAATTACAACTAATCTTTTTGAAGTTAAACTAATTTAGCATAACATCATTGAAACATCATTACTGATACTGCTTCCCAGACTTTGTGAAGGAAGTGCAAGCTCAGCAATGAAGGGTATAGGAGCACTCGGCAGACCTGATACACCCCTGCCAGAAATATTGCCCTGAGCCCCGACACGCTTGTGCCACGCCAGCCCAGAGGCTGCTATTTGGTGTAGAGCTTCCCTAGACATCTAGAGCTCTCCTTCTGCACACACCAGAGCCAATTCCTCCTGGGAAGCTCAAGGAACAAGTCCAGGATCCAAAAATTAGGTAATTTCCACAAGTAAACCCCATAGTAACACTTTTGACAGTACCCACCTGTATGTCCATTATTTTCTAGGTTCCATTTTGAAGGCCCCTTAACATCGTATCCTTCAAAATTCAGTGGCTTCAGGCTGCTGTCATAAATGACATTTTTGGTGACAATATTGATAGGTGACTGTTTGCTTCCTTTGCAGGTGGTGGTTATTAAATGCCATTTTCGAGGATCTGTTTAAGGGAGAAAAACATATTTTTTACTGTAGATTATGAATCCTTTATAAAGCCAGAACACCCTAACTGTGAATATGTTCTTGCTTTAGAAATTGGAGACATCTTTGAAAAAAAGGTCTTTGTATGGTGGAATTAAATAAAGGAAACTTTTTGGCATGCCATTTTTTTGCTTTGTTTTAAAAATATTCATGTGCTTCAAGAACGTTCTGTTAAGTTTAACAGGAAAAGATGCACGTGCAAATAGCCATAAAATAGAAAGTGAACTATTGCCAAGATTGACTGGCTGATCATCAACTGTAGCAAAAAAGAAAGGTGGTGCTGGGGGAGAAAAGCCCAAATCCAGCACAGTGGGTTTCAGAGGCGGCTGGACTGGACATAGCGAGGAACAAGGGAACGGGCCAAGTTGCTGCTCCTGGGAAAGCAAAACAGAGGTGCAGCTGTAGGTAGAATATAAAGCTTTTTCTTAACTCTCTTCATTAGAATTTAAATAGCTGGCTGTATCCAGCTTGCCGAGATGATTACCTCTAGAGCACATTTTAAGTTATTTTTATATTTGTAGTATCAGTCTTGATCGAAATAAAATGAATAGCTAGAAAAAATGTTGGCTTCTTCAGCATATCTTTATCCCTTTCTTCAGGTATCCTGTTTCTCACTTGTGTTTATATATAGCATGGTCGTGCAGTGTTAAAAACTAAGCTGTGTGAATTTTTGCATTATTTTTACAAAGAGGTCCTCTGGAAAACAGAAGAGTCCAAACACTGAAGCGATCAGAAATAAGTTGTTCACAGTACCTTCACAGTTTGGCAGTTCGTGCTTCTGTGACTGATAGCACCAGTGGCCTCCACATGCAAACAAACAAACAAAATGTAACCGATCAGACATATGGAATTAGATGAAAGAGAAACTGTACAGATTGCTTTAATATGCAAGCAACGGTGGCTGGTAAGAAGTGAGTTCTTCAGTTGTAAAGAGAGCTTGTTGCTAAAGATTTCCTAGCAGTACAGAGCATGCAATCATTTCTAATCGTTTCTACCCTGCAGCAGGCAGCTCCATCTTCTCTTTAGAGCTCCTCCTAGTCCTTAATGAATCAGTTTACACCTGTTAATATTCCTCCCCAAAACTGTGCTACCATGAAATATTACAGTTTGGGGGGGGGGGTGTTGCAATTCTAAATAATTTAGTTTTGAGCCCTTGGCTTCAGCAACTTCTTGAGGCAAGGGTTCCACACTCTGAATATATGAAGTGTTAAAGGGTATTTCCTTTTATCAGTTCTGTACTTGCCATTCTTTAATTTCTTTGGAAATTCACTTATGCAAAAAGACTCATCTCATCTGGTTTCAGGAACCACTACAGATTATATGGTGCAGTAAGGAATTTTAAGAAATGATAAATTTAGTTTTCCGTAAGACATGAGGAATCCTCATTCTAATTCAGCTGAGACTCCAAACAGAGAGGTGGAGAAGTTTTCATTAGAATGTCTTAATCTTGCTTTTTCAGTGTCAGAGGAAACGTGAAATTCAGAGGAAGAGAGCTGACTCAATTTAACTATGTGTTCATCCATGCAGGAAAGCAAGGACTATTTTGCTTATAGCAGCGTATTTCAAGGATAGTTTTATGACAGTAATAAAGTTTAAACAGAGTTTAACAAGGAATAGCTCTTTTGAACTATTTAACTAGTGATCAGTAAGAATACAAAGCCTCTGGGCATGGTAACTTATTGAAAATATAATCATGATCAATATTATAGTTTGTCTAGGTTTAGACATTTTTAATAAATGGTTAATCAATTTTTAGAGACTGTTATGGAGTCCTACATGTCATTAGATTACTTAGTACCGTAATTTGTGACCTTTTATAACAATTCTGCTGAAGGGTTCATAACTTTTTAACACCTAATCTTCATATTGGTAACACAGCAATACCATCTATTAAGCATTTAGAAAAATTCCTGAGTAGAACCTTGATATAAAATGTGGCTAACTAGAACAACAAAGGGGGGAGGTTTGGATGAACATGTGGTAATGAATTTAATCTTTTTGAAAAAATGATAGTGTTTTAGTTCATCTCTGTTCCTCACAAAATTTTAATTTATGCTGGAAACTATAAATAAAGTTGACTCACTTTCTAGTTCAGCAACTATTTAGTAATATTGTGAAGAAAAGTGAACAAAGAACTTTGTACATCCTTGTTGTAAAAACTGAAGTGATTTCTACATTGTTGTTCCATTAATATTTTGTATTAAGTCTCTCAAAAAATTGGTTTTGAGAAATTTTTTTTTTGACACCCTACTAAACATATACAAAACTTAGCTTTAGAACCTGCAATTTCTAAAACTGGTGGTTGTGTTTCGTTCAGGACTGTGTGCATTCGGTGGTGGCTGCACCTCCCACAGCGATAAGTGGTTTGTCCTCTCCGCTCCGAAACAACAGAACGGAAGTACCAAGTGCGGAATGGCACCAAGCGCCTTTATCAACCTGTTAATCAATAAAAGCCTAGCAAATACTCGGTAAGCTGATCTCCACAGTGTTTGATTATGTTTAATATGTGTCAGTGTTTGCATGAGTGAATAACTGAAGAAGTGTTTTTGGCATCTGCTGTAGCCCAGTTGTCAGCATATGCTTTAGAAATTGCTGTGAGCTGGAGGGAGCTTCCTTTGCAAGCTACAGGGGCATGAACCTCCAGGGGAAAAAATGCTGTACTGCAGGCGCAAACGCTTGATGGATATGGCTCATATGCAGTGTGAGAGGATAGTCACCTGCAAAGGTTTGGACTCAAGCTGTTGGGTGTGAGATGGACCCGAGAGGAAAGCTGGCAGGTGAGAAAGGAAGGCTGTTGGAGATGTTCTGGCCTGTCTATTGTAACATCCTTGGAACAAGCTCTGCTGTTCTGGGTTTGTATAGTGCCTCGGACAATGGGTGCGTGATCATGGCTTAGACATCAAAGCGTTGCTGCAGTGCAAATCAAATTTCACAGTCAATATGAGTCACGATTAAGGGTAAATGCAGCAAGTGCATTATTCATCAGGTGTCAGCCTGTGGAGCTTTTAGACCGTGACCAAAGAACCAAGGCAATCAACGCAGAGCATGGGAAATGCTGAGGAAAGACAAATACCACCGAATTGTACTGTCAGTGATCCTGATCCAGTGCCTCTATATCAGAGGAGGGAAGCAGAGGAGTGGGTTATGGAGACTTTTATTGCTGAGTCCAAGACCAACCCTTTTCAAACCAAGTGACCACATCTCATTACCAGCTGATAGATGTCTGGTAGGCTCTAGCAAATAAACTTGCAGGTTTCAATCCAATCTTAGCAGATGGACAAATGACAACAGTAAAAAATCTTTCAGCCTGCACATCCAGATGCTGGGGAGAAAAGCTAAAGAGAAAAAAACCCAGCCCTTTGGTGGGTACTGTTGCTTTATATCCAAGACTTATGAGGATTCTGCTCTGCTCCTGTTGAATGCAACTTAGGCCCAATAATCAGCATCTAATTGTTGCAGGCTTTTTGCAAAACTTCTAACGTCTACAAACTAATAAAGAAATAGTGGTTTTCTATCAAGTAGTTATCACAGTTGTGGTTTAGGAAGTTGGATAGTATCAGTGCAGTAGAACAGGATATAAACTCAGCAATTCTTAAGAAAAAAAGGTCCTTAAAGCTGTTAAACCTTGAACAATGAGATAATTAAACATTGCAGAATGGCTGCGCAAACAATGAATTACTGATTATTGTGAATAAGGGTTTTTTTTTTTTTTTGGTAATGTAACTTTAAAGAACAGGATGTTTTGCGTAGGTACTGCTCGAGAAAAACCAAAATTACCAAACCCTGTGTCACTTGCCAGCAGAATTTGCATCTGAATAATATTTGGCTTAGGTGTGATTCCTCCCTGTGTATACAGACCTTGCATTTAAAATGGTCCTTTCCCCCCACCCCGGGCTTAATTCCTGAGTCAAGTAGGAAAGAAACAACTGATACTTGTCTTATCCAGTCAGTTGTCCGTGGTCTGAGGCACGATTATACCCTAGGGTATGTTGTCTAGTCTTGTTTTAATTGTCTCAGCGGCTCCTGCCACTTCCCTTAGGAGACTTTTACACAGTCTATTAGACTTCACTGTCAGGAAATGTTTCCTGTTTAATAGCTTACATTTTCCACTTGCTTATCTGCATCCCATCACTCCTAGAAATACCATTGAACCACCCTAAACAATCTCTTTTCCCTCCCTGCTGTTTACAGCATTCAGACAGTTCCTTCATAATCTGTAATTCCTGTTCTTGCTTCATCCATCCTTACTTTGTCCCATCGTGTGACACCCTGCCCTTCACCCTTCCACTGTTTCCATATCGAAGTCTTTCCCCTCTTCCTCTGAAGCTCCCTTCTTCACAGGACTGGCAGCACCTGGCAGATCCTGTCTGGTGTCCCTCAGACCCTGCTCCTCTTTCACTCCAGTCTCAGCTCTGCCACTTTCTTGTTGTTTAGTGTATAATGGTTGCAACTGAAGGACAGACTCAGGATCATCTTCTCCACCATGACAAATTCCCGGATGCCTTCTTGCTTCCTTCTGGAGGCAACCTGAGCATAGAGCGCAGCAGCAGAGAGGCGACATGAGGGAGTGGTGATGAGGTGGCGGAGGGGCCCTGTCCTCCCTCCCCTCCTTCCAGCGGGGCACCGGTGCCTGCCCCAGAGAGCTGCCAGGATGGGACCGTTACCCCATCAGGGCTCCTGGGTTTGCCGCTGTCGGTGAGAAAGGCAGAACTCTTCTCTCAGAGTTGCTGTCTTGGCATCTTTCATAACTGCTCAACTATGCTTACTTTATGTATTGTCTTACTCAGATTTAGCCTAAATAATTTTCTAATTCTTGTTGTTTATTGCACTTTTGGAGGTGAGGTGAGAGAGAAGACTATAAACTCTCTGTATGAAATACATGAAGATTTACAAGTCACACAGTGACAGAGCATAGCTCTCATGGATCACCAAGTCCCACTTGCAATTTCTATCCAGCCCTTGCTTTTCAAGGCTGTTGCATTCTCCACTGCTTCTGCCCAGAAAAATGCACAGCTGTTTGGGGGTTTTGTTCGTTTTTTTTTCTTTTCTGTAGCTGTAGTGCTCAAACTGTTGTTGTAATAGCTGCCCTGGAGGGCTTCATAGCTTACTCCCCTGGTTTTTACTAGCTTGCTGGCACAAGCGAGTTAAGCCATGAGCACCCACACTTTGCTCAGGACAGTATTAGATACTAGGTATCAAAAGGCTCCTTGCCTTATTGGCATTAAATAGAGATACCTGCTTTGTTGTCACCCTTGGAAGTAATATAATTCAGTATACATATGAGGGCATCTGGACTTAAAATTACCGTTTTATCAACCGTATCTGACTCTTGCATTGTATTATGGATTCCTGACTTAAGTCACGGTGCATCATGTAATAGGTATCACCTTGACTTCACAGTGTTTTAATTTAGACTAGCGCTGAACTGAGCCGAAGACCTCCTCTTCCTTCACAAAGTTCAAGACAGTTAAATTTAGGGAGTCTCTTTTGGCAAGTAAGCAGGCCTACCACTTATCTCTGTTTCTTCCTTGTCAAATTTACAACTCATTTCCTAACCAAAGCTGTTTCTTGGCACCAGAATAGCAACAAAACAATACAATTACGTATTGTTTTCATTTTATTGTAAATGTTTTCAATTGTTTTAGCTATTAAGCCCAGTTTGGAAACTTGAGGGAAAAATTACTTCAGCTGAGAACTCCCTCTTCTGTTCACTGACGCGACTCCACAGAGGACAGTGCTTCTAACTTGAAGCCAGGGTCTTAGCAGGTTGCCAATGTGCTATTGTGTGATCTCAGAAAAGACCCTTAAGCTCTTTGGACCATGGTCAGATTGCCTGAATTCCATATAAGTTCCCAAATCGACTTTGTCCTATTTGTTCCTCACTTACTGCCCTACTTGACCTCCCAAATGGTGATTTGGAAGCCCCTCAAGGCAGCGAGGCAGGCCTGGGTCAGGCTGTTTGAGTGTTGCCCTTTAAATTTGTCCATTACTAAAGCAGTGTTTGTCCTTCTGCATGTCCGGAAATCTCTAAATTTCATATGCTGAGTGTTAGCTGGTTTTATTAAATATATTTAATCTCTTGAAGTGTGAATGATCTTTATGCCACCAATGGCCCAAAGTATTGAGACAGTAAGAATATCCTCTGTTGCTCTTCAGCTAAAATCCCTTCACTCTCACTCACTGACCGACTCCTTTGTTTGCCCCGGTAGGTCTCTGCTGTCACCCCATGTCAGCTGCGTCCCCTCTGACAAGTCATTGTTTGCTGAGACACACGACTGACAGTGCTCACGCCACACTGCCACTTTTCGGCAAGCTCGGGCTGCCCTGAACGTCATCGTTCCCACTTCTGCTCTATCGTCCACCTGATTCAAATCCAGCCAGTAAACCTGCAGCGAGCCCTGGCATTGCACTGGAAGGAAGGTTGCCTTTCCAGGAAAAGCCTAAATGCTAGTTGTGCATGCAGTGTAGTCTTCGTTTGGGTTTGTATTGTGCTAGTTCTGTTTCTAACTTGCTTTGCAAAACTTATTTTCTTTAGTACAAAAGACTAAGCAACTTAACAGCAAGTGGAATCTAAATCTGTCTTTCTGTATCTCCGTATGTCTACTTACATATTTTTTAAGTATTACACACCCCCAGGAAATCCTGATCAACCACTTTGACAGGCAAAATCAGTTCCAAATATTTAGTTGTAGATCTGTGCATCTCTAACCATGGAAAAACAAACATTAGTGATCATCCATCTCTCCTACTGTCATTTACTGGGAAATTCTGTTTTTCACAGTGCAATGCATCTGCATGGATATGCGTTCCAGTCCATTAGAGAGAATTGTCCTTGAAGATAAAGTTCGCTACCATAGTGAAGTGTTACAAGGAACGACATCTGATCCAAGCACTGCGTTTGTAATTTGCAAATGTGTACATAAGCCACGTGTACAGTGAGGTCGGAGCCTGTAACACAGTATGAGCTAAAGGAAGAATCAGATCTCTAAAGAGACTGGAAGGATTCTGTATTTGCTCTATAAACATTTGCAGATTTCTTCTGTTGTGTCAGAGTGAGGAAAATGTTTTCAGCTGTGACCTGTGATACTGTTGTAGCCTCTGTCATAATTGTCATGATAAATCTGCCATATCAAAGGAGAAAGCTGGCTTTGAACAAGAAATGGGTATCCAGGGCAAAGGTGACTTGCTTCTGCAGAGTAATTTGCTTTGCTTTGTTTACAACAGAGGCAGTGCCAAACAAAAATCTGAGAAATCCCTTTTTTTTTTTTTTTTGGTTATCTTTTAGAATTAATTCAACCAAAAATACTTTATCCTCCTTTTTCCAGTCTTTTATGTCTGATCTCATGCCTAGAAATGTGAAGGAAAACCTAAGAACAGGCCATTAGATATGTTGTGCCTCCGACTGACAAAGCATCTCCTGCAATGCCACAGGCAGGGGAGAAAAGCCCGTGCACCTGCAGCCAGCTAGCTGAGGAGTTGGCCCTTGCAGCGCACCTTCAAGAGCTGAAGGTTTGTGCTGGTTATCTGGACAGCAAAGAGGAAGGTGTTTCACAGCAGTGCCTTTCTCTGAAAATGCTTTTCTGCCTCCAGTTTTCAAAATCTAAAGGTAAGAGCTATGAGCAGCCATGACTCCAGTTTTCTTAAGTGTCACAGTGCATAACTCATGTCCTTATGCAGCACATAAAGGATATTCTAATTCTTATGCTGATACCTTTTGCTGCAGGAGAAAGGAGATAATCTATCAGCTGAAGTAATGTAATTTGTCACCTGGGTATGGCCAGGTGCTAGAGCAGGACGAGGCAATGCAGCACCTGAAGGTTACAGCAAGGTGTGACCGCAGAGCACAGCACGTGCTCTTGAATAATGTCACCCAGACTCATGTGAAGAGTATCAAGGCATTCCTCTGCTGACACAAATTTATCTATTTGTGCAATGCAGATGTATCTGGAGGCCATGTCTGGCTGGCTACGGAAATGTAAAAGGTTAAAAACATTTCAAAGTTTATTCCATATATGACTCTAACTCTGTCTGCAGCTGCCTGTCAGGGGTCTTCCAATAATACACAATGTTGTTTCTTTGCCTGCTGGCCTTCTTTCACCTCCTCACCCCTCAAAAACCCACAGAAACAGGCTATTATGACCAACTGAAGATAAATAGCCACTCTGTCTCCACTGTCTTGTCTATTGCTCTGCCACAAGTGCTGTTTTGTCTTTTGCTGAATTTTGGTGTCAAAGAGAAAATGAGAATGAACTTGTTACGATGCCTTACACGTTTGTGCCTTTATCATAAGCTGTGAA
This sequence comes from Apteryx mantelli, assembly GCF_036417845.1. Taxonomy (NCBI): domain Eukaryota; kingdom Metazoa; phylum Chordata; class Aves; order Apterygiformes; family Apterygidae; genus Apteryx; species Apteryx mantelli. The sequence continues at coordinate 12,544,098 of NC_089999.1, forward strand.
AGAAGTGAATGTGCTCTGCAATGACAGGATCTGCATCCTCAGGCATCCTGGTCAAGCAGTCTGTGTCCATCCTTCTCTCTCATGCATGAGCCCCCTCCAAGTGTAAGCCAAAACAGATATGTATGGATGATCATAGGCTGACTCAGATAAGGCTTTAGAACTATTTTGCCAGCCTGAATGATTACCAGGAAGAAAGGGAAGAAAGCCCTAAGCAAGGTATCCTGCATAATGATCATAATTTGAGATCAAAAGTCTGTCTGCACTGTGACAATCGAGGTAACTACCTTGAGATAATGTCAGTGATATCTTATCAGTTGTATTTTATCATGTGCTGGATTAGGTGGGTGGAGAGAAGACAGTTCAAAATTTTTCTCTCCTAAAGCAGCTCTGGGTTACTGCTTTTACCATGTATTCTAGGTCTTATAATGCAGTTCTTGCTCTCCTTTCTTAAACATCTAAAGATGCAACTTTTCATCCTGGTGTGTACCTTAGTAACGTCATTCTGGTTTTGCCAACTTTAAAATGGATTTGGAATACTACTGTAAGTATGTATGCAGACTGTGCTATTAGAGCTGGAAATAGAAGTTAAAGTATCTTACTGCCTCTATTTCCTTTTCCTCTGGAATCTCTTTTTATGCTGCTCATAGAGATATCAGGTATACTCTCTATTTTAATGGCCCTGAGGAAACATGAGACCAAGAATTAATGCTGACAATGTCAGTATCAGCATGGTTATGTAAATTTTATGTTTGTGAAAGTTAAAAGTACACAGGTAGAAATACAGAAAACAAAAGGAATTGTATTCTATTACGTGTCAATCTTTTGGAGCACCAGAGCATGGACTGTGGGAGAATGTCTTCTTACGGTTGAGTCCTGGTCTGTGATAAAGACAAAGGCTAAAACATACTGGGGTTTCCTCCATTCCCCTTAAAAGAAAATTATTTTTCAGAAACGCTCGGTGCTTGTTGTAACCCCCCTACAAAACTTCCAGATGGAAGCAGAGCACTATCCTCTACAGCTGTTGTACTCTGGATGACTCTACACTGAATTTACTGTTAACATAAACTCTTTCTCAAAAGGTTTGGAATATTCCTGTTGGAGCTTCCCAGACATATCCACATTTTGCCTCACTTCTGCCTGTCTGATAGCTGTACCTGAGGATTATTGATCTCTAGAAGGTGCCAAGCACACCTTCTGAGGTACATCAGCACTGCTATTAATGGAATATGCTGTACTGAGACCCATAAGGTGAGTGGATGGGATGATGGACAGGGATTTAAGACAAATAGCTTCTCTTCCTGACTCTAGCCAGCTGGTTGGTCTGTGAGTGGGTTGTTGCACCTGCGTGCCTCAGTTTCCCCATCTGTAGAATATGGATAATGAAGCTTGCTTCCTTTATTAAGCCCTGTAAGGACTATTAATAATAATAAAAAAAGTGATATTAAGCCAGGTCAATGCTGAAAGCAACTTGAAAGATTAGAAGTAATTCACATTGACTATTTAAGTATGATGGAGCTACCCAGAGTACAAAATCAGCCCCAGTGCAGCGATGTTAAATGAGCTGATTAGTAGATATCACTCAAATAAGTTCTAAAAAGCAGTAAGATACAGATGAAGTTCAAGGAAGACCTCCTTTTCTTTTTGTAGATACCTTCCAAATATAACATAAAAAAATAATTTGGACTGATTCTGAAAAGTTGAGGTTTCTTGAAACATCTAGTTTTTAACTTAGCAAAATGTTGTTTGTCTCTGCACTCAGGGAAGAAAGTAGAAATAAACATGCTTGCAAAAAAGGGGGTGGGGGGCAACAACAATTAATAGATGTTTTCCTTGTATTACTTCCTTCTGTTGAAGTGCTAATTATTAATGTTAAGCTAATAAAGCCTATAGAGGTTTTCTAAACAGTCTTCTAAGTTCCTGTAATAGAGCAGTAAATTTAGCAGAGTGCTAAATAGTTGGTGATCAATTTATATCAAGCAAGCAACAGTTGCCGTAGACTTTGGAAGAGCAAAGGTTCCTTGCGTTTCTGTGTTCCTGTACTGCATGTGAGAAGCCTTAGGAGACAGAATACCTGTAAAACACAGACTAAAGAGGTGGAAAAGTATTTCAACTGTAAGGTATGATCTGGAAAAGGCCAGTTACTGACTCATGGATATGGAGAACTAATTAAGAACAGAGAAATAAAATGTGGGAGACACCCCCATTTTCCCCGTGCTCCTGTTGTGCTCCTTAAGGTACTTTGTGGGCACCTCAGACCTCTGTTACTTTAAGTTTGGCAAATGAATCTTGATCTGCTTTAAAACCTTGTCCCTTTAATAGGCTCTTGGTGCAGTGCTTCCCTCTGATACATCAGATAATATTGTATCTCTTTTTTTTTCTTAATGCAGTCTATTCTATTTTTGTACAAACAATAGACCCTTCATTACTACTTAAGGACTGCAGTGTTTATTTTTAATTTTGAGACTGCCCACTGATATTTACATAGAAAAGGATATTTATTCAATGTTATAGTATTTCTGATCTAATAGAAGCATAAAAAACCTTCTGCATTCTTCAATACTAATTATAGATCGCTATTTAATCTAGTCATCATAAGTGCATAGTGCACTTACGTACAGAATGCAAAAATAGATGAGTCTGCTGGACTAATGCAGCAAAAGGCACATTGTTCTTTCTCTCAGTTGGCAAGCATAGGAATTTCATCCTATATCATGAAGGGCAAAGCAATATGAGTAGAAAAATAAAACAAGCTATTTGAAGTTTTAAGAACTTTATAGACAAAGAAATTTTGCATGCTTTTTGAATTTATATATATAATCAGAGAGATCAAGCAAACCCCAGTAATCTTGCCTGGAGGAGGAAAGAAACTAGAATCTCTAAAGGTGATTAAAAAAAAAAAAAAAACAGCCCCAAACCTCACACATTCATGAAAGAAGCCTACATTTGATAATTTTCCACAAATGATACAAGACAGAGAGAAATAAATAAAACATATTCTCCATTTGTCATATAGAAGAATTGGAGAGATTGCACTGTATGCACTGATATTCAAAAATCATAAATAAGAGTAACCTTGTTATATGGGGTTAGGAAGAACAGGCAAGGACTTACCTACTGCCTCAGTCTTGAGAGTGTGCAGAGAGAGCAGGACAAGGAACAGCAATTCCATTATCTATTTTAAATAGGCTCAGTGTTGAAACCAGAATTGATTAGACTCCTTAGTATGTGATCATATTTCTGCTCTGAGTTTTATACTGGAGTAAGTAGCCCTGGACAGACCTGAAAGCCATAGCCAGGAAGGTGAACTCCTCCCCTTTGTAATTTCTCCAGATGTACCCTACTCCTGATTTGCCTAAATTTATTCATTTCCCCCAAATGAATGCCAAGAGGAATAAAATTTTTTAGCAGTGAACAAGGTCCTGCAGTGAATAACTGATACTTTACAAGCTAGGCACATGTTAACCTATTACTAAAATGTTACATTTTTGTTTACTGGTAGCATTTTCTCTGAGAGCCCACATGAATTTCAGATTAACTGTGAATGTGTGCATTAAGGTCAGTGTTTTGTTTAAACACACACACACTCTCCAGATTGCTATTCAGACTTGGAGAAGATTTGTGAGACTGAAAAATGGGATTTCTGTATGCAGTAACAGGAAAAGTTTGAGTGGCATTCCTGGCACTTCACTCATATATGATTTTGCATTTAGTGAATTAACTAAGAGCACACCTTTTTTTGCTAATCCTTTTTCTTAACTTTCCTGATTCCGATACTGTAGTATAAGATAGAGATTTTTTTTCTGTCCCCTTTGCCTTCCTATCTGAGCACTTTAACTCTTCGTGCCCGATTTGGTGACAATCGGGCTTTATGTTCCACAAACAAAGGTGTGTGGAGAAAAGCAGCACTGCTACTTTTTGCTCTATAGTCTCGGTTATACATACATTTTCTGCTTTTTATTTGGGGCTGGATTTTGATCCAGCTGAGGAGGAAAATTAAAGTGGGAGTGCAATTTGCTCTCTCCCTCTGCCCAGCGCCTCTCTGTCCGGGGGTGCAGCCTGCATCATGGTTTGGGAGCAAGGAGGACAGCAGGATGTGTGACCTACTCCTCTGTCAGAGGTGCAGAGGCAGTGGGGTGGCCGACGCCGGCTGCCTGTGGCAAGCTCGGGCATCCTGCAAGCTTTGCCACTGCAGAGGGCTGAATTTAAAAAAAAAAAAAAAAAAAAAAAAAAAAAAAGAGCCAAGGAAATGCTTCTGCATGTACCAGCTTCTTGCATGTACTGGGTGTCCAGGTGAAGAGCTCCAGATAGCCATTTTGCTGCCTGCAGTAGGGACATAGGGGATCAGGACTAGCAATAACAATGGGAAATCTGACAGCTGACTTATGACGAGGCCCTTTATTCATAAAAAGGATGGCTATAAATAACATTCCCACAAAGATGATTTGTTGGGTAGTGTTTTTCCATCCTGGATTAGGTAGATTAAAATACAAAAAGACAATGATTTACCTAGCACATGGTGCGAAGCTGAATAGTTGCTGCAGGGACAAAAACAATAAGGGATTTTGTTGCATTTTTGAACTTCCTGATTTGGCAGTCTCTGTGGAGCTATCTCCACAAGGTGTATGCTGAGCACGTAGAGAGAAACTTGGGGAGTGGATGTGTTGGTGTCAGGTGGTGTCAGCCTTCAGGGGTATGCATCAGCCATTTATTCTTGGGGTTTTGTTTTGTTTTGTGTTTTTCTTTTCAAAGGATGGTCTTCAGTGGGGGGTGAGCCAAAGCTCTTTAAAATTTTCTCACTCTACTTGTATTTTGTTCTCTGAAAGCTAAAAGCCTGCTAGTAGAAACCCTCTGTTTAGGACTAAAATATCTGAGGGTTTGAAATTTTGTCCTTGAAATTCAAGATTCATTCTTTTATTTTTTGTCCTTTTGTGTAAGACTCCCAACCTGTCATTATTAAAGTGATAGTAATTTGTATTGTAGTCATGCGAACGAACTAATAGCCTCTATTTGCGCTAGATACTGCATGCAAGACACAGTATAAGACATTTCTTTTCCTTATGAAGTTTGTAATCCAAATAGGCAGGACAGACATCACGTGATGTCCACTTTTTAGCTAAATAAAGTTACCTGACAAGTGCTTAGGTACCAACTCTCAGTGACATCTTTGCATCTAGGAATATTTTTTGGAAGGAACTACAGTGTAGGTGGGTTTTACGTTAGGGTCTCTGTGCATTGAACTCAAATACACGTCAGGATCTGGACTGGAGAGGCTGTATAACAACATTATGTGGAGAGTCTACTGCAGATCCTTAAGCTCAAGGTTATTTTTTTCTGGTGTGATGATTGCAGTTGTGTCCATAGCTACAGGATAGGGAAGAATAGGTGGGAATATCAAGAGTGGCGGAAGAAGCACTTAGTGTGTTGTAACTTTCTTCACTAGGGCTCTCCAACTGCTGAGCAGGAGACCTGGGATTTCATGGGTAGCAGCTGCTGCTGAACCCAAAACTTCACATTGTATATGAAAAATGCGAGTTGGCCATGATTCTGCCACCGAGCCTGCTGTATCGTTGGGGGATCTTGTTTTAATACTAAGCCATTTTTAATGGGGTACTTAGAAACATTTTGGAATGGCCCCTTATTTGATCTTCTGCTCAAGTCTGATGCATTAATGGTTTGCTATCTGTTTTAGGCTATACGTGAGGATTAGATCCTGTACTACGAGATGCCATTGTTAATTAAACTGAAGGTTAATTAAACCTTCCCTCTTTTTCCCAGTATTTCTGAGGTAAGGCACTATTCTTTATGTGAATGAGTAGTCTTCTTTTGGTGAGTGATAAAATACTAGTATTGTACAACTCAGCTTTTGGTCTGATTATGAGTACATATTTTGAAGGATGTGTGCCTCTAATTTGTATATTTAGCTCTGTGTGTTTATAGCCTGTCTAGTTGCTTTGCCTGGTTTTGAAGCACATGCATTTCTGATGACTGCTTTCTTGTAACAGAAGTCCACATTGTGCCTCTGTAGTTGTTTAGTTCAGAAGGAAGATGTTCTTTGTGTGGACCAATTCATGTCTGAAGGGCTAAGAAGCATTCTGGCTTCTTTACAGATAAATTATTGGTAGAAGGCTTTGCTTATTGTGTAATGCTGGTTGCTGATATTTATCAATGTTTGTCTCCTTTTAGACAACATAATACAAGTTCTTCAGTGGTTAAAATAACAGCTCTGGCATCTCAGAGAAGTCTTCAGGCTCTGTACAGATGGGGAGAGGGCCTGGTTTGCAGGGGTATCCCTGCAGCAGGGTGTCCTTGCCATTATCCTGTAGCTTGTAACTAATGTGGTTCTGTTCAGCTGGCTGGGACACAGCAGTCTGAGACATTCAAGCCTGATGATTGTCTTGCCTTTATGGAGCTGCTGAGGGGCATGACAGCATGGTGGGGACATCAGATAACTGCAAACCTGTGATGCAAATATTCCTCAAAGAGTGTGGGTGGAGGAAGAGCAGAGCTTTCTGTTTTGAAAACATCCCAGAAAAATTCTTGGAAGGAGATCATACATCCCATTTCTGTCTTCCTCTCCAAAGAGGAAGACTTTAATCCACATTAATTAAAACATAAATTGGATAAATAGGCTCCTTATTTGTATTACTCCCTTTCCTGAACATTCCTTATTTGCAGGCCTCACGATGCGGACTGAAAGACTGGGCAGATGGATATTCTTGTCTCAAGGCCATGCTGAAGGTCATGGCAAGCAAACATTAATCTTCCTCAATACTTAGAAAACCTTCACATCACTTGCCATTTTTTTGAGTCAGATTATGTGTTGTCTGCAGCTTGGTAAAGTGCATGTTTAGTTAGAGTGCAGGGACAATTGAGGAAAAGTCCAACTGCTGCATTTCACAGCAAACAAGGTCTTGTGCTTCAAGCATGAAAGTAGGACTCTGATGTGAGTTCTGGTTTCTTTCCCGCCACAACCTGCCTGAAGAGTAAAATCAGTTACCCTTCCGGTGCCCTCTTTTTCTCATACGTATAGTGCATGTACACAACTTTGAGGATAACACTGGATCATCTGTGGCTCGGTTGTGCTATAGAGTTATCTTCTTTATACAGATGCACCATTTTCCCCTGTAGTTTCAGGAGTAACCTGAGATTTTTTTTATGTGTTTTCAGCACAGAGGACATAAAGAATTGCTATTGCATCATGCTAAGGTAAAAGTGTATGCTGTCCAAGGGTTACTGCACAGAACGAAGAGTCTCAGCTCCTGGACTTAATTTCCTGTTTTGAAATCAACTTTGGCATGTCACAGCTGGGGCCTGTTATTGTGAGAGCTGCTAAACACTGTGATTCCTGCTGAATTCTGAGAGCTGCAGGTATGCAGCATTTCTGAAAATGCAAGTTGAATTGTGTGAAGTTAAATTCTCAAGAACAGCCACTTGAAATGATGGTCATTAAAAATTCAGCTTTCTCAGTCTGCTCAACAAGTTCAGTGATTATTGTCTTCTCCACAGGGGTAATCTGAGGAGTATTAATACTAAACTCCAAGATTCTATGGCAAAAGGAGATGTAGATGAGAAAAGTATTTTACTGCTGAAAAATTGTTTACACAAAATAAAGTAATGCTGTCTCTCAATTAAGACAAATATCAAAACAATAGCAATTTGGACAGTCAGATAAAGAAATATAAAAATAATTATAATACCAGAAAAGGGGTGTAGAGGATGAAATCTAGATAAATATTGATCAAAGACTTCCCAACAGCAAGGTACAGTCAGTGCTTAAAGTGTTAGCCTGAGATGTAAGAGATTAGATTCAGCTCCCTTCTGTACCAGACTTCTATGGGACCTTAAGCAAATCATTTGATTGCTCTTTTCCCATTTGTAACATGTAGATAACGCACTCTTTCCTCACAGATGAGTTGTGAGCATAAGTATGAGAAAGATTGTGAGGTTCCCAGATTGTGTTGATAAAAATCACTTTGCATCAAGATTGTTACATGAACAGATCTAGCGAAGTAGTAGCTGTCTATCTCCTACCTTGCTGACTTTTAGTTTCAAACCACTTTTCACCTCTATTTTCGAGACCTCAAAACTTTCTTACAGAGGGTTAGAAAGTACAAATCTGTTTTTAGTATATTGAAGCATACTAAAGAAGCAGTTTCCACAATTATATTAATGTCTCCTTTAATCTAGGGACACTTTGCCAATTTTTATGCAATTATATTAGGGAATTAAGATTACAAAGCTTTTTATGAAGAACTATTTATATTACTTGATATTATTTTTAATTAAGTTCTGATCTCATATAGTGTTTCATTCTTCAACACCAAATTTTCAAATTAGAGAAATTTCAAGTAGCATTTTCAGGAATATCTAGGGCACTTTGAAGCCCAAGTTCATAGATATAATTTTCTAAGTAACTAGGGTACTTTAAAAAATCTTATATTTTGTGAATAATCTGCTGTTCATCGCGGCCTCAGCCCTCCCTTGGTTCACAGAATCGTAGAAAACATAATTGGAAGAGATGAGGAGAGCATGTGGTTTGGTCCTGTGTTGCTCCTAACAGATGATGTTTGTGTTGTGTGTTACCTGCTGAAACGCTGTTACTAACACAAGGCGCTGACTTGTGGTGCTGGCAAGGAGAAGGAGACAAAAATAGTAGAGTCCTTGTTCAGCAGGAACCTCCCACCAAACGTGTGGCTGATGAGCCTGTATGAGGTACAGAATGTTTTATTGGTCATAATTTGAGAATAACAGTTTATAGGATATTAATAAATCAGCAAAGTTGGTTAATCAGTTCTTAGTACTTATTTCTATATAAACTTTTTTTGTGCTTCCTTTTTTGTGGCCATCTGAAATATCTTTTACTTGTATTTCTAGTATATAATAATTGCAATCGCATGTTAACCCACATATACTTTCATAAACCTCAACTTTAATAGAAAAAATATATATAGAGAGAAGTTCCTTCTAAGCCTAGCATTTTAGCACAAATTTCATATACTGTAAACTCTGGAAGAGCTATCATATAGTTCACAGATTTACAGCTTTTCAGAGCTGGAATTGTTGCTGTAATGATGAGACATCAGCACTGTATGTAGAACAATACCAAACAGTCACTACAGCATCAAGTTCATATACTTAGCTGAATTACTGTTGTGATATCATTGTAATAAAATGTTACTAATACAAATAAATCCCTTGTTAGGATAACAGTAAAAATGCATTTGATATGATGCATCACAAATTAACTTGGAATCATTTTGTATGTAACATGTCTTTACCTGGATAATTTTGCTATACGAAAACTTGCAAAAATTGGGTCCTCAGATGCAGATGCCAGGTAGCAGTGAGAGCACCTTGGAGAGGTCTCTCTGTCTATGGGCTTTAGGACAAGATGTGGGATTACATAGAGGAGACCCAGCATTACAAAACAAAAGCAGCTACTTAAGAGTAGAAGGAGTATCCATGATACTGTTTGTATTTCTGTTCTGATGTACTGCTCACCCTGTTACAGTTCTTAAAAAATCTCGATTTTCCCCACTGTATATGGCTGTATATGGTTTCTTTTCAGATGTATAATTGTTTGTTACAGCAGTGCCCTCTGCTGACAGACACTAAATGTATGTCCAAAGAGCATTTTTTTTCTAAATAGTATCCAGTATTTTAAACCTAGTTTTCAAAAGTTATTTACCTTTAAAAAGGCAGAGGAAGAAAAGATATGATGATATTATGTTGCTTTATTAGTGTAGAAGTTATACATTAACTTAAACAAAACCCACAAATTATCCTATAATGAATGTATGAGTACAGACAGCTGTCATTTTCTGGTTACATTCTTATCCAAGAATTAAGAAAACAAAATGGCATTTTCAAAACTACTTAGGCAGCCTAAGTCCCCACTCCAATTAATCTACTAAAGAGTTGAGTTACTCTTCCTGCATTTGCTTGTTTGAAAATTAAGCTAATTCAACTTCTCATTAAATACATATGTGTATATATATATTTTTAGCTTGTAGAGCATCAGTGGAGGTACTTCTGATTTACACAAGGGAAAGACAAAACATGCAATTTTAGGTAGTCCGACAACTTCTGAGCTGAGAGTAGGCCAAAGCACAAGTGTGTCAGTGCTGGCAGACCGCTTCACCTTCCCGCAGCCCTGCTGCAGTGCTGCAGCGCGGGGTTAGCCAAGTATTGGCCTTGAGCACTTTAGGAGCTCCACTGAAGTCACTAGAGTCATCCCGAATTTAGGTGCATACTTAAATCCTCCACTGAACTGGGGTCCAGGTTAGTGACACAAAAGTGCTTTTCTTCTTTGGTTTCATCAGTCACATACTCCCCCTTGCCCTCCCCCTAAAAACTGCTGTTCTCCTTTTCTGACTCTCTAATCTCTTGTATTTGTTTCTATCTAATGTATTTGCAAATTACAGATGAATTCACATTCATTCCCTTTTAGAATATCATCAAAGTCTTTCTAACTACTGATGCAATCATCCATCTTCACAAGAGCTGGCAAAATTTTGCTCTTGATAAAGGTTACTTTTGGCAGATCAATTGTACAGCATTAAGCAGATTTTCCACTTTTGGCTATCCTAGCAACTTAAGAGTAATTGGCTGTGCCCTGAGTTGGTAACCCAAATATTTAAAAACACAAGTGGTTAAAGTTTAATCCGCTGTTATGATGATGTGGCAATAGAATGCGTTTCAAGATTCATTTTTCGACTGGAGAACAAGGTGGCAGTAACGCGGTTGGAGTACGGTCTTGTACGGAATACGGGATGTGTAAAGCAGACTTTGTTAATGGTTTGAAGTAGGATTTTCCACCATGAATGGATACCCAAACTGCTCTGTTAACCATACTAAAATCTGGAGTTCACAGTTAGTACTTGCACTGGGCATCCCTCAACTGACTATTAACATAATATCCGTGATCTTCAACTGCACTGTCATCTTCACCATAATGGCTACCAAGGATCTGCACAAGCCTATCCTTGTACTCTTCTTCAATTTGGCTTTTTCTGATCTCTTCACCAGCTCTTCTGGCTTCTGGATTTCAGTGCTGTTCATCACCAACCCTGACAGTACGATCTTTGGATCCAAGGATATGCTTGCACCTTATGCCTTTTATACTATATCTATTTTATCTACCATCTATAACTTGGTAAGCATTGGAATTGAACGCTACCTGGCTGTAGCTGAAAGCATCAGGACAAGATTCAGGGTTTCTAGAAAGCATTCTCTAGCTGCTGTTATAATTAACTGGGTCCTTGCTTTCTTTTTCGGCTGCTTGCCATTGATGGGGTGGAACTGCTTGCACAGGGAAAATAATCTTTCTGTCCTCTACAGTCCATTTTGTGTTGACTACCTCATCTTCATCACCATTCCCAATTGTGTGGTGGCCTTTATTGTACCTCTGTTCACCTACCTCAGCATCATTATCATCTTGAGGAGAAGAAAGTTCAAAATGAAAGCATGTGGACAAGCTACTGGCACCTACAAATCAGCTGAAATTCAGGTTGCCAGAACTAGCATTTTTATTTGGCTCCTGGCATTGGTCTCCTATGCTCCTTTTTTTGCAGGAGTCCTGTTCGATGCAACTAACCATCAGTGCCCCCTTGATCTCTACCCAAGTGTCTACATCTTTCGAAATTGCACAGCTATGTTGGTAACCATGAACTGTTTGGGAAACCCCATAATATATACACTGAAGACCAAAGAACTGGGGGCTAAACTCAAGGCTCTGAAGTGCCCTTCTGGCAACCGCATCCATGCCTGCACCGTTAAGAGTATCTAGCCGTTGCGTAAGGGCTGCCCGTTGGATTACTTACACGATATCTTCATGGAGATACCTGAAATAATGCCCCTGTCCCTTGCCCCACTGGCTGCAGGGCCCATTCCTGTGGGGCACGGGATGGTTCGGCACCTGGTGGGGCACAGCTCCGCACTCAACAGGCACACGCGGCGGGGCTGGGAACAGTTGGGTAAGGCAGCCTGGCAAACGAGCTGGGCAAAAGGCTTTCCTGACCTACATCAACGGCTTTTCTGGTCTGTGAATGTTGGATGAATTTGGTTAAATGTTTCCCCTGAGCACAGTGGCTTTTCTTCATTAACCTGCCTGGTGGATGGGCCTGATTTATCTGTCCTCTAAATGGAAGCAGGAGATTTATTTTGCCTTGAGATAAAAATAAATCCATTAGCAATGTTTACTTTGTATTTGGAAATATGCCTCTATTGTGCTTGCTTTGCTCCTAAGATTTAAATCTTTTTTTTTTTTTGCACTGTTTTAATGTTCTGGAAGATGCCTGTTGTTAAATTGCAAGAAAATTTTCAGTAGTATGGAGGGAATTATGTTTTAATTTTTTATTTACAAGCAGTCAAATTGTAGGTCTTTGAATGCTTGATCAATTTCTATATTAATGAGGTACTCAATGCTGCTTTACTGTTATAATTTTAACTGCAGTATGTAGTTGGATTATGTGTTTTCGTGAAATATCTGTGACTACTCCTAATATTTCTGCTTATAAACAGAAGCACACTTGAGTCTGTGGCTTTTGAAATTTTTACTGTAAGTTTAGAAGAAAACCTCATTTGAGTTTTGCAGTATCAAAACTGCAGTGGAGGTTCCTATACAAAGCAAAACAAAATAAAAATTTGAAGACTGGCTATTTTGTAAAAGGAAAAGGTCTCACCCCCTCCCTATCTGAAAAAAAGAAATTAGCTACTGAATACTTAATTTGTCATATCTTAGTAGAAATGGATGCTTATTTTTAATAACAGGGTGAGACACGTCTAGAGGAAACCGAATGTTTAAATTTCTTATCCCTGCACTTGCACAGTTACAAATGTGTAAGTTTTGAGCGAGTAGACCCTGGTGATGGTAGCTTGTCTTTCTTGTTGTAAGGTATACTCAAGTATTATTCAGTAGTATTGCATTAATGTGATAATGTGTACTGTACAATCCAAGCAACATCAGCCCTTGAAATACAAGTTGGAGTTTTCGGTGATTATTTCCAGTGTAATTGTTTTGTTGTCATTGTTTTAGCATTTCAAAAGGCTTCAGTGAAGTGAAAACAAAATTCCATTAATCTGTTCTTGAGAGGATATGAGAAAATGTTTCATATAAGAAGTGGGTTCACCTGTTAATGTAACAAATGAGTAAGTTCCATTACATTTACAAAGCAGATGGTTGGTGTTTTATGTTTATTACCATAAAAAAACTCTTTTGTGCTATTTTACCTTGAAGGATTCTGGGAGATTTTTTTTTTTTGGTCTGAATTAAAATTCAGACACTTCATTTAAGGAAATGGATGGTGCTATGTGATACCCAATTAAAATGTTTAAATGGATAATGTAACTCACACAAAATAAATCTGGCCCATTTCTTTCTTCTGAGCACTACTATTCCTGTAATTGTTTTCTGTTAACTTGACCACCACCAACCTCAAGAAAAGATTAGCTTAAAACTATACATCTGTCTCTAATTATATTTCCACCTAAACTTAAAAACAGGAGATTAAACAGAATTTGCCACCGGGCAGATGATAAAGATCATCCTGAGAGGGTTATGATGTATATTTCTATTCATATCCATATTGATATTGGCAAGGCGATATGTAACAACCAGGCCATTTAACATTATCACTGTCTATTATGGTGATTGTAATGTTAAAAACAAGATAACAGTTGGAATCCATCCATAAATCCTTAAAGAGGAAATAATCCTTAACTGATCAGTTCTCAAATAAATCTTGGGCCTTTTCTTTTACCATTTGTAAAGGCAAGTCCTATCCTTACTAGTGCAATAGTACTAGCTGTGCTGGTTTAGCTGGAAGAGGCGGTGGCTGGGGGGCACACGGGCCTGGAGCTCGCCTTCGGTGGGCACGGGTGAATCGCATTAATATATGTTATTGCCCTCCCCGGGCCCTGCCTATTTAGCTCATAAATGTTTCCGAGTGGCGACAGTTTCTTACTTTGTGTGTCTGCAACTTTACACGGTGAGGTTTCTTTTCAGAGGTGGGTGGTAGAAGGGTGACTGGAGCAACAGTGGGTGAAGCAAGGCCGGTAGATGGTAATCCATGTTTATGGTATTAAAAATTAAGTATGTAACGTGCAGCCACTAAAAAAGGACAGCCGGAAATGCATTAGTTGTTAAAAAAGACTTTTCGCTGTTTCGTTTCTACTGATCTCCTTCGGCGTTTCCCTGCGCCTGGTGGCGGGGAGGCCGAGGGGGAGCGAGCGCTCAACATGGCGCCCTGCGGCGAGGCCGCCTAACGGCTGCTCGATGCCGCCTCCTCGGCGGTGGATTAGCGCGCCTGCGTGGAGGCGCTGGGCGCTCGGCTGGCCGCGCCTGGCGCGGGCGGCGGGCGCCATGCGGGCGGCGCGGCGGTGCGGCGTGTGCGGAGCGGCGGGCGGCGCGGCCAAGTACCGCTGCCCGCGGTGCGCCGCCGCCTAGTGAGCGCCGGGACGGGGCATCGGGGCGGGTGGCGGCGGCGGGGGAGGGAGGGCACCGGGGCGGGCGGCGCGGCCGGGGTGGGAGGAGCGGCGCGGCCTGGCCCGCCCGCGCGCTGAGGGGGAGTAACGGTCGCCCGCTGTGGGGGCGGGGCGCGCGCGGCCCTAACGGCTCCTCTAACGGCTCCTGTAACGGCGCCTCTCGCCCCGCAGCTGCTCCGTGTCGTGCTGCAGGAACCACCGGGGTAAGTGACCGCCGGGCCGGGACCGGGGGGGGGGGGCGGAGGGCAGGGCCGCACCGCCGCTAACGCCGGCTCCTCCCGCAGAGCGATGCGCGCCGGAGCGGGATCGGGAGCGGGACGGGGAGGCGGCGGCGGAGCACCCAGGTAAAACGGCCGCGCTGCCCGCGCCCCCGCCCTCGGGCAGCCCCTGGTCGGTGGCGGACATCCTGACGGAAGACGACGAGCAAGATCGAGTCCCGCTGCAGAAACTCAAGCTTTTAGGTAATCTTCTGAAGTGGGTGTGTGTGGATGGGGGTGGCCTGAATCAAAACAAGCCAGGAAGTGCAGAATTCCCATTAATTCTTCGTGTTCCCATTGTGCAGCCCATTGCAAGGCCATACGGCTCTAACTGTCAGATAACTGGGCTTAAAAATGTATTTGTAAAATAAGACTGTTTTGAACCACATTTGCAACAGTTACAGACTGGCACTGTTTGCCTATTTTTTTTTCCAAGGGGAATCAGAAGAACTGAGAGGCTTGCTCCTGAATCCACATCTCAGGCAACTACTACTAACGATAGATCAAGCAGAAGAAAAAAACTCCCTCATGAAAAAGTACATGCAGGAACCATTATTTGTTGAGTTTGCAGACTGCTGTTTGAGAATTGTTGAACCCCCAGAGAAGGAGAACATTCTTCCTGAGTGAGCTACTTTGGGAACGTTTTTCTTTCCCTGAAATTTTTATCCTCTGACAGAAGAGATCCTGCAGCACCCTGAGCTACTGTGAGCTACATCATTCTATGTTTCCTCTAGCTTTGGCCACATTTTGCTCATGGACCTCTGTGCTCGAATTTTCACTTTGCTGTTGATAAGCAATGACATAGGCAGTCAAAGACAGCGTTGGAAAGGGGAGATTTCTGAATACTAGGAATTAAACTTGATATCCTGTGGACTTGGTTTCTGTTGGTACAAAAATCCTGTCAACCATGGGAAATGCTCCTTCCCAATAAAAAAATAAATAAATAAATGTTTTAGCATTTATCTTAATCCACAAACAAATCTGAAATGTTCTTGTTAATTAAGTCTTGTTGGGAAGGGTCAGACGCGTTTGCAAGATATTTAACAGTTTATTTAGAAGTGGTGTATACAGATGAAGTAAATGTTTTCAAGATCCGTGCGAACAACAAAGAGACTGTATAAAGCTTCTCTGATGAGAACTGAGAACCTTAGTGCCTTGGCAGAGGAGTTGATGTTAGTGACTAGCTAGTGGTAGAAATCCACGGCAGTTGTGAGATTACATAGATTTTGGTCCCATAGATAAAGAGTACAATCTCACTTTTCCCTGAGACATCTGCCTTCAGTGTTATATTTGACTGCTACTCACTTTCTCAGTCACTGTCAGTCAGAAGCGTTAAGATATTACTGAACACTAGTGTGGTCAATCAGAATAGCTGTTTGTACCTCCTGATGAGAATCCAGCAAAAACAAGCGTTTGCATTTTTCGCTATCTCATTACCAGTCTCTTGCTTCTCCCATGTAGTGCTAAAGTGTTCTGTTCAAGTATACATTGTTTAAAGTATTTGATCTATTTTAATCATGTCAAATGTTCTCATAGTACTGACATTTCCTCTAATATGTGCATATACGTGAGAGGAGGAATGCCCCTCCACCAGTTTGTTCTAAATTTGAAGTATATTATATGATACATAAACCGCATGACTATAGAAAGCTCTGAGGTAGCAGCAGATATGGACGTTGATTAAAGTATTTGAAAGCAGCAGCTTACAGGCATTCCTTCCCTGAAAAGTACAGTACCTGAAAATGGCCAAAACTTATGTTGGAAGGAGTTTTTTTCTGTCCAGTAAAATCTGGTTAAATCCAGTGACAGAATAGGCATCCGTATGGGGACTGACATTTGCATAATGCAGGGGGGACTTCCTACAGTGAAACTTGATAGAGCCCTAGAAGAAAAAGAGGTAGAGAGTTCTGTTAATGTTCTGCCAGATTTTGAGCTAGATTTTGCTACTCGCACTAAATAGTGCTTTAGTATATAACCAGCCAGTGGACATGAATAAGGATAGAGGAAGTCTTCCAGGACAGTTTTAACAGAAATGGATTTAAGTTAAATGATTACTACAAACAGCAGCAATAGCATGATTTGAACTAAAATCAGTTTAAACTCTAAAGATTTGAGTATCTAGTCAGTGGTTGACTTGGTACGTTTCCTCCAACTTGTAATAATTGTGACTGTTCACAAGCTGTATTCTTACAGGCTTAATCTTAGGCAACCTCAAAAACTTATCTACAAAAGGGGAAAAAAAAGTACAGGCACAAGATAACTGGTAACCATAGAGCAACTTAACAGAGAACCAAGTGTGGGTTGTGAATTGTTCTTAGTACTATTCTGCATGCAAATGGGAAGTGAAATACTCCAGGGTTGCTCCCAGAGTTGCTGCCCTGAAAATCCTCTGTCCTAATTAGTCTACACAGTGAACTTAATGCAGAATTACTGAGATATTAATAAACCCAGTAGCTTTTCCCTAAACAGACACTTATTCATGTGTTCACCTGTTGTGCAGCTTCAATCCCCTAAACAGAAAAAATACCTAGTACAGAACAGCAGAGACCATGTTAGAATCCTTTGCTCTCCATTTCTAAAGTACAGAGTTGTGATCAGTTTGTTCCTGTGACAGATTAAGGAGAGTTTTCATGCTTAGTTAAAAGTCTCAACTTTTTTAGCTTGGTATAGCTTGACCTCTTTGTCAGACTTATCCTTGCATATCTAAGCCAGTGGAAAAGAGGAAGATCGTAGCTTGATAGCAGATTTTTTACTGGCACTGTTACAGGATGGTGAACTCAGCTTAAGCATGCTACTGACTTAAGTGTGTGAGGTACCTTACCTGTGGGAGAGCTCTAACAGAAGTGATGCCACAACCAAAGAAACCATTTTCCACCTTGTAGCTGTCATTCTCCTGAAGTACTTCCAAGCATGCCAGCAGAGACAGGTCTCTCCGCAGTCCCCCTACGGTAACAGGTGCAGCAGACAGGACAAGGCCCAGAGGCCAGAACTTAATTATTGCACTGAGAGGCCAAGTTGTTTCCAAAGGGCAAGGTGAATTGGCTGAGGTCACCATAGCTCCAGGGAAAAAGAGTGCTTTTACTTCACCATCATCCAACTCTTCTGCTGCTAACGCAGCCATTTTTGTCTGAGGAAGAGATGCAGAACAAGATGCTTGAACACAAGATTTAAAACAGCAAAAGTAAGTTAGAGTCTACAGAAGAGGATACCTTAAAGGATAAGACAGTATTTGGGACATTTGCCCATTTGATCAAGATAATCAGGAGTGAGTTCATTCTATAGCCTTTACATTGCCACCCTGCAGAAGCAGCTATACAAGACTGGAGTCGTCTTCTCTTCAACTTGAGAGACCAGACAGTATTGGTTTTGTACAGTTACTTGACAGAGGTAGATTCTTTTCCAAACACCTAAAAAGCCTAAGTCGCTCAATTCAGTGCTCTTCCTTACCAATGTACTTACTTTCCATCTCCTCCAGCCATGCTTTATAACATTAGCAGCCCTGCGCATCCTTTGGAAGCGATTCTTGGCTAACCAGGAACGAATAGCTGAAGATTTAATTAAAAGAAATCTGAGTACAAAGAATCTCAGAAGCTGCCACGCGTAATTTAAGGAATGGCACTTACACTTTCTCCATGTCTGATTAGTATATCCTCTCCTGCCACTTAAACAGCTGGTGTAACTGGAAATGTTACTTGTTACATCATGCTTAGCCGCACCCTATCAAATTACCTGCTTGGATGACAGTTGCAGACCGTCTTGCCTTTGCTAATTTCTTCTGTTTAAATCTTCTCCAGCAACACTGAATGCAAAATGCTTTCTCATTTAACACATGTACTCTTCTAGCTTCAAGTTGCTCTAGCTGCATTGGGGACACAAGCCTGCAGTTAATACTCTGGGACAGAGTTGTGTTTACCCTTCTACAATAATTTGGTGCTTCTCAGAAAGCTACATACGCAGCAGCAGTTACTGAATATGTATTTCAGTTTTAAGACCACTGGATCATGTTTTAGAAGTGAGAGCACTGCTTTAATGCTTATTAGCTAACATCTAAAATTAAAACGAAAGCATAAATATCTGAGGGCAAAAGTAGAGTATTGTGGGGGAAAAAAGCAGAGTCTCAAAGTCGCACTAGCAGCTGGCTTAGAATTAGCTCTGTTGAAGGGGGTTCTTTCATGGGTGCATCCTTCAGTATGTAAGCTTTGTAAAAGTGCAAAAGTGCCTTCATCTTCAGGTTTTTCCAAATGAATGTGCTTAGGTCTGTCAGAGTAGCCAAGTCTGTCAGCTGAAGTTAGGTAAAGCTGTAATCTCTACTGGAACTGAAAGGACACTAACACTACTAGACACAAGTGCAGCTCCTTGCCCATTAACAACAAACAAGATCACCATTAAACAAAGTCTGCTTCAGTTGGATTATGATGGATGGACGTAGGTTAATAATTTGAAGGAAAAATGCCAAATTCTGGTCCTACTGAAATTATCAGGACTAGAGCCTAGCGTCATGATGATAATCATCTGTGCCAAAACTCCCCGTTATGCAAGTATGCTTCAGAACTCTTAGCCAAGGAAATACCATTCTTACCACAGAATTAGTCAGAAATACTTTAGTTTTGCCACAGTACACTGACAAGTTCTCTGATCTGTTCCCTGTTGGCTCAGTGGTAGTTTGTTCCATAACCACACTCTGAAGAATGTCGTAAATGACAGAACATAATGGTTTGTCATCATCCACTTCTGGAGTCTCACCTGCAAATGAAGCATTGAAGAGAAGGTATCACAGAACTTAGAAATTAGTATCAAATAACAGTCTTTATGTGGAGACTTCTTGGCTATTTAGGGAGTATACACCTACAAGGAGGGGAGGAGGTGATGGCTGAGATATTACTATACTAGTTCTAGCTATGTTTAATGAAAAAATGTAATAACATAGATTTCATCATGTGCTAACAACTAGAAAACTAGCCTAATGTGTTTAAATAGGCTGTAGTTTGGTTGCTAACCCATGTTGTCTTACCACCTCTATTCTAGCGTATTCAGACCAGCACAGATAAGAAATCATCTTTTGGGCAAATACAGACAATGAAACAGACATAAGGAGGGCTCAAGTGTTCTTGCATTGTTTAAGCATCCTACGTGGAAACATTAGAAAGCAACAGCAGTGCAATTAAGAATACACTTGAGTAGCTCAGTCCTAAGGAAATCTGTTAAAATACCCAAGACTCAAAACTATTGGGAACAAAGAGCAAAAAAGTAGAGGAATTAGACTCATAGCTTTAGTGTACTGTAAAATACAGGAACAGAAAAGGAAGGAATGCAGCCACAGTTCCAAAGCTTTTACAGGGTGCCAGAAGCAGCTAAAGGAGATGTACTAAGCAGGAGTTTACTATAGCAACCAGGGGTTATTAAAACCACTTCTGGGACATAGTATACAGTTTGTGTTAAGAGACAAGCAGGTTAGACAGATAAACCTATTTGGAAATACAGATAGACATAATTCAGACCTGTCCTTCAAAGAGATTGTGTTGTTCAAGGCAATGCTGCATGAGTATTCTGCATGCCCAGTGCAGGAACTTGATGGTCTTTATATCTTTTCATCCTTGATACTGTTTGCTTTTCTGCTATAAATACTTCTAAGGGGATGAGAGTGTTTTAAGGTACTGAAAACAAATATAAACAATTCTTGCTTACACAAAAACAACTGGTGACTACGATGCTGTTCATGGGGCTGATACTGGGAACCAAAAGCTTATCCCCATGTCTAGGAAATTGTTTTGTATATTTGCAGCTTATTACCTGATAAAGATAAAAAGGACTAGTAACCTATCACAATGAGGCATTTCAGCTAATGAGTTTATAATTGAGGGAGAAAGATAAGGTGTGAAAGTAATTTTCCAGCCTGCACTTCCTTACATCACCCCACTCCCCTGATTCAAAGTAGTGAGCAAGCAATATTTCCTCAAGGTGAATAGATTTCCAGCCATTTTACATATCTGAAATAGGCTCGTACTTGTTTCCCACACTTCCAGGTTACTGAATAAACCTATTAGGTGAAGATGGGATTAATCTAGGGGAGACAAGGGGGCTTGCAGTAACTTTCAATATTAAATGTAAACACTTGAGCGCCTTCTTTCAGGGGTTCATGCCAAAGATGTTACCTTGCAGATTGGATTACATTTTTTTAAAGTCCATCCTTGCTCTTGCTTTGGAAAAAGAATCTCATACAGAAGTTTTCAAAAGGTAAAAGAAGCAGAAGAATAGCAGCAGACTCCGAGTAAGCTAGGTCAATATGTTTGGCAAGAAAACAAGGTGAAAGAAAAAAGAAAGGAGAAGAAATATAAGCAAACAAAAAGGTAAGTGGTTTTCAAGTTTACTTAGGAACCAACTCTAAATCAAATTATATTGAGGGACCCCAAACACCAGTATAACTGTAATTGTTCTACCCAAGATGAACACAGAAAAACAGTACAATGAAAGACTTGCAGGCTTTCACTGTTTAAAGGAGCCTACTCTAAGCACTAGGCAACTGAGAAACTGAAGTCAGTGACAGATATAAAAAATATTTTAAGCTTGGGAATAATGGTTTCTGTAGTGCTGAGTACAGTAACTGCATCTGATCTATGTGATACCAAGTTGGTGCAGTGATATATTTTACTTTATAGCGAAGGGACTATCGAAAGAAACATACCTTTTTTCTTGGCAGTATGATAACTGTTTTTATCACACACACTGTTTTTATTGGACCCACATGATTTTCTTAGTATTTCATAGCGCTCAATGAAACTTTGGAAGGAGACCCTGTTAGCCAAAAGTACAATTAATTCTAGGCAAGTACCATTTATTTACTATGTAGTAAATAACTTATCCTTTGAGGGGAAAAAATTGCAAAATGGCTTCAAAAATACAGCACATGGAATGCAAACAGACTTATGCCTATGTAGTCACCAGCATGCAAGAAACTATAAACTTGCTAAAGAAATTCAATTATTGCCTAATAACAGCCAGTAACATTTGCCTATAACAAAGACTCAGCAGGAATCATTTTTGTTCACAATAAGAGCAAACTTCACCCCATCAATCCTGAGCTGTCCAAAATGTGACTAGGTCAGGCCTTATTCCCTCCATTCTCTAATGCTGGTCAAACATAAGTTGGTCAAACATAAAGCCTAGTGAGGTGACTGACTCAGATGAGATGCCCTACTTCTAGATGACTACAGGTAGATGAAGCCCATTTATCATTTAATTTTAATGCTGAAAATGTTCCTGTGGAGCCACATTAAATTAGAAAGTTTTAGTACACAACAGTCTGCATCAAAACATCTCTCCCCCATCCCTCAACCTGGAAAGCTACAGTGAGCTCTCAAACTAGGGGCCTGTTATAGGTAGATCTGTTTGGTTTTTTTTAAACACAGTGTCTTAAGTGCAAGTTGTTCTAGCACTGCTTACTATGTTACTGCACTTTTGGACTTACTGAACTAGCCACAGTTTCATTATCCAAAACAAAGAACAGTCCAGACTTGTGCCAAGTATTTTAAGTATTGTCTCCAAAACATGAAAAAGATGTGCTCCAGTAAGCCTAAAAGCAAACAGCAAGCAGAGCCCTTCAGACTGCTTTGAAAGGCTCAGTGAAGTTTTATGGTCTGAAACAGATTGCAAAATGACTGGATTTCCTGCTCTTCTGAATAGCTAATACCACAGTAATTACTATAGAGTCGAATTATGTAAGTCACTGCTCAAGAAGTTTGGACTTACCTAATAGGGAAGCCAGCTGCACTGATGGTTATGGCTTCTACTATTCCACATGCCTGAAGCTGGCTGAGGACCTGAGACACAAATTGAGATGGTTTAGGCGAACACTGTCTTATTTCTTGTGGATGCTGCAAATAGATCTGCACAGGGTGAGCTCGATCCAAGCCATGCTCAGCTCAGCAACCACGCCAAGGACTTGGCTGGTGTGTACCACCACAGTGGCAGTCAGCGTACGGATGCAGAGGGGGAGAAGGCAATTACACAGCCGCGCAGCTACAGCCTTACGTAACACCGGGAGTAGGGTCAGGGCAATGCTAATATGCAGGGACCAGCCCTCTCATGCCCTCTCTAGTGAATGCTGCAGAACGTGGAAAGCCAGTTGGTATTCTAACATTTCTTGCATGCAATCAGCAAATCCTCAGCGTGTTTAAAACTAATGCAGCACTTCCTGAGCTGCTTGCTTTTTTTTTATTTTTTTTTACGATGAGTTTCTCTCTAGTTATAGCTTTAGCATCTGCTGCTCTGCTCCCAAAGACATGCTTGTCAGCTGCTCTCATTCAGCTTGGCTGTCCTCCCAGACCAGACACCAGCAGCAAGCAAATTTGTGTTCTGGGCATGCACTGTGAGGACCTATGTGTAACTGGGGCTGCTCAGCAGTCAGATCACCTTTATCTGCTTTGAGGGCTGGGATGCTAACACCCCAAATAACCCAGGAGCATCCTATAAGGAAAATTTTTCATACAGCAATATTTATGCTGCTTCTGTGAAAACTAGCTCCATTTTAGAGAAGCATCATCAGTGATGCTGAAAGGAAGTTTATTTTGAAATTTCCAAAGGAAAAAAATATTTAAAAATGTGCTGTGAAAAGAACTTTGCAAGTGAATCACGATCATACAAGACCCAATGCAAAGCCCTGCACAATGTCTATAGAAGTCTCCCATCGACTGAGTGAGGAAAGGCTTTTGGAGAGTTACCTCTTCTCTTTTAAAAGTCATTGCCTTGCAGTCAGCATTAGGCTTGATACATCTGATATAATGAGGTGTAGTGCTGTTCAAGATCTGCATGAGATGTTCAAGCGAACCCTGTAGAAAACAAATATGGGTATAATTAGTGATTCCTTCTCCACAGGTAGTTTAGCTGATCAGTGGTCTTGTATCAAAACAATGAAGCTGTTTTTTGCAAGGATGGTTTTACAGACTCGGTATCAGCTGGTCTTTTAGGACAGCTAGAGTGAAATTCCAGTCTAAGGATGCATTTTTAAAAATTGTTGTTGGAAGATTCAGGAAGTTTCCTGAACTATAGCAGGGAGCCATCTGTCCAAGCTACACCACCAAGAAGAACAAGTAGGAAGAAGCCTAACAGAGGCATATGCCCAACTGTTAGAGGAAAGGGTTAAAAAAACGAGTGGATTAAAACTCTAAACCTAGAGAATCAAAAGAGTCTGAAGCTATTTCAGTTTTATAGCTGTCTCATTTAATAACATTTATCCTGATCTTGGCCCAACTAAACTGTTTTCTCACCCAATTAGGAAGACAGCAGTAGAAAGCAGAAACTTGAATAGGACATACCTTGAACTTTGACACCACTGTAACAACAGCTGCCCTGTTCTGGGTTTTGATGTTATTTTGGTTCCTTTCTGTCACAGGAAATAATTTTTGAAGGAAAGGGTCCTGAGAATTCTGCAAAACATGGACCAGCTCTGGTGGAATGGGGTCCTACAAACACAAGCATGACTCATTAGTATATGGACTTAGGCAGAAAACCATCACCTTTGAAGATTAATAAACATTCCACACATATGGATTGAATAATAATTATTTCAGACATTATACTTCTGATGTCAGTTTTGATTTAACTACAGCTGCAGTTTCAAATCTGCTACATTCATTCATAGTTAGATTCAGGAACAGAAAATAGGCTTTGGCTGAACATTTACCAAGTCTAGTCAAATGTACAACTGCTACTGACATTTTTCTCATTATACAATTTATATGAGTTAAAAGTCTCAGGACTAGTTTACTCCTGATAGGACAGTCTGCAGCAGACATCAGAAAGTTTTCCTTTTAATTAGGAGATTATATTTCATTGCATCACCATAATACCATTTGCCATAATTCCTGGTGAGGTCAGAACTGAAAAGGGATCCTCTTATTTGCAGATGATCACATTTATTCCCCAGTGGGCACATTGAAGGTCAAAACTTAATTTTTCTGGTACTTTCAGGAGAAATTTCAATAGTCAAGTCCAAGTTGCTGTTTCTCATAAACTTGTGTTAATTTTTATGGCCAACTAAGTGCTATATTTATGGTTATATGAATGCCCTGATGCCATAACACTTCTGCATTGTCTCAGGAATGGAAGAAGCCCCAATTTGGTGATACATGATGCATTTAATCCTTAGCCTATTTATATCCTTAGTCTGTTTTACATGTGCTGCTGATGGTTCACAAAAAAACAGACCAAGAACATCATTGCCCAACTTTACATGGCCTGAACAATTTTTGGAGCAAGGTGAGTGTATCCACTAAACATCACTGAATACACATTTTAGTGCTACTTTGATTTAAAACTGCTTTTTGGGCTGTGTGCTTTTTTTTTTTTTTTTAAATCAGCTCATTCTAAAAAACACCTACCTTATTTTTCTCCACCATTGCTGCCAGCTGATAGCAGACTTTGCCAGCATAATGTGAAATAATAAAATTAGGCTTCTTACTAAACTTGTTTCGACTTAAACATTGGTTATTAGACAAGGCTTTCTCAATCCGAGTTTGAAACAGGTCAATGTTAGAGGATCTATTCAGACGACACTCCTGCACAACAAACAAGAAAAAATTGCAGCACCTGCTATTTGCCATAAACAGCTGTCTTTAATAATCAACATACAAGACATTTTTATTTAAAATCATAGCCATTTTACTTTTCTAATTGCTGTTGGTATGCAGGTCCTGAAATACTGTGAAAAAGCTAAAAATGTTTAACGAATTTGCTGTTCTGAAAAATAAGTTCTGCAGAAGTTTTATAGCCGGCAATTTTGTACTAATTTAGTGCTAATGTTTTCTTTGGTGGCAAAGAAGGGGACAACTAAGTTAGAAGCATTAAGAGTTTAGATCCACACTTACCTCATTCAGCAAAGAAAAAATGCTGAGAGGACTGCCCTCTATCAGATCAAGGCAGTTCTGGTTGTCCTGGTAGTTTACAAAAGACCATTCTAGACCTTCAGCTGCATATTCTTCCTGAAGCAAGAGAGAGACTGGATATTCTGCGGCAGAGGGCACTAGAGCTCAAATAACTGTATACTTTTTCGCAGGTTGATGCAGTTACTGTTAACAAGTTAATCCCAGATTCAGCCTACTCATCCAAAACTCAGCTCACACTCAATGGTAATTTTGGAAAAAAAAAAAAAAAAAAAGGATACTCTGCCCCAAGTAGCCTTTAGGGAAGTAGCACCAGATCCTTCTGGAACAATTTAAGTATTTGGGAACTTCACAGACTTATCAGCAAGTGTTGCAAAGCTGCTTTACAGAGTAATCAGAGCCTATGTCACACTGAACCTCCTCTGGCTGTACTGGGTTTTCCCTTGAGGGGCAAGGAACCCAGAGGACTCCTTTCTTGGATTGGGGCATAGCCCTAAACTAACTGTTATGTGCCAAGCTTTACTAACTGAGTGCTGTTTACAACAAAGCCTGATCCAAAAAAGGAAGCAGAGAAAGATATTGACTGAATTAATTTGTACAATATTTATGCTGAGTTACAGAACAAACTGTCAGGAGTGTTTAAGCAGGCACAAGCTCTAGTTAGTTATTTTAAGTCTCCTGCCAAAAGCTTGCTCAGCACAGCCACTAATGGCATTTAAGTGGTTTGGCACATACCCAGATAAAGAGAGGTTAGAGGGCAGGGAGTAACTGGGAGGGGTACTGTAAACAGAGGTCATGAATCAGTTTCAAGGAAAGTAATTGTGTGTTTGAACTGTTTTCCATCTTCACTGACCATTAACCCTGGCGTACTTAGGAGGGCAGGCAGAAAAAATGTTGGGCATATGAAAGAATAAGTTATGGTCAAAGTGATACTTATCTCCTGAATAAATTGATTCAACTATGCTGTGAGGCCGAGGATGCCACCATTCCAGTGCCATAAAGAAAAGAATTTCTCAGATTCCAGTTAATGGCAAAGAGCATTATGGTAACATATGCATAATGTAGAAGAATTCAACCAGGACTGAACTACCTCTATTAAACTGGCAGTCCAGGCCTGACAGGGACTTTGCAGCTTTCAGAGCACTTCTGCTAATACAGACAGATACAGCAAAAAGGATTATTCAGAAAACTCGAATTAGCAGCACGTGACCAACTAGGCAAATGACTGCAACATATTTAGCATGGTGCAAAGTATCTTCCCCACTATGAAACAATCCGTCTTGGGTACCTCCTCATTCAAGAATAAAAGCTAATGTGAAGTATGTCTCTGTCTTCAAAGGTACTGGCACAACAACTGGATTTATGCAGCTGTTCTCCTGTGGCAGAGGGCCTTCACAAGGTACCGCGTTCTATTTATGTATGGGTTACAAGGCCCTGCTGGGCTCTCTGCCTTGGCAGTAAGTTCAGCTCTGGAAGCTCTGCACACATTCAGGCACTTTATATTTGGGGAAGAGAATTAGCATGGTCATAAGCAGCAGCTTCCAAGAGAATCACACTTTAGGCTATACTCGCCTCAAGAGATGCTCAGTTTAGCTTTATGTGTTTGGCTCTTTGAGGGAATCCAAACAATTTAACAGGCCACAGAGTCAATGGAGTTTTATAATGGGGAAGATTTCTAGTACCCTAGAAGAATTAACTGTCTCCACCATCTGCCCCATGCTCTATTCTTTAAACAAGCAATTTTTACTCACATTCCACTGATTTCTGTGGCATTATTTGCTTGAATGAGGGCTAACATCTGACCAGAAACATAAAAATAAAATTAAGAGACAAAAGATTCTGTTTTAGATATTTAACATCTGATCTTAGCGGAATATTACCTGTTGTGCCTTCAGATAGTGTGCTACAAAGTGCTGCTGTAGTTTCTCATTGGCATAATTAATACAAAGCTGTTCCAAGTTGTTTTCAGGGAAAGATTCAAAACCATAAACATCCAGCAAACCTAGGAGGAATATGGGAAGATAGTGCACTTTGGTCTAGGGGTAGCTTGAAGGACCTACGTTTACTCAGTTAGACCAGGGACGAATAACCATACCTATGAAGTTGGTCCACACCAACGGATCTGCATAGATGCTTTCGTTTACGACCAAAACGAGCCATTCAAACAATCTGTAGACAACAACAACTGGATTAGTTGAAAAAGTCCTCACTTGCAATTGCAATGATCAGAGTAGTGCTTCTTTACTACTGTTTTTACCGGTCTCTCATGGAAGAAATAGAGTTATGACATGCTCCTGGCTGAGATGAAGCAGCAGTTCTTTGAAGATCTCATACATACTGCAGCTATGCTAGTATCTGTGACTGAATCAAGGGTGTGTGGAGAGGGGAAGGGACAGTTATGCTATTATTGTGTCCAGGCAAATGCCAGGAAAATAAAATTTCCCTGGCTTTGCTATTATCTCACAAAAGTCATATGGATTACCACAGCAGCCTGGCCCATGTGCTCTTACTTAGCATAGATCACTTTGGCCAGGCAGTCCCTCCTAGTCTCACATTCAGCTCTGGAGCATGGCTTCTTGAAGACTTGTTGTTGTTTTCCAGCAGTTATTGTTCGAATTCTTAATGCTTCTAGCAGCACCTCCACGGGTATCTTCAGTAAATCTCCAGTGGTCTTCACAAAATCTTATTAAGGCAAAAAAATACGGCAAGATTACCTGAAAGTGTCAAATGAATGCAGCCCCTTCACAGTTTTGGAAGGTCTAGAGATAATACCAAAAAGGTGACACTTCCATGAAGTAGCCAACTTAAATGTGGGACATTGGATATTTTACCCAAACTTGGGAAAAAGTTTTGCAAGGCCAGCCTCTTAATTTGGATGTACAGTACCCCAAGAATTGCAGGTTCTCTATTTAAAATGGATCAACAGTATCAAAAAAGTCTGGAATTTGCCACACCAGAATAGACATTTTAGAGAATACTCTTTAGGTATGTCTTTGTTAGTTTTCACCTTTTTGAGCAGAGATTTCTAAATCCTCATAGAGAACACAAAACAGTGATGACCAGAAAAAAAGGAATTTGTGGAGCAGTAAAAGAATGTTATCTCTTCATAAGAGGAATAAGTATTTGCTAACAAAGCATTTTAAGATCTTGCTAACATGAACTGTACTTAAAACTGTTTGAATATTGAATAGTGTGAGTTCAGAGCATATGAAATAGTAGGAAATCTTACTATTTAGACCGGTGTTTTAGTTCTGAAGGAAAATTAGAGCCACATACCTCCTAAAGATGCACAAAACAACCCTATGTTCTATGCTACAATATAACAGACTTGCTATGATTAAGTGGAGTTTCAGTGTTTATCAGGAAAACTTCTGAGCCTTAATTTTAAAAGCCCTGTTCTCCACTCTGGGTCAGGTTTCTGGAAGTCTTGTGATGTCAGTGTAAGATTACAATCAAGAGTAACAGCTCTGCTGATAATCCATTCTGAACTGACTGTATAATATTGCAATTTCCTTGATCTGGGAAATGGAAAGGTATTACCTCTCAGAGCAGGAGAGCCTGAAGTTTGTGTTTGTGCAGTATGTCGAAACCACAAAGTATTGAACAAAAACACACTTAAATTTTGCTCTGCCCATGATCCTGATAATCTCCTATCAAGCAGAAGTGTGTAGTAAATCTTTCCTTTTAGGCAATTTGCACTGAGATAACAACACTCTCTGAATCTTGGCATGCTTGGTGCCTCACCTTTGGCTTTGTCTTCTAGTTCACAAGGCTGAGATTCATCCAGTGAATTAGAGAATTGAATATTCCCAAGATGAAGAAGGCCTGACAATACCTGGAATATAAACAATCATTGAATTTTCTAAAACAGAGCTCACCTTCAAAGCAGTGTCTTTTTAGCCTTCCCCTTTCCACATGAACAGGACAAGTCAAAACATTCCTACAGGGAAAATGCAAGTAGATTTCAAGCTTCTAGGTTAATTCCTAATCCTGCACAACAGTTCACAGGTGCTGGCTTTTAGTTAAAAACTATTATTTGGTTAGCAATCTAATGTGTAGCCGCAGGCCCTCAAGTCAGGATCGCTGCATTTGTTATCAAATGACCCATGCTCTGTACATCGATACAGATTTACTGCTGCAGAAATCCCACACTAAAAAGATATCCCAAACACCATCATCAGTCTCATGGTGCCCGTGCTGCATTGTACCTGACCTTGAAAATATTGTTCTGCGTGGAGTGATCAATGCCCAAGTGAAACATTGCATCTCTGGTCACCTTGAAGCAGTCCTCTGAAAAGCCAAACAGGAGTTATTTAAAAGAAAGCCACGCACAAAAACACAGGCAGGCAGAACACTACACCACATCCGGTTTAGCTAGAATTATCAAAAGAGATCAAGGAAGCCAGATGCTTTTTTGGTGAATTCCAGAGTACAAGCCACTGACTTACTGCTGTCTCTGTGGGTCTCAGAGGTTAGACAGCAGGTTGCTGAAGCACATCCAAAGTTGAGACAGCTTCTGAACACAGCCACAGAGAGATGCAAATGCTCTAGGCCAGCAACCGCTATTTTAAGTCAGGTGAAAACTCTTAATAGTGCAAAATGAAACTTATACAGAATTAGATTCATGCGGGTAGCTTTGCAAAACATCTGCTGTGGCCACACCAGGAGTCTGTTGGCTGACCAACCTGGGTCATGGGATTTAACAGGGGACACGTATTTCTGCCCGCCCCTCCTTTAAAGTTACAGCCATTTTTAATGGACAGTCTGTGAACCTAATTTTTACCATCTAAGTTTTTTTCAGAATTTGGCAGCCAGCGGTAATCAGCCCCTTCAGGAAGGTTCCATTCCAACCTCTCTTCTGCAGTGGCACCTTTTGTGATCTGGAGACAGAAAACAAGGTAATTCTGCCTTTGGTATTTACATCTCATTGAGGATGAAATATAGCACACTGGGAACATGATGGCAGAGCAAATAAACAGGAAAATTGTTAAATATTGGAAGGCACAACTCTGCTAAATTTGGTAATTTCATTCCCACTGTTTGTCAGAATTATCTAGAAAAATTAACTGACACAAACCTGATAAAAAATATGAAAGTTTCTTTCACTGGGGGCCTGATAGGTAACTCTGGTCTTCTCCAAAAGGAATGTCTGAATGGAAGCACTACTCAGATGGTGGAATCTAGAGAAAAAAAAAAAAGATTTCAACAAAATTCTCCCAGAAAATCTGATAAGCATCCTCTTGTCACAATACAGACTGGCTAGGAATGTTCTGCAGTCCACATTCAGTTTTGTGCAAGTTTATTGTAATTTTATTTAGAATTCTTAGTTGCAACTCTGATTTTTCATTGCTCTCTTAAAGAGATTAGGGTAAGTGCTGGTAGAAAAAAGAAATAATAACATAAACTGAGGTAACGAATGCCTGCCAACAAACCAAAGTGTGTTCTAAAGATACTCCACACACAAAATATTCTATGGCAGACTTTAGAAATAGGTTTGTAAAGATTTAAAGAAAAAAAAAACCAGATAAGCATACTACACAATAGTTATTACCTGTCTAATTGAAGCTGGATATATTTTCCAAAACGACTACTGTTGTTATTCCGCAGGGTACAGGCATTTCCTGTGAAGTTACCAGTGACAGATACAGCATGATCAGAGTGGTTTTACTCTTCCATGTAGGATATACAGACATTAAGGGTGATTTGTATATTGCTCCAGTATTTGAAGAGTTTGTCTTTTAAGCAGAGGAACAAGAGACAGCTTAGACTTATGCATTAAGAAAGAAAATTCCTACAGTGGCGATTAGTTCTCTTTGCTGTTAAAAAAGCCACATATACCAAATGCTTCCATGACAGGGTTGGAATCCAAAACTCTCTTCTCTATCCTTTCCACAGTTCCATTGCCTTTTGGGGAAGTAACTGAAGCAGCAACGGTAGCATAAAATTTCATAAGGCAGCGAGATGTCCAGGTCTGCAAGAGAGGGACCTGACAATAGGCAATTTGTTTTTACCACGTTATTAGTTATGTTAGTTAGTAAAACAGTGCTGGCTTCCAAGAAAAACACGGTATGCAGCTGGCAATGATGCTAAAGAGAGTAATAACATCAGGTTTACAGCTCCAGTTTAGCAGAAACTTTTTATACATATGCTTATGTGCAATATTTAAGCGCCACTGGAATATGAGTACTTTACTGAATGGCATTTTTATCAAGATGTAACCATCTGGAAGCTCAGCTAGGATTAACAGCAGGTATCTTAAGATTAATTGAATATAAATGGACTTTGAGCCATTAACACTCAGCAAATCATTCTGTTCTCAGGCTTAAAAATATCCTCAAGTATTTTGCTGAAAAGGGATGCGTCATTGCAAAAGGGCCTAGGATTGGACGTGAACTCCCCCATCTCTTGTTGGTCTTTACACAGGGTTTGCTGAGACCCACGCTTGCTCCTTAATGGACTGAGACTGAGTAGCAGAGACTTTCACTCAGAGACAATTTCTGTTGAATGATTTGAATCTTGCCTTCGTAGATGTTACAGATGTGGCCTAAAGAGCAGTTACACTAAGTACAATCTATTTGATTGCAGCAGTCACTTAATGCTTTACACATATTTCAAGAGAGTCTTGCTAGAGTAGACTGGCTACACGCTCTGTCAGAGATTTTTTTGCTAGCTCACTGCACCACCACATCTCAAAACATAAAAGCAATGTCAGGAAAACAGAAAAAAATCTCCTTACCTTCCCAGCACCGCTTTCTCCACTAACAATTATAGACTGGTTTATGGGGTCTAGCTGGCTTTGGACGTTTCTGTAGGTTTGCTCAGCCACTGCAAATATGTGAGGTTTTAAATCCTGGCAGTAAGACAGAATATATTTAAGAGACCAGTAATGACACAGTTCAACAGCAACAGACAGCAAAGGTCCTCTCACATCTATCTGAAAACAGTACTGCTTATTTAGCAGAACTCTTATTTCACTAGA
This sequence comes from Apteryx mantelli, assembly GCF_036417845.1. Classification (NCBI taxonomy): domain Eukaryota; kingdom Metazoa; phylum Chordata; class Aves; order Apterygiformes; family Apterygidae; genus Apteryx; species Apteryx mantelli. Next base: position 12,576,695 of record NC_089999.1, read on the forward strand.
AATGGGTTTTATTCTTTAGGGTTTTTTTTTTTTTTCGGAAGAACTTGACATCTTCTGAGTTCTGCAGATGGACAGCTATTTCAAATATAAGGATTACCTGAGGGCGAAGTGCGACGTGATACTCTCTCATAAGCTCAGGTGAATAGAGGCAGGAGATGGACTGAAATGGATTTAAAGCCACAAGGCTGCAGCCAGCATTTGTATAAAACAAGTTTACTGCATATCTTGCTTGAAGACATTTCAGAACTGAAAGATAAACCTTTTATTAGCATTTTTTGAAAAGTATATTTGTCTCTTCTTTTTCCTATTTCTAACAAAAAAAACTTCAGATACGTTACCTATTAGGATTAATAGAGAATGAGAAGTTGAGCAGGAGAGTGATATATGCCTAATATACATAAAAACATCTTTAAAGAGTTGCTATTATTTTTTTAAAAGCTTAAGGCATCTGTTAATTATTTCATTTAATAAATCTTGTGCTTCTAAAAGGTTTTACATGGTCAGCTCTAGAAAGCACATCTGTTCTTTTGCAGAAAAGACAGAGGCAAGAATTCTCCATACCGCACTACGAACAGGCCTTAACTTGTCTTAACAGGGCCATCTTTAAAAGTAAAGTGAGAAATTTATGTTTCAAGACCAGTTTCATGGACATATTTTGATCCAAGTCAGAGCCTCATTTTCTCAGCAACTTGAGACATCTAGAAATAAGATATGTTCATATAAAACTGAACTGCAATTACAAGTTCATGCAGGAGTCCTTCAGTAGCACTGACTCTTAACCATCCCATGGTTGCCTGGAGCAATAATACAAATTGAGTTCTGCATGCAGAGCTTGCTGTGAGATCAGTACAGTTAAATCTACAATAAAAGTGCTGATCACTTCAGCAGTCAAGCCAAATGTGAATTTCTTAGCTGACTTTAATGGGCTTTGAATCTTTAATTACTGTGTTCATGATAATATTAACACGATGAGAACAGTAACTACCATAGGTTGATGGCCACTAGGGAAATGACTCCTCTTGGGATGTCTCTGCTGGCTGTAGGCTTACCTGTTGTAGTTGTCACCGGATTAACTTTTGTTAGGTCATCAAAAAGATGCAGTTTTTCTTCGTCACTGAAAAGAGCTCTAACTTCTTCAAAAGAGTCATTGAGGTCACTGTGGATGACAGAGTCGTCTTTTTGACCATTTACCTAGAAAGGGCAAGAGAGATTAGCACCAGGCAAAAGCGGAATATGGCTGGACTTTCACCTTGTCAGCTGTAGTTTATAGCTCTTCTCCCTCTTCCAAATAACAGCAGTTCAGTCTCAGCAGGAATCATAACTTAGTATATTTGAGCTATTCTTCCTTTCAATTCGAAAGCAACGAACACCCTCCCCCTGCCTCAATGCTTCCCATGGCGAGTTCTGTATTTAGAAAGGTATTATCCGGCCTATGAGAGATGGCAGGCTGACAACATCATTTGTAAGCTGAATTCATCCCTGGCTATTCTGGCTGTGAGGAAGGACACTTGGGAAGAACATGTCCTTAGGATCACACTACCTGGTGCTTGCAATTTTACAGTCGTTCAGCACAGACACACTTATACAATGTTCTTAGCCAGTAGATTTCTAAGCCTCTGAATGTCATCCATTAGTACAAACACTGCCTTGAGCAGGGGGAAGCAGGAAGGGCTGGCTGCAAAGGCTAAGGCAGAGCAGAAAGCTAATGTGGTCCAACAGAAATGCATTTTTCCTAGGAGAGACCTTCATTTTTAGAGCAGAGATTAACGGCCTCAAGAGTGAAGTTGCAGAGTGTGCACAAGTCAGCCAGGGAAAAGAAAATGGTGGCATTATAATACCTGGCTTGCATTAGGTGAAGATTTGTCCCCTCTGAATGTCTTTATGTATTTAAATCCTAGCCTCTGGGCTCCCATGTCCTTGACAATATTAGTTGGAAGGACACATTTGTTGTACAAACGTAATGGAAAGTTTAGCCACCAGAGAGATTTCAGGTCCTGTTTGTCATTTCTGGGGGAAAGAGAGAGGGGCTAGAAGGGAAAAAGAAGGAGAGAAAAGATGCCAGGCCTGATTTTTGTATTCTGGATATTCCTTTTCTGTTCCCCTCCTCCTTGACAGAAACTCCTTCAGAATAACCCTACCCCGTTTGTATTTAGAATCACAAATTCTTTACAAGTTAACCAAGTCAATGAACAGTATCACCTTGCTCATACAGAAAAAGTGCTCAATTCAGTTAGCAGCATTCCCATTACATCAGCTAAACTCATTAATAAAGGGGAAAGTGTACTGTAAAACCCCATAACACGCTTCTAAAAAAATAAAGCAAGAATAATAAACTCATTTAGGAGCTTTGTATCTTTTGCAGAGAGCATAAATGGCTCATTTCCAGTAATACAAAGTTTTACATAGCAAAGAAAAAATGCATAGCAACACAATTAAGTGATGCCATCACAGTAATTTGTTACTCTATTCTGAATGAACATTAAGAAGCTTGCTGCTTTCAGAGAACAGGCGTGCACCATTATAAAGTACTCCACAGACAAGATCAGTTTTTGCAAATTACCCATTCTTCCTCTGCCCGCCCATGTTTACTGTGTTATGTTCACGCCAACAGAGTTCTTGAGAATTCCTCTGTGCTGCTAATATTGCAAGGCCTGAGAAAGGGCTTCCTTTTGCTGGCCTGAACCCATTTGTTCAACATCCATTGAGATGTTGATCACTTAGCCAAAAGAAAAATAATATTTGAAAGTACAATCACTTCTCAAATACCTGTACCATACAGCTCATGCATCCATTCGTTTTGCTGAAAAAAATACCCTTAAGAATGTGCTACATGTATTAGCATTTGCCCTATTAAAGCCAATGGCGTAACAACAATCACTGCTTTGTTTTAGTAACACAGCTCAAAACCACACAGTTAACAGGTCCAGTTTGTCATTGACAAGCTTATGGAGTAGGGCTGAATATACATTAGTAGTTACCTTGAACTTGATTGCATGGAAACAAGCCAAGAATTCTTTCCTAGCAGTAACATTTAATTAGTACAAATCCTGGTTTGCTTTTTACCTGCTTTGGCATCTTGGCAGTTCTCTAATGCAGCATAAGGGTGAGCATGTAACTCTATGACAGGAGCACTGGATAGCAGAGCTGGTTGAGCCTTTACGCTGGCATGTCTCTTTCAAGGCAGACTGAAGAACCCTTAAATAAAATAAAAGGCATTTAGGACAAAGTAACTCCAGATACATCATTCTGCAGGGGGGTCCATAAGCACAGTCCAAAGGTTTAACAAGTTCAAATGATCCAGGGGGCCCAGGTAACACTGGGGCTAGTGAGCCTACCCATAACATCAGAGTGCTCATACATTGTGCTTGTTTCTGTAAATAAAGCTTATTTGGAGGAAATAATACACTTTTGTTAACTGCAGGAATAAATTGCTTTGTTCCTCTTGAATTAATAAAGCAAAGCTTCTTGGCAAGAATTTGTTAAATCCGTTTTTGTTAAATTCCTCCTTTTGGGGCAAGCAGGAAAAATTTGTGGGTCTGACGGCACCCTGCAAGTTAGTGTCTTTGGGAAAGGTGCGACTCGCAGAATTTTCCCGTTTCAATAGAAACAAGATACCTTTGCTTGCTGCCGACTTTTTCATGCTCTCTAAAAAAAAAAAGCAAGGAAAAAAAAAAGAAATCAACGGGAGCCTTACGTCTTGCTTCCAGCCAAGGTGGGTCCCGCTCGCTCCCTGGTTTCCCGTGCCAGGAACAGAGGCTCCTGCCGCCCAGCCGGGAAGAATTTTGCCTCCCTTCAGCAGCGGGAGACGCCGCTCCGACCCGCGGTGCTCCAGCGCCGGCCCCGGCTGCCTTCTAACGGCTGGTAATACTATATATACATATTATATGTATTATATATACAATTCCCGCGCCGAGGCGCTGGGGGGAGAAGTTCATGGGACGAGGCAAACCAGCTCCCCGACGGAGAGAGCCCGCGCCGCGGCCGGGGCAGGCGATGGCGGCGGCGGCTCCCCTCAGCGCGCGCTCACCATGGCAGAGGAGGAGGGGCCGGGGCGGGAACAGCCCGTGGTGAATCGGCCGCCGCGGACAAGCAGGCTGCCCCCAGCCTCCCGCACCACCGCCACCCCCGCGGCCGGCGAAAGTGCGGCGAGGAAACGCAGCCGCCGTTTACGTGCGGGCCGGGCCCCGGCGCTGCCGGCGGCGGCGGCGGCGGCGCTGCGCGGCCCCGTCTGGGGGGACAAAACGGTTGTTCCGGGCCTCGCCGGGGGGGCTGAACGGAAGGGGCTTGACAGCGGCGCGCAGAGGAGCGTCCAGCTGCGGGACAGAGGTGGGAGCGCGTGTCGCAGTGGGGAAAAGGCCTAAAAACTGGAAGGCGACCCATTAGCCTGCGCCGGGGGCTTCGCGGGCCTGCGCCGCGGCCGGCCTGGCGCTGGGCCCTCGCTCACCTCGTGGAAACGTCGAGGCGCTGCCCTGGTTTTCCTCCTCGAAATCCTTTTTTTTTTTTCCTCAGGGGCCCGCCCGGGGAGCGGGAGCTGGCGGGTGCCGCCTGCCCGCCTGGGCTGGGCGCCCCCATCCCGCCTCGCCTGGGGAGCGATGCGGCGCTACGGTTAGTGCGGCCGAGTCTTGGTTCGCACCCTGGCGGCGGGCTAAGCAAAACAGCGTCATCGGTGCTTTTCAGTCCGTATTCTCCTGAAGCAGGTTTCCCAAGCGGAGCGGTCTGGCTGTGTGCGAGAGCTTGCAGGGTGGGGACACATGAAAGACGACTTGTGTTGCAAGAGGGGGCTATATGTGCTCTTTTTTATTGCATTAGACATTTCCACAGAGCACACTAACACTGGGCAATCATGATAATGCTTTTCTATATGAGAGCAGTAGGGACAAAGTTCTGCGAGCTGTTCTTCAGTAGCACCTGCCATGGGACCCGCAGGAGGGGCTGGAGGACCGCAGCCTTCTGCATGAAAAATCAGCTGGAGTGTATGCATTTAGTATCTGCTGACCAGGCAACAGTAGCTTTATCAGGGTCACGTTTTTACATATCTGTTGCTTTTACGCTATAGGGAATACTACTAAGTATATTCTACAGAGCAGAACATACAAAAAGATTATTCACAATGTCGACATTCAAGAAATTATTTGATGTTTAGAGATCTTCAGGGAAAGATATTTTAAGCACCTTGTTGCAAGAGAGCAAAATTTGTAGCGCTAGAACTCAGTCCAGTCTTGCAAGTGCCTATGCCTCTGCTTAATTTTGCAGGCCAGTTAAGTGTAAGCATAAGAGTCTGCAGCACTAGGGCTATTCTATATTCTTGAAATTGAATCATTACTTAGATTATTTTTTAAATGACTGTATGCCTTAATGAATCTGTAAGTAAGTTTTATGGTAAATTTTTGTGTCTAACATTTAAAAATGTACAAAGATGTCAGATTAGAATTTAAAAAATGAAGTTCTAAGAGCCCTGTTTCACAAAACTAACTGGTTCACATTTCCATTTTCATAGGAAGAAACAAGAATGTCACAAAAACAGCTGAAAGAAGCCTTTATCAGTAACTTAAATGGAACTACTTTGCTGGAAATTTCAGTAGGCTTGTCTCTAGCTCCATTATGTCTGCTTTGCAGAGGACTTTTGTTGATCTTGTATTATCTGCACTATGAGAAACCTTTAAGTTCAAGGAAATACAATCTGCTGCTAGACTTTGTTGTGCTAATATGTCCTCTCTTATTCTCCTGTACAGTCTTGTCTCCAGTCATCTTTTTTATGCCACCTGTCATTGCAGCCTTCTGTGCAGGAATATTTTCTAAAATATACAGCCAAAGAAAACATGATATTGGAATGTCTTTTAGGCAAATTGTAAATGACTTCCAGAAGACATACTTAGATCCAGATTACATTCCATCAATAACTCTGTTTCGTGTTTTTGTCAATGTGTTGACATCAATCAGCATATTAGCTGTGGATTTCCCACAATATCCAAGACGATACGCTAAAACTGAGACCTATGGAACAGGAGTTATGGATTTGGGGGTAGGAGCTTTTATTTTTGCTAATGCTCTTGTTTGTCCTGAAGTTAGACAAAAGTCATGTGCAACACAACCAAAATTTTCCTATCTGACCAAGCAGTTTTTTTCCATTTGGCCGTTGATTTTTCTTGGTTTGGGACGACTGTTTAGTGTTAAATCTATAGAGTATCATGAACATATTTCAGAGTATGGAGTGCACTGGAATTTCTTTTTTACCTTAGCATTTGTGAGACTTGCAGCATCTCTAATTTTGACCATATTTCCAAAAAATAAATCTTGGATTGTTGCTATGAATCTTGCTGTATTTTATCAGCTTATTCTTAATATTACCTCTCTGAAGATGTTTGTCTTACATGGGAGCAATGGCAGAGATACTAGGGTTGGATTTTTAAATGCCAACAGGGAAGGACTGTTCTCTCTTTTTGGATACCTAGCCATATACATGGCTAGTGTGCAAGTTGGACTCTATCTGCTGAAGTGCAGAAACTTTGTCAGAGACTGGATCAAAGCAATATGTTTCCTAATTCTGATGGTTCTTGTGCTCTTTATATTTCTTCATTTGTCACAAGTACACATAGACCCTGTGTCCCGCCGGATGGCTAATCTGTCTTACTGCGTGTGGGTAGTTGCACACTGTCTGACTTTATTCATCTGTTTTGTAGTGATCGATCTCATGTTGGTGTTTACAAAGCTTCTTGTGAATGGGTCCAGTGTGCCCTGTTGTTGGAATGTTATCCAGCCTGCCCATTCCAGTAAAAAGCACGACACAGAGGCCGTGCCTGTCAAAAGGGAAAGCAAGCTGCTGCACATTTGCCTGATCAGTGCCATTGATAAAAATCAGTTACTGTTTTTCTTGCTAGCAAATATTATGACTGGTATTGTAAATATGATGATAGATACAATTCACAGCAAGACTTCATTTACATTATGTGTACTACACTTGTATATGTTTTTTAACTGTTTAATTATGTATATATTGCATGCAAGAAATATAGTATTAAAATTTTGGTGATTTCACTTAAGTGGACCAGTTAAACTTTCTTTGCTGCACTTGAATGATGGTGTTTTAATGGAAAAACAAGTATTTTTTCCTGTATGTATTGCTATGTAGATGCAATAATGTATAACAGTATAGATTATGATTTAGCATTATGATGATTTATGTTTTAGAAAATTATACACTCAATCCTGTTACCTGTTGGAGGCGTGACACTCTAAAAAAATTAGTTTTTGAGATCGTTTGCTGAATACTCATACTGCTCCTATAAACAGTTATGCAGAAGAGTAATATTATGACTAGTGAATTCTTTGGTGCATTCAAGAGGTACATTCATATGCAAGTGTTGGTGTGATTAGGTAACAGTATATAGAGTAGCAGCAAGATGAAAAGTAAGAAAATGAGTAATTATAGAGAGAGGCTTAGCTGTGTCAAGATTTACCTAGTTAAGGCCCTCACATAAATAATAGATAAGAATAATTCCACATATAAAATGTATTGAATAAGTGGATACTTACTTAAGAATGTTTTGGCCCCAGTCCTGCAAAGATTTATGCATGTGCTTGACTTTGATGGGAGTATGTGGAATGTTAATCATACACTGAAATCTAAATTAGCCTTTGAATTAAAGCTAAATTTTATTTTCATCCTCAGTGATGAATATAAATGAAGACCCTCGATAAAGTATGATGCTCTAAAGGATAAAACTCAACTGCAGATGAATTCCTAAAGCATTTGCTGGAATTTGTGGTGCAGGTAATAAGGATTGCACAGCCCTTTATAAGAAAATACAAAGATCCAAAACCACCAGCACCCCCAACTTGCATCCCAACATGTTGTGACAGTTCATCTTTAGGAATGCTGTAAGATATGGTCTTCAGCTCTGCTTTAAAAGCACTCAGGCCCACCTACTACTCTATAAAATTATTTTAAATACTAGTTCATTTAGTACTGTATTTTGACAGCTGAGATGTCTCCAAGTGGGAACATTCTGTATGAATTTTATTAGCAAACAAACAGCATGCAAATGGAAAGAAGCATGATGCAGTGGGTCAGGGTACTAGCACAGTACTGCTAAGAGACCTGCTGAGTTTCTCCATCTATTGCAGTCTTCCTGCAAGCCCAGGGTGCTCAGCCCTTTCTGTTCACTTTCCTAACTGCATGGTGCATGTGACAGTTCTTCCAGACCTCATTAAGTTGTTGAGAAGAGAAATACATTAAAGATTGTGAGGAATTCAGTAATGGAAGATATAGATACTTAGGAAGTATAATATAAATGGTCATTGATGGTAAATGTCTGGTGTCAGTGGAGTTACAGCAGTGCGCATGGGCCACAAGTTCAAATTTCCTTGTCCTTCAAACACTACCATAAAAACTTATGGAAATTAAGACTTTAAATCAGATTCCTTAAGGCAGACATGCTGTGGAATATTCTTAAATTTATGAGGTTCTCTCTGGGTTTGGCCAATGAAAAGGTGAAGTCAGAATTATATACTCGGGCCATGCTGATTTCATGCTTGTTTACTTCCAAGTTATAGTGATGTACTCTTCAGAATTAAAGAAAAACAGCCTGTATTATCCTGGGGACAAATGTAATTAAAAGACAATTGTCACAGTTTATAGCAGAGTTTTCTCTGGTAACTGGTACATTTATTTTAAAACGTTTCCAGACCTTGCCTAGGGAAGAAGTGCCTCCATCATGAACTCAGTGGCACTACTCATTTATCCAAAATTACTCATGGATATTAATTTTTGAATATTTGAAGCACAAGACCTGCAATGAGTTCTGCCTGCAAGCCCAAGTCTATCAATATGATTCAAAATTAAGGCGTTAATTGGGTGTGACAAGGCTGAGTTGTGTCTGGACAAGCAGCAAACTATCTAGACGCCAACTCCATTTTGTGAAGCAAAAATTACGTGGGAGGTCTGCTGTGTCTGTGCAGAGCCCTGTTAGCTCTGCACAGGCAGCAGATTGGCGGACACCAGCTCCCGGGCTGGAGCTCTGGTTAGTAATAAAGCAGCTGTAACAGCAGAGCTCATCAAACCGGCGGGACCGTGGTGCGCAGATGATGAGAATGAGAACGCCTGGCTCATCTCACTGATGTCACAGTCGCAGCAGTGGCAGAACACCGCATCGTGGGGCAGCCTCCCACTTTTAAAGCCTTATGAAGCAAGTCTTTCATCACTGCATTAATGAGACGATTAATTCTCATTACTTATTGTCAATAACAAACGTGGCAAATTCTGCCCTGAAGCAACTGGCATAGCTGTTAATCCTGAATGTTTGGACTATGAATAGTTATGGACAATTAACCATGCTTCTGAAAGAACCAAGAAATGCAAGTGAGCATTCTTTGATCACAGGATCTGTACAAGCAAACGGCACTGTAATGAGGTTGGGAAGATGCTAGGGAAGTTAACGCTATGATACTGCTCTATCCACATACACTCTATTGGCTGTTAGCTTAACGGTTGGTAGGAGCAAGAAAACTAAATTTCATTTCACTTTGGATTTGTTTAGATGAGCAAGCTTACACAGATCTATAGATAAATATGAAGAAAAAAATCTAAATCTTTGATTTAGCCATTACATGATTAGTAAAAGTTAAGAAATATATTTCAGTTAGTAAGACTAAAATGGCAGATCTATAGCATGCCATTGACTTGAATAGTAAAGCTGAGCATGGGGAAAACACAAATGATGCTTTGTCTTTGCTGTCATAGTTCCACCAAATGATTATGATATTTTTGTAGGGCTGCAGGATGGAAAAAATGTGGTGGGAGAGCAGAGCTGATTATGTTTATCCTTAAGCTTGTTATTTGTTAAACATTACTAGCTTCCTAGCAAACCTGTTTTTAAGATTGATCCAAACACCAGCGTGCCTTCCTTTCCAACCCAGTAATGTCTCTTTTAAAGTCAAGTGTTATTTCAGCTAGCATCTTATTTCAATGCCGCTGTGTCCTAAAGAACAGGTATTTCTTCCAGGCAAAGAGTAGGGCATGCACATGGAATGGTGTAAATGGGTTGTCTGTTGTGTTGTGGGTAAGCAGACAGCTGGATTTTCTACTGATATAGTGGATATCAGTGGATAAAAGTTGCATTAAATTTAATGGTTATTTTCATACTTAATTTATCAATGTACATAAGTGTTAGGCCTTAAGAATACAAAATTTGGGGGATCACGTTTTTGTTGATATGCGATCTCGCTCTGGGAGCGGGGGACAAAAGTGACACCGGAGCCTGCAAGTCGAATGGACCCTGAGGACCCTCTACACCCATCAGAGCCTGCTGCGCTCGTGCGGCTGTCGGTGCTGGAAACCAGCGCTTGGTACAAACGGTCAGCGTTTTCTTAAAGCCCGTTTAAGAAGAAAACCCTGAAAAGTTAAAAATCGCAGGCTGTGCAGCGCTGTGGTTCTGTGCTCCGTAGGAAGCAGCGGCGCTGCATGACGAGTTGGAAGATACCGACTCCTCCGCCGAAGATGCGTTTGTGTTTTTTTGTGTGCAGAAACAAGACAAGAAGCGCTCGCCGCCCGCTCGCCCCCGAGGCTTGCGTCCCCCCGCGAGCAGCTCGGTCGCTAGGGACCTCGGTAGCCCGTGAGCGTGCGGAGCAGCCGGGCTCCTGGGCGCGCAGCTCAGCACAGGGTCCGTCGGGTTTTGGCGTGCCTAAATTAAGCCGCCACAGGATTTCTAGTCGGTTGCACCGGGGCGGCGGGGGGCCCCCCCCTTTCCCCTCCCCCCCCTCCGGGACTGCTTCTCGAGGCGGCGGAAGGAGCGCGGCGGAGCGCGGCCGTTTGTGACCGGCGCCGCCGCTGCGGGAGGTAACGGGCGGGCGCGGGGGGGGGGGGGGGGCGGCGCGGCCGCCGGGGCGGGCGGCGGCCGCGCCCCTGGGGGGAGGCGGCGGCGGCGGCGTCTCGCGAGAGGTGGGCGGGGCGGCGCGGGGCCGCGGCCGCCGCCTGCGGGGAGGGCCCGGGGGGGGAGGAGGAGGGGAAGGAGGCGGCTCCGTGGCGGGGCCCGCCGTGTCCGCCCGCCTGTCAGCGCGCCCGGGCCGCCGACTCGCGGAGCAGCCGGTAAAGGCCCCGGCGGCGGGGCGGGGGGGGGGGTGGTGGTGGTTTGGGGGGGGGGGCAGCGCCCCGCTCCGCCCCGCTCCGAGCGCGCTCCCCGCCATCGCCGCCCCGGGCAAGGCAGGGCAGGGCAGGGCGGTTCGCCCGGGCCGCAGCAGCGCCTCTGCCTCGCCCTGCGGGAGGCGGCGGCGGCGGCGACAGGGGAGGGCCCGGGCCTGGCGGCGGCGGCGGCGCCCATCCCGCACCGGCTGCGGCTCCCGGGCGGGGTCCGGTCCGGTCCGGCCTCCCCCCATCGCCTGACGGCGGAGGCGGCGCCCGCCTCGCAGGTGGGGGAAGCGCCGCCTCGCCAACGGCCCCGGGGGCTGGCGGCGGCGGCGGCGGGTCCCTGCGGCGGGGAGGGCGCGGGTGGACTTTACCCCCCCCCCCCTCCGGTCCCGGCCGGTGCTCAGCCTCCCTCGGCCGTGCCCCGGCGCAGGGCCGGGGTCCTCCTCCTCCTCCTCCTCCTTCTCGCCGGTCCCTCCCTTGCTTCCATGTTATGTCGCATTTCCCGGGCTGTCCGCGCTGCCCGTGCCCTGCTCGTGTTCCGCGGAGCCTCTGCCGGGATTAAACCGGCGAGGAGGCTCCCGGCGGGACGCGGGCGTGCGCTGGGAGTGGGGGGGGGGGAAGGAGGGGGGGGAGCGGCGGCTCCGTGTCGAATCGGGCGATCGGGTAAGGCAGGCTCGCTCCCCTGCTGGTGAAAGTGTCGCGGGGAAGCGGCGCCGCTGTTTACCTCCCGCCCGTGGGGCTGCTCGCAGGCTGGAGCGGGCAGGAAGCGGCGGCGGCGGCGGCGATGGCGCGGCTGGTGGCGGTGTGCAGAGACGGGGAGGAGGAATTCCCCTTCGAGAAGAGGCAGATCCCCCTCTACATAGATGACACCCTCACGGTGAGTGCCTCCCCTCCCCCCCCCCCCCGCGGAGCACCCCCTGTCCGCGCACCGCCTGCTTACAGCATGTGCAGACGGGATGTTGCAATCCCCAGGCGAGGCCTTTTCTCTCCAGACAGGCCTCCTAGGCTCCTCCTTTGGCTGCTCTCCCCGTGCTAGTCTGGGGGACTTTATAGCACTTCGGGTTAGCAGTGCTTGACGGGGCTTTTCTTTATTTTTTTATTTTTTAATCCGTTTTCCACCTCGGAAAACACGCATATAGCATAAGAAGAAAGTTCCTGCTGTGTCGGGGCCTGCCTATAATTCATTTTAAAGACTGACAAGTGTGTCCGTACCCAAACCCAAATGTGGGGCAAAACCATTTTTTTCAGTTAATAAAGAAGGGGGGTATATTAACGTTAAAAGCCAACTTCATGACTAGTTAATTAGGTTTTTAAATAGGCAAGGAAAGGCTGAGGGCGTTTTTGATGACTTTGGCTTAAAACAGATATTTTAGAGCCTGTGGTACCTGCTCATATGTTTACAGCAGCAAATCTGAGAGAGTTTCAGTGTAGTATTCTGACTGGAAAACTATGGGGATTTTGCTATCTCCAGAAGATTGAGTGGGAAAATGAAGTAAATGTAATTTGAAGGCTCTGTAGTCTCTTTTCCTCTCCCTCACTTGTTTAAATGGAGGTTCAGAAATTGCATAATAAATGAATAGAGAGCAAATGGAAGAAGTGTTTCTCTAACTACCTCATTGTCATTTGTCCTAACTTTTACAGGGTAAAAATGTTGGGTTGAAAATAAAATTGGATTTTCATAGTGTAATTGGGTATCTTAATTATTCATACTTGAATCCCCTTGTTTTCAGTGCTGTATCTTGTGACAGTAACTGCTGTGTTACTTAAATGATATAAAATGTATCCACTTTAAATTCCTGCTCTCACCTTTTAAAATGGGAGAATGCCTGACTTGCTGTAGGTTTTTTTATCAGCTTTGTAGTGTAATTTCTCCCATCTTTCAGAACAAAACAATTCAGTATCTTCAGGCAGTCTCTAAGCCCCCCCTCTTCCTGCTGTTAAAGACTTATCTGTCTCAATCTCTTTTGTTTTTCCTGCACTTGAAAAGAGATTTCTTGCTGTGTTTTAGTTTTGATCATTGTAAATGACTGCATGTTATTAATTTACCAAATGCCTTCACTATTTTTTTTGGTTTTATGTAGTCTGTCATCTCTGGTTAACTGTGCTTATATGTTAAGCAAAGTTTCCCTATGAGCTGTCCAAAGTGATATCTAGCTCCTCTGCAGTGGCTGGTTAGCTGGGAACCCAGCATTACTTAGGAATAGTGTAAGGTTTTGATGTCTTGTCTATTCCTTGAATATTATTTCCCCTCTCCATTCTTCATATAGTTTTAAGATTTTTTTTTTTCCTGGACTCCCTAATAAAAATGATTCATTAGGGATTTGTCAACTAGAAAATTTACCATGCTCTTCTTGGCATTTTTTGTACTTAATAGCTTGAGAGAGAGTGCGAAGATTTGGCTATAATGGGCATGAGATAAATGACTTCTGCTGGCCTAAAATACCATTTGTGATTATAGTCCAGGTATTTAACTTCCTGCCCCAAACTTTCTGCAGTTGCATGATGTTGTCATTATCATTTTACTTTTTACACCAGAGAAAAGCCATAGTCATGACTGAAGAAGTTCCTATAGCTGTAAATCAGTTTTGTATCCAGCTGGATGAAAGGCATTTATGTAAGTGCAAGTCATCCTCACCATAAAGAAATATTGTCCTGCATCCATTTTTTTTTCCATTCTTTTCTGTTGTTACAAAGCACTCAGATTTCTAGGGGATCTGGCAGCTTTTATTTGGTAAAGCTGTGGAAACAGGCGAATGAACTTCTTAGCTTCCTTGTCTTGGAGCCTAAACAAATTCTACAATATACTACTTGAATTCCTACAAGAGCTATTGCAAAAGATGCAGTTGTTTTTGAAACAGATGCAGTTGTTTTTGAAACATAATATTATATCTTTAGATTTGTTTAAAAATTGTGTTGTTTATTGATATTAACGGATTTGTGTTGACCACTTTTAAAACTCTCAGAATCTAAACACATTTTGACGATTTGATTTCTATTAGTCAGTTGGAAGCCTTAATCTATGCCCTGAATCTAAAAACAGTGAATCAGTGATAGCAAATTAGTAAATGAATGGTTTATAATGCTCTTAGACTTTTAACATTACTTTGTAGAAACTTCTTAGGTGCAATATGGTATTGCTCTGCTAAATGAATTGTTCACTATCTTACACTTTTCTGTTTCTTATCTCTCAACTAGAAATTAAAGGAAGTTGGAATATTTAACTGTTTTCATTTCTTAAGCAGCCCTTATGATCTCTAGAAGGCATTGCGTTTGATGTGGTATTGTGGGAATTTTTTCTTCAGTTCAGGACATGATGGTGGTTGATGTTTAACTGGTTAATAAAATCTCGTCAAACTGATGCATGAATTAATTTGGTCTTTGATAATTTCACTCTGTTGTACAAAACACCTAGGGGTGTGGTCTGATAGTGGGAGATGAAGGGAGAAAAAGAAGAATAATTATCTCTTCTCTGCTTTTAGCAAATATTTCTTTTATTTGCATGTAGCTCATTCCCCACAGGAACATCAGATTAGCAGTGTAGGAAACCTGTAATTCTGCAGCAAAAACTAGTGCTGCTGGTAAGTGTGTGTGGGTCAGGGGCATGGAAAGAGAAGTCAAAGAAAGGAATATGGGAGAGGTCAGAATTAGCACTGACTGTGGCGCTGGTCTGCACAGAGACTAGAAAGCTACGCTACTTTTCCAGTTCTTGCACGTGTTAGATCATATACTGCCTCGCTTTCCGGCCTTAGAGAATAGATGTTTATTTTGGAGCAATGTTGAGTGCCTGTAAAACTAAATGTATCAGTTCTCTGGAGATAATGTCAGCAGTTGTGAAGACAGCAGGGAATTCTTTCTTTATCAGTCAATTAAAGGAAGGTGGAGGCGGGGTAAAGAATTAATCAAACAATTTCATTTTGGTGTTGACTGGTATTAGAGTTGGTCCAATTTCAAAGTTATTTGGTCTTTCAGATTTTAAACTGAACTTTCTGTATTCATATTGATATATTTTGTATTTCTCATTTTGGATGAATAAAATCAACTAAGTCAATCCTCATTCCTCCTAGTTGTTTTCATTTTTCTCCCTGGTTGTTATGTTAGATTTTTGGCTGAAAATGATTTTACTGATTTTTCAAGAAATTGTCCTCTTTGTTGCTCAGTAATTGGAAAAGAAATATTATTAATTACTGTACTAGTAATCACATTGTTCTCTAGGCTTAACATTTTACTTTGAGCCACTTGAGAATTGCAGCTGCAGTCATACAAAATAAAGTGTACCTTGGAGTATCTTGTTGAATTAATATGGTTTTAAATTAGCACTTTGAAAGAGTAGGCTCAAAGTCATTAAACTGTGGTGACTTTCTTCATGGCTTTACAGATTTAGTTAGGCTTTTGGGTCAGTTTGGATCTCAATGTGTTGAAATACAATATATATATTTTTTTTAATTGAGGCATGTTTTCAAGTAATGTAAATAGTGTAATACTGATGTTCCATTTAGTAACTTTTGTTCTCTCATAAAACAGCTTTTTAAGGGTTGTTGTTTATAGACTGCCTCTAGAACCTTATATTAGTGAAACATTTAGTTAAATTGGTAAAACATTCACTATCTTAACTGCTATTTTTATCTCTTTCCAAGCTTTGAATATTGTAATGTGAAAAGAATGAGAATTTAACATCCTTTCTGTCTTCTTCCCCTTCCATCCCCAGTGCACCTCCCAGAAACTAAAATAAACTAATGGCTCTGTGTTTGACTTTCTGAAAGCTTATTTTTTCCTCTTTCTCACATAGATGGTGATGGAATTTCCTGATAATGTACTAAACCTTGATGGACATCAGAATAATGGTGCACAATTAAAGCAGTTCATTCAGGTAAATCCATCAGTCTGTTTTTAAAAAGGCTGCGTATCAGATCTTACTTTCCTTAGGTTTGTGCTTTCACTTTTCCAGGGGGTTGTCACCATATGTAGTAATGAATTACTTAAGAGACAGTCATCACCTATATGCAATTAAATATTGGTACCAAAGTGCACTGGGTGCATTCGTTTTCTGTACGTCACAGCCTTTATATGCTGTTGTCTTTACAGGAAGAGATTGCTGCACATCTAATTTTTTTTTTTTTTTTTTTTACGAGTTTTCAATTCTGATTTATCTTCTGGTCACTGCCAGTTTATACTTAACAGAAATTAGTTTCTAAATATATTTTAGTTTAATTCAAAATGCTCTTGAATTGCTATTCAAGTAGTGTGTGTTTCTTAAAGATCAAGTTCTTATGATTTGTACCAAGATAAAAGTAATGGGCTAGTTTATAGATAGTTTCTAGTTGAATAGTGAAAGACAGTTTTGTGGTCCTGTGAAATTTTAATAATGGAAACTTTTCTATTAACAATCTGACAAATAACTATAGCACTGTTAAACCTGTAGCAAATAAAAAATTGTGCTGCTTGGTGTCCAAAAGAACAGGCCAGTTTGATGATATGCAGCTTGCACTTCTTCAGTGTGGTCTTGACTGCAGCAGTTCAGACATAGGCCGCATATAAAGCGTAGCTGTGTTGTGAGAATAGCTCGTTTCTCCTGTTGCTGTGACTAGTACTGTTAATTACTGAAAAGAGAAGGATTATTGCAGAATACTGTCACTTGACAAACTGTTTAATGTGCCTTTTTTTAAGAGTACAAACTTTAAATGTTATCTGATAATAGCTTTACCTTTTATAATATGAATAAAAATAAGATGAAATGAAAATGTTTTTTCTTTTCCGTTCATGCCTTTACACTTTCTGTGGGATTGATTAGTTTCGCTATGTTGTATGGTCTTTTCTTCTTTCTCTCTCCAGCAGTTGTAATAAGTCATTTCTACATTAGGAGTGTTTGACTGGTATGGTATGACAATAATACAGAAAATACAATTGTGGCAAAACGCTCCCTGTATAGATATAATTGTGGTAGCAAAGCTGTATTTTGTATAACCAGGGAAAAATGACACTCACAGTTAATACACTGACAACACTGCTTTTATAGATAGAGTTAGAAAGTGCCAATAGTGCTGATATTGTAAGTGCAGGTATGTTGTTTGGTGTATGAAGAAGGGACTCTCTACTTGGTGTAGCTATGCTACTGGAAGTTCAATGTTGTCAAAGTCAGAGTCTGTAATACAGCAGTTAGAAGAAGAAATAGAAAGGTATGTGCTTTTCTGTGTGTGTATGCACATGGATGTGTTTGACAGAGGAACCGGGAGAGGCTCTTAACAGTGTTTATTGATGTAAGAAATATCTGATGGTGTTCTCTTTAATGTTTCATTGTTAGCATGCATTGGATGTTCCTCATTAAAATAGAACATTTCACCCTGACTAGTAATGCATGCTTTTTCAGGTATTAGATTTGTGATGTGAAATGGCCTGTAGTCTTCCAGGAAAAGTATTGCTAAACATGTCTTGGTCTGAATAGAATAGGTTTGTTTTAAATAAAATTTCCATATATGCAAATTACTAGCTAGTGTTTAAGAGTTCAGAAAATTCCTACCTCTGTGCCCAAGATAAAATGAGTGCGAGTAGAGAACAAAAACTTTAAAAGTTATATGTGAGAGCTCAGGTGGAGAAGGCAGCCTCCTGATGATAAAGACAGGGAGGTGTGCTGTTCCTTTGGAAGCAGTATTTGCTGATTTGAGTGGTGAAGGAGAGAACAAGAGGAGAAAAAAACTATTTGCCTTTCTGAGGATAGACCCCAAGACTTGAAGGAGAATTGCTCCTATGATATTAGTTGGCATGCTTTTATTTATACATTAAGTATTGTAAGTGATATACAGTAAGATATTGACCTGAATCTGAGCACTGCACACAGTTTCCATTTAAAGTATATTTTGAAAAGGAAATGCAGTTAAAAGCAAAGAAATCTTTGAACAGTTCAAGATCTCCAAAATAATTATTTAATTTCTTGCTCTCTTTTAGCGGCATAGCATGCTTAAACAACAGGATCTAAATATTGCCATGATGGTGACGTCACGTGAAGTTTTGAGTGCGCTTTCTCAGTTGGTCCCATGTGTTGGCTGTCGTCGTAGCGTGGAACGTCTGTTTTCTCAGCTTGTTGAGTCTGGAAATCCAGCTCTTGAGCCCCTAACAGTAGGGCCAAAGGGGGTTCTTTCTGTAACTCGAAGCTGTATGACTGATGCAAAGAAGCTTTATACACTATTTTATGTGCATGGGTAAGTTAAACCCACAGCTATCCCAAAACTGTTCAGATTATACTTACTGTCTGCAGAAAAGGAGAACCAGCTTCTATGTATATTACTCTTCTTTAGCTTCCTTGTTAGAGATATTGAATTGTTGCAGGTTTGAATCTGATAGCTCATACTTGTCTTCTACAGCCATGTTAAACTAGTTGTTGGTCTGTCTAATCTGGGGGGAAAAAAACAAACCCAAAAGACCTAATCTTTTGTATCATCAGTTGCAGAGCTCTGATTGCAGCTGAAAGATAGCAATATTAAATGCTTAGCTGTTAGTCTCCAAGCTGGCGCTGTGGGTTTTTCATGATCTCTGAAAGAAAAGGGTTTCTTCACCCCGCTACTTTACATAGAAAATTTGCCTTCTGCTCTTGAGTAGAACAGTAACACTGAGAAAGTGAAACCCTCTGGGTCTGGCTAGCACAATATATAGCCTCAGTGCCATTTGTTTCTCGGCTGTCAACAGACCAAACAGCGACTGCTCACCACAGTGTGCCTGCGCTTTCCAGCTGGCTTCAGCTCATGCTACTTCTTGCTCCAGTTAGCAGACCAGTGAGAAAAGGTTAGTGCAGAGCTGGGGACAGATTTGGAAGGCACGGCAGGTGTAACTTGGTATTGATAAGTTGCTCTTAGTGGTTCCCTGCACTTTTGAACTAGTTGTCATTGCTCCAGGTCTATTATTCATAGAGTAAAGTTATGTAGTAGCTTTTTAGGTTGTGGGCTACATTGCTTCCTAGGGTTTGCTTGGAAACATTCTTACTATACTTTCCTGGGCTACTACAAGTTTGTGGGTCATGAGTAAACAGAGTAAAAGCAGTGGAGGACGGGAAGAAGATTTTTAAATTTAGTGTTCATTAGTGTACTTCTTTTCTGACAGATGAGCTGAATTAATCCCTTTAAAACTTCACTGGATAATTATGTTTTCAGAATATTGAGTTACTTTTTTGTCATTTTTCTGTAGGTCCAAACTGAATGATATGATTGATGCAATTCCCAAAAGTAAGAAGAACAAGAGGTGTCAATTACACTCCCTGGACACACACAAACCAAAACCTTTGGGGTAAGTTTAACATGCAGAATTCAATCTAAAATATTTAAGGAATGGAACTACGGATACTAATTTCTTCTTAAGCACTGAGATCAATTTTTATGCATGTGATTTGTTTGCCAGAGTAGTAGTTTCCAAACTATTTGGATTATGGTAGATGCAAATAGTTTTGTGGGGGAGAGGAACAGAAGCACCCAGCAATTTTGGGCAGCCTAAGTTGCACAGCATGAGTCTTTTTTCATAGGTTTTCATAATAGGGTAGTTAGCCCTTCTGGTAAGACTGTCACTGCAGTCATAGGATGTTTAATCCTTTTCCCACTGACCTTATTCACACTTTAGTTTTGTCCAATAAATAGACAGTACGATAAAGTCTCCTGCCCTCCCAGTGCAAGATATGCACTCCTCCTTCTGAGAGCTGTCCCTGTGCCCTTTGTCAGAGCTCCCTAGGACAGTTGCTGATGCTTTCATATGAAATTTGAAATCAACTGTTTCTTACAACTTGCTTGTTAGCTCTAGCTGTTGAAATTTTGACTCTTAGCTCTTGAGTTTTGGGGTTTTTTTATTTTTTTTATTTAATATAAAAAGATACTCATGTTTAGTTTCAAAACCAGTTGCTGAAAGCCAGCTTGGCCATTACAAACCAGTGCTCTCTGTGCTGTTCATTCATATCTCTTGTCTGACATGGCTTGAATGATAATCTGCTCAGGGCAGGGATAGCTTCTGCTTCAAGCATTGAAGTCCTATTCATGGCTGACTGTAATATAAATGATGTTCACGAAAGGCAAATCAGTTTTCATGTTTTAAACCAAATGTTTGATGGGTGCAGTTTTCTCACATTGAGGTGAAAGGGTACATATTAAACAAATATGCACCGTTTTACTTGGGATTGTTAAAAATGTCTTGTGTAACTACTAATAAAGGAATATTATGATTGGACTGCAGGGTTAAAATTGAAAATTTGTAGAATGTATTTTCTCAAAATGTGACAGATTGTTTTGAGTACATCAGTGAAAAAGATGCATATATGCTTCTGTGTATTAGAAGCTGAAATGGTTTATTCCAGCTGGTTAAACAAAAAAACCCCCAGCCTTTAAATCTGTTCATTCTTTATTGTTTTTTTTAGAGAGGTGATGACCAATGAATTGGACTACTGTGCTTAGTTGGAGTGTATTGACACTTTTCTAGTCAGTTGTGTTCTGCTTCTGGTTAAGCATGCAGGCTGTCAAAGATTGATCAGGGTTTCCAGTTACAGGACATGTATTTTTCTATGCAGACTTTAGTCTCTTTGGGTTTAGACTGATCCCCTGAGATGCTAGGCTTGTGGAATTTGACACTTGATTTTACTTGCACTGCTTGAGGATAGTGGTAACTAGTCATTATCTCCTATTATATTTACAGGCCTTTCATATAATTGGTTTAAAGCTTATGTTACATAAACAAAAGATCCTATAGTTGTATTTAAAAAGAAAAGTAAAAATTCGAAGCTATATGAAAGTGTTAAATCTCTTCAGTTTGTTTATGGTAAGATTAATTACTTCTATTTAAGAACATATATCCTGGAATCTATACGTACCATTTTGGCAAGGCAAAACAACTGTGAAACTGAATGAATAGAGAGATAATGCTGCCTTTTATTTCCTCAGTTCATGCTGGAGTAAATCACCTTAGTATTTTGAACAGTGTCGGGTTAATAGTAATAAGTGGAAGAACAATATTTTAATGTATTAAAAGTAAAGCTTTTGGCTTTATCTGATAACATGGTGTGTGGACAATCAGTATAGTTTACTTAAGAAACATGGCTTGCACTCTGCTTGCTCAGTCAATATTCATTTATTATGCTACCAAAGTGATCGGGGTGTATCAGTACTGATATTTCTCCAAATAAATCTGCTGCCTGGAAGCAGATGTGCTAACAGCCTAGACATGGAGATGTCAAATAGGATTATGTTACAGAACAAGTTTTGTTTATCAATTTAGAGCTTCTGCTCGACTTCATTACAGCAAACTTCTTCAGATGAGTTGCATCTTTGTTAGTTGCTTTATACCGAGAGGGGGAAAAAAAAAAAAAGCTTTGGATTGTAATTGTGCTTTTAATTATACAAGTTACCTAACTATGAATACCAGCTAATACCATTTGAGAGTTACTTGACATTCTCTGTTTAAGTGTACCTGGTTTATCACTACTGTTTCATTTGGGGCTAAGGAGCATTTAACCTCTGGTAAACACACATGCAAATACAAATCTGGCAATTTACTGAGATGATAGTATAAATACAGACTCTTGAGGTACTAATTATTAAATAGGAGTGTTTCCTCCCCTGTTTTTCCTATTCTGTCTTAACTATGCATGAGCTTAAATAGAAATGACTGTTCTGGTAAAATGTCAAGTGTAGTCAAGCCTGTAAGTAAACATGACTTGCTATTTAAAGTTTATTTTTTGCTGAGAGTACTTTTAGCATATCCAAGTTCAAGTCCAGCAAATGTATGTAGTTTTAGAGTAAAGCTTTTTAACAAATTTTGGAAGTTTAATGTAGGTTTTTTAATGGTTTCCCTGTGGTGGTAGAGATGACTATTTTTCAAATTGCCATTTGAAATGCAATCTGCTAGAAATATTAAAGCTCACATATATTTAATATTCTGAAAAATTATTGCTTTCTTTTAGCTGTAATTTTTTTAAGTCATTATAATCTGGGTTTATGAACACGGACAGCAAACTTTGTATTTCATAGCTGACCCTAGTTTTTCTGGAAGTTCAGGCTTAGCCTATACAGTATTCAAAGTAAACTGAGGAACACTGAAGCGTTTTGATAGCGTTTGTTTAGGAAAAATAACTAGCTGATAGTAGACTTGGTATAGGTTTAAAATTTCTTTTTAATACTGTGCTACAGTGAAGGGAGCAGTAGCACACTCAGTACAGAGAAATTAAATGCAGATAAGAAAAGTAGTGAAGACAGCAGGAAGGACAGCAAGTGTAGGATCACTTTCCACTATGGACCTTTCCAGGGAGCAGTCAGGTAAACTAAAGATGCTTTATTTTGCTTCTTTTCCCCACCTCCTAAAAGGATAATGTACAGTCTTTGTTTCTTATGATTTTTTTTTTTGCAGGGGTTGTTGGATGGATGTGTGGGAACTCATGTCTCAAGAATGCAGGGATGAAGTAGTTTTAATTGATTCTAGTTGTCTTTTAGAAACATTAGAAACGTATCTACGAAAACACAGGTATGTTAAGAGAATTAAGACGCACCATTTTGAATAATACATGCTGCATATTCTTGTGAATCAATATGTATAAAGTGCACACAATGTTTAAAAGTTTACAGGATTCCTATGATACCTTTTTAAAACTGAAATTCTAAGGTTCATAGTAATAGACAACCTCACAAGATTGCATTACAACGGTTGATGATTAAGTAGATTAAGTATTCTTTGTATTTTACTCATTATTCCCAGTTATAGTAGTGGAAATGGACAGATGTTAGGTGAAGTCACAGCTATTTCTCTCAATTTTTTGGTTAGGATTAAATTATAAAAATTTGATGTATTACGGTTGGATATGTTCAATGTATTTTTAGTCATCTTTAAATACAAATATGAGAGTTTTACCTGCAACTTTAGAACTATCCCATGGCAGCGATTAGTATTCTAGCAGCAATTTCAGCATGAACAGACTCATGAACATCAGATTTCTTATTACTTTTAATTTTTTTAGTGGGACAGGCTGTACACTCAGATAGCAAGAATTCTAACTTTAGGTAGCTCTACCCTCTTTTTTTCTTCATGTTATTTAAAGTATTTTAATTGATGCCTTTAGAACTGTATGTGTGTGTTTGAGGGAATTTTGGATTACTTTCAGCGCTATACTAATATAAATTAGTATTAAATCTGTGCGTTCTTAATAATACAGAATGTTGAAGTTGATGCTTTCTACGTACAGAAGTTTTCCTTTCTGTGAGGGTAATTGATCTTTCAGTTCTTTTACAAGTAACCTGCTCTGTTTGGGACTGTCTTCTTCTAGGCTTTTGGGGAATATGTGCAATTTCAAAATAATGTGAGGTAAACTAATAGAAGCAGGAGGAGATTTTAGACTTGGTGTTGCTTATAAATGACTTTTAAAACAGGTGTTTATGACTTAATAGTTCTAGTGCTATTACTTCTTTCTTGCAAGAAAAAAGAGGCTACTAAATTATTGTTGCATGTGTATGGTAACTATCATACTGATGAAGAAGTTTTAATTTCCAGTAGTCTCAAGGTTTTGATATAAACTGTGGGGGCACAGATGGGTGCGGGGGTGGTGGTGTGGAAATAACACTTTGGAAACAAAATAACTTTAATCTTCTGTGACATTAAACATGGTGTTGGCAGCATTCCTGATCCTAACCTGCAGTAATATTACTGTTTTGTTTCCTTCCAGCACAGAAATTAGCCTGTTATCATAGGTCTATCAAACATCAAAACATGTTTGACTTAATGTTGCCATGTGACTGGACAAAGTAGGGAAGGGAAAAACGCTATCCAGAGATGACAAGAAGAGCAAGCTTTTCGGGCTGAAAGCTGAAATGTGAGCAGCTAGTCTGCCTCGCATTTTTAGAATAATATAGCTAGAGGCTTTGTAGCTTCTTGAAGATGGCTACTGTTTTAAAAGAGAATGAGCTTAATTTGGTTGTATTGTAATTATAATTGACTTCATAGCTATGCTGTTCTTATATTAGTTATCTGAGCTATCACATGTTTAAACTGAATATATTGTGTTATGAGTAAATCTTGTTTGGCTACCTGTGTAGTAATCTAATAATTCAAAATATGTTTAAAGAGACTTGTAGTGGAAACAAGAATCTTTCACAGCAGGCAACAAAGGAAACTTTTTTTCTTCTTACCGCTTATCACTGACTTGAGTATACTTTAAATAATTGCTGTAAAGTAACTTGGAGTGTGCCACTTGAGGAATATTGTGCTGGCTTGTACTAAAGATGTGTGTTTTTTTCACTGCTAGATTCCTGATTTTTGAGTAAGTGTGGAATTGCATATCCATCTAGAAATTTCTTCGTATTAACCACTGGCTGATTTATGCCTTGGAGTGTGAAAGTTGATATCCAGACTTTTAATATATGATAGGTATTATAATGTATATAATAAACTTACATGGCTTACATCCAAAGTCTTACTATTTTACGTTTTGAAGTAACATAAACATTTGTATGACCTAGCTTAAATACAGCATGTACTGTTGCATAGCTCAGTATGTTATAACTTAGATTAAGCTGTTCTAAACTTCTGCTTGAATAAGAATTCAGTTCTGTTATGTTCTGTTTTAATACAGGTTTTGCACGGACTGCAAAAATAAAGTACTTCGGGCATACAATATTCTTATTGGTGAGCTAGACTGCAGCAAGGAAAAGGGCTACTGTGCTGCACTTTATGAGGGTTTGCGTTGCTGTCCACATGAGCGTCATATACATGTATGCTGTGAAACAGATTTCATCGCGCATCTGCTGGGTCGAGCTGAACCAGAGTTCGCAGGAGGGTATGAGTATGTAATTTGCTAGAGTGGGCTATCTAGCGCTTTGCTTCTTTATTTTATTATTGAATGTATTTTGCAAAAGTGATTTTTGCCTCTCTGCTGCATAATAAACTTTTGAATGTAAATATTCATATTGAAGTATACTTTCAAGGTAGTGCTTCAAAGTAGTGAAGACTTTATAAGTGCTTTTAACTTTAAAGTGCATTTAACTCTAAAGGCAAGACTGAAAGAAATTGCTAAAAGTCTTCTAGTTCATTTGTTCACTCATTAGAGCTGCCTGCTTTTCCACTGAGGTGTTCAAAATATGCGAAATAGAAAGAGAGCCTTGGTTGAAAGTTTTAGTGAATGCCAAGCGTTCAACTTAATTTTGTCACCATTTGTATGTTATAGTAATTTCTGAATTTGTTTTAGCATCTTAAAATCCTCCAATGAAAAATACAATTCTGAGCTTAACTTTAGAACTAGATCATAGTTGTGTGATTAGGAGGGGAAAACCTTTTATAGTGATTTTCCTTAATAGATGATAGTTACAGATTAGTACTGAAATACTTGTTGCAAGGTGAGTATGTATAAACTTACATGTGTGTTGATACAGCTTCAGTTAGCTGGCACTGACACAGGTGTCTAGGAAGCGGAAATATTTGCTATAAACTAAATAAGTATTCTAGGAATCAAATGGCTGCATCTCTTTGACATTAAAACTCTTCTGATCCCTTCTAATAACAGCAAGCAGAGACTGGTGGGGTAACACCTTTGGAAGTCACAGGGTGGAAGGCATAGTGCAGCTTTACAGTGCCATGCACAGATGAACATGTCAGGAAAGTAGTGATATTTTTGACCTGATCCTTTCTATTTTGCATCTGCATGCAGCACAACAGAACTTGATTAAAAAAGCTGTTCATGCAAACATATCTTCAGTTGTGCATTTAAAAAATACTTCATTAAACTGCTTTGATCTTTCAGTAGACTTCTGGCTACTTTAACAGTACCTATACTTTGGTTCAACTCTTCCTTTAGACGAAGAGAAAGGCATGCTAAGACAATAGACATAGCCCAAGAAGAAGTTTTGACCTGCCTGGGTATTCATCTTTATGAAAGATTACACCGAATCTGGCAAAAGTTGCGGGCTGAGGAACAAACGTGGCAGATGCTTTTTTACCTAGGTGTTGATGCTTTACGCAAAAGCTTTGAGGTAAAAATCTAACTTGTATTTGAAGTGCTATAATGACTGCGTGCAATTACACTAAAATTCTTTTTCTGCTTTCTGCTAACATTGGACTGGAAGAAGCTTTCAAGGTCTTGCATTCAGTCCCCCATTCATTGCAGGCAACAGCTGCGTAATATCAATGTATATTAAAACTGAGCTGCATTCTGCAGTGAAGTGTACCGGAACATAAGAGACTGGAACTTGTTTGCTTTCACCTTTTACATACACTACAGTATGCAGGATTTTCTGTGTTTTTCATTCACAGTGAAGTTACTGCTACTGATAGCATTTAAAGTAGCTCTGGCTACAACAGGTTTAAACAGTTCTACAGCTTGGGTAATTAGTAAAAATGGAAGCTGTGCTTTGGAATTACAAACACAACTGCTAAATCTTGCATTCGGTGTGCTCAGTGGCTGGTTTCAAAGACTTTCTGTAACTCTGTAAGATCTTGAACTTTAGACAGAACTCTTGTTCAGTTCCTTTAATATATTCCAATAGTATATTTAACGCAAAAATATCAGTAGATTTATCTTGCCCTTCTATGTAGAATTTTTTTTATGCTTGTTCTATTCATAATGGCTGTTCTGTCTAAAAAATTGGGGGAGGAGGGATAAAATCAATTTGGGAAAAATCATAGTAGAACTTTAGTTATTTCTTTTTTCAAGTATTTCTTTTTTAAGACTTCTCTTGCTGTGGAAGTGACATTGGACTAGGTGCACTGTGGCGTTTTTATCATGTTTGTCTTGGTGTTTTTTCAGTCATATCGATACTTGTTCTAAATTAATATTAATGAACAGCAATATGCTTAGATACTTGCTATGTTTCTGAAATATATCTCCACTTTAAAAATTGGAGTGCTTAAAAATCAGTTAGATGACCTGCCTTTTTCAGTGGTTACCCTAGTCAAAAAGTTGCAGGAATTCTGTATCAATAATGCTTTTTTTTTTTTCCTCCCCATGCTGTGTTACATAATCAAAGTTCCTATCATGTAAACACAGATCCACAAATGTATTCAAGTCTGTAGCTTTTCACTGAAAATTGTGAATCTGGGCTCTAAGTTAAAAAAAAAAAAAATCAAATTGTCCCACGTACATAATCTTCTCCAGCAGTCTAAATTTAATGACTAAATCTGAATAAGCAGTTTTTCTTCTGGTACTGATAGTTGTGTTACTGTGACTTTACCATAAAAAGTACTTACCGGTTATTTTCCTCCTCCTTTTTTTTTTTTTTTTTTAATAAATGTAAAAGCTTGAGTTGTGATTAATGTCTATAAATAGATCTAACATCTTATAAACAGATGGCTGTGGAAAAAGTGCAGGGTATTAGTCGATTGGAACAACTCTGTGAAGAGTTTTCAGAAGAAGAAAGAGTGCGAGAGCTTAAACAAGAGAAGAAGCGCCAAAAACGAAAGAATAGACGGAAAAATAAGTGTGTGTGTGAGATCCCTGCTCCTTTGCAGACAACAGAAGAGAAGGAAATAAATCAAGCAAAGGTAAACACTGATAGCTGTTCGTTTCTGCTGGTGTTAAATAACTAGACTTTTAGTTTGGTGCTTTGTTCCTCAACTCAGTGCTCAATTTTAGAATGCTTGAGAGGTTTTTACTGTATTTCATTTCTGGAAGCTGGTTTTGGTCACTACTGGAATTTAATAACTCTTTCAGATTAGTAAAGCCTTTTTGTAAAGTGGTTGCTTGGAACTCTTCGGTCTTTTCTTTTAATCATAAATCCAGGTGATTAGGTAAAGCATGTTAGAATATCTTTGAATTATCATTTCTTAAAGATCACTCAAATTAGAATATGGGAATTCAAATGCTAATCAAAGACAACTACCATTAATTTTTTTTTAGGGAGGCTTTTCTCTGTGGTTGATTCAACATATGCTGCTGAATAAATGCAATTATTATTCTACATCTCTTGGCTGAACTAGAATTCTGTTAACTACAGATCATATTCTTGTGAGGAAAGTAGGGTTTTTGAGTTGTCTTGTACTTCTGAAGAATCATAAGAAAGTGTCTGTTATCACTGTCAGCTGTTTTCCTTGTAGGAAGAGTATCCTTCCTAAAGTTGCTGACTGAGCTACTTTCAGTACTTGCATTTATTTTTTGTTTTTAAGGAAAATTCAGACTTCATTGAAAATAGTTGCAAAGCCTGTGGTAGCGCGGAAGACGCTAACAATTGTGTAGAAGTAATTGTTACTAATGAAAGCACTTCTTGCACCTGTCCTAGTAGTGGTACCCTATTAGGCTCACCTAAAATAAAGAAAGGTATGTTAAATTTCATAATTTTTATTTTAAAATCACCGTTCATGGGATAAATGGTGTTTGGATAATCTTCTAAAAATTTTTGGAAGAGGTCTGAAATGTTTATTTTGTCATATTTTTAAGAATGGCCTGTTGGTAGAGGTATAACTAAAGAGTGTGTAACAACTACTAGAGATGACCGTAATTTTTCACTTCATCTCAGGTTTGTCTCCACACTGTAATGGTAGTGATTGTGGCTATTCATCTAGTATGGAGGGCAGTGAAACGGGATCTCGAGAGGGATCAGATGTGGCCTGCACTGAAGGCATTTGTAACCATGATGAAAATGGTAGGTTTGGCAAGAACTTAATATTGTTTTAGTATAAACAAAACTTCAGAAGTGTATCTGAGAATGAAACTCCTTGTCTTTTGCAGGAGATGATTCATGTGTCCATCGCTGTGATGACAAAGAGGAGGATGGAGATAGTTGTGTAGAATGTTGGGCTAATTCAGAAGAGAATAACACAAAAGGCAAAAACAAAAAGAAGAAAAAGAAAAGTAAAACTTTGAAGTGTGAGAATGAACATGTAAGGACCTTAGCTTATATCAGAATACTTATTTAGTTGCATACATTGTAAAGTAGTTACAAAAGTATTTCCAATTTGGATGGTGACTAATGTAGTAAATAACATGGATCTTCTATTACCTCTCCATCCAAATTTTTGTAATTGAAGTCCTTCCTAGAACAGGTTCTGGCAGAATGATTCTCTCTTCTCCTGTACTTCCAATTATGCATGTTTTGTGTATTAACATGTCATCCCCCCCCCCATTTAAAAAGTATCCTTGCAGCCTTTTTCAATCTTTTTCCTTCCTCTTCCCCTCCCACCTCCATCTGAAACTTGAATTGTTTCAGTTTTAACATGGCTAGGAGTTCACTACAGATGTTTTCTCTTTTAGATTCAGAAACTTGGAAGCTGTATTGCAGATCCAGGTAACAGAGAGACCTCAGGAAATATCATGCACACAGAGTTTCATCGTGACAAGACCAAAGACACACATGCTGAAAGCTGCTGTAGCTCGGAAAAAAGTGCGCAGCAGTTGCCTTGGTTTGAGCATATGAAAAATGTGTCACAGTTTGCTGAACCTACAGAAGTGTCGCTTGTTCCTGATACTGGAAAAGGTGCCAAGAGCTTAGTGGAACTCCTTGTAAGTAACCACTTATTCTGAATTTTAAGTTGTAGCTTTAAATCCTTGGGATTGAGGATGAGGTCTAGAACTCAAATCTCAATGAAGAAGTTCTACAGCAGATAACATAACTGAGCCAGAAGCTCATGGCTTACTCTCCTAGAGTTTGGTTTGTTTGCTCTTACACTTTCTCTGTAAAGTGTATGTATAATTCAGTTGCTTTGCAGGGGAGGAGGAATTGCCTATTGCTGCAACATAAGTGACAGAATTTGTATTATCAGTATTCATTATTAATAATTGTATTATTCCTTGAAGTGAAGTGTGCATTATTGTTGCCTTCGTGCTTCAAATGTTACTTCCCAGCACAGACTCCTCGGACAACTTTCTTCCATCTTCCGTTCCTTCCCCTTCTCCTTGCTTTTATGTACTTCATTTCTTGAATGTCAAATATAAGCTGTGCTCTTCCAATGGAAACTAGCTAAGACTGAAGCTGATTTTGCTAGAGTTCATGACTGTGTAGGCTGCCTCTTACCCAACAAATAGCAGAGCACTATGATTCAAGTGACTGGATTAACCGGTTAAGACTACTTGTGTTGTTGTGACATGAAGGCTACATCTTTCTGCAGAGCGACTGTGGACAACATGTAAAATTGAAAGACAGGTGTATGGTACAGGAAGGGCAGTCCTTGGGTTCTTACATGCTTGTTTTCATTTGTAGGATGAATCTGAATGCACTTCTGATGAGGAAATCTTTATCTCACAAGATGAAATACAGTCCTTTATGGCAAACAACAAGTCTTTTTACAGCAATAGAGAACAATACCGACAGCATCTGAAGGAGAAATTTAATAAATACTGCCGCTTAAATGATCACAAGAGGCCCATTTGTAACGGTTGGTTGACAACGGCTGGAGCGAACTAAATACAATAAAATAGCTCTGTCTTTCATTGAAATTCTCAAGATGACTACTGCGCCTTCTCTTTCAAAAACTTAATTTAGTGACTTATGGCAAAATTTTATCTTAAATTAATGTGATTTTTTTTCCTTGTTTTTTGGGGGAGGCTGGTGGAGGTGATTTCATTAATTTTGTTCTTTCTTCAGGCTTGTATCTTTAGTTGAGTAGCTGTGCAAGCCTCTCTTATAATTTAAGCCATCTCTTTTCATTAAATGTTTCTCTTACTGTGAGACTTACAAAAAGCAAACTAGTGGCAAAGTAATGTTGTACCTATAATTCTGTACAGAATGACAATGAGCTGAATATAAGATTTTACAAAGTAGACATCCATTGGCAAAATGTTTTGGATGTAATATGTTAAAGCGCAATGTGCAAAATTTAAATAAAGAATATTTATTAATATGCATAGTAAAAGTTGGTGTACATGTTTCTACTTTAAACACTTATTTCCGGCAGTTTGAGTTCTTGCTGTTCAGTGCAGATGGACAGCTGTCACTTCAGTCTGTGTAGCTTCATGGAGGTAGTTGTAATTTGAGCAAATTTTCCTAGGACAAGGATTGTTATTTCTGTGGCACTCATGAAAACCAGTTAACTTGACTGTATGATTCTCCGCTGTCACGTGGTGTAGAGATCTTCAAGTTATTGCAAACAAGCTGGGTCCATAATAACCTGGCTGTGTCAGTGTGGCATTGTACCCAACCTAGTTGGCACTGCTGAGGTTGTGTACTGCACGCCAAGCGGTTACTGTGCTTCCCGGGTCTTAGATAGTATATCGCCATGGCATGGCGCTACACGGAGCTAGCTGAGGTGTCTCTAAACAGTGTTTTGCTGTGTAGACATGCTGTATAAATTTTGACGTTACTGCTTTGCTAAAGGTCAGCGTGCTTAGTGTGTGGTGGTACTGAACTTGTTAGCACAGAGCCTATAGCATTTTGGGGGGCTTTTTCATGAAGATAATTACTGATGCCAGTTAGTTAAGAAACTGCTGCACTTGTTTTCCTTATCCCCTGACAACGCAGAATCGGAATTTAATCCAAGAAAAAGCAGATTGTTTTCAACACACCTTGAGGTTTGCTTAATGGAATAATGAATTCTGTTCAGAGGACGGAGCACAGGTGCTCTTGCACAAACATGCTTTCGACCATATTGCGTTCTTAAGGACACGGTATCTTATGGCATAATGTGTTTGTAATAGGGTGATCTGACCAGTGGTGGAAATATGGTATGTGGGAGATTGAGAAAAAAGTAGTTCAGTAACTGATACTAAGTAGACAGACTGGAGATGGTGAGATGGTTGTGCACAGTAAGCATCCAGATTCGGCTGCCATAATCTAACTTCTGTGGCAGCTGCACTTTCTTCTAGCTGATTACTGTAAGGTGTTCTGTATTGGTATGTGCCTAGACAAGGAGGCTATTCATTGTGTGAGTGCAATTCAAAAAATGTTGGAATTTTAAAATGATGTAGGCAAATTGGAATTGAGATACGAATGTCTTCCTAATCTTAAAAAAAATAATAATAATAATAATAATTTTCATGTTTAAGGCAGATAATGCTCTGCTAATGCGCATCCTTGCTTTATTGTTTTATGGCTGTCTTACAAAATCAAATGTGGATAATATGTTCTTGTGAGTTCTAGCTTCATAATTTTTTGAAGTTAACTGGTAATACTCTTAGATATTAGTTAAGCATTATATTTGTTAACATACATTTAATGATTATTTCACTCGTACAAAACATGCAAGAAAACTATAAAAAGATGTGGATGCAATTTTTTTTTGATGTGATAATGCTTAGATTTTAGTGGCAACTGCCACTAGAAGAGGAAGATTCTGTTTTGTTTTTTGCTAGGTGGATTTGGAGCATAAGCAGAATTATAGAATATCATTCCTAATTCCATGTTCTCTGGACTGTAGTTCACTAGTCTTTCTGATCAGCGGAGAGACACAGGTTTGTTTTCTTGGCTTTGCTCTATGCTTTCAACACAAGGTAAAGTTGCACTGTGCTTGCAGATGCTTAGTATGCCTAGTGTTCTTAAAATGAATCCTGAGAATTAATTTATTTCAGAATAATAGAAAACTAGTCCTGTTTTTTTAACTGTGTGGTTCACAAAGTGAACTTCATGAAACTTCAGCTTCCTTTGAAGCAACATGTATTCTGTTGTCCAGCTTCAAAGAGAATGCTTTCTCAGCTGCTCTCAAACATTTGCTGTTACAAAAAGCTAATTTTAAAAATGGAAACCTCTTCCTTTTGAACTGTGAGGAAGGGGACCTTTACTGTGACAATTCTTTTTACTTAAATATCCAGTTTGTCAGCTATAGTTAAAACGGCTGACTTCAAAGTGCTGAACTGGCTGGCTGTGTACTGCTTACGCATACACGAAGGCTAGTTCAAATGGCTCGTTGTTCTTGTGGATTGCTCAAACGATCGCTTTTAAGCGGAGCATTAGTTGTTTTGTGCTTTTCCAAGAACTGGAGTGATAAGAAATGTAACTAATTTAGATCACTTTGTTTTGAATGCAGTGTTATCGCAGAACACTCAGCAATTTGGTACTTGCTGACACAGGCCAGAAGAGAGAACTGCATACCTGGGGCACTTCTATGCACGTGGCCAGCTCAGGTACTAACAGTTGCAGTAACAAATACCCCCGAGTTCCTGTATGTAGCCTTGCTTCTCCTCGAACGGTAATGTCCGCGCTATCGGTGCACGCTAAAGATTTCTTACAGCTATTATGGCCAAGGGGCCCTGCTTGTTGCAACAGCCCCAGCTCCTGAGTGTGGCTGCCTGCGTGGGGGCCTTGTGCTTGGTGCGGGCCCCAAGCCACCAGCCACCACAGGAAAGTCTCCTGCAACCGTTGCCCTTTTGGGCAAGATACACAAGTGTTAGTTTATTTTCTACAAAATGTAAAGAAGCCTGAATACCTGTGTTCTTTAAAAACTTCCAGTGACAGGCTGAATAGTCGGCTCTAGGGGATGTTACTTAGGAATTGGACTTTTACTAGTGTTCTCCTTTGTTTTGTGCAGGTTGAAAGTAGGTTTAAATTAAACCACCCAGCAGTGCATGGCAGGCAGAAAGGGAGGGAGGAGGAAACAAATGCAAAATGGTTTTCCCAGTGCACTCTTGCAGCAAGCAGCTGCCCTAGTGCAGATGAAACCTGTTTCTGCTCCCCATCCGAATGACCCCAGAGCCAAAGGGAGAGCTTCATTCCAGTTAAATTGGGCAACTCATTATCACAGCATGGTGAGGACGTGAGAAGCGTGCATGGGTTCAAAGAGTGACCAGACGTCTGTATCGGTGGAACACAGTCTGTCGAGGGCCATCAGATGCAAAGGTGCAGAGATGCTCTCTGGCCTGGGAAGTCCCCCAGCTGCATGTGACTGCAGTGTGTCGCTAGCTGCTTGCTCTGTTTTACACCCTTTTTCTAAACTTTTGCTACTAATCGCTACTAAAGACAGTAGGGAATTCAGTCTGTGCCAGTATGACTGCGTTGTAATTCTTAAATCCTGGGAGGTTCTTGTATTTGCTAGTGGGAGGTCAGGGTATCAGGACTGGGACCTCTACTGTAAGGAAAGTTGCACTCATCAGGAGAATCCAAATAAGATGCATTTGACAGAAATTCTCATTTCCAGATTCTAACAAAGCTGTTTCATGTGAATGCAAGTACGGCCCGTGTATCATGTTAGAGAGGTGTCCATGATTTTGCTCTGCATCTTGAGGAAGACTACATCTGTACCCAAACCTTGAAAGATCTATTCTTTTTTTCCCCCTGTTCCTTGTATCATTTTGTATGCAGCTGGTCTATATTATCCAAATGTGTGATTCAGGACTCGTTTTTAATTCCTTGTATTATCTGTGTCTTGTTGGTAACCTGAATGTTGCTTTGCCAGAAACAATGTACTCATATCTCAGATAAATTCAGAGATGCAGAGAGCTTTGCACTAATCGCCATGCTACTTGCACATGCTACTTGCAGTATTACATAGTCGCTAGATTACTGGTATGACTGTTCATGCTGCAGCCAGGAGCATTTTGATGACCATAATCCTTAGATCTGATAGATAACTTTACCAAAAACTGCAGTTGCTTCTTTCAGGGCCGGTCCACAGAAGTGTGCATTTATTGCCTGCAGTGGGGAATGACTTGTCTATTCACATTCATATTTTTAAAATTTACAGCTATCCATATGTCCATAATGCGAGGAACAGATATTTTCAATTTATGTCTAACTTGTAATTGAGACTTTTCCAGTATCTAAAGAGAATTGTCAAATCCCCAACTTTTCTTTCTTCTTTCATAAATCCAGGCTTCTGTCTCTTCAGTTTCTCTTAATCAGTTTCTTCCAAAGTTTCTGCAAATTATTAAGGGATGATCTCTATTCCTTGAGAGGGAGGATGACAATCCTTTTATAAAGCTCTTTTATCCTCTGTAAGAACTCTTGGATTTGATTTTACGAAACATGCTTTTTCCCACGAGAATTAACCAAGCTCCCCTATCTCTGTAGCTCTCTAAGACTCTGGCTCACTACTTGGTTGCGTGTGGGCTCTGTTCTTCAGGTTTAGATCCCGGCATCTGCGGCTGTGGCCACGGCCCAGGGCTGCGTTTCGCAGGGCCGAGATAGATGGCAACTTGGCACCAGTGCCTGGGAAGCGGCGTCTCTCTCGCACGCAGCATCAGCCGGGATGTGCTATCCCCGCTGTAACGCCAGCTCGCTGAAGGTGTGACTATGGATAAATACCATTAAACAAAGTTAAAAGAATCCCTCTCGGGTTTAGATTTGAGAGCCTGGAATGTATCTTTGGAGGCTTTGACCTCTGTATGAAATAATTAAGCAGCCTTCTCACAATGTCTATTAGCAAATGACTAATTTGATCAATGACATACAATCACAGTATTAACTCGTGTAATTACATGGTTTAAAAGAACAGAAGTTAATATGTCCAATTCCATGCTAAGGAATAATTACATTTGATTTAAAACAATCTCTGTTTATTACCTGAGCTGGCAGTGTTTTACCTTTAAAGGGAAAGTCATTTAAAAGCATTTCATCTTTTTGATTGTAGGCTATGAAAAATCCCTGTTTGACTTGCTTTCATTGTAGTCACACCTGGAATAAAAGTAATCTGCTAGTAGTTTTGTTACAGATTTGAAAATGGTCATAGGGCTTAGCTTTTTAATTGTGTACATTTTGGGAAAACATCCCAAACATGGCAAGCTTATGAAGTTTCAGCTTAGTGCTAGTGTTTAAACTTCCCAAACCTGTATTTAAAATGAACTCTGCTGCTGCACTTTATCACGCCTCCTTCGTTCCCCGGTGCCGGGCAGGGAGCAGCGCTTGTGATGCATCCTCGCGTTACCAGGATAGGATTTTTGTCCTGTCAAGTGAGGACCAAAAAGTGCCCTCGGCTCTGGCTGAGCAGCCTGGGGCTGGCACGAGCCTCTTGTGGAGGGTGAAAGGGGCCTAAAAAGATGGAAGATTTTTACTGCATTGCTGAAATTGTGGGAGGAAAAAGTCACTTGAGAGTTCACGCCAGTTACCTGCCTTACATCTCTCTCCTGAAGTATTTTGTCTGCTTTCTTCTCACTCTCTGTCTGAAAAGCGCTGAGAAAACTAATTGCTGATATCATCCAATTTTTGGAAGGTTTTCTTTCTGCTTCAAGCCTCGCTTTTTTTTCCAAATTCATCGCACAACCTCGCAGGGTTTCTGGGCTCTGTTTGTGGCAGCTGATGCTCTTCCCGTTCCCTCGTTGCACCTCCGTGGAGCGTAACCTCTCCCGCGCTGAGCGAGCGGCGCCTAGCACAGCCGTGCCAGAGCTCCCAGCAGCTCCAGGCCCCTCTTGGCTTTCGTTTCATTTTGGGAAATGATTACTGTTCCCCCCTTGCCTCGGCACCTCTGACCTGCAGCCTCCGGCAGGCTCCCTGGATCTCCCCTCGCGTGTGCCGTGGGAGCCGGCCGAGCCTTGGGGAGAGCTAATTATAGCTGCGCCTGGCTTGCCTTTTGACGGATATAAATCAGCATTTTAGCTTTAGACTTGCAGCCGCCAGGCTCGAGTTCGGTCCCCGTTTGAGAGGCGGCGGATGGGTGAAGCCTTCCGAGCGGCGAGAGGCTGCTCGGCGCTGGGCACCTCGCTGAGCCCTGGCAAGCTCAACACACGCCGGGGGCGGGGCTCGCCGGGGGCGGGGCAGGCGCCGCGGGGGGGCGTTGCCGGCGCCGCAGGGGGCGGGGCCGGCGGGGCGGGGGCGGGGCCGGCGCCGCAGGGGGCGGGGCGGGCGGCGCATTGTGCGCGGCGGCGGCGGCGGCGGCGGCGGGGCCGCGGCCATGGAGCGCTGGACCGGGCGCGTCGCGCTGGTCACCGGCGCCTCGGTGGGCATCGGCGCGGCCGTGGCGCGGGCGCTGGTGCAGCACGGCATGAAGGTGGTGGGCTGCGCCCGCAGCGTGGACAAGATCGAGGTACCGGGGCGGGGAGGGCGGCGGCGGGGGGAGCCGGGGCCGCGGGCGGAGCCGCCGCCGTCGGGGGTCGAGTCTCGGCAGCCCCCGGGGCTGGGGGCGCCCCGCGGCGGGGGCGGGAGCGGGGGGGGGGGAGGCCTCGTGCTGCCGCCGCGTGCCGCTCCCGGCGCCGCCATCACCCCGGGGGTCGCCGACCCCCCCCCTCCCCTTCCCCAAAACCGGGCACCCCCGGCCCGGCCCCTCGCGGTTAAAGGCTCCTTCGGCCCCGTTGCCGCGGCGCCTCGGGGGCCGCCTCGGCCTCCGCGCTGCGGCCCCGCTGCGGGCCGGGACCCCGCGGGGCGGGCGGCGGTGGCGGCCTGGCCGCGCCGTCGAGGCACCGCCGCTGCCTCCGGGCTTCGCGCCGGCGAAGGAGCCGCGCGGTTGGCGGGCGCGGCGGCGGCGGCAGCCGGGGCTGCTCCTGTCCCGAAAAGCCCTTTTTTCGCAGCGAAACGCGGCGGTTGCCGCAGGAGGCTTCCAGCACCCTCCGTCGGAGCGGCGGGAGCCTGCCCTGCCGCCGGCGCTCCCTCGAGCTCGTGTTTTCCCATTCCTGCGGAGCAGGGAAGGTTGTTTTGGAGTTGCCGGAGCGGCGGAATTAGTTTTTGTTTTCTGAGCTGCCCCTTATCGAGTTTAAAAATAGCATCCGCCTGCTCGGACTTACGCTGCGCTGCGGTTGTGAAGAGCTGGTCTTGGCTACGAAATGTTTGAAGGCTCTTTACACCCCGCTCGATGGGGGATTTAACGCGCTTTCTGTGCAAACGTTAGCATTCCGGAGGTATGGCACTCTTAAAACGAGATTTCGGTCCGTAACGTGTTTTTACCCCTACATCAAGCCTCTGAAGAGCTAAATCAAAAGCCGCACAATGTTGGCTTGAAAATAAAGAGATTTAAAAGATACAGGCTGTGTGGTGTCCCGTCTTGCATTTGGATGCCTTTGTAGGCTTCCTTCACAGCTGTAGGAGCTAAAGCTTATTTACTTTTCCAAAAAGAGCACTGGGATTTTCATGTTCTTGTATGATACCAGGAACTAAAAACCTGAAGAACAACAGCTCGTATTCCAACACCCCTGGTGAAATAACGGGGTTGGCACAGCCGCTGATGCGGTGTTGGTGGTACTTTGTGGGTCAGGAGGTCTCGGGGTTTTCTTCTTGAACGTGGAGGTACAAAAGCGACCTGTGAGGTGGGTGACTTTGTGCCACTTATTATTGCAACTTTATAAAGCATAAGAAGGTTGTTGAAAGGTTTTTTCATTTTGCTCATTTGCATCACATGAGAAGCTCAGGTCTTGGCGCATGTGGAGCTGGATGAGATCATAAGAGTGAGAAAGCTGAGTATCTGAGGGAGGAAAACAGTTGTAGTCAGCTTAAAACCATATTGTCGTCTTGCGTGGTGCCTGCTGAGCAACCGAGGGAAAGGAGGTCTTTACGGACATCCAGCGCTTTTATTTCCTTAGCGACACGGATACGGACTCGCTATATACAGTTGACCATACCAAGAATAAATCTTCCCAAAAAATCACAGAAAACAAGACTCTACATTGCTTGTATTGTGAAGAAGCGGGGCAAAAAAGAAGAAGCCTTCAGAAGAAACAAAACTTTTCTCATCCTTCATCACGAATCAGAAGGAAGCTGCCAGCAGAGGAGAGAGAACATCCCAGTGTAACTCTTGCGCGTCCTTTGGCGCTTACTTCTGATTCTGGGTTTCACGACATTTTCACGGCTGTGGCTTATGGAGAAAGGCCGTGTTCTCCAAAGGTTTTCCCACATGCGAGCGATAACGTTAATGCACTTCCTTAGCCTGGCAGTGTCTGGTAAAGGATGCTATTGTTTCCCGTTTCCCTCCAAAAAGGAAAGAAAAGCCATTTTCCCTCCCGCCCGGTTCCCAGGAGCCCATTAATAGCTTCCACTGAGCCCTGGCTTCCTGCCGGTCCACCCGCTCCCGGCGAGGGAGCCCGAAACGTGGCTGCGGTTTGCGGGGCCTGGCGGGCACGTTGGCGAGGCCGGGGCCGCCCGGGATCCGGCTGCCGGGCACGGTCGACGTTCCGGCCCTGGGAAGCGGCTGGCCGGCGGCACGGGCTCCGCTCGGGGTGGTCAGTGCCCTCGCTGCTCCAGCCTGGGGGAAGGCGTCCGTATCGCGGACGCGTATCGTGGGGGGAGGCGCCCGGGCCGCCTTGCACGGCCCCCGCTGCGCACGGGGCAGCGTGCGCTGGCACAGGACGAGCAGGGCGATTTAGCAGCTCGGCTGGTTTAACTGAGCTTTGCGCTTCTGCAATACAGTTTGATTTTTTTCCAGCTTGTTGTGCAGCACAAGTTGGTTGTCGTATGAAGATTTAGGGGAAACGTTTGAAGAGATCCTAAAGAAATTTGGTAATGAAAATCAACGGAACTTTTATTTTCCCTCTGTGCCACAGATGTTTTTTGAAAACCTTCCTTTCTCATGCTTTTCTCGCAGAAATACAATATAGATTTAAGGGGCAGTAGACTCTCTTAGAGGTTTTGCCTTTTTGTTTGTATCCGCGCAGAATGCAATGCGTGTTTGTACAGGTCATTCGTGTAGGTCATAAATGTCCTGAGCGGGGTGGACTATTCTGTATCTTCCAAGTCTTTTGTTACTGTAGTGTCTCAAAACCTTCTGTTAAGCCGTGGTTCCTTTCCCTGTGCTCTCTGAGCACCAGATCATGTTGGAATCACAGTCGTTTGTTTTGGTAGGTGTCTGGGCTGCGTTTTGCTCTGTTACTATTCTGGTTTGCTGTGCAATATGTTTCCTTAAAGTGGAGGAAAATCCAAGAGATGCTGCTTGCTCAGGGAAGGGAAAGTGGGGGAGCTGGAGGGGGTCCTAGGTCGCTCCGGGAACAGGTCCGGCACATGGGACCGGCTGCCCAGGGACACTTGCGTCG
Source organism: Apteryx mantelli (assembly GCF_036417845.1). NCBI lineage: Eukaryota > Metazoa > Chordata > Aves > Apterygiformes > Apterygidae > Apteryx > Apteryx mantelli. Next base: position 12,616,558 of record NC_089999.1, read on the forward strand.
GCACGGATGGGTTTTCTTGCCGAGTCCCCCGTGCCTTCGGAGCGGAGCTGTTTACCGCAGCTTTCCTCCAGGAGCTGCTGGGGAAAAAACAAAACAGATATTCAGGTTTCAGATTATTGAGCTCACGCTGGGACTTGGGACTTTGGACGCGGCTGTAAGAAGCCGTCCCGAAGCGCGGGGTTGGCTTTGCGTGCCGGGCAGGCGCCCGCGCCTCGGAGGGCGGCTCGCGCGTAAGGGCAGGGGGAAGCTGTGCCGATGCGCGAGGCCGGCCTCCCCGGCACGGCGCCGGAGCGAGAAACGCGGAGGAGCCGCGAGTCCGGGGTCGCCCGAGAGGCCGCGCGGGTGACGCCGAGGTGTGTCGCAGCGCTGGGTGCTGCAGGACGCGACGAATAATTAGCTATATACCGCTGTGAGTAACGGCGTGCAGAGGGGCGAACCCCAAATATACGCCAAGCCGCCTTGAAAAGGAAGGAGTGTAAATGGTGAAGTTTAAAAATGAAGCAGGAATGCTGTGCTCGCTCTCCAGCATAAAGCATACGTTTTCGTTAATGTTAGGCTCTAGAGTCAGCCACTTGCAGGTAAACTGCCTTGAACCACGCTCTACGGGTTTTTTTTATAACCTGCTGTAAACTGGTGACACAGAGTATGTTGTCCGGTGGGGAGTTTAACTCGGGCTATAAATACTATGCGAAGATTTCTTAATCTCTCGGAAAATCAGATAAGGGCTTGAGGCAAGATTACACAGGAATTGCAAAGTTGTGCTTTTGATGTTAAACCAGTGTCGTGAGTCCAGCGCTCTTTATTTGACTTTGAAATAAAAATGTCTGAATTTAAAAAAACCTGCAAAAGTCTGTTTTTTTTTTTTCTTCCAGCATCTCTGTCAAAAAGCAGCGCAAACAACTTTTGTTGAGTTCGGGCTCCAGTTGACTCCCATGGTATGGTGTTTCCTATCGTTTCGGAATCAGATTGGATTTTTTTTTGGTCACATCTTACGTGCAGGGCATGGTAGAAAGCCCGTTCTGGCAGCCAGTTTTCCCCTTTGTAATAATACTAGTTGTGACCGTTTAAAATACGGTATTGGCCCCCCCGCAGCCCTCGTTCACGAGCGTCGCTCCGTCGAGCCCGTTCCCCTACAACCGCCTTTTGTTCCCTGCTCGTTTCACCGCTCCTGTGAGCGAAGGCTGCTCGTGTGGGTTGTTCGGCAGTGACTTTTTTATATAATCAGACCGAGAGAAATAAAATATAAGTAAAATGGCTTTCTTTCACTCTTGTATGCCACAAGATAATTTGGCTTGAAAGCTGGTTTTAAATGAGAAGCTGCAAGGTACTATCAGCTGTCGCATACTTTCTGGCATATGGTCTTACGGAGTGTTTTCTGCTTGTCAGATATTTACATGTGTTTAAAGTCAGGAGTGAGCTTAAGCGCTTTAATGAATTAGCCAAGAGTTTTTAGCATTCTGCAAGACCGAGCGCTGGCGGAAGCTGGTCCCTGCTGGATGATCACCTTTACGGGGGGCTCTCACCGGTCGCTTGGGTCTCGAGCATGCAAGAAGGTTTGCTGCGATTTAACAGCTTACTATAGAGCTCGGCTGATGCGTGGTGACACGTTAAGCTGTGGTAACTCCATCCTGCGGACAAAACGCAGGGCATCGCTTTTGACGTCTCCGCGAGAAGGCTCGTAGCAGCTAGGTGACTTTCTTCTTCTTCCTGCCTTTTTCCAGAAATCCGCATTTAGCGGCTGCCGTCTCGCGGCAGCGCAGAACGGCGCGAGCGCGGCTGCAGGGTCGCTCTCCCCGTGCTGGCGGCTCGTGCGCGACTCCCGGCACGGGAATCGGGGGCATCTCGCCGGCTTCCCGCTGCGTGCCCTGGGGACCCGATGCCGCCCGTCGGAGCATGGGCACGGGGGAGACGCCGTCGCTGCAAGGAGAGGCTTGGCGGTGCCCGCGGCAGGGAAGCCGAGCCTCTCCTTGTGCCCTTGGGCAGCCTGCTGCTCCGGGGCCTCGTTTTCCAAGGGATCCCGGTCGGTGGGGTTTTACTGCCACGTTACAAAGAGTCTCCCGGCTTGGAAGGGTTTATTGTTAGCAGAGCGCGGAGGATGGGAGAGGGCCGGGTGCTGGGAAAGGTGCTTCCCGGCACCGTGCGCTGTTTGCAGGCAACATTCGAAGATGCACTGTTTTTCCTTCTGCTTCCTTTTGACTTTGAAGATCCCCCCGCGGTTGCAGGACGTGCTGCTGGCTAGGTGGGTCACGCCAGCCGAATTTTTACATTAAAATTTTGTTTCACATGTTTATTTTTATATGCATGGAGAACGGCAAAAGCGGTGGCAGGAGTTCTCTCGTCGGAGCCCTGGGTCGGCAGCCGCGTCGCATCTGCACCGCCACGTTCAGCTTTTTGGACGCGATTGCAGCGGGCGCGATAGGTTTCAAGCGCGTCCTCGCTGCGGGCAGGAGGGCTGGCGAGGACGCGGCGGCCCAGGCTGGCACGGCGCGGCTGGCCTTCCCCGGTCCCATCGGCGCCGAGCTCGGGAGCTGTTTGCGGAGCCACCTCTCCGGAGCTGCTTGGGCCGGATTCACTGCCGCTTTGGCAAGCGAAGATCTGCTCTGCTGTTTGTCCTCGGGGACCGGCCGGGCGATGGGAAGCATCACCTGAGCGACGGGAAGCGTGTCCTCCTCCCTCCTGGGGCAGAGCTCCTGCCGCTGCTCTCAGCTTTGCCAGAAATCCTTCAGCGGCTGCATCGCTCCTTCGATAACGTGCTGTGGGGTGGCCAGGGGCATTCGTCGCTTATTTTATTTTATTTTATTTTATTTTATTTATTTATTTTTTCTATATGCTGTTAATTCATCGCTGGGAAAAGGCTCCTTCAGAGTGTTGCGGGAAGTCAGCTGGCTCCTGCAGCCCTTTTCCTCTGCTAAAAGCAGCTGAAGTCGCGGGGCCGCGGCGTGGGGCCGGCGTGCGCAGAGCCGGGCGCCCTGGCTGCCCGCTCCCTGCTCTCCGCTCGGGTCCGCAGCGGCAGCTCCTTGGCTCTACCCAGGCCGAAGAGCGGAAACGGCCACCGCTCCCAGCCGGTTGGCAAACATCCCCCCAGGCAGCGGTAACTGGCCGCTCCAGCGCCAGCGCGGGATTTTGAAGGGATGCCCAGGCGAAAAGTCCAAGCCCTGCTCCTGCCTGGCCGCTCGCGCCCTGGGAAAGCGGGACGACGCAAGGCGGCTCAGGGGAGCGTGGGGAGGTGAGGCCTCCGTGAGCAATGGCCGCTTTCGGAGAGCCTTAATAATGGATATTGTGCTCTAAAAAAAAAAAATTTTCCATGTTGAGCAGAGAAGGGGAGATAGCTGTGCAGGAAGCAATAAAATATGGCTTAAATTACAAGGTTTAACCGATTAATTCTAATGCATTTGTGACAGTTATTGATCAAAGGTAACATTTATAACCAGGGACTGCATTGTCAAGGTTAGATCTTGCTTAAGAAATAGCCTTTGATAAGCTGAGCTATTGATTGCAGATCCTAGCAGTGCAATCTCTGCAGAGATTAGTGCTCTCTTCTTTAAGCAACGCTGCATCCGTGCGGGAGGGGGCAGGAATAACCGGGCCTTCCTCCCGGTAGCCGAGCATCCCCAATAGCCGTTTAACGCTTTGCAGAGTTCCCGCGGGCAAGACAGCGCAGCGCCCTGCTAATTAAAGGGTGGGTTGTCCCACAGTGCGCGAATGCGGCAATTAATGATGTTGCATGCAAACCACATCCAGCACAGGGAGGTAAAACTATTTTCTTGGTCCTTCTCGGATCTCCCTGCTGGTTTTCCCACCCCTTGGTTACCGCTGGGAGCGCGGCGGGGCGCCTGCACCCGAGGCAGCCTCAGGCTCGTCTCGGCGCGGGCTCGGAGGCTGCACCGTCACCAGCACTCGCGTTCCCAGCTGCCAGAGGGGCTCGGGAGCTGCGCGAAGCCCGTCCCGCTGCCCTGGCTCCCGTCTGCCGTGCTGGCACCTTGCCGATCTCCCTGGGGGCTTTGCAGACCTCATCCCCCCTAGCCGCTGGCGCTGGCCCCCCCCTGCTAGAGGCACGTGAGCCTCTCCGGGCCTCGAAGGTGCTTTTATCGCCGCTTGTCCCTGGGCAGATCCCTCCTGGATAAATGTGGAGGAGACCCTGGGATTGCTCTCCTGAGCAGGGACGGATGCTCCGCCGTCCTCGTGATTTTCCTCCTCCCTGAAGCTAATGAGGTTGGGGGCAGCTCCCGCGTCGCCTCCTGGCCGCGGCAGGCAGGATCCACTGGGGAACGCCGCTTGCGCTGGGCTGCGGTTTTATGTGCAAGCTCTGGTTGTTGGTGCACTGCTAAAAATAAACCATAACCGAACCTTTCCTAGGATTTTGGCGACGCGGGAAGGGGTGCTTGTCCTGCCTCTCTTCTCGCGTAGCTTGGGGCGGATCGGGTAACTGCTCTGTGCCTCGGTTTCCCCTCTGCAAGATGCGGAAAACGCCGCTCTGCGGAGGTGGGAGGGCCTTACTGGAGCAGTGTTCGGACACGGGGATTTTCGTGATCCTGGTTTCAGGCTTGTGGAGAGCGAGCTGGGGCAGGGAGTCCGGGTGCAGCTGGCCCCGCTCTGGCTGATTTCCTGCGGCCCGTTAATAGTTAAAGCTCTGCAGAAAGCACCAGGCTGTGCCGAAGCGGAGATTTAACCCCGGCTCCTGCCAGCATCCGTGTGAGACATAGTAATTTCCTTGCTGACAGTGCCATTCGTTTGCCTTGGTTGGTCCTGGATGGCTTTTAAGCCCAACCTTGGGATTTCGGGTAAAATGGGGTTCGGGTGGCTGCGGAAGCAGAGGACCCGCAGTTTTGCTCCTTCAGCCGGACTTTTATCTCTGTTAACGCTGATGCAAATCAGATGCGACTGCTGATGCTGCTGGCTTAACTCTGGGCTAGCGTCAGCGCAGCTGCAGCCAGCACGGGGCCCGCTGCGGCCGGTGTCACGTTGGCCCCCGTGCAGATGTTTAATCGCTGTGTGCGGCACTTGCAGCTGCATTTGCCGCTCAGCGATTGCGATTGCAATCTGTGCTGTAGCTGTGGCTTGCTGCAGAGCCTGCGCTGCTGCGTGCTGATGCCTTCATCTCGCTTGTCCCTGGGTCATAAATCTGGAGCGTATTAAAATTCGGGGCCTGTCATCTGAATTTTGCTACTGGGGAATATTAGGAGCCTGTGAACGAAGGCCTGCTCCTTTGCAAGCGTGTGCTAATCTTTCTTTTCAGGAGAGGATTCGTTCAGGATTATAAGGGCGCAGAACAGGAGCCGATGAGACGGAGATAAATGTGTGAGGGCTGCAGCTCCCTCCCTGCCCTCCCGGCAGAAACGTTTGCTGCAATGTGAACGACACTGGGGGCGAGTGTGGGAAAATATCCAGCTCTGTGTGTCTGGAAACTTTAAAGGGAGAAAAAAAAGGCCTGCAGTGTGGAGTGTTGAAAGGGGGAAAGGCTGATCTTACGATCCGACAGTGGGGACCTGCTGTTCTGGTGCAGCCCTTTCCATGATAGCGTTTGGGTGTTTTCCAGCCCGCCAGCAGACGGCCACGCTGGCAAGCCCGTTCTGTTGCAGCGAGCTGTAGGTTTGGGCCAAACTCGGGGGAAATTCGGCTGCCGCATTGTGCTTTTATCGCAGGGGAGCGATCGATGCTCGGATTTTCCTGGGCTGATCCGGGGTCGTCGTTACGTGTGTGCATCGAGGAGAGGGGCTGTACGACGCGTTCCGCTTCCTCGAAAGCGGCCGTGCGTCAGGTGGGCGCTCTTCCCCCGTGGTTCCTTTGCGTTTCCGTAGCCTCAGCGTTGGCTTGCAGCTGCTGTGCTTATAGAGCAGGGCCGTTTCGAGAGCAGCAGCCGATATACTGGCTACCTCTATAGGAGGTCTCGGTCTGCTCTGCCGTTATTCGGGGCTGTGCGCGCGATGCTGGCTGCAGAGGAGGGGACCGGCTGACCGCGGGTGCTGCCACCAAAGTACGAGGCTGCGGCATCTGACGTTCATGATGTCTGTCCTCTCTCTACATATTCTGAATATTTTATTTGGTGGAGACCCTAAGAATCTTGACGTGGAAGAGTGTTGTTAGATCATCTCTCAGGGATGTAAGCAATTAGCTCTTAATGGACATTTTCTAAGGCTCTTGTATACTGAGATGTCTCAAAAGATGCTATTTCTAGCACTTTCGTGGGAGAACAGCCCAGAGCACAGCACGTTTTGTTATGAAAACCTCGAGCAGGTTTCTGGTACGTTGCATCCCGATTTTCCCATTCTTTATTTTTTCCCAATGCCCCTCTATGCATCAGTGTGAACTGTGCAGTTAAATCCGTGTTATTCGGGGTGGGCATGCAGCGATGGTTCTCGCAGATCTCAGATGAAGCCCGAGATTTTCACGATATCACTGGGCGTCTCAGACCTTCCCTGTTGCCTGCTGTGAGATTAGGCAGAGTTTGGGGACGCCGCGGAGGGCACGGGCCGTTGTCCGGCCGGCCGGGGCTGACACCGGGGCCGTGCTCTGCCCGGGAGCCCGCGCGCGCGGCAGGGTGTGCGCAGGTCACCTTGGGAATTCGTGCTCGAACGGGCGGCGATCTGCACCGTGATGCGGGAATCCGCTCGGCTGCGTGCCGGTGCCGGCGCGCTGGAGCGACGCAGCCTTCCTCCCGGCTCAGGCGGGCGAGGTCTGCCCGGGAACGTGTGCCGTTGCAGTACGTTAGCTTCAGGGTTGATAAGGGCGTCGGGGTCCTTCGAGGAGAGAAAGCATCTACGTGCCCCCCGTGCGCAAATCTGCGTTGCGCGTTTTGGAGCTGGAGAGCGGGCAGGCGCATACGAGGCTTCTTTTTGGGGCAAGCACACCTCCGAACAGGCAAGAAATATTGCTCTAATGAGCTGTCACGACAGGAGCAGCGTATTTCCTCCTCCCCCACTCCAGCCCGTAGCAACGCGATCTGAGCAAGCATTGAAAGGAAAAGAACAAAAAAAAAGTGCCTTCAGCCTTGACGTAAGGAGCGACTGTTTGAATGACTTAAGGCAGCAGAGACATTCGGAGCAGTGTAAATGGAATGATGCAACTTGCATGTGCGAAACCAGAAATTTAAAATTAAGCGAACTAGAAGAAAATGGCTCGAATGTTTAACTGCTGAAAAGTACAGGCGGCAGGAGGGGGCTTGGAAAAAAAGCGGTGTGACCCTTCAGCAGTCAAGGCGGACAGTTGACAGCGCTCGGAAGACGTGCTTGCTCAACCAGACAGGGAGCCAAGCTTAAATTTCTGAGATAAAACCAGCCGGATGATTTCCCAGGCCGTGTTTGACCCACGGACACGAGGTGACGCTTGGTGGGAAGAGAGGGGGAACCGTTTCCTGTCCTTCCAGCAGGTTTTGATTCAGACCCTTAAAAATGGCTCTGCCTTGGGAAAACGGCGTGGGAACTCAGAGGGAGTGCGATGGCCAATGTGGCGTTAGCCGTTCGGCCAAACCCTCGGCGCTCTTGGCTGTCCGCACCTCTGCGGGGTCGGCGTTGGCCTTGGCAGTTGGAGCCAGCGTGGGGCTTGCAGGAGACACGGGGAGAAAAGCTCGGGAGTGTCCAGGAAACGTGAAGCCGTGTCGTCGCGAGCATCTCTGCGGCTGTGATTTCTCGCAGCGCCCAGGGGTTTGGCTTGCGCAGCGCGAGCCGTCCCCGGAGGCTGTTCCTGCAGGGGTTAAAACTTCCCGTGCAAAACGCGTGGCCGAAGCGGTGATGAAAGCAGTGGCAAACGCAAGCGCCTTTAGTGGCCGCTCAACAAATCCGGATAAAACATCTCGTGCGGTATTGCAAATAGGTAATTCCCCTCCTGGCTGCGCTCTGCAGCCCGGCAGTGACGGCGGTGACGGCTGCCTGGCCGGGGCCGTTACCCCCAAATGCCGCTTTCCACTTTCTGCTTCTCACTGCTGGAAGTTAATAGACAACGAATCAGTCCAAGAAATTCCCCATGTTTTTTCCCCTTCTCTTTCACAAAATGATATCCAGTTTTTCTGAATTATGTATTATATGAGTGCAGATTTTTTTTTTGTGCCACCAGTGAGTCTTTGGACAGTACATTTAGGATGTTGCAGGGTGAAAAATATATACAAGGGCTTTAATTTTGTCCACCTTTTGAACGCGCTTTCCTTTGCCAGTGCCAAGAGATGAGCATGACAGTTTTGGGGGCAATGTAATAAATTCAGTCTCCCTAATTAGACAGTCTGTACCTCAGATGTGCTTTGGGTAAACTATCCGAAAATAGTGCTAATCCTTCCTCTGCGCTAGGTGTTGGTGCTGGTGCCACCAACTGAATGCCGCGGGTGTTTGCTTTTCCATCTAAACCTTGCTTCCCAAGCTTTCCCCTGCATTACCCACCGCTCTTCCTTGCGTTTTGGAACAGAAGATGATCTGATCTGAGCAGCAGCGATTTGCAAACAATATGTAAAAGCATTGATTTAAAGCTTGAGGGTGTGAGAAAGAGTCGCTTTGCTGTTTTATTCATCTGAAAACTCTCTTCAGTCTCCTGTGGAGGCCCTGTCTGGGGGCCTGGAGCCAGACAAAAGAGGCTGGAAGAAATGGGAAGCAATAATCGCACGTGTTCGTGTGCAGGCAGAAAGCCCCAGGTGTCCGGGTACTTTAGGAAGGGGCTTCACGTCGTTATCTCCCTTTTACACGTGAGGAAACGGAGCTCTGAATTCTTGCCCACGGTCACCAAGCACGCTACAGAAATGGCCAGAATAAAATCTTCTCCAGTGCTTTATTCATTGTATTATCTCTTCTATTATGCTGTTGTGCTGATATTAAATCTTAATTAAAAGAAGCTTCAAAGTTGCCAATCAGTAAAATGAAACGACTTGTAAGGCTCCGGTTTTCTTTCACCGTTGATGCCATTTGTTAGGTTTTTTCTCCTTCATTACCTTCAGCTAGCAAAAATAATTGGGGTGGCTTCAGTTTCTTTCCAGTTGGTTTCTCAGTGCAGCCGTGTACTTAAGCACAAGCTAAATCAGTAGGATGCAAGTACCTGTGATGAATGGGAGGTCAGATTAAAAATTACCTAATGGTTTCTTCCGGCTTTAATCTCTTTGAACTAAATGTGTCTGAACTTAATAGGATAGTTTGCCAAATAAAGCCCTATGTGACTCTTCTTTTCTGTTTTTTCATCTCTTTAAGAGTCCCCTTAAATGTTTATATCAATTAGTTTTGTAAAACCCTTTTACCATGACTGAATCTAAATGCGTGGCGCTGTGCCCTTTACAAGTGTCTTGTGCATAAAGAGCATTAACCCTTTCTTGGGAGAACTGGCTTATTCTTAACGTGAGTAAAACATCCCATAAATGTGAGGCATCCTTGTAAGACCTTTAAAAACAGGCAACTAAATAACGTACAGTAAACATCACGACCAGGTATTCTTCTTTGTCTCTCTTATGTGTAGGCGTTTAGTTTTTGTCATCATCTTTTTGTTCATTCATTCATTCAACACTGCTGTAAATAGAGATAAATCGCAGTGATGTCAATGGGAAAATGGGTGTCTAAGCAAGAAGCACATCGCACCCTGTGTGTCTAGCATGTACTGTGATATTGGCTCGCTAAATCACACTAATAGTTTAGATGCCCTTTGTGGAAAGCTGGTCTCTCCTGGCTGTGACAAAACTTGCCCGGTGCTGCGTTTACGCTGGTTAGGGTACCAAAACTGCGAAGGTGAGGCGTTGCATCCATGGCAATGGGGGTTAAGTGTTTTCACATGTAGTGTAATTATTTCTTCTTTATGTTATATTCTCCTATACATACGAGTACGGCAGGCACCTGACTGTGCATTTCCGAGCATCCGGTGACACGGTGGGGTGCAGAGGTGCTCAGCTCGTGTCTCAGGTCTTCATCTCCAGCTGCCGGGCGTGCACTGGCCCTCAACTGGGTCTGCATCGCTTCATTTGCTCGCTCCCAGGTTGCCTGTGAAACCTGGAAGAACAGCTTTTCTCTTTCTCCTTCCCCCCGCTCGTGGGTGGTGTACTTAAAATGGATTGAGCGTTAATTGGGTGGTTTAACTGATGCTCTGGAAAAACATTGCAAGCTCCCTAATTCATGGAATTACTTTACGTAAGTCTTCTCCTGCAAACTTGCCCGCGGTTGCCGTGTCTTTGAAGAGCCCGTGATGCCTCTTTATTCTAGGGACGCGCGAGGCGCGCTGGGCTCAGCGTGGCTGTCGGCGGCGTTCGGCACTTCGTTTTCAAAGAGAATTTGTTAACGCAGGTGCAGCCTGAGAAATGGAAGGACCCACGTCGATTCCTGTTCGAGGCAGCGAGAAGCCAGAGGGGAAAAGAAGGAGCTGGGGAGATATTTGTGGGCAGATTTCTGCGGCCGGTTGCGAGAAGGCGCTTTCCTCTTGGGTTGTCTAACCCATGAGCTAACGAGATGTCCTGGGAAAACGGGATGGGCAGCTCCTGGCAGCCGGACCATCCCTTCCTTCGTCCGCTCCTGCGTTCCGGTTGCTGTGCCGTGGCCCGTGGTGTTTGGACCCCGTCTGCTCCGGGGAGGAGCGGTGCTGGGTACTGAGAGGTGCGAGACAGCTGAGCATGGAAACCGTGATATTAGACGTGGCGTTTTCCCTCCGGGCCATGAGCGCTCGTCCGGCCCTTCCCGTCGTGCCGCGGGGCCCTTGCTCCTTTGGGCCAGCCGCCCCGGCACGAGTCCTCTTCCAGGAGGTACGAGGGAGGTCTCGTACGCATGAATTCCTCATGCAGGCGTTTCCTGTCTTCTAAAATCACTGCCGTGATTTGGTTTGGTGGCGGTGGCGGTCTCCGTGCCCTGCCCAGCCCGGCACTAACGGCCCCTGCGGGAAGCTCTGTGCTGCACCGACGTGCCACAGGGCCGAGTTCGGGCAAGCCGTGTCCTGCCGGCGGCGGCCAGCTTTTCCTCTTGCAGCTCCGGACACACCGTGTCCGTCAGCCTCGAGGTGCTGCCGGTGCCCTGCCGTCGTCTTCTGCACGTGGGTACGTTAACATCGCGAGACGGCGCCCTGCTCCAGCTGCAACAAACGCCGGCACCGGCGGCGAAAATGGGAGACGCCACTGGGACGACGTGGCAGCCTGGCGATTGCGGGATGAGCCGGGACACCGGTCCCATTCCAGAAGCAAACTAAGACCCGACTCTTGTCCGTGGCCTGGCATACCAGGAGCAAAAATTGCTCGTGTCCGACACTTTTGCAGTAGTGCTTAACAATACGGAATGGGATGGATCCCTTTGTGCAGAGCTGGGGTTGGGGCAGCAAGATGGAGAGGGCTCTAAAGCCACCTTGATGCCAGGTTATGAAGAATGTGGGCACTTGCCTGTTATTTTACTTATTTATTTATTCTTCTCTCCTTTGTATCCTTTTAGAAGCAAGTAAGGCCCCATCCCCGGAGCGGTTTAACATCTTGCAGCAGCCCTTCGTACGGCTTTTAATTTCCTAAATGCTGCTCTTGCGTATTGTTCCCAAACTGTCTTCTCAAGTGTTTATTCTGATCTTTTAAAAAGCATTTATTTTTCAAAACCTTGCCAGTACACAGTCAACAAGGCCGCATATATAGCAAAGCGGAACCCCCCCCGGGAGGCTGCCGGGGAGGTGTAATTCGGTCCCAGGGGCGCCTTTGCTCTGCGCCGGGCAGCAGCGGCAGCAGCGCCGTTCCGCTCGGCCCGAGCGGGGCTCTCCGGAGAGCGCGACGCGGTTGGGATGCATCAATCTCCCGGCTGAGCTTGGCACGTCCGTCCCCTTCTCGCTCGCTTCTGGGAGGGCAATAATAATAATTCTTGTGCCGCTGCAATGCCTTCGTTGAAGCGGTACCCAGCACAGTACGGTGGTTTCTGGAGCAGACCTTTAGACTCGGGCTGGTTTCAGCTTGCGATCTGCGGGATCCCCGGAGACCTGTGGATCGCTGCTGAGAGCGGTGAAAGGCGAAGCGGAAAAGCTTAAAGTCTCTGTTCGGGGACTTGCAACACCTCTGCAGCGTTTTTAGATACTGAGAAAGGTTGAAAACGATTGACCCAACGGAGCCAGTTGTCCCAGAGCTATTAAAATGAAGGTGTTTGGGGACACCGAGGGGATCCGGAGATCCTGGCTGGTGTCTGTCCTCCTCCCAGCGAGAATGCCCAGCCCTGCTCTGGGCAAAACCTGGCTTTGAGAAAGGTGTCACCGAGAAGGGCCCCCCCCCCCCCAACAGGTCCCGAGTTTTATTGCACCCGCCGGAGCGTCACGTCGGTGAAGCGGCTGTAGGCGACGGCGCTGGAGGGGTTTGGTGGATGTTCGTAGCCGGGGTCCATCTCTGCAGGCGCCAGACGTCACATGGCTCCCGCCTCGCGCTGGAAGCTGTCCCTGTCTCTAGCGTGACGCATCGGAGCCGAGATGCTGTTTCTCCTTAGCGTCGGGGGGGGGGAAGGAAAGGGTCCGTCCTCCGGAGGATTTGGTGCGGCGGCTGCTGCATCGTTAACACGCTCGGCCGGCGGCGGCTCTCGGCCTTGCGTTTGCTTTATATCGTCGAGCTGGGTAGAAGATCTGGATGCCTGGGATAATTGTTGATGACGGCTAACGAGGAGCTGTCGGGCAGGCGATCGCCGTGTCCTTTATCCGCGCGGCAGTGGGGGGGACGCGCAGCCTGCACCGGCCGCCGCTGACCCCCTGCAGCTTGCGCCTGCGCTGGCGTTTATTAGTGCTTTGCCAACACCTGCTCACCCCAGCCTGTATTGCTTGGGGTCATGGACAAACACAGAACGTGTCCTTAAGTTTAAGAATTTAAAGACTGAAGCACTCACTCTCATATATATATAGATAGATAGATAGATAGATAGATTATCATTATTATATATTTTTAATTAGCCTTTGCAGTGATGCTTCCCCAGTGCCAGCCTTGCTGGCAGCCTGCCATGCTTTAGTAGCCCAGGGACGTGTTTTTAAGCGCGTGGCTGGTTGAGCCACCCCGGGCGGCGGGCTGGCGGGGCGCGAGCGCGGGAGCTGGCGGAGGTCCCCTTGGGGGTCCCCGGAGCGCGGCTGGTGCGCGGCGGTGGCTTCCCGGGGAGCTGGGCACGGCAGCATCTGGGTGGCAGGCTGGAAAGCTTCTCTTGCTCCAGTGACAAAAGGTAAAACTGGCCCTGGGGACGTTGGGGCTGATGTTACCGTTGCCCCGAGAGGTTTCCTTCCTCGCGTGCCCAGAGGGAGAGTCAACCAGCGAGGAGCTCGATCCCCTCTTGCATACGTGGGGACGAAGCCGTTGCTTGGAAGGGGCCGTGACTTACATTGCTTGGGGAGGCCACGCTCCCGCTGTAGAGGTGAATAACGGAGCGAGTGGCGCTTCTCTTGGAAGCGTTTGTGCTGAAAAATGAGCAAAGGCAGGTGTCTGTGGTTCCCAGAACGTGTTGCTGTTGCTTTATGAAGTTTTGCCTTTTAATGCAGGGGGGAGACAATGCTAAGAGGCAAGAAGATACTGCTAGCAAACGTCCCCCCGTCTGCATTTGGCTTTGCTCGTTTATAACTGTTTAGATCTGCGCTGACCACCCAGCACAAAGGTATTTAAGAGGGCTTGCTGCGAAAGAGGAAAAACTCTGCCCTGTTCGCTTTTCCTGTGTCGATGACGGTGGTCGAGCATGCTTCGGCAAGGAACAGCTTTGCCGCTTTACCCTGGGCAGTGAATCCTTCGTGAACCCTGAGCGACGGTTACGGCAGGGTCGCCTGAGCTTCCCCGCTCCTGGCAGTCGTCCTCCCGTCCCGTTTCGCTCGCACGCTGCTTTGAGCAAGACCCGCTCCCTGCCAGACCTGCCTTTTCTCCCTTTTCTCGGTGGTGGTGTTGGATGGCTCACCTCTGCCGTGACGGAAAACAAAAGCACCATTGATGCCTTTATCGCTCGGGAGGAGAAGGGCTCGAGCAGGACTGCATATTTCGTGCCTGCACCGAACGATGCGTTGGGTGGCTGGGGCTGGGTTGCTGGGGAAGGAGTTGCTCTCGGATGGCTGCGTTTCCCTGCGGCGGCCCAGCGCCGCGGAGGACTCTGCGGTGGCAGACGTGCTGCTGGGCTGCACCTTCCCCCCCCCCCCCCCCCCTCGCGCGCGGCAGCTTCGCGAGCGCCGGCGTCCTTCGGGAAGGCTCCCCAGGGGTGGTTGCCTTGCAGCCTAGATTAGCTAGGTTTGCAAAGCAAACGTAACTCGAGTCAGCAGCGCGGGACCCCAGGGCACGTCTGCTAACGTCACGCGCCTGGGTATGCCGAGACAACGGGCCTGGGCAGGCTCTCGGTGCGTTTTTCCCTGCAGACGTGGTGCAGCGCAGCTGGGGAATCTGCGTTCAGCACAGGCCAAGGGAGGGCTAGCGTCAAGCTTTGCGAGAGCGGCGGTCAGAGCGCTGAGCTCACTTTGCGTCCGGCTTTGCAGCCGCCGTTGGTGGTGGGGTGGTTCGTTCCCGTTGCTTCACCTTTTGGGCTTGAGAACGGCTGTCCCCGGCTGTGCTCTGATGGGGCCTGGCATGACCATCGGGCCTTGGCGGTGTTTGCAGTCCTTCGGTTTTGCTCTCCCCCAGATCTACAGCAGCAATGACTGCGAGCAGGAGTCATGAGAAGCACGGCCGGTCTCAGCGGTCTGTCCGTGAGGAGAGGATGCTGATGGCTGTCGTCTTCCTTCCTTTCTCTCTTCCCCAGAAATTGGCAGCCGAATGCCAGAGCGCCGGTTATCCTGGGACCCTCATCCCGTACAAGTGCGACCTCTCCAACGAAGAGGAGATCCTGTCGATGTTCTCCGCCATCAAGACCCTTCATCAGGGGGTTGACGTGTGCATCAACAACGCGGGGCTGGCTCGCCCGGAGCCCCTGCTCTCGGGGAAGACGGAGGGCTGGCGGACGATGATAGACGTGAGTAGCGCTGCTGGGACGGTGGGAACTGCGCTTGCGAAGGTCTCCGCGACGGCCGGGCTTTTTGCCGCCGGGTTCCCAGAATTACAGCTACCTGTGGGAATTGGTTCAAGGCGCTTGGGAAATGTTTTCCGCAATTTTCCTGCTTTGTTTTTTCATCAGTCTGAGTGGTGGAAATGCTCAGATCGGGGAGAGCCTTCCCATCGGCTTCCTGCTTGTCTGTACAGTAAAACGCGTAGGTTGCTGCGTTGCGGGGGTCTGCAGCATTTGGCTGCTTGATTTCTGTGCTTAGCCGGACTGCAGTTAAAGTGAGTCTGAGGGCTGAAACGTAAGGAACTCTTTGTCGGCAGAGAGGTTTTGCGCGTCCTGTGAGCTGCCGCTGCCGCGTAGCTGTGTGGGCTGGAGGAGCTCCGGACTCGTGGACCTGATGGAGAGCTGCTGCCGCACCTTGCCTGCTGCCCGGGGAGGGCTTCGGGCTGCCGGCGAGGCGTCGCGGTGTCCGCGGGAAGGCCAGCGTGGGTGCGCCAGAGCCCGTCTTTCTGCCGGCCCCGACGCTGCTGTGCTCGTCTGTTTTAATTTCACGTGAGCGGAGCTGAGGGCCTGCTTCCACCTGGCTCTGCGAGGCCCAGGTTTGTTGCCCCTCGGATGCGGGCTGAGAGTTTATCAGCTCTCCCCCGTCTTTCCCTTGGGAACTGAGCCGCCATCGCGCGCGCTGCTGAGCCACATGCCCTAGGGGACGAAAGCGTGTATTACTTTCGGTAGTGTTTTTCATTTCATTCAATGGCTTTCTAAAAGGTAAGGAGCCTCATTTTTTCTTAAATAAAATAGGAAATTAAATGCCAAGCACTGGCTTTTGTAGCTAATCCTGTTAAGTAGTTATAGCAGTGGGTTGTAAGATGGGCAGATTCTTTTTCGCTTAAGAAGCTGTAATGCTTTTTGTTTTTATAGCTTCATTTTCTGCCCGTAATCTGGTTAGAGCTGCACGTGGATGAGCGAATTTCACGTGCCGCACCAGGAGTGCGTGAACGGATCGCGCTGCTCGCCAGCGGCATTCCCACCCGTGGGGTCAGCCTGGATCTGGCGGCCCGCGGGGGTCTATCCGGCAGCCGTTTCGGAGGCCGGGTAAAGCGAAACGGGGAGGCGCAAGCGCGCTGAGGCCAGAGACTGCCGCTGCCAAGGGGAGAGCCGCCTCATCCGGGCTAATTAAGTACTTTTTAGCATTTCGGTGGCTCTGCTCGCTGTTGTGGCTGCAGCCAGGTCAAGCTCTGCTCGGCTCCGTCTGCCCACCCGCGCTTTTGCGGGTTGCCCGGCTTGGGTCACCGCACAGACGCGTCTCTCCCATCCCGGTTGCCACGGGGGCTTTAGGGAAAATCGAGCGGAGCGTTGCCGGCACAGAGCCGGCGTAAAGCAGAACGCTTCCCAGCGTCGTCGTCTCGCTGCGAGTCCGGCCCTGCGCGTCGCCTTGTCGTCTCCTTGTCGTTGCTGCGACCTCCCCGCGCGGAGATCCTGCTCTCCGAGCGCCCGGTGGCCGCTGAGCGGGAGCAGGGAAGGCTTCTTCCAAGGGCCTGTTGGAGGAAGGCGTTAGTGAGCAGCACCGTTTGCTCCGAGATGCAGCTGGGGTGTTTCCGTGTACTTAGGCGCTGCAAGACAGGGAAAATTTCTAAACAGCCATTGATCTATTGATTTAGAAGGCATTTAGGGCCTGAAATTAAAGGTGTTTTTTTCTTTCTGGTAAATTGATTTTTGTTTCCATGCATATTTTATGAGGTTTGAGGCTGTCTGTCGTCCTCCAGACTCCCCTCTCAGTATACCCGTTCCGTTCTTGCTGTACATCTACCAATCAAAGCAGTGTTATTATTTACTCATTAAAACACTTATTCCTCCTTTTTTTTATTATTTTTAATAAATATTTCAGATCCTTATCATCTGGTGTTTTTATTCCCAAGGGGGAATCTGTAGGTGTTTATTCTCGCTGGGCTGCTGCAGTCTCAGGTCCAGACTCGCATCTCTGTTGCTTTCTGACAGTGCTGAGCCCAGGGCCGCCAGCCAGCAAATCCCCGGCGTCTGCAGCCTGCGTGCAAGGCTGTGCTCGGCGTGTGGCTGGAGCAAAGTTCTCCAGCCATCCCCAGCTCGCACGGGAGTAGCCGGGGCCGGCGCTGGGTACACGCTGCCTTTGGGCTCCGCGATCTGAACAGCTCCTTCGCGTTTTACCTACTGACCTTTACAGCCAGGAATTTGAGCTGAACTCTCCGTTTGCACCGTTCCAGGTGCAAAGGGCTGCAGCACACATCCTCTCCCCGTTGTAGAGGGTAGCTGGGTTTGGTTCTTCTCGGCGTTATTCATTGGCCAGTGAGGCTTTTTGCACAGATGGTGTCTAAAAGCAAGAAGAATAGACGTGTTTTCTGTAACCTGAATTTTTATGCATACTTGGAATTTAGGATACTCATTGTGATGCCTTAGAAAAGCCTGATTCCGGGAAGTGAAATGCCTGGTACTTCCATGGAAAGGTTCCTTTGTTTTCCCAACCTGGCAAATAAAACTTACAAATTACTCAAAAATGTGACTTTTTCCTGTTGCACACGTACGCAGTCACAGACCTGCTGTGTTGTGCAACACGCTGTGCAAATGCAGAATGCAGATGTGTTGGCCATCCTTGCTAAGGGACCTTTGAACCTTTTGTTCTCAAAATAGAAACGAGTGCTGAAAAACATCTTGCATGGAGATTTGCAAGAATGACCTTTAGGTTGTTTCTAGCAGTGATGTCGCCCTAAGACTTGCTCATTTTCCAGGCAGGTTTTTAGGCTCCTAAGCGGCCTGAGTCGCGTTTTGAAACGGGATCGGGGTTCCAAAATCCTGCAGGCGCTATCAGGGAAAAGACTGTGAGTCGATCCCGGGTCTGCCGCCTTCCAGATGGTGGTTTTGTTGTGCCAGGCTGGCTTCTCGTACCAGCTCCGGGCTTGCTCACATGGCTCTTGATTAGTATCTTGCTCTGCCAGAAGTTGTCAAAACGTTGTCGCTCTACCCACGCACGCACGCACGCACGCACGCACGGAGGGAGGCATTGCTCAGCGTGAATCACAGCCTTGGAGCTGGGCCTCGGTTGCGGCTTTGGGCTGATGTTACCCTCTAGTGGCCTGCGGAGACGGCGTGGAGCCTGGGAGCGACTCTGCCCCAAAGACGCGGTTTCTCCTGGCTTCGGCTCTTCTTGAGGCAGGGAGCGAAGCAGGGGTGTTGCTGGCCGTGACGGCTCTTCGCGCTAACAGCGGCCAAGATCTGTATCTGCAAGGACCGGTTCCTCGCTTGGCTGTTATATCGGACTGGAGCAGGTTACTCCCGCTTTCCTTGACCTTGCTGCTGCGAAATCCCGAAGATTTGAAACGCCTCGCCTGGTCCGGGCTTTGCTGCAGCGCCGAGGTGGTTGCAACGTGCAGTTTCTGCTGCAATGCCTGCTGTCTTCCTGCCCTGCACAGCCGGGGTAGATCTTCAGCCTGGTGCTGGGGGGAATTTATATCCGTGGCCTTGGGCGCGATGGCTACGATGGCCGGCAGTGACTGCGCCAACCCGAGTGCGCTTGGACGGAGATGATGACTACACTCACTGTGTTGCCTGGGCACTCCGTGTTAACGTAAGATCAGATAAGCACGCTACTTATCTCTTGCTGAGACAAAACCCCATAGGCATGGCCTCCGGTGAAGAACAAGACCTAATGACTGAGACAAAAGCAGGGACTGGAACATCCCTCAGCTGACCCCACTCGTCCTTTGAGTGTGCTGCTCAGTGAGTGCATCTCTACAAGGCGGAAGGGGGTGGATTTTAATTTCTGCTCTCCAAACTAGTGTTCTTCCCCTGCGGCTGTGTGTCCTTTCGTTCTAGCAAGTTCTAGTTCGTCTGCCTCGTTCCTGTTTATAAGTTTCGCAGAGATGATCGCCAGCCCTCTCGTGTATCCTTACGTTTGCTGTCCGCATGGCCTTGTTCCCAGTGCTCCTCCCATATCTAGTTGCAACTGATTTCTGATTCATCAGAAATTTAGTTCTTGCCGGTTGTTTAGTCCACAGCAGTGTTTCTAGGCTCGTCTGGCCCGCTGATATCGTTAACAAAGTGACTTACCATTAGCTGTGACCTGCCAGCGTGACCTGCCTTGAAGTCGTCGTATCCTTTCTAGAGGGCTTTAGCAAATATTTTCTACCTTTCAGCCACTTTTTTAAAACTGAAACATTATCAGCCTGAGCAATTAACACTGCTGCTGAGATGGCTTGCAGATTACCAGGCTCATCAATCTCGCACGTACCTGTTGGTGCTGTGTACTGTCGTGTGCCAGCCAGGGGAATTTCCATACCTCGGTCTTCCTGGAGACTTTGACTCTTGTTTTATGGCCAGAAAACAGTCGGGGCATTTGCTCGTTAAAGCTGGCACGTTGCAGAGGTGATACGACTGAGCTTAACTGAACCACAGTGCTAGTCCAAAGAGTAAGAGCGTGGAGAGCTCTGGGTCCTGTGCTGAAGGACCAGATGTGTTGTCTTGTCCTTCCTTCCTTGGCTGATCCAGCCAGGGCTGAGCAAAACGTCAGCAGTCAGGGTGCCAGATTTGTGCCTTTTGTGTCTTCTGGGATTGCTTGCACTGGCCCTCTCCATGACGTGGTGTGAATTTGGCTTCGCTTGTCCATGGGAAGCTCTTTGCCAGCCATGTGGTTTGCAGCACCTCTGAGTGCCTGGCTCTCTGACAAGCAGTATCTGGGGGTTTCCTCATTAACCGTCTGACCTAATTACCTGCTGTTAGCGTCCCATCAGCTGCCCAAACCCCACTGTGCTCCGTGCTGTACAAAACAACAACTTTGTCTCCTGGGCAGAGTGCTGACCATGGTGGGGTAGATTTGTTCTCCCTTAACTTGGACTTGGCCCTCAGGCTTACCTGTAAAACAATTAAATCCATGTATTTCAGGCAGAGGCCATGGCCTGTCTCACAGAATTGGACCTCTGTGCCTCCCCTGCCCAAACCCCTCGTTATTGCAGCCCCGAGCTTGGTCACCGCGTAATGCAGTGCGTGTACGTGCATTTCCCTCTGTTGGCATTCACGGGAATTGCCGTGCGTCGGGTCCTGCGCTGCTGAGAACGGTTTTGCTCGGCAAGAGGCCTGGGGCTCTGTCCTGCTGCGTCCTGCCTCGCCTCGGTTTGCGTGGCATCCTCCCGCCCTGGTCAAACCATCGCTGCTGCGCGACGTTTGCGCTGGGGTCTGTAACCCGCATCCGCACCTCCGGGGGCACGGAGGGCAAATCAGAAGGTGCTGGGCAGAGCGCTGCTGGTCTTAGCCTCCTCTCTTCTCTTCCCTCAGGTCAACGTGATGGCTGTAAGCATCTGCACCCGAGAGGCCTATCAGTCCATGAAAGAGAGAAACATTGACGATGGGCATATTATTAACATTAACAGGTATGTGGGAGTGGTGCATGGAATAGCCACGTGGGCTCCCCCTCCGCCCCGAGAGGATTTCTGATGGGAGTTTTGACCTTTCAGAGTGGCTTGTGTGTCCAGAGAGGGGGTTTTCAAGGTTTGTGATGGTTCAGATTTTCAAAACTCTTTCTTTTCCTCTGCTGGTGCAAACACGACGAAGACCCAACCCAGGAGAAAAGCATAATGAAAAACATTTGCAATGGTTGAAGCTTGACATTTCTTGGCCAGCTCCAGAAAGCAGCTGCCTTGAGAGGAGCTGCTGCTGCTGCTGCTGCACCTCCCTGTTGCCGGTTCCCCGGCAGCTACGTGTGCTCTCCCTGGAGCTCAGCCCCGTCAGGACATCCCGTAACCCACGGAGGGGTGTGCGAGAGGGGAGTTCCTCATGCAGCCATTCGTCCTGGCATCCCTTTCTCTCTTTGTGTTCGTTATGGTGGCAATAATTAAACATTCTGAATATTTTGGTGGTTCTTCCCTAGGACTTCGCTTGCCTCCCTCCTCTCAGCACTTTCCTTTCTGCTCTCTCTCCTCAGCATGAACGGCCACAGCGTCGTGCCGCAGTCGGTGGTGCATTTTTACAGTGCCACCAAGTACGCAGTTACAGCGCTCACGGAGGGGCTGAGGCAAGAACTCAGAGAAGCGAAGACTCATATACGAGCTACAGTGAGTACTGCGGGATTTCCCTTCTCTGCTGCTTTCGCGGATGGTGGGAAGCTTTACTGGGCAGAGGTTTTCCTTTGGAAAATGGTCAAGGCGGCAGCAATCGGCTGTGTCAGAGAATAAACGTTTTGGGGTGCACAAAGTGGGAGTCCTGTTCCGGGGAGCGAGGGGGACTCTTGGCAGCAGAGGAAGCAGTCGGCTGGGGCAGTTTGCTCTCATGCAGACCTTGCATCTCAGAAGTGACTCGTCCAGCATTTAATCGGTATTGTGAGCTTTTCTGTCATTTTCTCCACCTATCCATCCCTTTGTGGCATGAAGAGGAAAGTACAGCCATCCGTGGTTGTCCAGAGATACCCTCACAGCAATCACTAAGGCAGTATCTGCTCTCTTAAACTATTCCCCTAGGAGAAAGGGTGAGGGGAGAGGAACAACAGTAAAAGGGGTGGTCTGCTGGCTTTTGCAGTGCTAAGAATTTTTCTCTTCTTTTTTTTAATTGTTTTCCGGAAGGGGAATTACAAATCCTATTAGGATGTGCTCTGCTCTTTTCCAGTGCATATCTCCAGGACTGGTGGAAACAGGATTTGCTTTTAAACTTCATGATAATGACCCAGAGAGAGCTGCTGCCACCTATGAGAGCATTCGGGTAGGACGTGGAGGAATGGAAGCGGAGGGAAATGGCTCTGATCATAGTCAAACGATCTCTCTCCTGGTTAATCGTGCAAGGAGCCAGTTCTGCAGAGTGCTGAGTGCTTTCTAGAATATAGTCAGCATCCTCGGAAAGTCTCAGCACTTCAGCAGACCTGGACCCATAGGCTCAAACCTCAGATTTTGCGCTGATATTTACACATTGTGTAGATCTGTAATCAGAAGCAGTTTCCCACTCCCTATATCTTTCCTTATATCTAGATCTTCCTGTAAATAAATCAGTCAGCTTTGACACTTTGCAGGCTGTGGCTTCTTCTTTACTGAAGGGAGGACATACCAGGCAGGCATATCTACACAAGGGTGGTCGAGAGGAACTCTGAGAGCATGTTGCCTTGCAGGTGGCTAGTGTGGGACTTCCCGTGCTTCCCTGCTACCATCTGATAAGGATGGCAATGCTTGACCTGATGGAATGACTGTGCTGGTAGTTTCCCAGCACGCCTAGCCAGGCTGGGAGCCAGAACAGCTCTGTTGCTGTTCCCATCCTCACGGTGCCCCCTGTTCTCTGCCAAACGGCTGCTCCCCTGCACATCCTCTTAGCCTGATCCTGAAAGACACCTGGAAAGTCTCTTCTGAATTATTTGATTTAATTGTGGTCTTCTACGCTGAGAAATAACCGAAAGCATTTCCTAGCCATATCCTGGAGGGGTGATTTCTGACTTCCAGAAAGCCCCAACGCTCTTTCACAGAGAGGGTGCTGGATTTAGCGAATGGCAGGAGGAGACATGAGTTTTGTTCTCTGCTCTTCCCTTGCTGCTTTCCACTGTGCCTCTGTCTTCCTTCTTTTGTCCGGTCTAATGTATACTGCAGGCTCTTGAAGAGGGGTACCATCTCCATCTCTGTTTCTGCTGCCCAGCACCGGGGGATCTTAGTTTCAGCAGGCACCTCAAAGCGTTTTGTAATAATATTAACAGCCAATGCAGAAATATCATCACCAGACACCACCTTTGTTAAATTTTTAATGGGTTATTTTTTTCCTGCTCACTTGCATCTGTTCTTGAAATGCCCCAGTGAGACTGTCGAAACTTGTTATTGATGGTTAGGAAAGGAGTGATCTTGTGGTTAATATTTCCCGAGGTGGCCTTTGACTGAGACAATCTCTGTCCTATCTTTCCAGTGTCTCAAAGCTGAAGATATGGCTAATGCTGTCATATACGTCCTCAGTGCCCCACCTCATGTACAGGTAAGCTGCGGTTGGCGTGGTGGACTCTGTGGGTAGCTGAAGGAGGAACGGGTAGCTGCTGCTCTGATGTTTGCTAATCAGCGTTGCAGCCGCCGTATCAGCTGTGTGCTTAGCAGGGCCAGGGCTGGGGATCAGCAGTGGTCACGTCTGCTTAAACTTCCCTTAACGGCAGCTTTGGGACAGGGTTGCTCGGGCTGCTCGCGGTCTGCGTATCCAGCAAAGGCTGCTCTGACCGCAGAGGAGGACTGTGCGCAGTGGGGGGAACGGGAGGGACGTGGGCACGTTTTGCCCTTTTGGATGGTGCTGTCTGAAACTTGTTGACTTTCTTGCAGCTGGGTCAGGTTCTGCCACTTGCCACATAAAGTGTTGGGCCCGATCCTGCCAAGCGCTGTGCACCTCCCCTGGGACAGTGCGAGCTGCTCGCGCTCCCAGAGGGACTTCCCTCCTGTGACACAGCAAATAAGTGACCGACTTTGCTGAGCTGGAACCAGGAGGAGGCAGCAACAGTCTCAAAGTTTAGGATAAGGGCTGGGGCCTCACATGAAAGTCCCTGTTGCAAAAGCAGACTTTGGCCATGAAAAATTTAGCAACTCCTTCACGTGAGCTCTGCTCCTTCGGAGCAGGACAAAGCTGTCTTGACATTTGATCAGTCCATTGCCTCTGGTGTCCTGGCCTTCTTGCCTTGAAAGAAGGATGATGAAAAATCCTGCAATGGGCCAATATGGAGAAATATGCTCACAGGCAATGCTTCTGCTTGACCCTCTATGAACAGGAGCAAACTTAAGCCTTGAACCATGTGAACTTATTACCAATGTCATCTTGCACTCTGTTCTTTCTCCGCGCATACTCGTGCTTTTATCCCTTCTGCTAAAGGCAAAACAGTCCCATTTACCTGCTTTTCTGTCTAATGGCTCAGTTTAAGGGGCTCATTTCTAGTCACAGGAGCTCTCTTTGTGTGCAGCTCGCTACCGTAGTGGTGCAGCATGTAAGTACTTGGTGTAGGATTTAAAATGTACTTCAGCGCTCCAGTAAAATCATACATTGGTCTCTTCTAGATTGGAGATATTCAGATGAGGCCCACGGAGCAGATATCATAGCAAACGAAGAGGAACGTGAGCAGCACCGTGTATCCACTCCACTTCGAACCCTCTGACAATTTAGGGTTTTGTCGGCTGGCTAGCAACGTTTTAATTGAGTACCAAGGATCATGTTTGAAGAATTATTATTTCTCTCCCTCTCTCTGAGCTGGTGCTGAGCCAGTTAAAAAAAAATAGTAGTGGGTATCTTTCTCACCCACTCCTTTCTGGAATTGCTTAAGAGTAAAATGTATTTGAAAATAATGCAGGGAACTGGGTTTATGAAAGATTGTTGTCTCCAGGCTGGTTTATTCTTCCTTTTGCTTTCTTTTTGAGGTTTGTTTGATCTTACTTGCTGATGCTGTGGTTGGACGCAGGTGAAGTGGCACAAGCTGTTTGCCAGCTTCAGTGTGCTTATGTTTTGAGGTTTTTAGTGGATGTCATACGTGAATCCATCTAATTTGGGGGTTTCTTGCCATCAGTTCAATGCTTATTTGGTAATTATGCACATGGTATTTTTTACTTCTCTCATACCCCACTGTTCTAAAACAGGTATACACACTCCCCCCACCCACCAAACTCTCCCTTCCCATTCACATGAATAGTGCCTGCCAAGTTTGAGGAAGTATAAATGTGTGCGCTTGCTATTTCTGTTTCTTTCTAGGTAGGTAGGTAGGTAGTTGGAGGAGTGAGTACCTGTATTTCTGCAGGTTAGAGAATGATCATCTAAGTGGCATAGTTGCAGTACGAGTGAGTTGTTCGGTATTTTTAATAAAAATTGTGTGCTGTCTTGTAATCACCTCTATCCTTGGTATCATGTCCCAGCACTCTTGATGTTTTTGTATGTTTGATATTTGCATGCATTGACACTTTTTGGAAATAATGATCAGTCTTAGAAAGATGTACGGTGCTGTTTAAATGCTGGTGCTGGTGACTAAGGAGTTGGAAATATTGAAAGTTTGCTTCTATGAGAGAGAAAAACTCGGAGAGAGACAGAGAGAGAGAGAGAGAGAGTGAAAGAGAGAGTGAGTGAAATGAACCATGCCGAAGCTCTCCAGAATGAACAGATGTTAGTAGGGGCATTTGCCTACAAAGCAGCGGGTGAAAGGTCTGGTTCAGATCTCCTACTAGTCTTGCGCTGTTGCAGCCCCATTGATTTGCTCTGGATTTACTCTAACTTGACGGAGAAGAGAATCAGCCCCATAGCTGATACAGGCAAAGCTGAGAGACCATTTGAGCTGTTGTGTTTGGACTCCTACAGCGTGGCAAATGATGCATCTGCGTGTAGTCCAACTTGATATGGAGCTGTGGAGCTGTTAATGTACACCTTGCCTTAAGATTGCAGACTCGCTCCTGCTGTGCTATGAATTTCCTGTAGCGTTTCTGAAGGTGGACCTGTTGTTTTAGGTGGAGCAGTTATGGTCAATTGATCTGAGTGGAAGACGAGGAGCCAGAGAAACCTGATTTTGATCATTCTGCTTACACTAGCGTAGCTTTATGGGAGTCCATCTGTGGTACACCACCATAAGGGAGAGCAAAATCAGGCCACTATGTCATGAGTTTCAACTCCCTATATAGCCTTGGGCAAGTCACTTTACCTCTCTGCCTCAGTTTCCCCATCTGTAAAATGGGGATAATAATACTTACCTACCTCACAGGGGTGTTGTGAGGACTCACAAGCTGTTTGTAAAGCACTTTGACTATGAAAAGCGCTATGTAAGTGCTGAGTGTTGTTATGAAGTATTATTATTAATTAAATCTTGTGATACATGGAATTCCTTGTGCCAAAGGTGAGCAACTGTAGAAGGATACAAGGAGAAAGCTGGTAAAACATTCCTTGATAATGGTAAAACAAAACCAGTTTGCCCCTCCCTTTTTTTTTCTTTATAAATACATGCTCATGATGTTTTCTGTCTGTTCTTTGTCTCTCAGCCAGTTCCTACCGGCAAGTACACACAGCCTTGTCTCTGGATTTGGCCTTTTAATTCACCATGAGTGAAATTCCTGCCCTGTGGCTAAGTCTGTCACTGCTCTAATGCACTGCCCTCCTCCACCTGGCTGAGGCAGTGGCTTTGTGTGGGTTCTTTGCACAGGGCTGGGTTTCACCCATGTCCCACAAGGAGCGGCCAGCCTAGGTCTGCACGCAGCCAGCCATCCTCGCCCCAGCGGAGAGCGCCTGGAAAAGCTCGTTGGTCTCGATGCCACCGTAGTGCTCAGCTTGGAGGCACTTGGCTGGGGAAGGTCCAAGCACAGCTGTTTTTGCATGTGCTTTTATAGCTCCCCTGTGTTGTTCAGCTAGGCTGGATATGAAAACACCCTGTGTTTTTTGTTTTTTTCCCCCAGGGTTTCTTTTGCACGAGCTTGTCACTGGAATTTAGCAGGCGCACTGTGCTCTGTGTGTGCGCTGTCTTTTTAAAAGAAGGTGCCAGAGAAGGTGGCTGAACTAGGAGTTGAAGGCCAAAAAAATGTTGAGAAATTAGGGAATTCCGAGCAGGAAAAAGAATGAGCAAAGGTGTGGGAAGCACAGGTGAAACACTGGAATTGGTGGCCATAACTGTGTGCAAAGTTAAGCAGATGTTGAAATGCATGGCTGAGGCGGGACCCAATTTTATCTTTCTGCTCTGTAGAAGGAGGCTTTAGAGAGAATTGCTTAAGACGTAAGGCCTTGAAACGAGGCCAATCAGGGTAGTCACTCCCTGCAAATACAACCTGGCTGATGTGCAACCCTGCCAGATTTTTCCCCAACAACATTTGTAACCTTTGCAAGTCTATAAAATAACCTGTTGTCCTTGAAATGATAGCCAATATATTTTTCCATCTCAAATGTGTTTTTTTTTTAGGGAATAATTCCTGCTGCCAGTTAACTCCCTGCCTCTGGCTGCTTTCCCACGCAAAGTGTGGCCCGCGGAGGGGCTTGGCACGCTTGCTTGGCAGCTCTGCCTCTCACGTAAGCTGCCAGCACTTTGAGCCATCTTCCTGGGATGAGACAGGATTGGCAACATACTCTGAGGCATTAAAAAACCCCAAACAGGAGGGCGAACTGTGTAATTTATCAATAGGTTTCTAATTGTTAACTGTTAAATAAAAGAATAAAAAGAGAGGCATGCTGTAGTTCTTTTCTTGCAAATAGTTTTTGTGTTGAAACCTAACACCCTTTTTACCGTTTACAGCTAAACCTTTCTTTTGTGACGAGTTTAAACAGAAATATGCGATTTTGGTTCATTGTGGGGGAAAAAAACCTTAATTGCTTTCTAGAGCAGAACAGCACCCAGTGGTCTCACGGATAACCTGCGTAGGTTGGACTCGCTGTCCACGCTTGAAGGGAGCAGCACCCCACAGGGGTTCACTGACGTCCCCAGGCAGGCCACCGGGCAAGGCTGGGTTCGGCTAAACTGCGCAGGGGCGAGACAGTGTTGCTGCACCGACTTGGGTATTGGACTCCCTCAGTCTCCTGTGCTTGCCTTGAAGCAAGCCGGATTTTTGTTGTTAATTGAAGGCATTTTATGTCCCAGTCGGCTTTCAGCTTGTCCACGTGCAGCTGCACATTCCTGAATGCAGGTTTGCTGCCATTAAAGTACAAGGTTTTGGTGAATGAGTAATGAATAGCTGAATTGGCTGACAAATGTTGTTACTGGATTTGGAGCAGATGTTTTGGATATCTTGTAAACAGGTAGAAAGCATTTGTAGAATTAAAAGCACGCTATTTCCTACTCTTGTGCTTTACTTCTGTCCTATTAGGTAATAAATATCATCAGTTATCTTAAATTTACACCTCCAGGAATCACGTTGTCTGCCAGATCTCAGGTGGTTGATCTCAGCTCTCATTTTGTGGGGGGGGGACCCCAACATTTGAATCCCTGTGGATGTGCAGAAAGAGGTGAGAAAATGACACAAGCACAGTTCAAACTCCGGAAGGCTGCAGAAAAAAATGCAATTTTGTTTTAGATCTCAGAATCTGCAAAACAATTCCACTGTATTTTTGAGGCCTGACCTAACTTGTCAATGCAGTACAAAAAAGGACTGAAACACTTTTGCTTCTCTGTAAAACTCTTTACTTTAGAAGACTGTCCTGTGTGGAAGAATTGCCCTGGCAGTTTATCCCTCACGGCCCACGAAGGGGCAGGTCTGTGTGAGGAAAATGTGCAGGAAGATGCGCAGAATAAACCCCAGGAAGCCCAAAAGCTTCACTCTGGAGGGATCTCACGCCGCTTGCCATAGAAGACCAGATTCCCTGTTTGCCTGCCCCTTCTCTAGCCTTTTATGAAAGCAAAAGATAGATATAAAATGCCATGTAATTAGAAGAGCAGAATTTTGCGCTTCAATGCCCTGGTGTAAAGTTACAGGTTAACAGCGAGTCAGGCCCCCGCGAAAGCACTCCGGGCTCATCGAATGCACGCGGAGCCGGTTTCTATCTGCTATGTTAAGAAAAGCATGTTGCAATTATAGTGTCCGGGGCGTAAACAGGCCAGGTCTTTGCCGCCAGAATGCGTCTTTCCAGCTGCTCAGCTGTGATTCGGACAGTTCCGTTGTCCGTGGGATTTGCAGCCTGCCTGAGCGCACAGCGCCTCATGGAGCGGGGACAGGCAGGAATCGTGACTCTCGGGGCGACAGGAGTTCAAGCGACACTTGCGTTTGAATATTTAGAAGATAGGGGATATATCTACGAATTCCCAAGGTGGAGACTTGCTCTGTGCTGCCCCAGCAAAGAGGGAGGCGGCGGTGGCCGGGGCACCAGCTCGGGGAAGCGGGTGATGGGGATTTGGGGTTTGTTTTCCCCTGTTGGTGCAGGGAGAGCGGCGGCGGTAGCTGCTGTGGGGCCAGGTGCTGCCACTGGGGCCCGGCCGCCCCCGCAGCGAGGAGACCCCCCCTCAACTGCGCTGTGGCTGCGGCCGGCCCTGGGCGTCCTCACATGGGCATCGTCGTCCCCCCCCCCCGGTGCACCCTGCACACGCGTGCGCCCGCGCCGGGGCTGCATTGCGGCCCTCAGCATCGACATGAAAGGCGTCGCGGGTCGGGGTAAGGCCCCCCTGGGCCTGGTGTCACCCCTGGGCCTGGTGTCCCCCCCTCCCCCCAGGCCTAGTGTCACCCCCTGGGCCTGGTGTCACCCCCTGGGCCTGGTGCCCCCCCCCTCCCCCCAGGCCTAGTGTCACCCCCCTGGGCCTGGTGTCACCCCCCCTCCGCCAGGCCTAGTGTCACCCCCTGGGCCTGGTGTCACCCCCTGGGCCTGGTGTCCCCCCCCCTCCCCCCAGGCCTAGTGTCACCCTCCTGGGCCTGGTGTCACCCCCCCTCCCCCAGGCCTAGTGTCACCCCCTGGGCCTGGTGTCACCCCCTGGGCCTGGTGCCCCCCCCCCTCCACCCAGGCCTAGTGTCACCCCCCCGGGCCTGGTGTGCCCCCCTAGGCCTAGTTCCACCCATCCCGGCCTGATTCTCCCCCCCGGTTGGGCCTGGTGTCACCTCTAGGCCTGGTTCCCCCCCCCAAGCTCCCTCCCGGCGGCGGCCGCAGCGGCGCCGTGGCCCCTCCCGGCCGCCAGGGGGCGCCGCAGCGCATGCGCGGGCTCGGGGCGGGCGCGGCGGCTCCTCTCGCTGGCGCGGCCACGTGCCCACCCGGAAGCGGCGCGCGGGCAGAGCGGGAGGCGGCGGCGGTGCCGGTGGCGGGCGGCCGCCATGGCGCGGGCCGCGTGCGGGCTGTGGCGGGCCGCGCGGCTCCCCTCCGCCCCCGGCCCTTCCCCCTGGGCGCCGCGGGGCTTCGCCTCGCGGGAGAAGCCGCCCCCGGGCCTTGCCCCGCCGCAGCGCGGCCCGAGCGGGAGCGGCCGGGAGCCGCGCGGCGGGCGAGAGGGCGGCGCCTCCGCGGCGAGGCCGAGGCCGAGGCGGGAGCTGCCGCCGCCGCTGCCACCGCGGGCGAGAGGCTCCGAGATCCTGTTCGGGGTCGCGCCCTGCACCCTGGCGCTCGCCGGGGCCCGGCGGGCCTTCTTCGGGCTCTTCCTCAAGGAGAGCCGCGGCCCGCCGCTGCCCGCCGCCCGCGAGTTCGCCCTGCAGGCGGCGGCGCGCGGCGTCCCGGTGCACCGCGTGCGCAGGCGGGAGCTGGACGCGCTCTGCGGGGGGCAGGTCCACCAGGGCGTCTGCCTGGAGGTCACCCCTCTCCGCTGCAGGAGCGTGGAGGAGGCCGCGGAGCCCGGCGCGGGGGGCGAGCACGGGCCGAGCCGCCAGGTGATCTGGCTGGTGCTGGAGCGGATCCAGGACCCCATGAACCTGGGGGCTCTGCTGCGCTCCGCGTACTTCCTTGGGGTGGACAGAGTGGTGACGAGCCAGAGGAACAGGTACCGGCTCGGCGGCCTGCTCCCGCTGCGCCAGGCCTTCTCACCCTGCTTTTCCTCCTGGCTCCCGAGGGAGTTTCTAGCCTGCCCTGCATGACAGCTTCTTTGGAGGCCTTTCCAAGGCTGAGCTTGGGAGTTGGGTTTGGCCGCTTACTGCTTTGCCTTGCGCCCTGCAGGGAGGCCGAGGGACGTGGCGTTTCATGCTGGTAGGAAACCAGGCCCTGTGTACATAACAGAGGCTGGAGAAGCAGAGACAGAAGGGTTTATTTTGCTTTTTCTACCTTTTTGTATTGGGGTTGTCCAGCTGCGCACAAAACTGCTGCAACCTGTTTCCTGGGTTAATTTCCCTCCCATTCTCCATAGGAAAGTGGACCCGTATAGTGAGTGAGACCATCTGCAGACTAGTCAGAAATGGGTTACATAGGGAAGAGAAGTAAATAGAGAAATAAAAATTCTCCTTGATTTCCTTTTTTGCCCTCTTATGAACTTTTTCCTTTCTTTTTCCCTGCAGCTGCCCCTTGACTCCAACAGTGAGCAAAGCTAGCTCTGGAGCTATGGAGGTCTTTGATGTCTACAGCACAGATAATCTCCAGAGTTTTTTGAAGGTAGAGCCATCCACGGTTTTGTTTTGTTTTCTTTTCAGTAGTATTTTAGTGCAACCCCATATATGGGAAATCTCAAATATTGCTTGTGTTGAACGGAGAGGAGGTACAGAAAGAGGACTCTCGTATTTCCAGTGCTTCTGTACTTCTGCTCTGCATTCCTGTTTGTTACCGGTTGTCTGTGCTGTAGGACCACCTCTGACGCACATGCGCCCCCAGTCCGGTCCTGCCAGGTTAGATGGGGTCTGTGTTTCAGGCCCTTTTCTGGAGGGTGGAGGGAGTAAGATAATGCTGTGTCTGTCTTCTGCGTTCAGACCACGAGCTCGATAAGACGGGGCCTGTCTCCCTTTCTGTCCGTGGGGACTGGAGCTGGCACCGCTGCCTGTGGTGGCCTTGCGGCGGAGGCAGCGTCCCGGGGCCTGGGCACACGATGGCAGCATTGGGCAGCGTTTGGAGCGGGGGAGAAAAGAGAAGCCAGGGCTGGGTCTGAACCGCTGGGAATCATTTCGCCCTGTAGCTGTGCTCTGAGATGAGGTAGGGCCCCGTGCAGAGTGTTCCTGCAGAGGGGAGAACGCAAATGGAAGCACAGGCTTTAAACTGCAACAAACCCAGGGAATTTGCTTTGTATTGGCAGGACGTGTCCGTCCCCTGTTGTAGCAGCATGTGCCCAACTCCTTGTGGAGGTCCCTTGCACCCTGGCCGGGCTGGGAACCGGCTGAATGCTACCCCTGCGCACCAGCACAGGGCGGAGGGACTGGGCGAGCGTTGGTGCGTGGCCGGAGGGGAGCAGGGAGTTGTGGCTGAGCCTCAGGCTCGCAGGGAAAAACAGGAAAACCTGTGTCTGGCTGTGCAATAGGTCTGTGGCAGCCGGAGTTCTGGATGATGGTGAAATGAAAAGCATATAAAATGTATTGATATTTAATTGAAATAGCTGGAAGAATCACTTTGTTACTGTAAAGCTTGAATTATTAACATTTTGAGCCATTGCAGCAGTTCATTTAATTGGACCCAGATTCGCTGGCCTAACCCTTGGCATTGCCTGGCTGGTGTAAATTTGATGTAATGTAATGTAAAAAGTGCCAGTTTCACAGGAAATGAAGCTGGCAAGAAGCAGCAGCTCTTTTTATTGTTAAAGTGGATATCAAAGACAAATAATTAAGGCTCTTATTACTAGGGTGAGGGAGGGAAAGCTGGTTCTCTTGTTATGTGAGGGGCTGAGAGTGTTGAGTGACCTGCTTTTTGTGCGAGCTGATTTGTTGGCATCCAAGTTTGAAAATGTGCGCTTGTGTTTGTAAATGTGACTGTGGGCTTCTGCTGGCTGAGCCTGCACTTGAAAAATTCCACTGCATTGCTCTGTGGATTAGCCTTATGTTAATGTAACATTACTTTTTTGGTACGCTTTCCTGGTAAAAACCCTCCTAGAGTTGTTATACTAGCGAAAAAAGGCTTTTCAATTGCTGTTTTTTTGCTTGCTGACCTGGAATAGACATCAGAAGTAAAATCACCTTTTATTTATTTATTTATTTTTCCTTCTTAAAGCAAGGTTTGAGTCCTGGTACTGGGCAGATTTGGGGGGTACAAATTCAGGGGATGTTAATAAACAGATATAAAAGCTAGTTAGCCTAACCGAAAATCTAAAAAAAAAAAAATGTGTGTTTACATACATGTCTTTTTTTTTTTTTTAAGCTTGAAAAGTTGGAATTGTTTTTAACATTTGTCTCCCTTTCTGTTTCTTTGCAAGGCTAAAACTGCAGAAGGCTGGGAAGTCTTAGGAACAGTCAGCAGGACTGAGGCTGCAGAAAATGTTCCTGTCATTGATTGCTTGGAGTTTCAGTGGAATAAACCCGTTATTTTAGTAATAGGTATTTCAATTTACAGAGCTTTGGGCTTGGTGGAAGCGTGTGTATGAGTGAATGATCAGGATCGTGGTTTGTCTCCAAAGCTAGTTGCAGGTCTGCTACATACTGCTTGGGTGTCATCACACTTTAGTCTGAAAAAGAAAAGCTCAGTCAGAAGTACTAGAGAGAACTGGCTGCAAATAAAGTGGGGAACCAGAAAAGGTGGGGAGTCTGGGAGCTTTCCAGCAGAAGTTGCAGGAACAAACCAGCTCATATAGATAACTAGGGAGTTTAATAACTGCAAAGGGACTAGATGGCGGTTTTCAGGGGCAGGGCAGGGTCAGTCCAGCCGCAGCGCACTGTTTTGCATCATGTGCTGCACCGCCTTTTGTCACATCCTAGAGCCCTGAACCTGGATTTTTGGTATTGGCGAACCACAAACCCGAGTGGGAGGTCGAGGAGATACACGTTTGCTCTTGCTCTGCTGAGGCTGTGCCATGTCTTTGCTCTGTTTTGATTCGTCTTAAAAGCAGGAATATCTCTCTGTGCTCAGATCTGTAACGAGAAGGCTGAGGTGTTTTTGGGGACGGTATGAGCACACAGCTGGGCTTTGTGGCACAGAGACCACCCCTGAGACCAGCCAGTGGCCGGGTTTTATTCCTGGGAAGACTCGGGAGCTTTGGCTGCTGCCATACCACCAGGAAGGGCAGGTTTAACCTCCTCCCTGCCAGACGTGTGTGCTGTTTGTGCGATGGGTGCCTCTTGCTGTGGTCCTGAACACCTAAGCTCTGCGAATCCTCCAAGGCCTTCTGCTTCTCCTCTGTCTTTATGTAGAGGAAACTTGCAAAGACTGCTATCTTTTGTAGGCAGAGTTTTGGGTTGTGCAGCCTCCTGGAAGGTGAGGAGAAGGGGAGTGATGGCCTTGTGATAGCTAGAGAAAGCAATTCACTCATGAGCACTGCTTGTGGCCTTGTGTGGCTGCGTTGTAGCCCCCCACTCTGTCACTTGGCACATGAGCTGATTCAAGCTTTTATCCTTGGAAGTAGTGTCATTTTGGCAGTGAGCCATAGAGGGGCTGTAATCCTGCTCTGTGCTGCTATTTTCTTGGCTCAGAAGACATTCCTTTAATTAAAATGTTTATTGGACTCCTAGAAATACTGACAAGACAGTGCAGCAAATCTGGCATCTCTACAAGATGCGTGGAGCTATGTTATAAAGGGAATAGGGAGGCTGGTAGCGCTGCTGATGGACCACAAAGAAATGCATCCCAGAAATGATGACAACACCAAGAGAAAGGAAGGGGGTGAAAGTGGCAGTAGTGTCGTTACCTTGAATTATGAGAGATTTCTCCAGGAAAAAGTCCAAATATCCTTTTGTCAAGGGAGATTGGAGGCTGATTGGTAGATGCATGAGGAGAGCTCCCAGACCTTGCAGCAGTAATGATTTCAACTCTCTGCTGAGCACTAACTCTTCACTGAAAGGAAAATTGAACATTATAGTCATCTGATGCTGGGGCTGTTTGAAGAAACATCCTAGATCTGAGTATGTAGCCTACCTGCAGCCACAAACGGAGAGAAGCAGAGATAAATTAGCATGGTAGTGAGCTTCTTAGCACTGCACAGATTGTCTTGTAAGTTAAGCATTTGTAGACTTGAATTCACCTTCCTGGCATTCTCACTGGCTTGGCAAAGAGAATGATTTGGACAGTCCAGCTTAATGTTGTCTGTACGGGAGTCGTTGCCTGAGGTGACAGGCAGGCTGGCTGCCCTTACGGCTGGAAGCTTTGTGTGAAGAGGAACAGATTGGGAGCACTTAGATGTCCTCGCAAGAAGAGTTTCTGGGTAATTCGCTCTTCTTATGCATTCAGGCTTTGGCTGGGGCTTTGAGGCTGTTCATGGAAGTGATAGTTTTATCTAGATGCTCATTTTGCAGATTTTTCCAGTCAAAACTGCTGCTTCTGCCTGGATTTGAACATCCTGTACTGAAAACTGCAGTTGTTACACTGATATTAATTGAAAATGGGACAGGAAACCTCCTGTGCTATTATTTTAGCCAAATTCTAGCTCTGGACTCAGAGGCTTTCATGCAAAGTGTCTGGTAAGGTTTCTTGGAGGAGGTGGAGGAGTCGGAGCCTGGATCTGATCCAATATGGCAAGTCTCTTAGTGAAGGTGGAGGACGGTGCATGTCATTACAAGCCCCTTTGAACTGCCAGGCCAAATCCTGGGTAGTGCTGTAGTAAGAGAAGGGGAGTAAGCATTACTAAATAAGTAAGTGTGACTGCATTTCAGGTGCAGTGTCAGTGAGAGAAAAAACTATGAGACTGAAGTCAAAGAAGTATCAAATGTTTTTGTTCACCAGTATAAACTAGGGTTTTATCCGATTCAGTCAACACTCCCTCCCACGTGTCACTCTGCAGGTCTTTTTGCCCTGAATTTATGGGTCCTAATTATTTTAAGCAGCCAGAGCCATAAAAAGCTTTATAAAAGCTGGAAGCAAAATTGCTGCCTTTATTAGGAATCGTAAGACCCTTATCAGGGAGAGAAGAGGGTTGCTCCAGGAGCTGTTGCACCACTGGTGATAGCTGCTGTCCCAGTTGGAGAATCCCATAGGAGTGTGGTTTTGAGAGGCTCAGGAGACAAATATTGCTGTAAGTTGTAAAACTTCCCTGTATTAAATCAGGAAAAAGTAGGATAAGACTTTTTTTTTTTTCTTGGCGCCTCCCTGGAGAGCCACAGTCTAGCAACGAAGAGGCCGGCCGGTCCGTGGGAGGCCTGGCTTCGACTCTGTGTCACCCCAGACTTCCTGTGTGACCTTGGATAACTCACCCTGGCCTGTTCTGCACTGCTGGTTTAAACTGGTAGGAAAATAATGGTTGGGATGGAATTTTGTTTTTTGAAGGTTCATTTACCCCAGCCAATGGGTGCTTTTGCCCATATAGCTATCTCCGCATGGGAAGGCGCTGCAAAATGCGTTACCCAAAGCATTCTTTTGCTTGCACAAAATGCATCTTTCCAATCAGATGAGGCCAGCAAAGCCTTTTGCTGGGCCTCAGCTTCCAGTCTATGAAATGTTAATAACAGCACTTCCTTTACATTGTGGTGATGGAGGGGTCTGGACAGATAAATGCATAGCTATGGGGGCGTGGGTCCTGCTAGGAAAGTGTTATAAGTAGATATCAGTGAAAGAATTCTGTGGCAACTCAGGCAACCAAAGACCTCATTTGCCTTGTGGAGGTGCAAGTCTGCAGTGGCACAGAAAGTGCCTAAAGCACCCGTGTATGCTGTTACGCTTCGGGTAAGTTTCTAAATTTAGGTGGACTGAGCAAGGCCTCGGGGACAGCATTGGTCACAAAGACAGAAAGCCCTGGTGGGCAGCGTATGCCCCAGCAGTGTCGTACCAGAACCGGTCTGGGATTCGGCAGGGACCGGGATAGGATACGGCTGTCAAAGAGGACCGTTCGGCTCCCCGGATGCTGAGTCTGTTTTGTTAGAGGGTGAGCACATCTTTCAAACGAGCCAGGTATTCTTGCAGCCGTGTAGCTGTGTCTGTAGCTCTAAATAATGAATGTGGAAGAAATCTTTGGGGAGCTGAGCGGCTTGGGAGGTCTGTGGGCTTCTGCATTTTCCCATGTCTGTGCATAGGATTGTTTAAAGCCTCTCCTTTTCCATTTCCCTTTGTGACAGTGTGAGTCAAACAACTACTAATGACCTGGGATAGATTTCAACTCTGTTTCACCAGTGTATCAGCCCAAACATATCAGGGCTGTTGGATGGTTTAACAACTAATCAATTGAAGCCTCTGGTTAGACTGTCTGCATTCACAAGTTGCACCCAGCTGGTGGTACTGTGTGCTGACTGTGCGTCACTATCGATAGGGATGTAGGATCTGCTGGACCAGATCAGGCCTCCGGCCTGTTGTCTGCCTCCTCCCTGTAAAGCAGCCAGTGTCCATGGGCAGCCATACACTGGGATGGGGGGTCCTGGCCCGAGGGATCCTCGCACTCGGGCTGCAAGGCTTTGCACTTTACGCTCTGTGCGTGGGTGTGTTGCACAGGTATTCCTCAGAAACACTTCAGATGGATACCTGGAGAACAGATCCAGGGTAGTTGGAATGGGCTGGGAAGGGAAAGCAGGTAAGGTGCTGGCCTCTTTGGCTGGTCTTGACTCTCATGCTCTGTGGGGGTTAGTGGGGTTCCTTGTGAGCTTGTGCAGGAGCAGGATGTAGTTGTGACTGAGTATTAGCAGGAACCGTGTTGGGGAAGGTGGAAAAGGGATGTAATGGCTGCTGTGAGCTGACCTGAGTGTTGTCTTTGTTCTGCAGGTAGTGAAGGTGATGGACTTTCCCTAGAGACACAGCGCTTGTGCCATCGGATGCTAGTTGTACCCCCTGGAAGAGCACTTTGCCCAGGGATTGAATCGCTGAACGTCTCTGTTGCTACTGGTAAAAACAGTTCAATGTGCAAACATTCCACAGTCCAAATTTCTGTATTTAAAAATCAAACATCCAGGCCCTCAGAATGATTTTCTTGCAGCTGAAAAAGTCCCCCACCTTTCCTACAGGTATTCTCCTGCACTCCATCTGCAGCCAAAAAGTGAAGCCCGGTGATTGATGTTATCCTGGCAGGTGGTGGAAACTGTTCAGCCCAGACCTTTTGACCAGGGAAGCTGCTCAGTGTTACATGACTACGCTCAGCTGGAATAGATATGGAAGTACTCCTTCCAGGGTCTTCTCTGTTGCTGCAAGCTATAGGGAGAGACCCACTGAACTGAGCTCCGTCTTGGCTGACGAACTGCACCGCCCAAGCCCTGGCTCAGCACTGAATTCAGACCATCTGCACGCCGCTAGGTAAAACCTCTCGGAGGAAAGGTTGTAAGGAATTGTGGCAAAGCTAGACTTTGAAAGCAGCCAGCCAAACCCTCCATTTTTTTGCAATAAAATATCCAGTGATGGCTGCAAGCCTTGTGTTTGTCGCACAGGAGACTGTGTACATGGTCAGGCTGCGGACAGGATTTTGGGCTGTAGTTTTGAGATGATGTTTGGCTGGTGCTGCCTCTGAAAGCAGCTGTGCCCCATCCCCCACCTCCTGCTGCCTCTAGCTGCCCTGTGCCTGAGCCCTCTGCCCTTCTAGCAACCGAGGGGGCCGAGCCGGCTGAGGGGCTGATGCGGCTGAAAACTAACCCAGAGCGGGAGGGAAATCCTCCAAGCCAGGTGAGTTCCCTGTGTGATTGCACAGGTGGCTCTGGTTCTTGTGTGAACCAGGTGGGATTTGGGACTCCTCAGTAGTGATTTCTTTGCAGCGAGGCAGTTCCTCTGTTACATGTTGCTGCTCGAGAGTCTGGAAATACACTGTGTTGTATTTGATTGTAAAATAGGTCTGCAGCCCTGCCAAAGGATGGACACAACCCGTCAGAGCAGAGCTGGCATGGGGAAAAATGCAGTCCGCTGAAATAAAGCCCTGTAAAGATTTGTTGTAGACGTGAATCAATCCTTTGTGTCATATATAAACCCAGAGTGCAATTAGTGAAACAAGACATTGCACTTGCTGCAGGTGAGAAGGGGAGTGAGTAGCTTGTTATTCTCATCCCAGAAAGTTTCCTTTCCCAGGTGGGCCTGATTCTGTAGGAGTCTGAGCCACCCCAGCACCATCGTCCCCCTTGATGGCATGGGGGGTTCAGGGAGTGGTGAGGGCTGCTTCATTTGCAAATATCCTGGTTGAAAACCAGGCTGGCTAAATTACTGAGAACCAAATGAATGTTATCACTTAGCACCTTAATTATTTTATTTAGCTACTGTGGCCCTTTGCATAGGATTCCTCATTAACACTTAATTTACAGTGCCCTTTAGGGATAATTTCAAACAATTCAGCTTAGTCTCCCCCCTCCTCCCTTTCCAAATGAACTAGTAAATCACTCAGAGTGACTAATTAGGACTTTCCTTTGAGCTAAATGAAGTCTGTAAACTGGTCGGTGGATGCGGAGGTTTTTCAGATGTGTTGCTCCGAGGGCCCGGCGGGCCTGCCGAGGGCTGTGGGCTGGCGCTCGCTGCAGAAACGGCGCCAGAGCTTGTTCCGCCAGCACTTTTTGTGGCTGGGCCTGCAGCTCTGTGGCTGCAGCGTGTCCGTGTGTCTTCCCGCATCCCGGCGCGGGAACAGGGGGGCTGTCGCGCAGCCGAGTGGGGGACGGGGTGACGCCTGGCCCCGCAGCGGCCGTCGGGCTGTGAGTTGCCGCATGGTGGCCGCAGTTCCCTTCCCTGGCTGGAGACCTTGGCACGGGCGGCTGGGGAGGTGTCTGGGGACCTCGGCTCCCCCCGTGCCGGTGTAGCCCAGGGAAGGACCTGGGGTCTTCCAGGAGCTCTGCGCAGATGTGCAAGAATAAATAGCGCTCTCCTGGCTTTCATGTGGGGTCCTGGGCAACTTCTTACTGGTTTCACTTTTCCAAGGTGTTGAGCGCTCGCGACTGTGGCCTGTGGATGAAAAGGGTGCTGGATGCTGCAGCAGCTATCCCGAGCTGCGTTTTCCCCTTCAGCCTCTAATGTGGCAAAAGTGGCCTGTACAGGGCGATGCCCTTCTGGCTGGCGCGTAGCATTTACATTTTATGGGATGGATGAGTCTTTTTGAACCTTGCAGTAGAAAATGCAAGGGTGCTTGAGGCGAGCTCTTCCTCCCAGCAGCTGCTCGGGAAGCCTCGAGTGCCCCCAGTAGAGGGTGCCCGAGGTTTAGATTTGCTCATTTTCTGGAGGAAAAATTCAGAGGATTTGCAGCTGAGTTCTTCCTTTTGAACAGTAGGGATGAGAATAAGACCATTTCTTTATTTCTGACTTATAGGTAAGTATATATATATTTTTTTTTCTGAATTCATAAGAACTGCAATTTCTCCCTTTCAACTCCCCCCCCCCTTTTTTTTTTAATTTGTGCAGTACGTTAGTAAGAGGAGGCACTTCATTAAGTTTGCTCCTGTGCCGGCCGGCCGAGGAGGAAGGCACGCGCCCTCAGGCTGCGATTAGCCATGCCAGCTTGCGCCAGCTAATGAGGAGGAAGGTGAGTAACGACGTAGCCGCTATTTATCCAAAGTCTCCCCAAAAGCTGTGAACACTTGGTGCCTGGGCGGCCGTGCCGGGAGGGATGAGCATGCGGGGGCTCTCGGGGACGGCAGCCACCCCTCTCCGCTTCGTACCCGGCCGGGTCTCTCTTCTGGTGGCCCAAGCATGGCAGTGGCGTGGTGCTGTTATAAGGGGGCTAAATGTGCGGGGCAAGAGCCGAGGTGGGAGGCAGCAAGGGGAGCACGAGGCGAGGATTTGGCACCACGGCGGCAACCCTTAGCACGAGCAAAGCGGGGGGAAGTTGTCCCTACGGCAGAGGAAGAGAGTTGGGAGAGACGCAGGTGGAGAGGGAGGGGGGGCAGCAACGTCCCGCGCGTCTCCCTGAACTCTGCCTAGTATTTATTCCTCTGCGTGCGATTTCCAGTGGCTCCTCTGGGCTCGCTTTGGACACGCCGAGCAGCGCGCTTTCCAGCGTGCTTCCCGAGCTTTGCCAGCCCTCGTAGCCGCTAACTCCGGCAGTCGGCTGCCGGGCAGCTCAGCAGCCGTGGCGGCAGGGAGGCCCCCCTGTGTTTTCCCATATGGATGCTGTATCCATAGAGCGCCTTGATTTGGCGCGAGTGCCGGACGAGGCCTGGGAGCCGCGGGAGATTTGCGTTTGGAGAGGCAGT
Organism: Apteryx mantelli; assembly: GCF_036417845.1. Classification (NCBI taxonomy): domain Eukaryota; kingdom Metazoa; phylum Chordata; class Aves; order Apterygiformes; family Apterygidae; genus Apteryx; species Apteryx mantelli. Next base: position 12,656,933 of record NC_089999.1, read on the forward strand.
GGTGCTTCCGGCTTGTTTTTGCCAAGCCGCTGTGGGGCCATGGTGGGAAAGCCCTTCCCCTTCTGCATCCGCTTCTCCTTCTGCATCCGCTTCTCCTTCTGCATCCGCTTCTCCTTCTGCATCCGCTTCTCCTGCATCTTCAGCCCGATCCTGCTCGGCGCTGAGCGCCCCGGGGCCTTCTGCTGCCCCGGGGACCTTTGCAGAATTGCACCTTCCGAGAGGGAGCTTTGCGCTGCGCGGTTTGCCCCCGATCTAATAAACGCGATCCATTAATTGGATCATTGCCTGCTTCTCCAGTTAATTTCCTGGATATTTTTAAATGCTAGAATGTAGTTTTTATAGTCTTTCATTATTTTTAGCCTTAAGCCTGACTATAATCGTCCCTGTAATGTAACTGTAAAAAACTCCCTGCTTTATATCATAAAGGAGGACATTAATTGTCATTTTTGTGTGTACATCAGCAAGATCAAAACGTGCTTCCTGGTTACTTCTGTTTGTGCATACGGCCTCTTTGATATTTAGATGCGAGTAAACTGTGTGTGTAAAATTTGAAATTCAGTTCTACCCTCCCTGCTGCTTCTCGCGGATTCCTTTCAGAAGCGTATTTACCAAATTGATTTTAAAGTTTAGTAATTGCCCTTCCAAAATGATTTCTCAGTAATCAAAGTGTCTCTAAGCGCAGTGACAAAATATTTGTCCTTGTTAGCTGGGAAGAGGCGCGGTGTGCCTCTGCCTCTTTAGCCCCCGACGAGGGCCAACGCCAATCTTTTCATCCCTCGAAATCAACTCAAGTGAGAACTGGTTTAAAGAGAAGCTCAGCCCATGCCCTAAGCTCAGGTTTTGTGCACAGATTATCGGTACAACCAAAAAAATCCCATTCCGTAAAACCCAGCGCTGCGTCCCAGTAAGGTTTCCTGACGCCTGGCCTGTGGGTGCTTTGGGGCAGGGAATGGCTTTTCCTGTCTCCGCAGAAGGCTGCCCGGTGCGGGGCAGTCCAGCACTCAGCGCTGCCCCCGGGCGCGGCGGCGTGGGTGCTTCAGCCCGCGTGCGGCCGCTGCCCGCAAGTCCCCGAAGAGCGCTTTTCCTCGCCCAGAGCGCACGTGCGGCGGCAGCTATTCCCGAGAACTGCGCCAAAAATTCGGTTTCTATGGAAACGGCTAAAATTTGCACAGGTGAGGAGTGTGCCGGCGTGTCTGTCCGGGCGCGCGGGAGCCCCTGGTGGGATGGGACGGGTTCGGGCTCTTTCTGGCCGGGCACCGGGTCGGGACCGACGTTAATCGCCGCCAGGTTGTTGGCGGCAGTTTTGGGAAGGGGCCGCGGTGCGAACGGCGCCCGCCGGTGCCGCTGCAGCCAGCTCTGCCCGAGCGAGCGCTGCCGCCGCCGCCGGGACGATCGGGGTTTGCAAATGTAATCAACCTTGAGGTCTTGTTACTTCCACAGGTGCAATTAACATTACCATCTGCTAATCCGTGATTAACGATGTTTACAAATATGCTACAACATGTTAAAATGTGCCTGCACTCTTCTTTCTTTTTTTTTCCCCCCTCTCTTTCCCCCCCTGCGCCGTTGGGCGCGCGCCGGGAGCTGCCCGCCGCGGGGTCTGCCGTGCCGCCGCCAGCGCGCGCACGTTTTGTTTCCATTATTTAAAAGTGCCGTTAAACTCCAAACCAGCTGTAGGAATGACAAGTTCAAATCAAAAGGTCACTGCCGCTAAATGGGATTTAATTGCACGGGGGTTGAGGTACAAACTGGTGAATCTGAATAATAAAACTTTGTTGGAAGCGACATATGGCGCGGTTTAAAGTAAATTTTTATTGATCGTCCCACAACTGATGTGTTAATGAAATGGCAGTTTTGCTGTGAGTTTGATATTGATGTTGAGTTTTAATAGTGTCACAGTTGAGTTTTAATAGTGTCACACAGGAATATTGTGGATTCTAATAGGAGGAGTTTTTATTTAAAAAAAAAAGAAGAGTATTTTCTATTAACTGCCTTTTTCTTTTTAACATAGGGAGGAATATTTTATCTCAACTGTACGTCCTCCAGATCTAGGTTACATGTAATTGCTCTGTAATTGGTAGAACCATGTAAAAGCCATGGTATTTGCCAGTAAACCCTCTTAAGTTACCATGAAATTGAAGTGTGATATTTGTTCTCTATAAAACTTGCTGCCCAACTAATGTATGAGACCGGGTTTTGTTTACTGCAGAGGCACTTGGGCGCTGGCTGTGCGACGTGCAGTGCGGGCGTTTGGGCAATTTTGCAGCAATGCTAAGAGCAGAGGGTTTTCCAGCGTGGGGGGTTGGTTCGGGTGGGTTTTTGGGTGGGAGGGTAGAAGGTTGTTTTGCTACAAGGGATGATGTTTTAACCCCACTCGGGCTTCGGTTTCAGGATTGTTCAAGTCATTTGGAGGCCTCATTCAAAGGGACTGCGGTTTTTGAGGAGGCTGAGGAAGTTCTCATCATGTTTTCACTGGGAGAGTGATTACACTTGGGCTCTTTTTGAAAACCTCTGGAGATAAAGTATTTGTAAGTACACTGGGAAGTTCCTCAGCTGGAAGTTGCTTTATAAGTGCCTAGAAATCTTATTAACGTTAAATAAGAGTCATAGTGGCTGCTGCGTTTACCGTTGAGATGGCCATGGCAGTAGGACCTTGCAGTCCCAATACGTAGAGGAACGCGTGGTGCACCGCGCGCCTCTGGTCACTGAACGTTGTTTGCGTCTAATTGCATCTCCTAACACGTGACGTTGTTACGGAGTTGTTTGTGGCTAATGGATTTCTTAATTACGCGCGAGCAGCCGCACTGAAGTGTCGCTCGCTGACCGCAGTCGGGGCTCTTCCTTGCTCACGCAAAGCACCTGAGAAACCAGCCATGGTGCCACCTTCCCCCGGGCGGTCCGGAGGCGCCCGGCCCCGGGCGGCAGCCGCCTTGGGCGCACGACACGGCTCACGTCTAACCAGCCTCCACTGGTGGTTTTTTCCCTCCCGATTGAGGTTTTTGCCACCCTTCTCCTGCCCCCTCCGTGCAAAACAGTGTCTGTGTATTAGCGATCACTCATTTGCCTGCTGCATGGCTTTAAATATGCGCAAAAGTAATTGGCTTGCTTGTAATCAATACTTTTATATACCTTTAAAATGTAACAATATGCTGCGAATTGATGCAAAAGTAAACCTGCCAATTTTTTTTTTTTTTTTTTTTTTTTGCTGGCCTGTTTTAGAAGGTGCCAAATCAGCAGTGTTTCTCGTCTGCTTAGTAAGTGATAGCTCAGCTGTTTTCCCTGGAGATCTGAAAATCTGGTCCCGTGCGTCACGTGGGTGCTGCGATCTGTCCCCTGGCGCCGTTGCATCTTGCTTCGAGTCCTCCTGCACAGCGCGAGAGATCCGTGGGCTGCGGTTCGATACAAACGTCTCTCAAAATCTTCTGAAGAAGATTGGTGGAAAAGGTGCAAAGGACGCCGAAACTCAAGGGTTTCGGCATCCCGGCAGGGGGTTACTGCAAGGTCCGAGAGCACCAAACGCCTCCCCGGCGGGCTTTGCCGCGGGCCCTTTCCTCGGCGGTGTTTGTATAAATCGTTAGAACGACTCCGATGTTTATTTAGTCATGGGAGCAATTGCTGCCTGCTTCTCCTTGCAGGAGCAACTGAATAGTCGAATAATGCTTTCCTTCCTCTCCCCTTTCCATCACCCAAAAGGCTTTTTCCAGTTTGAAAGCTGTTGCTGCGACCGTGCCTTTTCCTGCCCGCTCCGAGGCTCTCCGCAGGCTGGGAGCGATCGCCTCGGACCGCGCCGCTGCAGCCCGGAGGCGGCAGGGTCCCCTCCAGGTAGGACCTCGCCGCGGGATGCAGCCTGGCCGGCGGGCGCACGCTGACGCACCCTTGGGCGCGCGGGGCCCTTCTGTTCGGGTAGGGGACTGCACCGCACGTTCGATGTAGCTGTCGCTTAGCTACAACGCGGGAAATTCCCCCTTTTCCGCCGGGGCTCGTTCCTGGCACCGACGGCCCCGCTCGCCCCATGCCTACGCGCAGAGGATGCAGCAAATTGCCATCATGAAAAAGCCAAACCAAGAAGGAGAAACACCCCCCGCCTCCCGCCACCCTCCCGCCCCATCGCATGGAGTTTTGCGAGAGCGTTTGAGCATCGCAAGAGTTAAACGCGAGGGGGGACGCGTGCGGATCTGTATTACCCGGCAGAATAGCTGCGGTGGCGGTGTCTGCCAGCGCGTTCGCAGCTTTGCCTAGCCTCATTAGCACCTTGCAGCAAGGCAGAGCTTATTCAAACTATGTCACAAGTCTTTTGCTTTAGATTGCATCTGTGCCTAATATGCATTTTTATATAAACAAGGATGCTAAATGGCCTTTCGGTTCCTCTGTAATGTCTTTTTTAATGGAAGGTCCTGAATTAAGAACATGTATATATGACTCTAAGAATTTTCTAAGTGATATTGAAAACCTATTGTAAAGTAGGATTTCTTCTTGCAAAATTATTTTAATGAGGTTCCAGTTTATTTTCTGGCTATATTTTACTTATTTAATCCTCCAGAGGGGTTTTTCAGAGGCAGCATCTCATTTCCGATGCAACTATTCTTAGCATTAGGGAAAACTACCTTTCTGAAATGCATGAAGGGAAGAAAAAAAAAAAAAAAAACCAGAGGAAGATGTACGAGATAAGAATAAACTTGAAAAGCTTTGAGGTGGTTTATGGCTTCTCTTGAAAGAATAACAGTTCATGTATTTTTGTTATGGTGTGGTTTAATGATGCTTGCAGAAAAAGATAAGGTAGGAATGGAAATATAAAATTAAACCAGCAAAGTGAATGTGATTATTTTAGTTACTAGTATTACCTGGGGAACAGGCTCTCGGAGTTTTTTTATCTAGGCTAAATATTTGCTTTTCTAGAAGGAAAGGCGCTGTGCATCTCAGAGGAGTGGGGTTTAAAGCAAGATTTCCCTGCGTGTTGGGGCAGCCTTGCCTGGGAGGAAGGCAGCGTCACTCCCGCTTCTCTGGCCGTCTGCACCCGCCGGTTTTGTCCGCAAAGTCCTGCCCAGCTCCTGGGTGCTTTTCCGCTGCTGTTAAGGACCTCGGGGCTTCCCGCGGCCTGGGAACTCCTGGGCAGCGCCGCCTCGTCCCGCCGGCTGCGCGGCTCCCGTCGCTGCGGGTTTCTGCGCCGCCGCGTGCGGGATTCCTCTGCGCGCCACCCCAAGCACAGGTGCCTGGTGGCTTCTCCCTGTCCTCCGGGCGGGAAGGAGGTTTCGGATGCCTGGGGGGCTGGAGAGCCAGCCGAAACCCTGCCCCGCGCCAGCCCGAGCACCCTCCTCCTCCTATTCCTCCTCCTCCTCCTCCTCCGCGGTGGCTCTGCTGCCTGGGTTGGGGACTGGGGGGACGCGTGCGCGTGGGATCATGCTCCTCATCCCGTTCGACGGCGATCTGCTGGGATTAGCTAAGTTGCGAGTCAAACCGAGCGCCGCCCCGCTCGGATCCCGCCGCCGCGCGCGGCCCTCGACAGTCTGATTTCGGGTGCTCGCTCTTTGGTGAGCCCGGTCCCTGGGTCACAAGAGGTAAACGCGAAGACGAATTAAGCATGACATGTGGCCTTGAGCTTTACTGGGTAGTTAATTTTTCAATTTCTTTCATGGGTCTGGAATAGGGAAGAGTTTGTTTATAATTAAAGTACTTGAAGATTTATACTTTAATTCAAATAGCTGAAAAGAAGCAGTTTCTGTGTAGGTTTCTTTACTATCAGAATCTAAAACAGATTATTATGTAAATTTTTCCGATCCTAAATTCATTATAATATTCAATTTCAGGAAATGCTCTTGACCATCTGCTGCTGCTCTAAGAAATGAGTCTTGGAGATTGTTTACTACCAGAAATATTGTAGGTATTTAGGATCTATCACTGTGGAATGCAAGGGCAATGTATTTATTTCTGCATCCCGATTATAGAAATCTGTGATGCTGAAGCCGCAAGCCCAGGCAGTTTCCGTGCTGCAAACTTTCCAGCTTGTGCCGTTGTCCAAAGCGCAGAAACCCCCGTGCGTGGGCTTTGGGCAAGAGCAAAGAGAGGAAAAGGGAGAATTTGGGATGTTTTGGCTCCCTGTGGAGCGCCGTTGCTTGGCCTTCGACGGGTGGAGAGCAGCTACGGCTGCACTGAGGGTCCAAAGGGAAGAGAAAGGAGACGTTTTCCCCAATAACCAGCTTCAAGTCCATGTGCAGGTCTGCTGCTTGCCTTGCAGAGATGTTGCCTCTTTACTGTTCATCGGGTTTTATTTAAAGTGGAGGGCTGTGAATGAGCATTAGACTTTGGTTTCAGGCCTTTAATTTACCCTTGAAACGGCTCTTTTGCTCGGGAATGAGGCAATCCGAGAGGCTTCTAGCTCTGTTGCGTTACCTCGGGCAAGTCGCTCCACTTTTGTCTCTCCGTCGCCCCATCTGTGAGTCCCATCCATAAAAAGAGGGTAATAATCCTGCCCTATCTCGTAGGGATGCGGTATTGATTAATTCTTGGTCTTAATAAAAGTCCATCTGAGGGATCTCAGACGGAAAGTACCGTGGAAGTATCATTTGCCATTTATTGTAACCTCCAAACTTGCCAAGACAAGTCAAATGCTGATTTGCAGCGAGCTTTCTCCCCTGATGATTAAAGTAACCCGAACCTCCAGACAAAGAGAAAACGCCGGGCGAAGACCTCTTTATCAGCACGCGTGCAGGACACGGAGCCCGTAGCTACCACGGAGCCAGCCTGAAGTTTAATCTATTTTTTCCAGCGTATTTTATTACCGCAGCTTGTACATCGTTAGCTGTGTCAGAGGCAATGGATGAAACGTGGCGGAGGGGGATACGGATGCGCTGCGGGAAGCGCCTGCCTCCCGGGGCGATGTCCAGCCGAGGGAGGCCGGAGGGGGTTCGGACACGGCGGGGTGGCTCCGAGACCCAAACGCCCTCCCTTTGCGCGCCGGCCGCGGGAACCAGGGGTTTCGGCTGAAAACCGGGGAGGCGTTTTGGAGGCGATGCAAGGCAGCGGGCGCAGCGAGGCTCCGGCCGGCCGGGCTGGATTTGCCACCGCGCTGATTAGAAGGGCAGGCGGAGGCCGCGCGCGCCGCCGGCGTTAATGAGTGCGGAGGGCTGGTAGCTGGGTGGTGGTAATGCAGGGGGTGATGCCGTACGCAGAGCAGCCGTTAATACTGAATTATGTAAAGTATTTAGAAAGATTAACCATTAACGCAGCGCAACAGCCTGCAGAAAGGCTAGCCGCATTCGTGCGAGCGTGTGGACGGCGAGGGACCGCCTGCACGCTGGCAGCGCTCATGGTAATAGCGGTGCGAGTAACGTAGCGCGGTGGCTTCGGCACGCAGGGCTCGCGGCGTCGCTGGGCGTCCGCCGGGGCCTTTCCTAGACGCCGGGCGTTCGGCAAAGCCGCTTCCCTGAAACGCTCGCCCGCACCGTAAGTAGCGCGTCGGAAGGCTGCTAACGGTACGAGCCTGCGGAGCAGCGTCTGCGGAGCGGATACGAGCCTGCCGCGCGGGTCGTGTGCGCGAATCGGAGCGTCGCGGAGGATGGGGAGCTTGTTTTGTTCCCGCTGTTCTTCCTTCGCGTATAAACTATGGAAACGCTGCTTTCTTATCTGGAGCCCTTCCTCGGCTTCAGTGTTCAAACACTAATCGTCTTACTTTCCCTCCTTTAGGGAAATTTTCACTCTTGTCCTCTGTTGCTCGGTAGATGTTTAAGCTGGTAATAACGTGGGACAGAGGGAAATAAACGGGCTGCTCCTGCCCCTCGCGTGCGTGTAAACCGCCAAAGGTCACACACGTAGAATTAAAAAGGTGTAAAATTGCATTCGAATTGTTCCTCTGCTGATGAGGGGTTCGTTTTTAACAGGGAGCGAGGAAAAAAGATGACGTCCCGTTCCCCCTTGGAGTCCCTCTCTTCCCCGAGCTCTGCAGCCGGGCTGGGGCTTCCCGCAAGGTGACTCCGGCATCGCGGTGGACCCAGGGACGGCATCACTGCTGGCACCGCGGTGGACCATGGTCGCTTCCCGGCTGTGCTGGCGTCCCGCGGATCCGGGAGCTCTGGATCCCCCCTAATTGCCCATAATGCACGCGTGGAAAATCGGATCTTGGGGCCTGACAGTAGTCTCTTTGCACCGCTCAGCCATCCCGCGCCGCGGGGAGCCCGGCGCCTCCGCGGTCCCGCTGGCTTTGCAGCTCTTCCAGGCATAACTCGTGGCAGGTTTTCCCTTTGCTCCAGAGCTGAGGAAGCCTGGATTGCAGCAACACCGCCTCGTCCTTCCTGCAGCCCGGGAGCGAGTCACTGCTGAGGGGTTTTCCCTGTGCGTTTCCTTTTTTACTGCTTGGACCGAGGCAGGATTTCCTGAGCTTCTCCGGCAATTGATACTTAAACTGGCATCGCGTAGCTTCCCCCTGTCCTTAAGCTGCTCTCACTTGCACCAGGCGAGGCTTCGGCCCCTAATTCCTGCCTCCAGGGCTGCTCCCGCCGATGCACCGCTTGCACGGGGCCGCGCGCCACCACCACGCTCCCGTCCGGCAAAAGTGTCCCGCTGCCGCTTCCCCACTTCCGATTCCTGCGAGGCAAAAGTATTGCTCGCCCCTTCCGTCTGCGGCCCGGGCTCAGTGCCGTACTAAGGTTACGGGGTTGCTGAAGCGGGGTATCCTCCGCGCGTGCGTGTGTGTGAAACAGATGTGAATAAACCCGAGTTCGATTTCCAAGACTGCCCGGGGAATATTGTTAACTCATTATGGAAAACAAGATGCGCTCCCCTCTTCTTGCGGTTTTTCTGATAAACATTGTCTCCTCTCAACAGCTGAGTATTTAATTAGTGTTGATTGTTGTTCACGTGTTCAATAACTGCTCATTAGAGGGGGGGTGTCCACTGATCCAGCGTGGCCTGGAGCGCGGCGGAGCGGAGGGTGCTCATAATTAAGGATGCAATTTATTTTAGTAAGTCATGTGTGCAGCAGCCCGCGCTCTCGGTTAATTTTCAAGGTTAAAGGGTAGAATTCCCCAAAGCTGCCCCCCGCTTCGGAGGCCGGGCGCTCCGCTCCGCTCGGCGCCGCGACGCCCCGCGGTGCAGGTTGCGCTCGGAGGCAGCAGCGCAGGGCACAGGGAGAGCCGGCGGCCCGGCCGCGCGCCGGGAAGCGGGAGCCCGGGGAGGAGGCGCCGCGCGGGGCCGAGGCCGAGGCGCCGGCGTTTGCTCCCCGGCGGCAGCGATGATCTCCCTGCCTTGACCTCTGGCGCTCGCTGCGGGCGCAGGCGCAGCCCTGCACAAAGCAGCCAGGATATGCTGATTCGGAATTGCTTCCCGCAAGAACTTTGCAGCTGCGTGAAATTATCTTGGCATGTATAATTTGGGGGGCATGTATGGAAATAATAGCCGTTATCTTTTAATGCAATCGTATGTTGTTTTTTTTTTTTTCCTGGGGGAATGAAATTAGACAAATACTTGCACAAAGGCTGTGTCAGTGGAAAGGGGTAGACGATGCACGTGCCTCTGCGTGTGCGTAGGGATGCGGATGCCTGCGTGTTTTCCCAAGAGAGCTTTCAGCAGAGCCGAGCCCGGGAGGCTATTCAGATATTCCTATCCTATTTCCCTACAGACTACGCATGTTTCCCCAAGTTTTGTCTGAAAAATGCTGCCTTGTAGCATTGAAATATCTATCTGTAGAAAGGGTCCTTAGTAAGCGGGTTAAAAGAGAAAGAAAAAGCTCGCTTTTTTAAGAGCGTGAATAGGCCTGCGCCGGGCTGCGGGAACTGCTGAGGTTTGCAGTCAATGCGGATTTATCAGATAATGCAATCGCGCAAGGGAGACACACGTTCTTCAGACTTTCACATTTGACTGTATTTACATACGGAATAACCGTGCGCCAGGCGCTACCACCCCGCGTGCCGCGGCGCACGTAGCCGGGGCCGGAGCCGAAGGCGGAGATCCAGATTAATTCTCTGGCCGTAATGCAAATCTCTCCGATTGGGACGAGGAGAAATGAAGCCCCGGACAAAACCAAAATGCCCCAACCCTGTATTTTTAAAGGCGTACGTGGGTGTTGTCCCGGGAGCCGGTGCGTCTTTGCGGGCGCCGGAGGGGCTGCCGTGGTGCTTCCCGCAGGCCGTGCAATGCAGCCCCATCCCACGGGATCGCCCCAGCATCTCCGTGCCTTCCCAGGGAGACGCCGGCCCGAAGCTCCCCGTGGAGGTGGCCAAGGGGAGCCCGGGGCTGGGGACGGGCGAGCGCCGGTGGCCGGGCAGGTGTCCCGCGGGAAGGCTGTTGCAGGGAGCAGCTACGGCAGCGCGCGAGTGCCCGTCCCTCCCCGCACCGTCCCCGCGTTCCCCTCTCCGGCGCCCGCTGGCAGCGGTGGCGGATCCGTCGTGCTCGGTGGCCGCTGTCTCCTGACCCGGCACCTGTTCGCCGCGGTGTCATCGCTCCGCTCCTTTCGGGAAGTGATCCTATACGTAACCCCCAGCCAAACGAAACGCCAAGAAAAATCAAATCTAATTACGTGCCATTGATTTCCTTCCAAATTTGCTTCTAACACACTTTTTGACTGCTCCTTGATTTTTTTTTTCCCTCCCGCTTTTGTCTTCTCCTTTCCTTCCCCTCTCATTCAGCCGCAGTCTCCTCGTGGCGACGAGCGGCCGTTTCCCCGCGCCGGACCCGCAGGACCCCGGAGCGGTTAGGAATTGCGTGGCCTGACTTATTTTTGTGCTGCCGATCGCAAGCCGGGATCCTCTGTGCCGGGAGCCTCCTCTTAAGGGCGGGTCGGACCTGCAGCTTTCCGGATTGCTTTTTTTCCCCTTCCTTCTCTTTCGTCCTTCCAAGCTGGACCGTGGTTTCGGGCGCAGGCGGTGGGGAGAGCCGCGGAGCGCCCGTGTCCGCCTGCAGCGCCGTCACCCGCGGCACGGACCGAGCAGGTACTTCGCGGGGTTGCAGGCGGGGGGCCGGGGCGAGGGGGCCGGCGGGGGGGCTGCCGGTGGCTTCCCGCCGCTTCTCCCGCCCCCGCGGGCCCCTTCCCGGGGGGGGTCCGGGCATCGGAAGGTAAGAGGGAACGGCCGGAGCAGAGCAGGGGGCAACGCTGCTTCTCCCGCCCCGCGTTTCAGCCCCAGTTCGCCGGCCGGCGGGAATAGCGGCTGGGATGCTGCTGTCGCCTGGCCAGATGTTTGCAGCTGGATGGCGGCTTGGCAGGGCGATGGGGAGAAGGTGGGCTTGGCGCGGCCGCTCTTCCGCTCGCTGGGGGCTACCGCCGGTCTCCATCAGCTCCGGGAGCTGCCCGCAGCGGCGGGAGCGTCGGAGCCAGCTATAAAACACAAAAACCAACCCCAAAGCTGCAAGAAGGCGAATCGCCCCGGCTGCTTCCTTGGAGAGCGCGTGGGCAGCGGGCGGGAAGGGGCCGTCGGGCGCCACCAAGCTGCCCCGTCCGCCGCCGCGGGAGCCCCGGGACGCCGCGGGAAACCCTCCACCGGTGCCTGCCGCAGATATACGGCTCCGAGGGAGCGGGCACATTTATAATATAAGGAAAAATATTTAGGCCAAAGACAGTTCAGTTGTGTTAATTATGAAAATCTAAAGATAATCTATATTTAATGTCAAATTTTTCTCAAATTTACTAAAGAACGAGGAGAATATATGCGCATGGTGACATTTAAATGAAGAACAAGGTGCAATTAAACTCCAAAATGTACAGTAGACTAATTGGGAGGGAATGACAAATATAGTTATCATCAGCAACTAATTAGGGACCTGCTTTAGCTTTCCTTGCTTGATTAATCTCGACTAGGTGCTAATAAGTTGCGCGGGCCCGGCCGCGGGCTGCGACGAGGCTGTTTGCTGCCCGGCCGGGGCGGCGGGACGGGGCCTGGCGCTCGACGCGGGCCGGGGGCCTCTCGCCGGGGAGCGGTTTAATCGGGGCGGTTCGGGGTTTATTGGGCGGGAAAGGCGGCGCGAGCGCGCGCCCCGAGAACGGCCCAGCTCGTGACGCTGCGCCGGCTCTGCCGACCTAGCCGTCGTCCCCGGGATTTGCGCTCTTCTCTTTTTGCGCTGAAAGGCAAGAACACTAGCGAGACGTTAACGCTGGGCTCTGCGCAGAGCGCGGCGCGTGAACGGGCGACAAGACGTGGGAGGCGGATAAATCACCGTCGAGTTCAGGCAATAACCTGCGAGAGGCAGGATAACGCGCGAGGGCTCGGAGCGCGGGAACGTGCTTGGGAAAACGCGTTTTTACAGCCCGAGCTGCCTCCGGTTCTTAGCGGCACATTTATTAGAGGGTGATTTTATGAAATTAGACGTATTTTGAAATATGCTGGGGCACCGCGGGGCGGGAGGTGCCGGCGGTGACCGTGCCGGGCGGGATGCCGCAGCGCTGCCGCCGCCGCCGCCGCCAAAATGCGGGGAAACGGGGCTTTTCTGCGGGGAAGACGCGGCCGGCAGGTCCGACGGCGCTTTCCGCGGGACCGATGCCGAGGCGCGGACCGGGAGCGAAGCCGTCGCCGCGTGCCACTCCGTCGCCATGGAAACAGCGGCCGGGCGAGAGCATCGTTCTCGCGCGCGAGGCCCGTTGACCTCACTTAGAATTATTACCTTTAGCCAAATAAAATAATTTGTGTTAATAAAGAGACCATTTTCCCCCGGCTTCCAAGCGAGCCTTCCCCAGAAGGCAGAGTGACTCCTTAATTACACTTTTACTGCAAGGTGATTAATGTTCAATATGTGATACTCCGTTTAAATAAGTCGCTTATTAACACCTTTAATATGTTTTAATTCCCCCCCCCCCTTCTGCAGGGGGCTGGTGCAGCTCTGCTCCCGGGCCCGGGCACGAGCCCGTGGGAAGGGGCTGCTCCCGGCTCCCACGCCGGCCCCGATGGGAATTAAAGGCCAGTGCCAGGGCACGCGGCCGCCGCAACGGGAGGGAAAGCCGGGCACGGCGAGCGCACGAGGCTCCCTGAAAATAGGCGGCGAGCAGGGAAAAGCGCGGGGATGCTTCTCCTTCTGCTGGCGACGCTGGGAGCCCGGGGCGGGGAAGGATGCGATTTCGGCTGCAGGATGCGATTTTGGGCCCGGGAGCGCTGCTTTTGAATCACCCCCTCCCCTTCTGCGTGCAATTTTAAGGACCGTCTTTTCTGCTGTTATTCCTTGTTTGGTTGCACGCTTAGGCAGTGCTTAAAAAAAGAGAAGGGAAAACAATTTCTATCAGTATCGGGAGCGCACTGTTGCTCATTATCGCAGCTTGATTCAAGAAGTAGAGAGTCATTTTATTCGAAAAAAGGAAATCGCAGAATAATTGTAGATTTTCTTTCTGCACAGTTGTAGAATTTGGAAATGCAGTCGGTGGCTTCTCACGCTGGCGGCAGCCGGCGGTGCCTCCTCCTCTTCCTCCTCTTCCTCCTCCTCCTGCTGCCGCTGAGCCACTTCCGCACGCTTTGGCGCACGTCCGAGCAGCTTCCGCCTTTCAGGCTGCTTCGGCTCGGAGGATTTTCCCCAGCGGAGGAATCTCCTGCACCGATCGCTCCGTTCCTAATTGCGCTTCGCGTCAGGCTTTTCTGTACTCATTTATTTTAAATAGCAATTTCTGCCTGTGCTTGATTCTCGGTGCGTGGGAACCGAAACAAGGCAGCCCAGGGGGGCTGGTAAAGGGCAGGGATTTGCTGGGCACTGTTTTATTTCGGTGCGTTTCCAGCCCCGTTGGGGCTCTGCTCCGCGAGCGGGCGCAGGATCCCGGCGGCTGGCGGGAGCCCGGAGCAGCGTCGGCTCCGGCCATGCGCCTGAAGCGGCCGCTCCTCCTCTCCCAAACGCGGTTGGGCTCGTGCGGGTGAATTTGCGGGTGCAGAAGACGGCAGCACCCCGGTTTTGGCGCAGCGGCAGCGGCAGCAACGCACCCGCGTGAGGGCTTTGCCCAGGCCAGGCGCCCCGCGCCATCGGCTCCCGGCAGGACCGAGGCGCCCGCCGACACCCCTGCACCTTTCCGAGGGGCGTTAGAGGAGCAGGAGCGGGACCGTGGGGACGAGCCGCTGCAGGGGGAAACCAAGCAGCAGCAACGCGAGTGCTCCCGGCCCTCGCTGCGCCCCCGAGCAGACTGCAGCTGAGCACCGCCGGGCTATAAATACCCCAGACGCACCGCAGCTGCCTCCCTCCTCGGCCTCCTGCCCGCGGCGGGGTGGGAGCGGGTCCCCTCGCCACCCTGGCTGTGTTTTACTGTTTGCTTTTTCTTTTTTCCTTTCCTTTTCCCGCAAAGCAGCGTGTTAGGGGAGGTGCTGGTAGCAGCCCCGAGAGCCCAGCTCCTGCTCTGCCCCTTGCTTTTCCCTGAGTTGCTTTACTTCATTAAAAAGGTGCAAAGAATTAGGAAGGAATAAACAGAAAACCAATGGACATATATATTTATATTTTTTTAAGTTAACAGTAGCCCCTTTTGGTTAAGGCTGGAGGGGACCCTGGAAATAACTTCTTATTAAGTGATGATAACAATTCCATTAATAGATAACTTCTTATTTAAATGATGATAACATTGCTAATAGAAGATGCTTCTGTAAAGGCCAAAGGAGAGGTAATACCTGCGATTTCATTTTTTTCTCTGCTTTTCCGGGGCAGGGGGTGTTAGTTGGTTCGTTTTTAGTTTCGGGTCTCCTCCGAGCGGTTCGGCAAACTGCCTCCGCCTGGGCTCAGCCTGTGCAGGCGTCCCAGCTCCGCGGCGGCGGCGGCTCCCCAGCCGGGGCGAATGACGAGAGCGCCGATAATTTGGGTGCTCGAGGAGCCCCCTTCTCCGCCGCCCGTCTCGTCGCCCCCTCCCCGGCGGCGAGGCCCCGCGCGCCGGCCCAGCCGCTTCCCGCTTCCCGCGGCCGCGTGTCTGCGGGTCGGCGAGCGCGGGGCGAGCTGTGCGTCACCGCGCCGTCCTTCACCGCCGTCCGCTTCAGGACCGATTCTCCTCCGAAACGGGTTTTATTGCATTAAATAAAACTTCAGGTAATGCTGAAAATAATATTTCTCCAATGTCTGAGACCCAGTGCAAGTCTCTAGCCAAGTCGATTCTGTTTAATCATTATGAGACTATATAGAAGCCTTGTACCGGTAGGTGCGTTTTTTTCCCCATCTCTCTTTTTTTTTATTATTATTTTTTTTAGCTTTGTATCTTTAATATCATTTTCACTTGCAGCCAGACACTTTGCTCTGTAATTTCTTTCTGACCTAATGGCTCTTGCTTTTACTCGGCGCTTAAGCTGAGCGCGACGGCGGCAAGCAGCAAAGCGGCAGCGGCTCCGGTCTGGGCGCGCAGTGGCGCTGGCTGCAGCAGCCCGGCGGCCCCCGGCCCCGGCACCAACCCCTCCTGCGGAGAGCAGACCGCAGCTCTAAAACCCGCCGTTTTCCCCTTTTTGGGGTGACAGTGTGCGGAAAAGACGAAGGGGCCCCTAAGGGATGGGCAGCGTCTCCCCCCCGTGTTAAAAAACTGCTCTGAAACCGAGCGCTGGCCGGGAAAGTAGCGGCTGAGGTTTATTGCCTGTAAAGGATGAAATTAATGCAAGTTATCCTCATAAACTTTCCTGATTTGTGCTGGTCCGTTCTTTGCGGGCCTGTTCTAAACAGCTAATAGTTAGCTGTTATATCTTAGGGAAATCGCATTAATAAGCAAGAAAAGCCGCTGGGTCCGACAGCGCCTTCCAAGCGAGCTAATAAAGCTGCCTTTGGTGCTCGCGGCCCCCTTTTCTCGGGGTACCGCACGTGCGTGAA